>NW_027488647.1:0-743063 GCF_050948215.1 Halictus rubicundus
GGATGGAGGATAGGATAGGATAGAGGATAGGATAGGATAGAGGATAGGATAGGATTGACGATAGGATAGGATAGAGGATAGGATAGAGTATAGGATAGGATATAGGGTAGGATAGGGTAGAGGATAGCATAGGATAGATGATATTATAAGATAGTGGATAGGATAGGATTGAGGATAGGATAGGATTGAGGATAGGATACAGGATAGGGTAGGGCAGAGGATATGATAGGGTAGAGGATAGCATAGGATAGATGATATTATGGGATAGAGGATAGTATAGGATAGAGGAAACGATATTATAGAGGATAGGATAGGGTAGAGGATAGGATAGGATAGAGGATATTATAGGATAGTGGATAGGATCGGATAGAGGATATGATAGGATAGAGTATTGGATAGGGCAGATGATGGGATAGGATAGAGGATACGATAGGATATAGGATAGGATATTGGATAGGATAGCATAGAGGATAGGATAGGATTGAAAGATAGGATAGGATAGAGGATAGGATAGAGGATAGGATAGAATATAGGGTAGGATAGGGTAGAGGATAGCATAGGATAGATGATATTATAAGATAGTGGATAGGATAGGATAGAGGATAGGATAGCATGGAGGATAGGATAGGATTAAGGATAGGATAGGATAGAGGATACGATAGAGGATAGGATAGAGGATAGTTTAGGATAGAGGATAGGAAAGGATAGAGGTAATGATAGGATAGAGTATAGGATAGGGCAGAGGATGGGATAGGATGGACATTAGCATAGGATAGATGATATTATAGGATAGAGGATAGGATAGGATAGAGGATAGGATAGGATAGAGGGTAGGATAGGATAGAGGATAGGATAGGGTAGAGGATAGGATAGAGGATGGGAGACGATAGAGGATAGGATAGGGGATTGGATAGGATAGAGGATAGGATAGGATAGAGGATAGGATAGGATAGAGGATAGGGTAGGTTAGAGAATAGGATAGGATAGAGGATAGCATAGGATAGAGGATAGGATAAGATCGTGAATAGGATAGGATAGATGATATTATTGGATAGAGGGTACAATATGATGGAGGATACGATATTATAGAGGATAGGATAGGATAGAGGACAGGATAGAGAATAGGATAGGCTAGAGGATAAGATAGAGGATAGGAGACGATAGTGGATAGGATAGAGGATAGGATATAATAGAGGATAGGATAGGTTAGAGAATAGTATAGGATAGAGGATAGGATAGGATAGCGGATAGGATAGGATAGAGGATAGGATAGGATAGAGGATAGTATAGGATAAAGGATAGGATAGGATAGAGGATAGGATAGGATAGAGGATAGGATAGGATAGGATAGGATAGAAAATGGGATAGGATAGAGTGTAGGAGACGATAGAGGATAGGATAGAGAATAGGATAGGCTAGAGGATAGGATGGTGGATTGGATAGGATAGAGGTCAGGAGACGATAGAGGATAGGATAGGATAGAGAATAGGACAGGATAGCTGATATTATAGGATAGAGGATAGGATAGGATAGAGGACAGGATTGGATAGAGGATAGGATAGGAAAGAGGATAGGATAGGATAGAGGATAGGATAGGATAGAGGATAGGATAGGATAGAGGATAGGATAAGATAGAGGATACGATATTAGTGGGGATAGGATAGTATAGAGGATAGAGTCGGATAGAGGATAGGGTAGGGGATTGGATAGGATAGAGGATAGGATCGGATAGAGGATAGGATACGATAGAGGATAGAATGGAGATTAGGATAGGATAGAGGATAGGATAGGGGATTGGATAGGATAGAGGAGAGGAGACGATAGAGGATAGGATAGAGGATAGGATAGGATAGAGAATAGGACAGGATAGCTGATATTATAGGATAGAGGATAGGATTGGATAGAGGATACGATATTATAGAGGATAGGATAGGGGATTGGATCGGATAGAGGATAGGATAGGATAGAGGATAGGATAGGATAGAGGATAGGATAGGATACAGGATAGGATAGGGGTTTGGATAGGATAGAGAATAGGAGACGATAGAGGATAGGTTAGGATAGAGGATAGGATAGGATAGAGAAGAGGATAGGATAGATAATATTATAGGATAGATAATATTATAGGAAAGAGGATAGGATATGATAGAGGAAACGATATTATAGAGGATCGGATAGGATAGAGGATTGGATAGGATAAAGGATAGGATATGATGTAGGATAGGATAGGATAGAGGACAGGATAGGGAATAGGATAGGCTAGAGGATAGACTAGAGTATAGGATAGAGGATAGGATAGAGGATAGGATAGGATAGAGGATAGGATAGGATAGAGGATAGGATAGGATAGAGGATAGGATAGGATAGAGGATAGGATAGGATAGAGGATAGGATAGGATAGAGGATAGGATAGGTTAGAGGATAGGATAGGATGGTGGATAGGATAGGATAGAGGATAGGATAGGATAGATGATATTGTAGGATAGAGGAAGGATAGGACTGAGGATACGATATTATAGAGGATAGGATCGGGGATTGGATAGGATAGGGGATTGGATAGGATAGAGGACAGGAGACGATAGAGGATAGGATAGGATAGAGGATAGAATAGGATAGAGGATAGGACAAGATAGGGGATAGGATACGATAGGGGATAGGATAGGATAGAGAATAGGATATAGGATTGGATAGGATAGAGGATAGGATAGGAGAGAAGGATAGGATAGGATAGAGGATAGGATAGGATAGAGGATAGGATAGGATAGAGGATAGGATAGGAGAGAAGGATAGGATAGGATAGAGGATAGGATAGGATAGAGGATAGGATAGGATAGAGGATAGGATGGGACAGAGGATAGGATAGGATAGAGGATAGGGTAGGATAGAGGATAGGAAAGGATAGGCGATTTGATCGGATACAGGATAGGATACGATAGATGATAGGATAGGATAGAGGATAGGATAGGATAGAGGATAGGATAGGATAGAGGATAGGATAGGATAGAGGATAGGATAGGATAGAGGCTAGGATAGGATAGAGGATAGGATAGGATAGAGGATAGGATAGTATAGAGGATAGGATAGAGGATAGAGGATAGGATAGGATGGACGATAGGATAGGATAGAGGATAGGATAGGATAGAGGACAGGATAGGATAGAGGATAGGATAGGATAGAGGATAGGATAGGATATAGGATAGAGAATAGGATATAGGATTGGATAGGATAGAGGATAGGATACGATAGAGGATAGGATAGGATAGGAAAGGATAGAGAATAGGATAGGATAGATGATAGGTTAGGATAGAGGATAGGAAAGGATAGGCGATTGGATCGCATACATGATAGGATACGATAGAGGATAGGATAAGATAGAGGATAGGATAGGATAGAGCATAGGATAGGATAGAGGATAGGATAGGATAGAGGATAGGATAGGATAGAGGATAGGATAGGATAGAGGATAGGATAGGATAGAGGATAGGATAGGATAGAGGATAGGATAGGATAGAGGATAGGATAGGATAGAGGATAGGATAGGATAGGATAGAGGATAGGATAGGATAGGATAGAGGATAGGATAGGATAGAGGATAGGATAGGATGGAGGATAGGGTAGGATAGAGGATAGGATAGGATAGAGGATAGGATGGGATAGAGGATAGGATAGGATAGAGGATAGGTTAGGATAGAGGATAGGAAAGGATACAGGATAGGATAGGATAGAGGATAGGATAGGATATTGGATACGATAGGATTGAGGAATGGATTGGATAGAGGATAGGATAGGATAAAGGATAGGATAGGATAGAGGATAGCATAGAGAATAGGATAGGATACAGGATACGATAGGCGATTTGATAGGATAGATGATATTATAGGAAAGAGGATATGATATGATAGAGGATACGATATTATAGAGGATAGGGTAGGATAGAGGATAGGATAGGATAGAGGATAGGATAGGATAGATGATATTATAGGATAGAGGACATTATAGGACAGAGGAAACGATATTATAGAGGATAGGATAGGATAGAGGATAGGATCGGATAGAGGATAGGATAGGGTATTGGATAGGATAGAGGATAGGATTCGATAGAGGACAGGATAGGATAGGATGGCGGAAAGGATAGGATAAAGTATAGAATAGGACAGAGGATAAGATAGGATAGAGGATAGGATAAGTTAGAGGATAGGATACGATAGAGGATAGGATAGGATAGGATAGAGAATAGGATAGGATAGATGATATTATAGGATAGAGGACATTATAGGACAGAGGAAACGATATTATAGAAGATAGGATAGGATAGAGGATAGGATCGGATAGAGGATAGGATAGGGTATTGGATAGGATAGAGGATAGGATTCGATAGAGGACAGGATAGGATAGGATGGCGGAAAGGATAGGATAGAGTATAGAATAGGACAGAGGATAAGATAGGATAGAGGATAGGATGGGACAGAGGATAGGATAGGATAGAGGATAGGGTAGGATAGAGGATAGGAAAGGATAGGCGATTTGATCGGATACAGGATAGGATACGATAGATGATAGGATAGGATAGAGGATAGGATAGGATAGAGGATAGGATAGGATAGAGGATAGGATAGGAGAGAAGGATAGGATAGGATAGAGGATAGGATAGGATAGAGGATAGGATAGGATAGAGAATAGGATGGGACAGAGGATAGGATAGGATAGAGGATAGGGTAGGATAGAGGATAGGAAAGGATAGGCGATTTGATCGGATACAGGATAGGATACGATAGATGATAGGATAGGATAGAGGATAGGATTGGATAGAGGATAGGATAGGATAGAGGATAGGATAGGATAGAGGATAGGATAGGATAGAGGATAGGACAGGATAGAGTATAGGATAGGATAGAGGCTAGGATAGGATAGAGGATAGGATAGGATAGAGGATAGGACAGGATAGAGGATAGAATGGGACAGAGGATAGGATAGGAAAGAGGATAGGGTAGGATAGAGGATAGGAAAGGATAGGCGATTTGATCGGATACAGGATAGGATACGATAGATGATAGGATAGGATAGAGGATAGGATAGGATAGAGGATAGGATAGGATAGAGGATAGGATAGGAGAGAAGGATAGGATAGGATAGAGGATAGGATAGGATAGAGGATAGGATAGGATAGAGGATAGGATGGGACAGAGGATAGGATAGGATAGAGGATAGGGTAGGATAGAGGATAGGAAAGGATAGGCGATTTGATCGGATACAGGATAGGATACGATAGATGATAGGATAGGATAGAGGATAGGATAGGATAGAGGATAGGATAGGATAGAGGATAGGATAGGATAGAGGATAGGATAGGATAGGATAGAGGATAGGATAGGATAGAGGATAGGATAGGATGGAGGATAGGGTAGGATAGAGGATAGGATAGGATAGAGGATAGGATGGGATAGAGGATAGGATAGGATAGAGGATAGGATAGGATGGACGATAGGATAGGATAGAGGATAGGATAGGATAGAGGATAGGATAGGATAGAGGATAGGATAGGATAGAGGATAGGATAGGATATAGGATAGAGAATAGGATATAGGATTGGATAGGATAGAGGATAGGATACGATAGAGGATAGGATAGGATAGGAAAGGATAGAGAATAGGATAGGATAGATGATAGGTTAGGATAGAGGATAGGAAAGGATAGGCGATTGGATCGCATACATGATAGGATACGATAGAGGATAGGATAAGATAGAGGATAGGATAGGACAGAGGATAGGATAGGATAGAGGATAGGATAGGATAGAGGATAGGATAGGATAGAGGATAGGATAGGATAGAGGATAGGATAGGATAGAGGATAGGATAGGATAGAGGATAGGATAGGATAGAGGATAGGATAGGATAGAGGATAGGATAGGATAGGATAGAGGATAGGATAGGATAGGATAGAGGATAGGATAGGATAGGATAGAGGATAGGATAGGATAGAGGATAGGATAGGATGGAGGATAGGGTAGGATAGAGGATAGGATAGGATAGAGGATAGGATGGGATAGAGGATAGGATAGGATAGAGGATAGGTTAGGATAGAGGATAGGAAAGGATACAGGATAGGATAGGATAGAGGATAGGATAGGATATTGGATACGATTGGATTGAGGAATGGATTGGATAGAGGATAGGATAGGATAAAGGATAGGATAGGATAGAGGATAGCATAGAGAATAGGATAGGATACAGGATACGATAGGCGATTGGATAGGATAGATGATATTATAGGAAAGATGATATGATATGATAGAGGATACGATATTATAGAGGATAGGGTAGGATAGAGGATAGGATAGGATAGAGGATAGGATAGGATAGTGGATAGGATAGGATTGAGGATAGGATAGGAAAGAGGATAGGATAGAATAGAGGATAGGATAGGATAGAGGATTGGATAGGATAGAGTATAGGATATAGGATTGGATAGGATAGAGGATAGGATACGATAGAGGATAGGATAGGATAGAGGATAGGATAGGATAGAGGATAGGATAGGATAGAAGATAGGATAGGATAGAGGATAGGATAGGATAGACGATAGGATAGGATAGAGGATAGGATAGGATAGAGGATAGGATAGGATAGAGGATTGGATAGGATAGAGTATAGGATATAGGATTGGATAGGATAGAGGATAGGATACGATAGCGGATTGGATAGGATAGAGGATAGGATACGATAGAGGATACGACAGGATAGAGAGTAGGATAGGATAGAGAATAGGATAGGATAGACGATATTATAGGATAGAGGATAGGATAGGATGGAGGATAGGATCGAGGATAGGATAGGATAGAGGATAGGATAGGATAGAGGATAGGATAGGATAGAGGATAGGATAGGATAGTGGATAGGATAGGATAGAAGATAGGATAGGATAGAGGATAGGATAGGATAGACGATAGGATAGGATAGAGGATAGGATAGCATAAAGGATAGGATAGGATTGACGATAGGATAGGATAGAGGATAGGATAGGATAGAGTATAGGATATAGGATTGGATAGGATAGAGGATAGGATACGATAGAGGATAGGATAGGATAGAGGATAGGATAGGATAGAGGATAGGATAGGATAGTGGATAGGATAGGATAGAGGATAGGTTAGGATAGAGGATAGGATAGGATAGAGGATAGGATAGGATAGAGGATAGGATAGGATAGAGGATAGGATAGGATAGAGGATAGGATAGGATAGAGGATAGGATAGGATAGAGGATAGGATAGGATAGGATAGAGGATAGGATAGGATAGGATAGAGGATAGGATAGGATAGAGGATAGGATAGGATGGAGGATAGGGTAGGATAGAGGATAGGATAGGATAGAGGATAGGATGGGATAGAGGATAGGATAGGATAGAGGATAGGTTAGGATAGAGGATAGGAAAGGATACAGGATAGGATAGGATAGAGGATAGGATAGGATATTGGATACGATAGGATTGAGGAATGGATTGGATAGAGGATAGGATAGGATAAAGGATAGGATAGGATAGAGGATAGCATAGAGAATAGGATAGGATACAGGATACGATAGGCGATTTGATAGGATAGATGATATTATAGGAAAGAGGATATGATATGATAGAGGATACGATATTATAGAGGATAGGGTAGGATAGAGGATAGGATAGGATAGAGGATAGGATAGGATAGATGATATTATAGGATAGAGGACATTATAGGACAGAGGAAACGATATTATAGAGGATAGGATAGGATAGAGGATAGGATCGGATAGAGGATAGGATAGGGTATTGGATAGGATAGAGGATAGGATTCGATAGAGGACAGGATAGGATAGGATGGCGGAAAGGATAGGATAAAGTATAGAATAGGACAGAGGATAAGATAGGATAGAGGATAGGATAAGTTAGAGGATAGGATACGATAGAGGATAGGATAGGATAGGATAGAGAATAGGATAGGATAGATGATATTATAGGATAGAGGACATTATAGGACAGAGGAAACGATATTATAGAAGATAGGATAGGATAGAGGATAGGATCGGATAGAGGATAGGATAGGGTATTGGATAGGATAGAGGATAGGATTCGATAGAGGACAGGATAGGATAGGATGGCGGAAAGGATAGGATAGAGTATAGAATAGGACAGAGGATAAGATAGGATAGAGGATAGGATGGGACAGAGGATAGGATAGGATAGAGGATAGGGTAGGATAGAGGATAGGAAAGGATAGGCGATTTGATCGGATACAGGATAGGATACGATAGAGGATAGGATAGGATAGAGGATAGGATAGGATAGAGGATAGGATAGGAGAGAAGGATAGGATAGGATAGAGGATAGGATAGGATAGAGGATAGGATAGGATAGAGAATAGGATGGGACAGAGGATAGGATAGGATAGAGGATAGGGTAGGATAGAGGATAGGAAAGGATAGGCGATTTGATCGGATACAGGATAGGATACGATAGATGATAGGATAGGATAGATGATAGGATAGGATAGAGGATAGGATTGGATAGAGGATAGGATAGGATAGAGGATAGGATAGGATAGAGGATAGGATAGGATAGAGGATAGGACAGGATAGAGTATAGGATAGGATAGAGGCTAGGATAGGATAGAGGATAGGATAGGATAGAGGATAGGACAGGATAGAGGATAGAATGGGACAGAGGATAGGATAGGAAAGAGGATAGGGTAGGATAGAGGATAGGAAAGGATAGGCGATTTGATCGGATACAGGATAGGATACGATAGATGATAGGATAGGATAGAGGATAGGATAGGATAGAGGATAGGATAGGATAGAGGATAGGATAGGAGAGAAGGATAGGATAGGATAGAGGATAGGATAGGATAGAGGATAGGATAGGATAGAGGATAGGATGGGACAGAGGATAGGATAGGATAGAGGATAGGGTAGGATAGAGGATAGGAAAGGATAGGCGATTTGATCGGATACAGGATAGGATACGATAGATGATAGGATAGGATAGAGGATAGGATAGGATAGAGGATAGGATAGGATAGAGGATAGGATAGGATAGAGGATAGGATAGGATAGAGGATAGGATAGGATAGAGGATAGGATAGGATAGAGGCTAGGATAGGATAGAGGATAGGATAGGATAGAGGATAGGATAGTATAGAGGATAGGATAGAGGATAGAGGATAGGATAGGATGGACGATAGGATAGGATAGAGGATAGGATAGGATAGAGGATAGGATAGGATAGAGGATAGGATAGGATAGAGGATAGGATAGGATATAGGATAGAGAATAGGATATAGGATTGGATAGGATAGAGGATAGGATACGATAGAGGATAGGATAGGATAGGAAAGGATAGAGAATAGGATAGGATAGATGATAGGTTAGGATAGAGGATAGGAAAGGATAGGCGATTGGATCGCATACATGATAGGATACGATAGAGGATAGGATAAGATAGAGGATAGGATAGGACAGAGGATAGGATAGGATAGAGGATAGGATAGGATAGAGGATAGGATAGGATAGAGGATAGGATAGGATAGAGGATAGGATAGGATAGAGGATAGGATAGGATAGAGGATAGGATAGGATAGAGGATAGGATAGGATAGGATAGAGGATAGGATAGGATAGGATAGAGGATAGGATAGGATAGAGGATAGGATAGGATGGAGGATAGGGTAGGATAGAGGATAGGATAGGATAGAGGATAGGATGGGATAGAGGATAGGATAGGATAGAGGATAGGTTAGGATAGAGGATAGGAAAGGATACAGGATAGGATAGGATAGAGGATAGGATAGGATATTGGATACGATTGGATTGAGGAATGGATTGGATAGAGGATAGGATAGGATAAAGGATAGGATAGGATAGAGGATAGCATAGAGAATAGGATAGGATACAGGATACGATAGGCGATTGGATAGGATAGATGATATTATAGGAAAGAGGATATGATATGATAGAGGATACGATATTATAGAGGATAGGGTAGGATAGAGGATAGGATAGGATAGAGGATAGGATAGGATAGTGGATAGGATAGGATTGAGGATAGGATAGGAAAGAGGATAGGATAGAATAGAGGATAGGATAGGATAGAGGATTGGATAGGATAGAGTATAGGATATAGGATTGGATAGGATAGAGGATAGGATACAATAGAGGATAGGATAGGATAGAGGATAGGATAGGATAGAGGATAGGATAGGATAGAAGATAGGATAGGATAGAGGATAGGATAGGATAGACGATAGGATAGGATAGAGGATAGGATAGGATAGAGGATAGGATAGGATAGAGGATTGGATAGGATAGAGTATAGGATATAGGATTGGATAGGATAGAGGATAGGATACGATAGCGGATTGGATAGGATAGAGGATAGGATACGATAGAGGATACGACAGGATAGAGAGTAGGATAGGATAGAGAATAGGATAGGATAGACGATATTATAGGATAGAGGATAGGATAGGATGGAGGATAGGATCGAGGATAGGATAGGATAGAGGATAGGATAGGATAGAGGATAGGATAGGATAGAGGATAGGATAGGATAGTGGATAGGATAGGATAGAAGATAGGATTTGATAGAGGATAGGATAGGATAGACGATAGGATAGGATAGAGGATAGGATAGCATAAAGGATAGGATAGGATTGACGATAGGATAGGATAGAGGATAGGATAGGATTGAGGATAGGATAGGATAGAGGATACGATACTATAGGGGATAGGATAGGATAGAGGATAGGATAGGATAGAGGATGGGATAGGATAGCGTACAGGATAGGATAGAGGATAGGATAGGATACAGGATAGGATAGAGGATAGGATAGGATGGAGGATAGGATAGGATAGAGGATAGGATAGGATGGAGGATAGGATAGGATAGAGGATAGGATAGGATAGAGGATATTATAGGACAGAGGACAGGATAGGATAGGATTGAGGATAGGATAGGATAGAGGATACGATAGGATAGAGGATAGGATAGGATAGAGGATATTATAGGACAGAGGACAGGATAGGATAGGATTGAGGATAGGATAGGATAGAGGATACGATATTATAGAGGATTGGATAGGATAGAGGATAGGATAGGATAGAGGATAGGACAGGATAGAAAATAGGATAGGATAGAGTATAGGATAGGATAGACGATATTATAGGATAGAGGATAGGATAGGATGGAGGATAGGATCGAGGATAGGATAGGATAGAGGATAGGATAGGATAGAGGATAGGATAGGATAGAGGATAGGATAGGATAGTGGATAGGATAGGATAGAAGATAGGATAGGATAGAGGATAGGATAGGATAGACGATAGGATAGGATAGAGGATAGGATAGCATAAAGGATAGGATAGGATTGACGATAGGATAGGATAGAGGATAGGATAGGATTGAGGATAGGATAGGATAGAGGATACGATACTATAGGGGATAGGATAGGATAGAGGATAGGATAGGATAGAGGATGGGATAGGATAGAGTACAGGATAGGATAGAGGATAGGATAGGATACAGGATAGGATAGAGGATAGGATAGGATGGAGGATAGGATAGGATAGAGGATAGGATAGGATGGAGGATAGGATAGGATAGAGGATAGGATAGGATAGAGGATATTATAGGACAGAGGACAGGATAGGATAGGATTGAGGATAGGATAGGATTGAGGATAGGATAGGATAGAGAATAGGATAGGAAAGAGGATAGGATAGGATAGTGGATAGGATAGGATAGAGGATATGATAGGATAGAGTATGGGATAGGGAAGAGGGTGGGATAGGATAGAGAATAGCGTAGGATAGATGATATTATAGGATAGAGGATTGGATAGGATAGAGGATACGATAGGATAGAGGATAGGATAGGATAGAGGATAGGGTATTATAGACGATAGGATAGGATTGAGGATAGGATAGGATGGTGGATAGGATAGGATAGAGGATAGGATAGGATAGAGGATAGGATAGGATATAGGATAGAGAATAGGATATAGGATTGGATAGGATAGAGGATAGGATACGATAGAGGATAGGATAGGATAGGAAAGGATAGAGAATAGGATAGGATAGATGATAGGTTAGGATAGAGGATAGGAAAGGATAGGCGATTGGATCGCATACATGATAGGATACGATAGAGGATAGGATAAGATAGAGGATAGGATAGGACAGAGGATAGGATAGGATAGAGGATAGGATAGGATAGAGGATAGGATAGGATAGAGGATAGGATAGGATAGAGTATAGGATAGGATAGAGGATAGGATAGGATAGAGGATAGGATAGGATAGAGGATAGGATAGGATAGAGGATAGGATAGGATAGGATAGAGGATAGGATAGGATAGGATAGAGGATAGGATAGGATAGGATAGAGGATAGGATAGGATAGAGGATAGGATAGGATAGAAGATAGGATAGGATAGAGGATAGGATAGGATAGAGGATAGGTTAGGATAGAGGATAGGAAAGGATACAGGATAGGATAGGATAGAGGATAGGATAGGATATTGGATACGATAGGATTGAGGAATGGATTGGATAGAGGATAGGATAGGATAAAGGATAGGATAGGATAGAGGATAGCATAGAGAATAGGATAGGATACAGGATACGATAGGCGATTTGATAGGATAGATGATATTATAGGAAAGAGGATATGATATGATAGAGGATACGATATTATAGAGGATAGGGTAGGATAGAGGATAGGATAGGATAGAGGATAGGATAGGATAGATGATATTATAGGATAGAGGACATTATAGGACAGAGGAAACGATATTATAGAGGATAGGATAGGATAGAGGATAGGATCGGATAGAGGATAGGATAGGGTATTGGATAGGATAGAGGATAGGATTCGATAGAGGACAGGATAGGATAGGATGGCGGAAAGGATAGGATAAAGTATAGAATAGGACAGAGGATAAGATAGGATAGAGGATAGGATAAGTTAGAGGATAGGATACGATAGAGGATAGGATAGGATAGGATAGAGAATAGGATAGGATAGATGATATTATAGGATAGAGGACATTATAGGACAGAGGAAACGATATTATAGAAGATAGGATAGGATAGAGGATAGGATCGGATAGAGGATAGGATAGGGTATTGGATAGGATAGAGGATAGGATTCGATAGAGGACAGGATAGGATAGGATGGCGGAAAGGATAGGATAGAGTATAGAATAGGACAGAGGATAAGATAGGATAGAGGATAGGATGGGACAGAGGATAGGATAGGATAGAGGATAGGGTAGGATAGAGGATAGGAAAGGATAGGCGATTTGATCGGATACAGGATAGGATACGATAGAGGATAGGATAGGATAGAGGATAGGATAGGATAGAGGATAGGATAGGAGAGAAGGATAGGATAGGATAGAGGATAGGATAGGATAGAGGATAGGATAGGATAGAGAATAGGATGGGACAGAGGATAGGATAGGATAGAGGATAGGGTAGGATAGAGGATAGGAAAGGATAGGCGATTTGATCGGATACAGGATAGGATACGATAGATGATAGGATAGGATAGATGATAGGATAGGATAGAGGATAGGATTGGATAGAGGATAGGATAGGATAGAGGATAGGATAGGATAGAGGATAGGATAGGATAGAGGATAGGACAGGATAGAGTATAGGATAGGATAGAGGCTAGGATAGGATAGAGGATAGGATAGGATAGAGGATAGGACAGGATAGAGGATAGAATGGGACAGAGGATAGGATAGGAAAGAGGATAGGGTAGGATAGAGGATAGGAAAGGATAGGCGATTTGATCGGATACAGGATAGGATACGATAGATGATAGGATAGGATAGAGGATAGGATAGGATAGAGGATAGGATAGGATAGAGGATAGGATAGGAGAGAAGGATAGGATAGGATAGAGGATAGGATAGGATAGAGGATAGGATAGGATAGAGGATAGGATGGGACAGAGGATAGGATAGGATAGAGGATAGGGTAGGATAGAGGATAGGAAAGGATAGGCGATTTGATCGGATACAGGATAGGATACGATAGATGATAGGATAGGATAGAGGATAGGATAGGATAGAGGATAGGATAGGATAGAGGATAGGATAGGATAGAGGATAGGATAGGATAGAGGATAGGATAGGATAGAGGATAGGATAGGATAGAGGCTAGGATAGGATAGAGGATAGGATAGGATAGAGGATAGGATAGTATAGAGGATAGGATAGAGGATAGAGGATAGGATAGGATGGACGATAGGATAGGATAGAGGATAGGATAGGATAGAGGATAGGATAGGATAGAGGATAGGATAGGATAGAGGATAGGATAGGATATAGGATAGAGAATAGGATATAGGATTGGATAGGATAGAGGATAGGATACGATAGAGGATAGGATAGGATAGGAAAGGATAGAGAATAGGATAGGATAGATGATAGGTTAGGATAGAGGATAGGAAAGGATAGGCGATTGGATCGCATACATGATAGGATACGATAGAGGATAGGATAAGATAGAGGATAGGATAGGACAGAGGATAGGATAGGATAGAGGATAGGATAGGATAGAGGATAGGATAGGATAGAGGATAGGATAGGATAGAGGATAGGATAGGATAGAGGATAGGATAGGATAGAGGATAGGATAGGATAGAGGATAGGATAGGATAGGATAGAGGATAGGATAGGATAGGATAGAGGATAGGATAGGATAGAGGATAGGATAGGATGGAGGATAGGGTAGGATAGAGGATAGGATAGGATAGAGGATAGGATGGGATAGAGGATAGGATAGGATAGAGGATAGGTTAGGATAGAGGATAGGAAAGGATACAGGATAGGATAGGATAGAGGATAGGATAGGATATTGGATACGATTGGATTGAGGAATGGATTGGATAGAGGATAGGATAGGATAAAGGATAGGATAGGATAGAGGATAGCATAGAGAATAGGATAGGATACAGGATACGATAGGCGATTGGATAGGATAGATGATATTATAGGAAAGAGGATATGATATGATAGAGGATACGATATTATAGAGGATAGGGTAGGATAGAGGATAGGATAGGATAGAGGATAGGATAGGATAGTGGATAGGATAGGATTGAGGATAGGATAGGAAAGAGGATAGGATAGAATAGAGGATAGGATAGGATAGAGGATTGGATAGGATAGAGTATAGGATATAGGATTGGATAGGATAGAGGATAGGATACAATAGAGGATAGGATAGGATAGAGGATAGGATAGGATAGAGGATAGGATAGGATAGAAGATAGGATAGGATAGAGGATAGGATAGGATAGACGATAGGATAGGATAGAGGATAGGATAGGATAGAGGATAGGATAGGATAGAGGATTGGATAGGATAGAGTATAGGATATAGGATTGGATAGGATAGAGGATAGGATACGATAGCGGATTGGATAGGATAGAGGATAGGATACGATAGAGGATACGACAGGATAGAGAGTAGGATAGGATAGAGAATAGGATAGGATAGACGATATTATAGGATAGAGGATAGGATAGGATGGAGGATAGGATCGAGGATAGGATAGGATAGAGGATAGGATAGGATAGAGGATAGGATAGGATAGAGGATAGGATAGGATAGTGGATAGGATAGGATAGAAGATAGGATTTGATAGAGGATAGGATAGGATAGACGATAGGATAGGATAGAGGATAGGATAGCATAAAGGATAGGATAGGATTGACGATAGGATAGGATAGAGGATAGGATAGGATTGAGGATAGGATAGGATAGAGGATACGATACTATAGGGGATAGGATAGGATAGAGGATAGGATAGGATAGAGGATGGGATAGGATAGCGTACAGGATAGGATAGAGGATAGGATAGGATACAGGATAGGATAGAGGATAGGATAGGATGGAGGATAGGATAGGATAGAGGATAGGATAGGATGGAGGATAGGATAGGATAGAGGATAGGATAGGATAGAGGATATTATAGGACAGAGGACAGGATAGGATAGGATTGAGGATAGGATAGGATAGAGGATACGATAGGATAGAGGATAGGATAGGATAGAGGATATTATAGGACAGAGGACAGGATAGGATAGGATTGAGGATAGGATAGGATAGAGGATACGATATTATAGAGGATTGGATAGGATAGAGGATAGGATAGGATAGAGGATAGGACAGGATAGAAAATAGGATAGGATAGAGTATAGGATAGGATAGACGATATTATAGGATAGAGGATAGGATAGGATGGAGGATAGGATCGAGGATAGGATAGGATAGAGGATAGGATAGGATAGAGGATAGGATAGGATAGAGGATAGGATAGGATAGTGGATAGGATAGGATAGAAGATAGGATAGGATAGAGGATAGGATAGGATAGACGATAGGATAGGATAGAGGATAGGATAGCATAAAGGATAGGATAGGATTGACGATAGGATAGGATAGAGGATAGGATAGGATTGAGGATAGGATAGGATAGAGGATACGATACTATAGGGGATAGGATAGGATAGAGGATAGGATAGGATAGAGGATGGGATAGGATAGAGTACAGGATAGGATAGAGGATAGGATAGGATACAGGATAGGATAGAGGATAGGATAGGATGGAGGATAGGATAGGATAGAGGATAGGATAGGATGGAGGATAGGATAGGATAGAGGATAGGATAGGATAGAGGATATTATAGGACAGAGGACAGGATAGGATAGGATTGAGGATAGGATAGGATTGAGGATAGGATAGGATAGAGAATAGGATAGGAAAGAGGATAGGATAGGATAGTGGATAGGATAGGATAGAGGATATGATAGGATAGAGTATGGGATAGGGAAGAGGGTGGGATAGGATAGAGAATAGCGTAGGATAGATGATATTATAGGATAGAGGATTGGATAGGATAGAGGATACGATAGGATAGAGGATAGGATAGGATAGAGGATAGGGTATTATAGACGATAGGATAGGATTGAGGATAGGATAGGATGGTGGATAGGATAGGATAGAGGATAGGATAGGATAGAGGATAGGATAGGATATAGGATAGAGAATAGGATATAGGATTGGATAGGATAGAGGATAGGATACGATAGAGGATAGGATAGGATAGGAAAGGATAGAGAATAGGATAGGATAGATGATAGGTTAGGATAGAGGATAGGAAAGGATAGGCGATTGGATCGCATACATGATAGGATACGATAGAGGATAGGATAAGATAGAGGATAGGATAGGACAGAGGATAGGATAGGATAGAGGATAGGATAGGATAGAGGATAGGATAGGATAGAGGATAGGATAGGATAGAGTATAGGATAGGATAGAGGATAGGATAGGATAGAGGATAGGATAGGATAGAGGATAGGATAGGATAGAGGATAGGATAGGATAGGATAGAGGATAGGATAGGATAGGATAGAGGATAGGATAGGATAGGATAGAGGATAGGATAGGATAGAGGATAGGATAGGATGGAGGATAGGGTAGGATAGAGGATAGGATAGGATAGAGGATAGGATGGGATAGAGGATAGGATAGGATAGAGGATAGGTTAGGATAGAGGATAGGAAAGGATACAGGATAGGATAGGATAGAGGATAGGATAGGATATTGGATACGATTGGATTGAGGAATGGATTGGATAGAGGATAGGATAGGATAAAGGATAGGATAGGATAGAGGATAGCATAGAGAATAGGATAGGATACAGGATACGATAGGCGATTGGATAGGATAGATGATATTATAGGAAAGAGGATATGATATGATAGAGGATACGATATTATAGAGGATAGGGTAGGATAGAGGATAGGATAGGATAGAGGATAGGATAGGATAGTGGATAGGATAGGATTGAGGATAGGATAGGAAAGAGGATAGGATAGAATAGAGGATAGGATAGGATAGAGGATTGGATAGGATAGAGTATAGGATATAGGATTGGATAGGATAGAGGATAGGATACGATAGAGGATAGGATAGGATAGAGGATAGGATAGGATAGAGGATAGGATAGGATAGCGGATAGGATAGGATAGATGATGGGATAGGATAGAGGATAGGATAGGATAGAGGATAGGATAGGATAGAGGATAGGATAGGATAGAGGATGGGATAGGATAGAGGATAGGATAGGATAGAAGATAGGATAGGATAGAGGATAGGATAGGATAGACGATAGGATAGGATAGAGGATAGGATAGGATAGAGGATAGGATAGGATAGAGGATTGGATAGGATAGAGTATAGGATAGGATAGACGATATTATAGGATAGAGGATAGGATAGGATGGAGGATAGGATCGAGGATAGGATAGGATAGAGGATAGGATAGGATAGAGGATAGGATAGGATAGAGGATAGGATAGGATAGTGGATAGGATAGGATAGAAGATAGGATAGGATAGAGGATAGGATAGGATAGACGATAGGATAGGATAGAGGATAGGATAGCATAAAGGATAGGATAGGATTGACGATAGGATAGGATAGAGGATAGGATAGGATAGAGTATAGGATATAGGATTGGATAGGATAGAGTATAGGATATAGGATTGGATAGGATAGAGGATAGGATACGATAGAGGATAGGATAGGATAGAGGATAGGATAGGATAGAGGATAGGATAGGATAGTGGATAGGATAGGATAGAGGATAGGATAGGATAGAGGATAGAATAGGATAGACGATAGGATAGGATAGAGGATAGGATAGCATAGAGGATAGGATAGGATTGACGATAGGATAGGATAGGGGATAGGACGGGATACAGGATAGGATAGCGGATTGGATAGGATAGAGGATAGGATACGATAGAGGATAGGACAGGATAGAGAATAGGATAGGATAGAGAATAGGATAGGATGGACGATATTATAGGATAGAGGATAGGATAGGATGGAGGTTAGGATCGAGGATAGGATAGGATAGAGGATAGGATAGGATAGAGGATAGGATAGGATAGAGGATAGGATAGGATAGTGGATAGGATAGGATAGAAGATAGGATTTGATAGAGGATAGGATAGGATAGACGATAGGATAGGATAGAGGATAGGATAGCATAAAGGATAGGATATGATTGACGATAGGATAGGATAGAGGATAGGATAGGATTGAGGATAGGATAGGATAGAGGATACGATACTATAGGGGATAGGATAGGATAGAGGATAGGATAGGATAGAGGATGGGATAGGATAGAGTACAGGATAGGATAGAGGATAGGATAGGATACAGGATAGGATAGAGGATAGGATAGGATGGAGGATAGGATAGGATAGAGGATAGGATAGGATGGAGGATAGGATAGGATAGAGGATAGGATAGGATAGAGGATATTATAGGACAGAGGACAGGATAGGATAGGATAGAGGATACGATAGGATAGAGGATAGGATAGGATAGAGGATATTATAGGACAGAGGACAGGATAGGATAGGATTGAGGATAGGATAGGATAGAGGATACGATATTATAGAGGATAGGATAGGATAGAGGATAGGATAGGATAGAGGATAGGATAGGATAGAGGATAGGATAGGATAGAGGATAGGATAGGATAGAGGATAGGATAGGATAGAGGATAGGATAGGATAGAGAACATAATAGGAAAGAGGATAGGATATGATAGAGGATAGGATAGGATTGAGGACAGGATAAAATAGAGGACAGGATAATATAGAAGATAGGATAGGATAGATGATAGGATAGGATAGAGGATAGGATAGGATAGAGGATAGGATAGGATAGAAGATAGGATAGGATAGAGGATAGGATACGATAGATGATATGATAGGATAGAGTATAGGATAGGGCATAGGATGGGATAGGATACAGGATACAATAGGATAGAGGATATGATAGAGGATAGGATAGCATGGAGGATAGGATAGGATTAAGGATAGGATAGGTTAGAGTATAGGATAGGATAGAGGATAGGATAGGATAGAGAATAGGATAGGAAAGAGGATAGGATAGGATAGTGGATAGGATAGGATAGAGGATATGATAGGATAGAGGATAGGATAGGATTGACGACAGGATAGGATAGGGGATAGGACGGGATAGAGGATAGGATAGCGGATTGGATAGGATAGAGGATAGGATAGGATAGAGGATAGGACAGGATAGAGAATAGGATAGGATAGAGAATAGGATAGGATAGACGATATTATAGGATAGAGGATAGGATAGGATGGAGGATAGGATCGAGGATAGGATAGGATAGAGGATAGGATAGGATAGAGGATAGGATAGGATAGAGGATAGGATAGGATAGTGGATAGGATAGGATAGAAGATAGGATAGGATAGAGGATAGGATAGGATAGACGATAGGATAGGATAGAGGATAGGATAGCATAAAGGATAGGATAGGATTGACGATAGGATAGGATAGAGGATAGGATAGGATTGAGGATAGGATAGGATAGAGGATACGATACTATAGGGGATAGGATAGGATAGAGGATAGGATAGGATAGAGGATGGGATAGGATAGAGTACAGGATAGGATAGAGGATAGGATAGGATACAGGATAGGATAGAGGATAGGATAGGATGGAGGATAGGATAGGATAGAGGATAGGATAGGATGGAGGATAGGATAGGATAGATGATAGGATAGGATAGAGGATATTATAGGACAGAGGACAGGATAGGATAGGATTGAGGATAGGATAGGATTGAGGATAGGATAGGATAGAGAATAGGATAGGAAAGAGGATAGGATAGGATAGTGGATAGGATAGGATAGAGGATATGATAGGATAGAGTATGGGATAGGGAAGAGGGTGGGATAGGATAGAGAATAGCGTAGGATAGATGATATTATAGGATAGAGGATTGGATAGGATAGAGGATACGATAGGATAGAGGATAGGATAGGATAGAGGATAGGGTATTATAGACGATAGGATAGGATTGAGGATAGGATAGGATGGTGGATAGGATAGGATAGAGGATAGGATAGGATAGATGATATTGTAGGATAGAGGAAGGATAGGACAGAGGATACGATATTATAGAGGATAGGATAGCATAGCGGAAAGGGTAGGATAGAGGATAGGATCGGGGAGTGGATAGGATAGGGGATTGGATAGGATAGAGGACAGGAGACGATAGAGGATAGGATAGGATAGAGGATAGAATGGGATAGAGGATAGGACAAGATAGGGGATAGGATACGATAGAGGATAGGATAGGATAGAGGCTAGGATAGGATAGAGGATAGGATAGGATAGAGGATAGGATAGGATAGAGGATAGGATAGGATAGAGGATAGGATAGGAGAGAAGGATAGGATAGGATAGAGGATAGGATAGGATAGAGGATAGGATAGGATAGAGGATAGGATAGGATAGAGGATAGGATAGGAGAGAAGGATAGGATAGGATAGAGGATAGGATAGGATAGAGGATAGGATAGGATAGAGGATAGGATGGGACAGAGGATAGGATAGGATAGAGGATAGGGTAGGATAGAGGATAGGAAAGGATAGGCGATTGGATCGCATACATGATAGGATACGATAGAGGATAGGATAAGATAGAGGATAGGATAGGATAGAGGATAGGATAGGATAGAGGATAGGATAGGATAGAGGATAGGATAGGATAGAGGATAGGATAGGATAGAGGATAGGATAGGATAGAGGATAGGATAGGATAGAGGATAGGATAGGATAGAGGATAGGATAGGATAGAGGATAGGATAGGATAGGATAGAGGATAGGATAGGATAGGATAGAGGATAGGATAGGATAGAGGATAGGATAGGATGGAGGATAGGGTAGGATAGAGGATAGGATAGGATAGAGGATAGGATGGGATAGAGGATAGGATAGGATAGAGGATAGGTTAGGATAGAGGATAGGAAAGGATACAGGATAGGATAGGATAGAGGATAGGATAGGATATTGGATACGATAGGATTGAGGAATGGATTGGATAGAGGATAGGATAGGATAAAGGATAGGATAGGATAGAGGATAGCATAGAGAATAGGATAGGATACAGGATACGATAGGCGATTGGATAGGATAGATGATATTATAGGAAAGAGGATATGATATGATAGAGGATACGATATTATAGAGGATAGGGTAGGATAGAGGATAGGATAGGATAGAGGATAGGATAGGATAGATGATATTATAGGATAGAGGACATTATAGGACAGAGGAAACGATATTATAGAGGATAGGATAGGATAGAGGATAGGATCGGATAGAGGATAGGATAGGGTATTGGATAGGATAGAGGATAGGATTCGATAGAGGACAGGATAGGATAGGATGGCGGAAAGGATAGGATAGAGTATAGAATAGGACAGAGGATAAGATAGGATAGAGGATAGGATGGGACAGAGGATAGGATAGGATAGAGGATAGGGTAGGATAGAGGATAGGACAGGATAGAGTATAGGATAGGATAGAGGCTAGGATAGGATAGAGGATAGGATAGGATAGAGGATAGGACAGGATAGAGGATAGAATGGGACAGAGGATAGGATAGGAAAGAGGATAGGGTAGGATAGAGGATAGGAAAGGATAGGCGATTTGATCGGATACAGGATAGGATACGATAGATGATAGGATAGGATAGAGGATAGGATAGGATAGAGGATAGGATAGGATAGAGGATAGGATAGGAGAGAAGGATAGGATAGGATAGAGGATAGGATAGGATAGAGGATAGGATAGGATAGAGGATAGGATGGGACAGAGGATAGGATAGGATAGAGGATAGGGTAGGATAGAGGATAGGAAAGGATAGGCGATTTGATCGGATACAGGATAGGATACGATAGATGATAGGATAGGATAGAGGATAGGATAGGATAGAGGATAGGATAGGATAGAGGATAGGATAGGATAGAGGATAGGATAGGATAGAGGATAGGATAGGATAGAGGATAGGATAGGATAGAGGATAGGATAGGATAGAGGCTAGGATAGGATAGAGGATAGGATAGGATAGAGGATAGGATAGTATAGAGGATAGGATAGAGGATAGAGGATAGGATAGGATGGACGATAGGATAGGATAGAGGATAGGATAGGATAGAGGATAGGATAGGATAGAGGATAGGATAGGATAGAGGATAGGATAGGATATAGGATAGAGAATAGGATATAGGATTGGATAGGATAGAGGATAGGATACGATAGAGGATAGGATAGGATAGGAAAGGATAGAGAATAGGATAGGATAGATGATAGGTTAGGATAGAGGATAGGAAAGGATAGGCGATTGGATCGCATACATGATAGGATACGATAGAGGATAGGATAAGATAGAGGATAGGATAGGATAGAGGATAGGATAGGATAGAGGATAGGATAGGATAGAGGATAGGATAGGATAGAGGATAGGATAGGATAGAGGATAGGATAGGATAGAGGATAGGATAGGATAGAGGATAGGATAGGATAGAGGATAGGATAGGATAGAGGATAGGATAGGATAGGATAGAGGATAGGATAGGATAGGATAGAGGATAGGATAGGATAGAGGATAGGATAGGATGGAGGATAGGGTAGGATAGAGGATAGGATAGGATAGAGGATAGGATGGGATAGAGGATAGGATAGGATAGAGGATAGGTTAGGATAGAGGATAGGAAAGGATACAGGATAGGATAGGATAGAGGATAGGATAGGATATTGGATACGATTGGATTGAGGAATGGATTGGATAGAGGATAGGATAGGATAAAGGATAGGATAGGATAGAGGATAGCATAGAGAATAGGATAGGATACAGGATACGATAGGCGATTGGATAGGATAGATGATATTATAGGAAAGAGGATATGATATGATAGAGGATACGATATTATAGAGGATAGGGTAGGATAGAGGATAGGATAGGATAGAGGATAGGATAGGATAGTGGATAGGATAGGATTGAGGATAGGATAGGAAAGAGGATAGGATAGAATAGAGGATAGGATAGGATAGCGGATAGGATAGGATAGATGATGGGATAGGATAGAGGATAGGATAGGATAGAGGATAGGATAGGATAGAGGATAGGATAGGATAGAGGATGGGATAGGATAGAGGATAGGATAGGATAGAAGATAGGATAGGATAGAGGATAGGATAGGATAGACGATAGGATAGGATAGAGGATAGGATAGGATAGAGGATAGGATAGGATAGAGGATTGGATAGGATAGAGTATAGGATATAGGATTGGATAGGATAGAGGATAGGATACGATAGCGGATTGGATAGGATAGAGGATAGGATACGATAGAGGATACGACAGGATAGAGAGTAGGATAGGATAGAGAATAGGATAGGATAGACGATATTATAGGATAGAGGATAGGATAGGATGGAGGATAGGATCGAGGATAGGATAGGATAGAGGATAGGATAGGATAGAGGATAGGATAGGATAGAGGATAGGATAGGATAGTGGATAGGATAGGATAGAAGATAGGATAGGATAGAGGATAGGATAGGATAGACGATAGGATAGGATAGAGGATAGGATAGCATAAAGGATAGGATAGGATTGACGATAGGATAGGATAGAGGATAGGATAGGATAGAGTATAGGATATAGGATTGGATAGGATAGAGTATAGGATATAGGATTGGATAGGATAGAGGATAGGATACGATAGAGGATAGGATAGGATAGAGGATAGGATAGGATAGAGGATAGGATAGGATAGTGGATAGGATAGGATAGAGGATAGGATAGGATAGAGGATAGAATAGGATAGACGATAGGATAGGATAGAGGATAGGATAGCATAGAGGATAGGATAGGATTGACGATAGGATAGGATAGGGGATAGGACGGGATACAGGATAGGATAGCGGATTGGATAGGATAGAGGATAGGATACGATAGAGGATAGGACAGGATAGAGAATAGGATAGGATAGAGAATAGGATAGGATGGACGATATTATAGGATAGAGGATAGGATAGGATGGAGGTTAGGATCGAGGATAGGATAGGATAGAGGATAGGATAGGATAGAGGATAGGATAGGATAGAGGATAGGATAGGATAGTGGATAGGATAGGATAGAAGATAGGATTTGATAGAGGATAGGATAGGATAGACGATAGGATAGGATAGAGGATAGGATAGCATAAAGGATAGGATAGGATTGACGATAGGATAGGATAGAGGATAGGATAGGATTGAGGATAGGATAGGATAGAGGATACGATACTATAGGGGATAGGATAGGATAGAGGATAGGATAGGATAGAGGATGGGATAGGATAGAGTACAGGATAGGATAGAGGATAGGATAGGATACAGGATAGGATAGAGGATAGGATAGGATGGAGGATAGGATAGGATAGAGGATAGGATAGGATGGAGGATAGGATAGGATAGAGGATAGGATAGGATAGAGGATATTATAGGACAGAGGACAGGATAGGATAGGATTGAGGATAGGATAGGATAGAGGATACGATAGGATAGAGGATAGGTTAGGATAGAGGATATTATAGGACAGAGGACAGGATAGGATAGGATTGAGGATAGGATAGGATAGAGGATACGATATTATAGATTATAGGATAGGATAGAGGATAGGATAGGATAGAGGATAGGATAGGATAGAGGATAGGATAGGATAGAGGATAGGATAGGATAGAGAACATAATAGGAAAGAGGATAGGATATGATAGAGGATAGGATAGGATTGAGGACAGGATAAAATAGAGGACAGGATAATATAGAAGATAGGATAGGATAGATGATAGGATAGGATAGAGGATAGGATAGGATAGAGGATAGGATAGGATAGAAGATAGGATAGGATAGAGGATAGGATACGATAGATGATATGATACGATAGAGTATAGGATAGGGCATAGGATGGGATAGGATACAGGATACAATAGGATAGAGGATATGATAGAGGATAGGATAGCATGGAGGATAGGATAGGATTAAGGATAGGATAGGTTAGAGTATAGGATAGGATAGAGGATAGGATAGGATAGAGAATAGGATAGGAAAGAGGATAGGATAGGATAGTGGATAGGATAGGATAGAGGATATGATAGGATAGAGGATAGGATAGGATTGACGACAGGATAGGATAGGGGATAGGACGGGATAGAGGATAGGATAGCGGATTGGATAGGATAGAGGATAGGATAGGATAGAGGATAGGACAGGATAGAGAATAGGATAGGATAGAGAATAGGATAGGATAGACGATATTATAGGATAGAGGATAGGATAGGATGGAGGATAGGATCGAGGATAGGATAGGATAGAGGATAGGATAGGATAGAGGATAGGATAGGATAGAGGATAGGATAGGATAGTGGATAGGATAGGATAGAAGATAGGATAGGATAGAGGATAGGATAGGATAGACGATAGGATAGGATAGAGGATAGGATAGCATAAAGGATAGGATAGGATTGACGATAGGATAGGATAGAGGATAGGATAGGATTGAGGATAGGATAGGACAGAGGACAGGATAGGATAGGATTGAGGATAGGATAGGATTGAGGATAGGATAGGATAGAGAATAGGATAGGAAAGAGGATAGGATAGGATAGTGGATAGGATAGGATAGATGATATTATAGGATAGAGGATTGGATAGGATAGAGGATACGATAGGATAGAGGATAGGATAGGATAGAGGATAGGGTATTATAGACGATAGGATAGGATTGAGGATAGGATAGGATGGTGGATAGGATAGGATAGAGGATAGGATAGGATAGTGGATAGGATAGGATAGAGGATATGATAGGATAGAGGATAGGATAGGATTGACGACAGGATAGGATAGGGGATAGGACGGGATAGAGGATAGGATAGCGGATTGGATAGGATAGAGGATAGGATAGGATAGAGGATAGGACAGGATAGAAAATAGGATAGGATAGAGAATAGGATAGGATAGACGATATTATAGGATAGAGGATAGGATAGGATGGAGGATAGGATAGGATAGAGGATAGGATGGGACAGAGGATAGGATAGGATAGAGGATAGGGTAGGATAGAGGATAGGAAAGGATAGGCGATTGGATCGCATACATGATAGGATACGATAGAGGATAGGATAAGATAGAGGATAGGATAGGATAGAGGATAGGATAGGATAGAGGATAGGATAGGATACAGGATAGGATAGAGGATAGGATAGGATGGAGGATAGGATAGGATAGAGGATAGGATAGGATGGAGGATAGGATAGGATAGATGATAGGATAGGATAGAGGATATTATAGGACAGAGGACAGGATAGGATAGGATTGAGGATAGGATAGGATTGAGGATAGGATAGGATAGAGAATAGGATAGGAAAGAGGATAGGATAGGATAGTGGATAGGATAGGATAGAGGATATGATAGGATAGAGTATGGGATAGGGAAGAGGGTGGGATAGGATAGAGAATAGCGTAGGATAGATGATATTATAGGATAGAGGATTGGATAGGATAGAGGATACGATAGGATAGAGGATAGGATAGGATAGAGGATAGGGTATTATAGACGATAGGATAGGATTGAGGATAGGATAGGATGGTGGATAGGATAGGATAGAGGATAGGATAGGATAGATGATATTGTAGGATAGAGGAAGGATAGGACAGAGGATACGATATTATAGAGGATAGGATAGCATAGCGGAAAGGGTAGGATAGAGGATAGGATCGGGGAGTGGATAGGATAGGGGATTGGATAGGATAGAGGACAGGAGACGATAGAGGATAGGATAGGATAGAGGATAGAATGGGATAGAGGATAGGACAAGATAGGGGATAGGATACGATAGAGGATAGGATAGGATAGAGGCTAGGATAGGATAGAGGATAGGATAGGATAGAGGATAGGATAGGATAGAGGATAGGATAGGATAGAGGATAGGATAGGAGAGAAGGATAGGATAGGATAGAGGATAGGATAGGATAGAGGATAGGATAGGATAGAGGATAGGATAGGATAGAGGATAGGATAGGAGAGAAGGATAGGATAGGATAGAGGATAGGATAGGATAGAGGATAGGATAGGATAGAGGATAGGATGGGACAGAGGATAGGATAGGATAGAGGATAGGGTAGGATAGAGGATAGGAAAGGATAGGCGATTGGATCGCATACATGATAGGATACGATAGAGGATAGGATAAGATAGAGGATAGGATAGGATAGAGGATAGGATAGGATAGAGGATAGGATAGGATAGAGGATAGGATAGGATAGAGGATAGGATAGGATAGAGGATAGGATAGGATAGAGGATAGGATAGGATAGAGGATAGGATAGGATAGAGGATAGGATAGGATAGGATAGAGGATAGGATAGGATAGGATAGAGGATAGGATAGGATAGAGGATAGGATAGGATGGAGGATAGGGTAGGATAGAGGATAGGATAGGATAGAGGATAGGATGGGATAGAGGATAGGATAGGATAGAGGATAGGTTAGGATAGAGGATAGGAAAGGATACAGGATAGGATAGGATAGAGGATAGGATAGGATATTGGATACGATAGGATTGAGGAATGGATTGGATAGAGGATAGGATAGGATAAAGGATAGGATAGGATAGAGGATAGCATAGAGAATAGGATAGGATACAGGATACGATAGGCGATAGGGTAGGATAGATGATATTATAGAAAAGAGGATATGATATGATAGAGGATACGATATTATAGAGGATAGGGTAGGATAGAGGATAGGATAGGATAGAGGATAGGATAGGATAGATGATATTATAGGATAGAGGACATTATAGGACAGAGGAAACGATATTATAGAGGATAGGATAGGATAGAGGATAGGATCGGATAGAGGATAGGATAGGGTATTGGATAGGATAGAGGATAGGATTCGATAGAGGACAGGATAGGATAGGATGAAGGAAAGGATAGGATAAAGTATAGAATAGGACAGAGGATAAGATAGGATAGAGGATAGGATAAGTTAGAGGATAGGATACGATAGAGGATAGGATAGGATAGGATAGAGAATAGGATAGGATAGATGATATTATAGGATAGAGGACATTATAGGACAGAGGAAACGATATTATAGAAGATAGGATAGGATAGAGGATAGGATCGGATAGAGGATAGGATAGGGTATTGGATAGGATAGAGGATAGGATTCGATAGAGGACAGGATAGGATAGGATGGCGGAAAGGATAGGATAGAGTATAGAATAGGACAGAGGATAAGATAGGATAGAGGATAGGATGGGACAGAGGATAGGATAGGATAGAGGATAGGGTAGGATAGAGGATAGGACAGGATAGAGTATAGGATAGGATAGAGGCTAGGATAGGATAGAGGATAGGATAGGATAGAGGATAGGACAGGATAGAGGATAGAATGGGACAGAGGATAGGATAGGAAAGAGGATAGGGTAGGATAGAGGATAGGAAAGGATAGGCGATTTGATCGGATACAGGATAGGATACGATAGATGATAGGATAGGATAGAGGATAGGATAGGATAGAGGATAGGATAGGATAGAGGATAGGATAGGAGAGAAGGATAGGATAGGATAGAGGATAGGATAGGATAGAGGATAGGATAGGATAGAGGATAGGATGGGACAGAGGATAGGATAGGATAGAGGATAGGGTAGGATAGAGGATAGGAAAGGATAGGCGATTTGATCGGATACAGGATAGGATACGATAGATGATAGGATAGGATAGAGGATAGGATAGGATAGAGGATAGGATAGGATAGAGGATAGGATAGGATAGAGGATAGGATAGGATAGAGGATAGGATAGGATAGAGGATAGGATAGGATAGAGGCTAGGATAGGATAGAGGATAGGATAGGATAGAGGATAGGATAGTATAGAGGATAGGATAGAGGATAGAGGATAGGATAGGATGGACGATAGGATAGGATAGAGGATAGGATAGGATAGAGGATAGGATAGGATAGAGGATAGGATAGGATAGAGGATAGGATAGGATATAGGATAGAGAATAGGATATAGGATTGGATAGGATAGAGGATAGGATACGATAGAGGATAGGATAGGATAGGAAAGGATAGAGAATAGGATAGGATAGATGATAGGTTAGGATAGAGGATAGGAAAGGATAGGCGATTGGATCGCATACATGATAGGATACGATAGAGGATAGGATAAGATAGAGGATAGGATAGGATAGAGGATAGGATAGGATAGAGGATAGGATAGGATAGAGGATAGGATAGGATAGAGGATAGGATAGGATAGAGGATAGGATAGGATAGAGGATAGGATAGGATAGAGGATAGGATAGGATAGAGGATAGGATAGGATAGAGGATAGGATAGGATAGGATAGAGGATAGGATAGGATAGGATAGAGGATAGGATAGGATAGAGGATAGGATAGGATGGAGGATAGGGTAGGATAGAGGATAGGATAGGATAGAGGATAGGATGGGATAGAGGATAGGATAGGATAGAGGATAGGTTAGGATAGAGGATAGGAAAGGATACAGGATAGGATAGGATAGAGGATAGGATAGGATATTGGATACGATTGGATTGAGGAATGGATTGGATAGAGGATAGGATAGGATAAAGGATAGGATAGGATAGAGGATAGCATAGAGAATAGGATAGGATACAGGATACGATAGGCGATTGGATAGGATAGATGATATTATAGGAAAGAGGATATGATATGATAGAGGATACGATATTATAGAGGATAGGGTAGGATAGAGGATAGGATAGGATAGAGGATAGGATAGGATAGTGGATAGGATAGGATTGAGGATAGGATAGGAAAGAGGATAGGATAGAATAGAGGATAGGATAGGATAGCGGATAGGATAGGATAGATGATGGGATAGGATAGAGGATAGGATAGGATAGAGGATAGGATAGGATAGAGGATAGGATAGGATAGAGGATGGGATAGGATAGAGGATAGGATAGGATAGAAGATAGGATAGGATAGAGGATAGGATAGGATAGACGATAGGATAGGGTATTGGATAGGATAGAGGATAGGATTCGATAGAGGACAGGATAGGATAGGATGGCGGAAAGGATAGGATAGAGTATAGAATAGGACAGAGGATAAGATAGGATAGAGGATAGGATGGGACAGAGGATAGGATAGGATAGAGGATAGGGTAGGATAGAGGATAGGACAGGATAGAGTATAGGATAGGATAGAGGCTAGGATAGGATAGAGGATAGGATAGGATAGAGGATAGGACAGGATAGAGGATAGAATGGGACAGAGGATAGGATAGGAAAGAGGATAGGGTAGGATAGAGGATAGGAAAGGATAGGCGATTTGATCGGATACAGGATAGGATACGATAGATGATAGGATAGGATAGAGGATAGGATAGGATAGAGGATAGGATAGGATAGAGGATAGGATAGGAGAGAAGGATAGGATAGGATAGAGGATAGGATAGGATAGAGGATAGGATAGGATAGAGGATAGGATGGGACAGAGGATAGGATAGGATAGAGGATAGGGTAGGATAGAGGATAGGAAAGGATAGGCGATTTGATCGGATACAGGATAGGATACGATAGATGATAGGATAGGATAGAGGATAGGATAGGATAGAGGATAGGATAGGATAGAGGATAGGATAGGATAGAGGATAGGATAGGATAGAGGATAGGATAGGATAGAGGATAGGATAGGATAGAGGCTAGGATAGGATAGAGGATAGGATAGGATAGAGGATAGGATAGTATAGAGGATAGGATAGAGGATAGAGGATAGGATAGGATGGACGATAGGATAGGATAGAGGATAGGATAGGATAGAGGATAGGATAGGATAGAGGATAGGATAGGATAGAGGATAGGATAGGATATAGGATAGAGAATAGGATATAGGATTGGATAGGATAGAGGATAGGATACGATAGAGGATAGGATAGGATAGGAAAGGATAGAGAATAGGATAGGATAGATGATAGGTTAGGATAGAGGATAGGAAAGGATAGGCGATTGGATCGCATACATGATAGGATACGATAGAGGATAGGATAAGATAGAGGATAGGATAGGATAGAGGATAGGATAGGATAGAGGATAGGATAGGATAGAGGATAGGATAGGATAGAGGATAGGATAGGATAGAGGATAGGATAGGATAGAGGATAGGATAGGATAGAGGATAGGATAGGATAGAGGATAGGATAGGATAGAGGATAGGATAGGATAGGATAGAGGATAGGATAGGATAGGATAGAGGATAGGATAGGATAGAGGATAGGATAGGATGGAGGATAGGGTAGGATAGAGGATAGGATAGGATAGAGGATAGGATGGGATAGAGGATAGGATAGGATAGAGGATAGGTTAGGATAGAGGATAGGAAAGGATACAGGATAGGATAGGATAGAGGATAGGATAGGATATTGGATACGATTGGATTGAGGAATGGATTGGATAGAGGATAGGATAGGATAAAGGATAGGATAGGATAGAGGATAGCATAGAGAATAGGATAGGATACAGGATACGATAGGCGATTGGATAGGATAGATGATATTATAGGAAAGAGGATATGATATGATAGAGGATACGATATTATAGAGGATAGGGTAGGATAGAGGATAGGATAGGATAGAGGATAGGATAGGATAGTGGATAGGATAGGATTGAGGATAGGATAGGAAAGAGGATAGGATAGAATAGAGGATAGGATAGGATAGCGGATAGGATAGGATAGATGATGGGATAGGATAGAGGATAGGATAGGATAGAGGATAGGATAGGATAGAGGATAGGATAGGATAGAGGATGGGATAGGATAGAGGATAGGATAGGATAGAAGATAGGATAGGATAGAGGATAGGATAGGATAGACGATAGGATAGGATAGAGGATAGGATAGGATAGAGGATAGGATAGGATAGAGGATTGGATAGGATAGAGTATAGGATATAGGATTGGATAGGATAGAGGATAGGATACGATAGCGGATTGGATAGGATAGAGGATAGGATACGATAGAGGATACGACAGGATAGAGAGTAGGATAGGATAGAGAATAGGATAGGATAGACGATATTATAGGATAGAGGATAGGATAGGATGGAGGATAGGATCGAGGATAGGATAGGATAGAGGATAGGATAGGATAGAGGATAGGATAGGATAGAGGATAGGATAGGATAGTGGATAGGATAGGATAGAAGATAGGATAGGATAGAGGATAGGATAGGATAGACGATAGGATAGGATAGAGGATAGGATAGCATAAAGGATAGGATAGGATTGACGATAGGATAGGATAGAGGATAGGATAGGATAGAGTATAGGATATAGGATTGGATAGGATAGAGTATAGGATATAGGATTGGATAGGATAGAGGATAGGATACGATAGAGGATAGGATAGGATAGAGGATAGGATAGGATAGAGGATAGGATAGGATAGTGGATAGGATAGGATAGAGGATAGGATAGGATAGAGGATAGAATAGGATAGACGATAGGATAGGATAGAGGATAGGATAGCATAGAGGATAGGATAGGATTGACGATAGGATAGGATAGGGGATAGGACGGGATACAGGATAGGATAGCGGATTGGATAGGATAGAGGATAGGATACGATAGAGGATAGGACAGGATAGAGAATAGGATAGGATAGAGAATAGGATAGGATGGACGATATTATAGGATAGAGGATAGGATAGGATGGAGGTTAGGATCGAGGATAGGATAGGATAGAGGATAGGATAGGATAGAGGATAGGATAGGATAGAGGATAGGATAGGATAGTGGATAGGATAGGATAGAAGATAGGATTTGATAGAGGATAGGATAGGATAGACGATAGGATAGGATAGAGGATAGGATAGCATAAAGGATAGGATAGGATTGACGATAGGATAGGATAGAGGATAGGATAGGATTGAGGATAGGATAGGATAGAGGATACGATACTATAGGGGATAGGATAGGATAGAGGATAGGATAGGATAGAGGATGGGATAGGATAGAGTACAGGATAGGATAGAGGATAGGATAGGATACAGGATAGGATAGAGGATAGGATAGGATGGAGGATAGGATAGGATAGAGGATAGGATAGGATGGAGGATAGGATAGGATAGAGGATAGGATAGGATAGAGGATATTATAGGACAGAGGACAGGATAGGATAGGATTGAGGATAGGATAGGATAGAGGATACGATAGGATAGAGGATAGGTTAGGATAGAGGATATTATAGGACAGAGGACAGGATAGGATAGGATTGAGGATAGGATAGGATAGAGGATACGATATTATAGAGGATAGGATAGGATAGAGGATAGGATAGGATAGAGGATAGGATAGGATAGAGGATAGGATAGGATAGAGGATAGGATAGGATAGAGAACATAATAGGAAAGAGGATAGGATATGATAGAGGATAGGATAGGATTGAGGACAGGATAAAATAGAGGACAGGATAATATAGAAGATAGGATAGGATAGATGATAGGATAGGATAGAGGATAGGATAGGATAGAGGATAGGATAGGATAGAAGATAGGATAGGATAGAGGATAGGATACGATAGATGATATGATACGATAGAGTATAGGATAGGGCATAGGATGGGATAGGATACAGGATACAATAGGATAGAGGATATGATAGAGGATAGGATAGCATGGAGGATAGGATAGGATTAAGGATAGGATAGGTTAGAGTATAGGATAGGATAGAGGATAGGATAGGATAGAGAATAGGATAGGAAAGAGGATAGGATAGGATAGTGGATAGGATAGGATAGAGGATATGATAGGATAGAGGATAGGATAGGATTGACGACAGGATAGGATAGGGGATAGGACGGGATAGAGGATAGGATAGCGGATTGGATAGGATAGAGGATAGGATAGGATAGAGGATAGGACAGGATAGAGAATAGGATAGGATAGAGAATAGGATAGGATAGACGATATTATAGGATAGAGGATAGGATAGGATGGAGGATAGGATCGAGGATAGGATAGGATAGAGGATAGGATAGGATAGAGGATAGGATAGGATAGAGGATAGGATAGGATAGTGGATAGGATAGGATAGAAGATAGGATAGGATAGAGGATAGGATAGGATAGACGATAGGATAGGATAGAGGATAGGATAGCATAAAGGATAGGATAGGATTGACGATAGGATAGGATAGAGGATAGGATAGGATTGAGGATAGGATAGGACAGAGGACAGGATAGGATAGGATTGAGGATAGGATAGGATTGAGGATAGGATAGGATAGAGAATAGGATAGGAAAGAGGATAGGATAGGATAGTGGATAGGATAGGATAGAGGATATGATAGGATAGAGTATGGGATAGGGAAGAGGGTGGGATAGGATAGAGAATAGCGTAGGATAGATGATATTATAGGATAGAGGATTGGATAGGATAGAGGATACGATAGGATAGAGGATAGGATAGGATAGAGGATAGGGTATTATAGACGATAGGATAGGATTGAGGATAGGATAGGATGGTGGATAGGATAGGATAGAGGATAGGATAGGATAGTGGATAGGATAGGATAGAGGATATGATAGGATAGAGGATAGGATAGGATTGACGACAGGATAGGATAGGGGATAGGACGGGATAGAGGATAGGATAGCGGATTGGATAGGATAGAGGATAGGATAGGATAGAGGATAGGACAGGATAGAAAATAGGATAGGATAGAGAATAGGATAGGATAGACGATATTATAGGATAGAGGATAGGATAGGATGGAGGATAGGATCGAGGATAGGATAGGATAGAGGATAGGATAGGATAGAGGATAGGATAGGATAGAGGATAGGATCGAGGATAGGATAGGATAGAGGATAGGATAGGATAGAGGATAGGATAGGATAGAGGATAGGATAGGATAGTGGATAGGATAGGATAGAAGATAGGATAGGATAGAGGATAGGATAGGATAGACGATAGGATAGGATAGAGGATAGGATAGCATAAAGGATAGGATAGGATTGACGATAGGATAGGATAGAGGATAGGATAGGATTGAGGATAGGATAGGATAGAGGATACGATACTATAGGGGATAGGATAGGATAGAGGATAGGATAGGATAGAGGATGGGATAGGATAGAGTACAGGATAGGATAGAGGATAGGATAGGATACAGGATAGGATAGAGGATAGGATAGGATGGAGGATAGGATAGGATAGAGGATAGGATAGGATGGAGGATAGGATAGGATAGAGGATAGGATAGGATAGAGGATATTATAGGACAGAGGACAGGATAGGATAGGATTGAGGATAGGATAGGATTGAGGATAGGATAGGATAGAGAATAGGATAGGAAAGAGGATAGGATAGGATAGTGGATAGGATAGGATAGAGGATATGATAGGATAGAGTATGGGATAGGGAAGAGGGTGGGATAGGATAGAGAATAGCGTAGGATAGATGATATTATAGGATAGAGGATTGGATAGGATAGAGGATACGATAGGATAGAGGATAGGATAGGATAGAGGATAGGGTATTATAGACGATAGGATAGGATTGAGGATAGGATAGGATGGTGGATAGGATAGGATAGAGGATAGGATAGGATAGATGATATTGTAGGATAGAGGAAGGATAGGACAGAGGATACGATATTATAGAGGATAGGATAGCATAGCGGAAAGGGTAGGATAGAGGATAGGATCGGGGAGTGGATAGGATAGGGGATTGGATAGGATAGAGGACAGGAGACGATAGAGGATAGGATAGGATAGAGGATAGAATGGGATAGAGGATAGGACAAGATAGGGGATAGGATACGATAGAGGATAGGATAGGATAGAGAATAGGATATAGGATTGGATAGGATAGAGGATAGAATAGGATAGAGGATAGGACAAGATAGGGGATAGGATACGATAGAGGATAGGATAGGATAGAGAATAGGATATAGGATTGGATAGGATAGAGGATAGGATACGATAGAGGATAGGATAGGATAGGATAGAGAATAGGATAGGATAGATGATATTATAGGATAGAGGACATTATAGGACAGAGGAAACGATATTATAGAGGATAGGATAAGTTAGAGGATAGGATATGATAGAGGATAGGATAGAGGATTAGATAGGATAGAGGATACGATAGGATAGAGGATAGGATAGAGAATAGGATAGGATAGAGGATACGATAGGGGATTGGATCGGATACAGGATAGGATACGGTAGAGGATAGGATAGGATAGGATAGAGAATAGGATAGGATAGATGATATTATAGGATAGAGGACAGGATAGGATAGAGGATAGGATAGGATAGAGGATAGGATAGGATAGAGGATAGGATAGGATGGAGGATAGGATCGAGGATAGGATAGGATAGAGGATAGGATAGGATAGAGGATAGGATAGGATAGAGGATAGGATAGGATAGTGGATAGGATAGGATAGAAGATAGGATAGGATAGAGGATAGGATAGGATAGACGATAGGATAGGATAGAGGATAGGATAGCATAAAGGATAGGATAGGATTGACGATAGGATAGGATAGAGGATAGGATAGGATTGAGGATAGGATAGGATAGAGGATACGATACTATAGGGGATAGGATAGGATAGAGGATAGGATAGGATAGAGGATGGGATAGGATAGAGTACAGGATAGGATAGAGGATAGGATAGGATACAGGATAGGATAGAGGATAGGATAGGATGGAGGATAGGATAGGATAGAGGATAGGATAGGATGGAGGATAGGATAGGATAGAGGATAGGATAGGATAGAGGATATTATAGGACAGAGGACAGGATAGGATAGGATTGAGGATAGGATAGGATTGAGGATAGGATAGGATAGAGAATAGGATAGGAAAGAGGATAGGATAGGATAGTGGATAGGATAGGATAGAGGATATGATAGGATAGAGTATGGGATAGGGAAGAGGGTGGGATAGGATAGAGAATAGCGTAGGATAGATGATATTATAGGATAGAGGATTGGATAGGATAGAGGATACGATAGGATAGAGGATAGGATAGGATAGAGGATAGGGTATTATAGACGATAGGATAGGATTGAGGATAGGATAGGATGGTGGATAGGATAGGATAGAGGATAGGATAGGATAGATGATATTGTAGGATAGAGGAAGGATAGGACAGAGGATACGATATTATAGAGGATAGGATAGCATAGCGGAAAGGGTAGGATAGAGGATAGGATCGGGGAGTGGATAGGATAGGGGATTGGATAGGATAGAGGACAGGAGACGATAGAGGATAGGATAGGATAGAGGATAGAATGGGATAGAGGATAGGACAAGATAGGGGATAGGATACGATAGAGGATAGGATAGGATAGAGAATAGGATATAGGATTGGATAGGATAGAGGATAGAATAGGATAGAGGATAGGACAAGATAGGGGATAGGATACGATAGAGGATAGGATAGGATAGAGAATAGGATATAGGATTGGATAGGATAGAGGATAGGATACGATAGAGGATAGGATAGGATAGGATAGAGAATAGGATAGGATAGATGATATTATAGGATAGAGGACATTATAGGACAGAGGAAACGATATTATAGAGGATAGGATAAGTTAGAGGATAGGATATGATAGAGGATAGGATAGAGGATTAGATAGGATAGAGGATACGATAGGATAGAGGATAGGATAGAGAATAGGATAGGATAGAGGATACGATAGGGGATTGGATCGGATACAGGATAGGATACGGTAGAGGATAGGATAGGATAGGATAGAGAATAGGATAGGATAGATGATATTATAGGATAGAGGACAGGATAGGATAGAGGATAGGATAGGATAGAGGATAGGATAGGATAGAGGATAGGATATGAGAGAAGGATAGGATAGGATAGAGGATAGGATAGGATAGAGGATAGGATAGGATAGAGGATACGGTATTATAGACGATAGGATAGGATAGAGTATAGGATAGGATAGAGGATAGGATAGGATAGAGGATACGATATTATAGACGATAGGATAGGATAGAGTATAGGTTAGGATAGAGGATAGGATAGGATAGAGGATAGGATAGGATAGAGGATAGTATAGGATAGCGGATAGGATAGGATGGAGTATAGGATAGGATTGAGGATAGGATAGGATGGTGGATAGGATAGGATAGAGGATAGGATAGGATAGATGATATTGTAGGATAGAGGAAGGATAGGACAGAGGATACGATATTATAGAGGATAGGATAGCATAGCGGAAAGGGTAGGATAGAGGATAGGATCGGGGATTGGATAGGATAGGGGATAGGATAGGATAGAGGATAGGATAGGATAGATGATGGGATAGGATAGAGGATAGGATAGGATAGAGGATAGGATAGGATAGAGGATGGGATAGGATAGAGGATAGGATAGGATAGAGGATAGTATAGGATAGTGGATAGGATAGGATAGAGGATAGGATAGCATAGAGGATAGGATAGGATTGACGACAGGATAGGATAGGGGATAGGACGGGATAGAGGATAGGATAGCGCATTGGATAGGATAGAGGATAGGATAGGATAGAGGATAGGACAGGATAGAGAATAGGATAGGATAGAGAATAGGATAGGATAGACGATATTATAGGATAGAGGATAGGATAGGATGGAGGATAGGATCGAGGATAGGATAGGATAGAGGATAGGATAGGATAGAGGATAGGATAGGATAGAGGATAGGATAGGATAGTGGATAGGATAGGATAGAAGATAGGATAGGATAGAGGATAGGATAGGATAGACGATAGGATAGGATAGAGCATAGGATAGCATAAAGGATAGGATAGGATTGACGATAGGATAGGATAGAGGATAGGATAGGATTGAGGATAGGATAGGATAGACGATATTATAGGATAGAGGATAGGATAGGATGGAGGATAGGATCGAGGATAGGATAGGATAGAGGATAGGATAGGATAGAGGATAGGATAGGATAGAGGTTAGGATAGGATAGTGGATAGGATAGGATAGAAGATAGGATAGGATAGAGGATAGGATAGGATAGAGGATAGGATACGATAGATGATATGATAGGATAGAGTATAGGATAGGGCAGAGGATGGGATAGGATACAGGATACAATAGGATAGAGGATAGGATAGAGGATAGGATAGCATGGAGGATAGGATAGGATTAAGGATAGGATAGGATAGAGAATAGGATAGGAAAGAGGATAGGATAGGATAGTGGATAGGATAGGATAGAGGATATGATAGGATAGAGTATGGGATAGGGAAGAGGGTGGGATAGGATAGAGAATAGCGTAGGATAGATGATATTATAGGATAGAGGATTGGATAGGATAGAGGACAGGAGACGATAGAGGATAGGATAGGATAGAGGATAGAATGGGATAGAGGATAGGACAAGATAGGGGATAGGATACGATAGAGGATAGGATAGGATAGAGAATAGGATATAGGATTGGATAGGATAGAGGATAGAATAGGATAGAGGATAGGACAAGATAGGGGATAGGATACGATAGAGGATAGGATAGGATAGAGAATAGGATATAGGATTGGATAGGATAGAGGATAGGATACGATAGAGGATAGGATAGGATAGGATAGAGAATAGGATAGGATAGATGATATTATAGGATAGAGGACATTATAGGACAGAGGAAACGATATTATAGAGGATAGGATAAGTTAGAGGATAGGATATGATAGAGGATAGGATAGAGGATTAGATAGGATAGAGGATACGATAGGATAGAGGATAGGATAGAGAATAGGATAGGATAGAGGATATGATAGGATAGAGTATGGGATAGGGAAGAGGGTGGGATAGGATAGAGAATAGCGTAGGATAGATGATATTATAGGATAGAGGATTGGATAGGATAGAGGATACGATAGGATAGAGGATAGGATAGGATAGAGGATAGGGTATTATAGACGATAGGATAGGATTGAGGATAGGATAGGATGGTGGATAGGATAGGATAGAGGATAGGATAGGATAGATGATATTGTAGGATAGAGGAAGGATAGGACAGAGGATACGATATTATAGAGGATAGGATAGCATAGCGGAAAGGGTAGGATAGAGGATAGGATCGGGGATTGGATAGGATAGGGGATTGGATAGGATAGAGGACAGGAGACGATAGAGGATAGGATAGGATAGAGGATAGAATGGGATAGAGGATAGGACAAGATAGGGGATAGGATACGATAGAGGATAGGATAGGATAGAGAATAGGATATAGGATTCGATAGGATAGAGGATAGAATAGGATAGAGGATAGGACAAGATAGGGGATAGGATACGATAGAGGATAGGATAGGATAGAGAATAGGATATAGGATTGGATAGGATAGAGGATAGGATACGGTAGAGGATAGGATAGGATAGGATAGAGAATAGGATAGGATAGATGATATTATAGGATAGAGGACAGGATAGGATAGAGGATAGGATAGGATAGAGGATAGGATATGAGAGAAGGATAGGATAGGATAGAGGATAGGATAGGATAGAGGATACGGTATTATAGACGATAGGATAGGATAGAGTATAGGATAGGATAGAGGATAGGATAGGATAGAGGATACGGTATTATAGACGATAGGATAGGATAGAGTATAGGATAGGATAGAGGATAGGATAGGATAGAGGATAGGATAGGATAGAGGATAGTATAGGATAGCGGATAGGATAGGATGGAGTATAGGATAGGATTGAGGATAGGATAGGATGGTGGATAGGATAGGATAGAGGATAGGATAGGATAGATGATATTGTAGGATAGAGGAAGGATAGGACAGAGGATACGATATTATAGAGGATAGGATAGCATAGCGGAAAGGGTAGGATAGAGGATAGGATCGGGGATTGGATAGGATAGGGGATAGGATAGGATAGAGGATAGGATAGGATAGATGATGGGATAGGATAGAGGATAGGATAGGATAGAGGATACGATAGGATAGAGGATGGGATAGGATAGAGGATAGGGTAGGATAGAGGATAGGATAGGATAGTGGATAGGATAGGATAGAGGATAGGATAGCATAGAGGATAGGATAGGATTGACGACAGGATAGGATAGGGGATAGGACGGGATAGAGGATAGGATAGCGGATTGGATAGGATAGAGGATAGGATAGGATAGAGGATAGGACAGGATAGAGAATAGGATAGGATAGAGAATAGGATAGGATAGACGATATTATAGGATAGAGGATAGGATAGGATGGAGGATAGGATCGAGGATAGGATAGGATAGAGGATAGGATAGGATAGAGGATAGGATAGGATAGAGGATAGGATAGGATAGAGAATATAATAGGAAAGAGGATAGGATATGATAGAGGATAGGATAGGATTGAGGACAGGATAAAATAGAGGATAGGATAATATCGAAGATAGGATAGGATAGATGATAGGATAGGATAGAGGATAGGATAGGATAGAGGATAGGATAGGATAGAAGATAGGATAGGATAGAGGATAGGATACGATAGATGATATGATAGGATAGAGTATAGGATAGGGCAGAGGATGGGATAGGATACAGGATACAATAGGATAGAGGATAGGATAGAGGAAAGGATAGCATGGAGGATAGGATAGGATTAAGGATAGGATAGGTTAGAGTATAGGATAGGATAGAGGATAGGATAGGATAGAGAATATAATAGGAAAGAGGATAGGATAGGATAGTGGATAGGATAGGTTAGAGGATATGATAGGATAGAGTATGGGATAGGGAAGAGGGTGGGATAGGATAGAGAATAGCGTAGGATAGATGATATTATAGGATAGAGGATTGGATAGGATAGAGGATACGATAGGATAGAGGATAGGATAGGATAGAGGATAGGGTATTATAGAGGATAGGATAGGATAGAGGATAGGATAGGATAGAGAATATAATAGGAAAGAGGATAGGATATGATAGAGGATAGGATAGGATTGAGGACAGGATAAAATAGAGGATAGGATAATATAGAAGATAAGATAGGATAGATGATAGGATAGGATAGAGGATAGGATAGGATAGAGGTTAGGATAGGATAGAAGATAGGATAGGATAGAGGATAGGATACGATAGATGATATGATAGGATAGAGTATAGGATAGGGCAGAGGATGGGATAGGATACAGGATACAATAGGATAGAGGATAGGATAGAGGATAGGATAGCATGGAGGATAGGATAGGATTAAGGATAGGATAGGTTAGAGTATAGGATAGGATAGAGGATAGGATAGGATAGAGAATAGGATAGGAAAGAGGATAGGATAGGATGGTGGATAGGATAGGATAGAGGATAGGATAGGATAGAGAATAGGATATAGGATTGGATAGGATAGAGGATAGAATAGGATAGAGGATAGGACAAGATAGGGGATAGGGTACGATAGAGGATAGAATAGGATAGAGAATAGGATATAGGATTGGATAGGATAGAGGATAGGATACGATAGAGGATAGGATAGGATAGGATAGAGAATAGGGTAGGATAGATGATATTATAGGATAGACGACATTATAGGACAGAGGAAACGATATTATAGAGGATAGGATAAGTTAGAGGATAGGATATGATAGAGGATAGGATAGAGGATTAGATAGGATAGAGGATACGATAGGATAGAGGATAGGATAGAGAATAGGATAGGATAGAGGATACGATAGGGGATTGGATCGGATACAGGATAGGATACGGTAGAGGATAGGATAGGATAGGATAGAGAATAGGATAGGATAGATGATATTATAGGATAGAGGACAGGATAGGATAGAGGATAGGATAGGATAGAGGATAGGATAGGAGAGAAGGATAGGATAGGATAGAGGATAGGATAGGATAGAGGATAGGATAGGATAGAGGATACGGTATTATAGACGATAGGATAGGATAGAGTATAGGATAGGATAGAGGATAGGATAGGATAGAGGATACGGTATTATAGACGATAGCATAGGATAGAGTATAGGATAGGATAGAGGATAGGATAGGATAGAGGATAGGATAGGATAGAGGATAGTATAGGATAGCGGATAGGATAGGATGGAGTATAGGATAGGATTGAGGATAGGATAGGATGGCGGAAAGGATAGGATAGAGTATAGAATAGGACAGAGGATAAGATAGGATAGAGGATAGGATAAGTTAGAGGATAGGATACGATAGAGGATAGGATAGAATAGGATAGAGAATAGGATAGGACAGATGATATTATAGGATAGAGGACATTATAGGACAGAGGAAACGATATTATAGAGGATAGGATAGGATAGAGGATAGGGTCGGATAGAGGATAGGATAGGGTATTGGATAGGATAGAGGATAGGATTCGATAGAGGACAGGATAGGATAGGATGGCGGAAAGGATAGGATAGAGTATAGAATAGGACAGAGGATAAGATAGGATAGAGGATAGGATAAGTTAGAGGATAGGATATGATAGAGGATAGGATAGAGGATTAGATAGGATAGAGGATACGATAGGATAGAGGATAGGATAGAGAATAGGTTAGGATAGAGGATACGATAGAGGATTGGATCGGATACAGGATAGGATACGGTAGAGGATAGGATAGGATAGGATAGAGAATAGGATAGGATAGATGATATTATAGGATAGAGGACAGGATAGGATAGAGGATAGGATAGGATAGAGGATAGGATAGGATAGAGGATAGGATAGGAGAGATGGATAGGATAGGATAGAGGATAGGATAGGATAGAGGATAGGATAGGATAGAGGATAGGATAGGATAGAGGATAGCATGGGACAGAGGATAGGATAGGATAGAGGATAGGGTAGGATAGAGGATAGGAAAGGATAGGCGATTTGATCGGATACAGGATAGGATACGATAGATGATAGGATAGGATAGAGGATAGGATAGGATAGAGGATAGGATAGGATAGAGGATAGGATAGGATAGAGGATAGGATAGGATAGAGGATAGGATAGGATAGAGGATACGATAGGATAGAGGCTAGGATAGGATAGAGGATAGGATAGGATAGAGGATAGGATAGGATAGAGGATAGGATAGAGGATAGAGGATAGGATAGGATGGACGATAGGATAGGATAGAGGATAGGATAGGATAGAGGATAGGATAGGATAGAGGATAGAGGATAGGATAGGATAGAGGATAGGATAGGATAGAGGATAGGATAGGATAGAGGATAGGATAGGATAGAGGATAGAGGATAGAGGATAGGATAGGATAGAGGATAGGATAGGATAGAGGATAGGATAGGATAGAGGATAGGATAGGATAGAGGATAGGATAGGATAGAGGATAGGATAGGATAGAGGATAGGATAGGAGAGAGGATAGGATAGGATAGAGGATAGGATAGGATAGAGGAAAGGGTAGGATAGAGGATAGGATCGGGGATTGGATAGGATAGAGCACAGGAGACGATAGAGGATAGGATAGGATAGATGATAGAATAGGATAGAGGATAGGATAGGATAGGGGATAGGATACGATAGAGGATAGGATACGATAGATGATAGGATAAGATACAGGATAGGATAGGATAGAGGATAGGATAGGATAGAGGATAGGGTAGGATAGAGGATAGAATAGGATAGAGGATAGGATAGGATAGAGGATAGGATAGGATATAGGATAGAGAATAGGATATAGGATTGGATAGGATAGAGGATAGGATACGATAGAGGATAGGATAGGATAGGATAGGATAGAGAATAGGATAGGATAGATGATATTATAGAATAGAGGACATTATAGGACAGAGGAAACGATATTATAGGGGATAGGATAGGATAGAGGATAGGATCGGATATAGGATAGGATAGGGGATTGGATAGGATAGAGGATAGGATTCGATAGAGGACAGGATAGGATAGGATGGCGGAAAGGATAGGATAGAGTATAGAATAGGACAGAGGATAAGATAGGATAGAGGATAGGATAAGTTAGAGGATAGGATATGATAGAGGATAGGATAGAGGATTAGATAGGATAGAGGATACGATAGGATAGAGGATAGGATAGAGAATAGGTTAGGATAGAGGATACGATAGAGGATTGGATCGGATACAGGATAGGATACGGTAGAGGATAGGATAGGATAGGATAGAGAATAGGATAGGATAGATGATATTATAGGATAGAGGACAGGATAGGATAGAGGATAGGATAGGATAGAGGATAGGATAGGATAGAGGATAGGATAGGAGAGATGGATAGGATAGGATAGAGGATAGGATAGGATAGAGGATAGGATAGGATAGAGGATAGGATAGGATAGAGGATAGGATAGGATAGAGGATAGGATAGGATAGAGGATAGGATAGGATAGAGGATAGCATGGGACAGAGGATAGGATAGGATAGAGGATAGGGTAGGATAGAGGATAGGAAAGGATAGGCGATTTGATCGGATACAGGATAGGATACGATAGATGATAGGATAGGATAGAGGATAGGATAGGATAGAGGATAGGATAGGATAGAGGATAGGATAGGATAGAGGATAGGATAGGATAGAGGATAGGATAGGATAGAGGATACGATAGGATAGAGGCTAGGATAGGATAGAGGATAGGATAGGATAGAGGATAGGATAGGATAGAGGATAGGATAGAGGATAGAGGATAGGATAGGATGGACGATAGGATAGGATAGAGGATAGGATAGGATAGAGGATAGGATAGGATAGAGGATAGAGGATAGGATAGGATAGAGGATAGGATAGGATAGAGGATAGGATAGGATAGAGGATAGGATAGGATAGAGGATAGAGGATAGAGGATAGGATAGGATAGAGGATAGGATAGGATAGAGGATAGGATAGGATAGAGGATAGGATAGGATAGAGGATAGGATAGGATAGAGGATAGGATAGGAGAGAGGATAGGATAGGATAGAGGATAGGATAGGATAGAGGAAAGGGTAGGATAGAGGATAGGATCGGGGATTGGATAGGATAGAGCACAGGAGACGATAGAGGATAGGATAGGATAGATGATAGAATAGGATAGAGGATAGGATAGGATAGGGGATAGGATACGATAGAGGATAGGATACGATAGATGATAGGATAAGATACAGGATAGGATAGGATAGAGGATAGGATAGGATAGAGGATAGGGTAGGATAGAGGATAGAATAGGATAGAGGATAGGATAGGATAGAGGATAGGATAGGATATAGGATAGAGAATAGGATATAGGATTGGATAGGATAGAGGATAGGATACGATAGAGGATAGGATAGGATAGGATAGGATAGAGAATAGGATAGGATAGATGATATTATAGAATAGAGGACATTATAGGACAGAGGAAACGATATTATAGGGGATAGGATAGGATAGAGGATAGGATCGGATATAGGATAGGATAGGGGATTGGATAGGATAGAGGACAGGAGACGATAGAGGATAGGATAAGTTAGAGGATAGGATACGATAGAGGATAGGATAGAATAGAGTATAGTAAAGGATAGAGGATAAGATAGGATAGAGGATAGGATAAGTTAGAGGATAGGATAGGATAGAGGATAGGATAGAGGATAGGATAGAGAATTGGATAGGATAGAGGATACGATAGGATAGAGGAAAGGATACAGGATAGGATAGGATAGAGGATAGGATAGGATATTGGATACGATAGGATCGAGGAATGGATTGGATAGAGGATAGGATAGGATAAAGGATAGGATAGGATAGAGGATAGCATAGAGAATAGGATAGGATACAGGATAGGATAGGCGATTGGATAAGATAGATGATATTATAGGAAAGAGGATATGATATGATAGAGGATACGATATTATAGAGGATAGGGTAGGATAGAGGATAGGACAGGATAGAGAATAGGATAGGATAGAGAATAGGATAGGATAGACGATATTATAGGATAGAGGATAGGATAGGATGGAGGATAGGATCGAGGATAGGATAGGATAGGATAGAGGATAGGATAGGATAGAGGATAGGATAGGATAGAGGATAGGATAGGATAGTGGATAGGATAGGATAGAAGATAGGATAGGATAGAGGATAGGATAGGATAGACGATAGGATAGGATAGCATAAAGGATAGGATAGGATTGACGATAGGATAGGATAGAGGATAGGATAGGATTGAGGATAGGATAGGATAGACGATATTATAGGATAGAGGATAGGATAGGATGGAGGATAGGATCGAGGATAGGATAGGATAGAGGATAGGATAGGATAGAGGATAGGATAGGATAGAGGATAGGATAGGATAGTGGATAGGATAGGATAGAAGATAGGATAGGATAGAGGATAGGATAGGATAGACGATAGGATAGGATAGAGGATAGGATAGCATAAAGGATAGGATAGGATTGACGATAGGATAGGATAGAGGATAGGATAGGATTGAGGATAGGATAGGATAGAGGATACGATACTATAGGGGATAGGACAGGATAGAGGATAGGATAGGATAGAGGATGGGATAGGATAGAGTACAGGATAGGATAGAGGATAGGATAGGATACAGGATAGGATAGAGGATAGGATAGGATGGAGGATAGGATAGGATAGAGGATAGGATAGGATGGAGGATAGGATAGGATAGAGGATAGGATAGGATAGAGGATATTATAGGACAGAGGACAGGATAGGATAGGATTGAGGATAGGATAGGATTGAGGATAGGATAGGATAGAGGATACGATATTATAGAGGATAGGATAGGATAGAGGATAGGATAGGATAGAGGATAGGATAGGATAGAGAATATAATAGGAAAGAGGATAGGATATGATAGAGGATAGGATAGGATTGAGGACAGGATAAAATAGAGGATAGGATAATATAGAAGATAGGATAGGATAGATGATAGGATAGGATAGAGGATAGGATAGGATAGAGGATAGGATAGGATAGAAGATAGGATAGGATAGAGGATAGGATACGATAGATGATATGATAGGATAGAGTATAGGATAGGGCAGAGGATGGGATAGGATACAGGATACAATAGGATAGAGGATAGGATAGAGGAAAGGATAGCATGGAGGATAGGATAGGATTAAGGATAGGATATGTTAGAGTATAGGATAGGATAGAGGATAGGATAGGATAGAGAATATAATAGGAAAGAGGATAGGATAGGATAGTGGATAGGATAGGATAGAGGATATGATAGGATAGAGTATGGGATAGGGAAGAGGGTGGGATAGGATAGAGAATAGCGTAGGATAGATGATATTATAGGATAGAGGATTGGATAGGATAGAGGATACGATAGGATAGAGGATAGGATAGGATAGAGGATAGGGTATTATAGAGGATAGGATAGGATAGAGGATAGGATAGGATAGAGAATATAATAGGAAAGAGGATAGGATATGATAGAGGATAGGATAGGATTGAGGACAGGATAAAATAGAGGATAGGATAATATAGAAGATAAGATAGGATAGATGATAGGATAGGATAGAGGATAGGATAGGATAGAGGTTAGGATAGGATAGAAGATAGGATAGGATAGAGGATAGGATACGATAGATGATATGATAGGATAGAGTATAGGATAGGGCAGAGGATGGGATAGGATACAGGATACAATAGGATAGAGGATAGGATAGAGGATAGGATAGCATGGAGGATAGGATAGGATTAAGGATAGGATAGGTTAGAGTATAGGATAGGATAGAGGATAGGATAGGATAGAGAATAGGATAGGAAAGAGGATAGGATAGGATGGTGGATAGGATAGGATAGAGGATAGGATAGGATAGAGAATAGGATATAGGATTGGATAGGATAGAGGATAGAATAGGATAGAGGATAGGACAAGATAGGGGATAGGGTACGATAGAGGATAGGATAGGATAGAGAATAGGATATAGGATTGGATAGGATAGAGGATAGGATACGATAGAGGATAGGATAGGATAGGATAGAGAATAGGGTAGGATAGATGATATTATAGGATAGACGACATTATAGGACAGAGGAAACGATATTATAGAGGATAGGATAAGTTAGAGGATAGGATATGATAGAGGATAGGATAGAGGATTAGATAGGATAGAGGATACGATAGGATAGAGGATAGGATAGAGAATAGGATAGGATAGAGGATACGATAGGGGATTGGATCGGATACAGGATAGGATACGGTAGAGGATAGGATAGGATAGGATAGAGAATAGGATAGGATAGATGATATTATAGGATAGAGGACAGGATAGGATAGAGGATAGGATAGGATAGAGGATAGGATAGGAGAGAAGGATAGGATAGGATAGAGGATAGGATAGGATAGAGGATAGGATAGGATAGAGGATACGGTATTATAGACGATAGGATAGGATAGAGTATAGGATAGGATAGATGATATTATAGGATAGAGGACAGGATAGGATAGAGGATAGGATAGGATAGAGGATAGGATAGGATAGAGGATAGGATAGGAGAGATGGATAGGATAGGATAGAGGATAGGATAGGATAGAGGATAGGATAGGATAGAGGATAGGATAGGATCGAGGATAGCATGGGACATAGGATAGGATAGGATAGAGGATAGGGTAGGATAGAGGATAGGAAAGGATAGGCGATTTGATCGGATACAGGATAGGATACGATAGATGATAGGATAGGATAGAGGATAGGATAGGATAGAGGATAGGATAGGATAGAGGATAGGATAGGATAGAGGATAGGATAGGATAGAGGATAGGATAGGATAGAGGATACGATAGGATAGAGGCTAGGATAGGATAGAGGATAGGATAGGATAGAGGATAGGATAGGATAGAGGATAGGATAGAGGATAGAGGATAGGATAGGATGGACGATAGGATAGGATAGAGGATAGGATAGGATAGAGGATAGGATAGGATAGAGGATAGAGGATAGGATAGGATAGAGGATAGGATAGGATAGAGGATAGGATAGGATAGAGGATAGGATAGGATAGAGGATAGAGGATAGAGGATAGGATAGGATAGAGGATAGGATAGGATAGAGGATAGGATAGGATAGAGGATAGGATAGGATAGAGGATAGGATAGGAGAGAGGATAGGATAGGATAGAGGATAGGATAGGATAGAGGAAAGGGTAGGATAGAGGATAGGATCGGGGATTGGATAGGATAGAGCACAGGAGACGATAGAGGATAGGATAGGATAGATGATAGAATAGGATAGAGGATAGGATAGGATAGGGGATAGGATACGATAGAGGATAGGATACGATAGATGATAGGATAGGATACAGGATAGGATAGGATAGAGGATAGGATAGGATAGAGGATAGGGTAGGATAGAGGATAGAATAGGATAGAGGATAGGATAGGATAGAGGATAGGATAGGATATAGGATAGAGAATAGGATATAGGATTGGATAGGATAGAGGATAGGATACGATAGAGGATAGGATAGGATAGGATAGGATAGAGAATAGGATAGGATAGATGATATTATAGAATAGAGGACATTATAGGACAGAGGAAACGATATTATAGGGGATAGGATAGGATAGAGGATAGGATCGGATATAGGATAGGATAGGGGATTGGATAGGATAGAGGACAGGAGACGATAGAGGATAGGATAAGTTAGAGGATAGGATACGATAGAGGATAGGATAGAATAGAGTATAGTAAAGGATAGAGGATAAGATAGGATAGAGGATAGGATAAGTTAGAGGATAGGATAGGATAGAGGATAGGATAGAGGATAGGATAGAGAATTGGATAGGATAGAGGATACGATAGGATAGAGGAAAGGATACAGGATAGGATAGGATAGAGGATAGGATAGGATATTGGATACGATAGGATCGAGGAATGGATTGGATAGAGGATAGGATAGGATAAAGGATAGGATAGGATAGAGGATAGCATAGAGAATAGGATAGGATACAGGATAGGATAGGCGATTGGATAAGATAGATGATATTATAGGAAAGAGGATATGATATGATAGAGGATACGATATTATAGAGGATAGGGTAGGATAGAGGATAGGATAGGATAGAGGATAGGATAGGATAGTGGATAGGATAGGATTGAGGATAGGATAGGAAAGAGGATAGGATTGTATAGAGGATAGGATAGGATAGAGGAATGGATAGGATAGAGTATAGGATATAGGATTGGATAGGATAGAGGATAGGATACGATAGAGGATAGGATAGGATAGAGGATAGGATAGGATAGAGGATAGGATAGGATAGAGGATAGGATAGGATAGATGATGGGATAGGATAGAGGATAGGATAGGATAGAGGATAGGATAGGATAGAGGATGGGATAGGATAGAGGATAGGATAGGATAGAGCATAGGATAGGATAGTGGATAGGATAGGATAGAGGATAGGATAGGATAGAGGATAGGATAGGATAGACGATAGGATAGGATACAGGATAGGGTAGCATAGAGGATAGGATAGGATTGACGACAGGATAGGAAAGGGGATCGGACGGGATAGAGGATAGGATAGCGGATTGGATAGGAGAGAGGATAGGATACGATAGAGGATAGGACAGGATAGAGAATAGGATAGGATAGAGAATAGGATAGGATAGACGATGTTATAGGATAGAGGATAGGATGGGATGGAGGATAGGATCGAGGATAGGATAGGATAGAGGATAGGATAGGATAGAGGATAGGATAGGATAGAGGATAGGATAGGATAGTGGATAGGATAGGATAGAAGATAGGATAGGATAGAGGATAGGATAGGATAGACGATAGGATATGATAGAGGATAGGATAGCATAAAGGATAGGATAGGATTGACGATAGGATAGGATAGAGGATAGGATAGGATTGAGGATAGGATAGGATAGAGGATACGATACTATAGGGGATAGGATAGGATAGAGGATAGGATAGGATAGAGGATGGGATAGGATAGAGTACAGGATAGGATAGAGGATAGGATAGGATACAGGATAGGATAGGATGGAGGATAGGATAGGAAAGAGGATAGGATATGATAGAGGATAGGATAGGATTGAGGACAGGATAAAATAGAGGATAGGATAATATAGAAGATAGCATAGGATAGATGATAGGATAGGATAAAGGATAGGATAGGATAGAGGATAGGATAGGATAGAAGATAGGATTGGATAGAGGATAGGATACGATAGATGATATGATAGGATAGAGTATAGGATAGGGCAGAGGATGGGATAGGATACAGGATACAATAGGATAGAGGATAGGATAGGATAGAAGATAGGATAGGATAGAGGATAGGATAGGATAGTGGATAGGATCAGATAGATGATATTATAGGATAGAGGATAGGATAGGATAGAAGATAGGATAGGATAGAGGATAGGATAGGATAGAGGATAGGATAGGATAGAGGATAGGATAGGATAGTGGATAGGATAGGATAGAAGATAGGATAGGATAGAGGATATGATAGGATAGACGATAGGATAGGATAGAGGATAGGATAGCATAAAGGATGGGATAGGATTGACGATAGGATAGGATAGAGGATAGGATAGGATAGAGTATAGGATAGGGCAGAGGATGGGATAGGATACAGGATACAATAGGATAGAGGATAGGATAGGATAGAAGATAGGATAGGATAGAGGATAGGATAGGATAGTGGATAGGATCAGATAGATGATATTATAGGATAGAGGATAGGATAGGATAGAAGATAGGATAGGATAGAGGATAGGATAGGATAGAGGATAGGATCAGGTAGATGATATTATAGGATCGAGGATAGGATAGGATTCGATTGAGGATAGCATATGATAGAGGATAGGATAGAGGATAGTATAGAGGATTAGATAGGATAGTGGATAGGATAGGGTAGAGGATATGATAGGATAGAGTATAATATAGGGCAGAGGATGGGATAGGATACAGGATACGATAGGATAGAGGATAGGATAGGATAGAGGATAGAATAGAGGATCGGATAGGATATAGGGAAGGATAGGGTAGAGGATAGCATGGGATAGCTGATATTATAAGATAGTGATTAGGATAGGATTGAGGATAGCAAAGGATAGAGGACAGGATAGAGGATAGGATAGAGGATTGGATTGAATAGAGGATATTATATAATAGAGGATAGGAGATGATAAAGGATAGGATAGGATAGAGGCTAGGATAGGATAGAGGATAGGATAGAGGATTGGATAGGATATAGGACAGGGTACGATAGAGGATAGGATAGGATAGAGGATAGGATAGAGGATTGGATAGGATATAGGACAGGGTACGATAGAGGATAGGATAGGATAGAGGATTGGATAGGTTAGAGGATAGGATAGGATTGAGGATAGTATAGAGGATAGGATAGGATAGAGGATACGATATTATAGAGGATAGGATAAAGGATAGGATAGGATAGTGGATAGGATAGGATAGAGGATATGATAGGATAGAGGTTAGGATAGGGCAGAGGATGGGATAGGATACAGGATACGATAGGATAGAGGATAGGATAGAGGATAGGATAGAGGATAGGATAGATGATAGGATAGGATAGAGGATAGGATAGGATAGATGATAGGATAGAGGATAGGATAGGATTCGATTGATGATAGCATATGATAGAGGATAGGATAGAGTATATGATAGAGGATTGGATAGGATAGAGGATAGAGGATATGATACTGTAGAGGATAGGATAGGATAGAAGATAGGATAGGATAGAGGATAGGCTGGGATTGAGGATAGGATAGGATAGAGGATAGGATAGGATAGAATTGAGGATAGCATAGGATAGAGGATAGGATAGAGGATTGGATAGAATAGAGGATATTATATGATAGAGGATAGGAGAGGATAGAGGATAGGATAGGATAGAGGATAGGATAGGATAGAGGATAGGATAGGATTGAGGATAGGATAGGTTAGAGGATAGGATAGGATAGATGATAGGATAGAGGATAGGATAGGATTCGATTGAGGATAGCATATGATAGAGAATAGGATAGAGTATAGGATAGATGATTGGATAGGATAGAGGGTAGATGATATTATAGGATAGAGGATAGGATAGGATAGAGGATATGATAGGATAGAGGCTAGGATAGGATAGAGGATAGGATAGGATAGAGGATAGGATAGAGGATAGGATAGGATAGAGGATAGGATAGAGGATAGGATAGGATAGAGGATAGGATAGAGTATAGGATGGAGGATTGGATACGATAGAGGATAGAGGATATGCTACTGTAGAGGATAGGATAGGATAGAGGATAGGATAGGATTGAGGATAGGATAAAATAGAGCATAGGATAGGATTGAGGATAGGATAAAATAGAGCATAGGATAATATACAAGATAGGATAGGATAGAGGATAGGATAGGATAGAGGATAGGACAGGATAGAGGATAGGACAGGATAGAGGATAGGATAGGATAGAGGATAGGATAGAGGATAGGATAGAGGATAGGATAGGATAGAATTGAGGATAGCATAGGATAGAGGATAGGATAGAGGATTGGATAGAATAGAGGATATTATATGATAGAGGATAGGAGAGGATAGAGGATAGGATCAGATAGATGATATTATAGGATAGAGGATAGGAAAGGATTCGATTGAGGATAGCATATGATAGAGGATAGGATAGAGGATAGTATAGAGGATTGGATAGGATAGTGGATAGGATAGGGTAGAGGATATGATAGGATAGAGTATAATAGAGGGCAGAGGATAGGATAGGATAGAGGATAGGATAGAGGATAGGATAGGATATAGGGAAGGATAGGGTAGAGGATAGCATGGGATAGATGATATTATAAGATAGTGGATAGGATAGGATTGAGGATAGCAAAGGATAGAGGACAGGATAGAGGATAGGATAGAGGATTGGATAGAATAGACGATATTAAATAATAGAGGATAGGAGAGGATAAAGGATAGGATAGGATAGAGGCTAGGATAGGATAGAGGATAGGATAGAGGATTGGATAGGATATAGGACAGGGTACGATAGAGGATAGGATAGGATAGAGGATTGGATAGGTTAGAGGATAGGATAGGATTGAGGATAGGATTAAGGATAGTATAGGATAGAGGATAGGATAGAGTATAGGATAGATGATAGGATAGGATAGAGGATAGGATAGGATAGGATAGAGGATAGGATAGGATAGGATAGAGGATAGGATAGGATAGAGGATAGGATAGGCTAGAGGATAGGATAGGAAAGAGGATATGATAGGATAGACGATAGGATAGGATTGATGGTAGGATAGGATAGAAGACAGGATAGGATAGAGGATAGGATAGGATAGAGGATAGGATAGGATTGAGGATAGGATAGGATAGAGGATAGGATAGGTAACTGGATAGGATAGAGTATAGGATAAGGTAGAGGATAGGATAGGATAGGATAGAGGATAGGATAGGATAGAGGATAGGATAGAGGATCGGATAGAGGATAGGATAGGATAGAGGAAAGGATAGGATAGAGGATAGGATAGGTAATTGGATAGGATAGAGGATAGGATAAGGTAGAGGATAGTATAGGATAGAGGATAGGATAGGATAGAGGATAGGATAGGATAAAGGATAGGATAGGATAGAGGATAGGATAGGATAGAGGATAGGATAGGACAGAGGATCGGATAGAGGATAGGATAGGATAGAGGATCGGATAGAGGATAGGATAGGATAGAGGATAGGATAGGATAGAGGATAGAGTAGGATAGAGGATAGGATAGGATAGGATAAAGGATAGGATTGGATAGAGGATCGGATAGAGGATAGAATAGGATAGAGGATAGGATAGGATAGAGGATAGTATAGGATAGAGGATAGGATAGAATAGAGGATAGGATAGGATAAAGGATAGGAGAGGATAGAGGATAGGATAGGATAGGATAGAGGATAGGATAGGATAGGATAGAGGATAGGATAGGATAGGATAGAGGATAGGATAGAGGGTAGGATAGGACAGAGGAAAGGATAGGATAGAAGATAGGATAGGATAGATGATAGGATAGGAAAGAGGGTAGGATAGGATAGAGGATAGGATAGGATAGAGGATCGGATAGAGGATAGGATAGGATAGAGGATAGGATAGGATAGAGGAAAGGATAGGATAGAGGATAGGATAGGTAATTGGATAGGATAGAGGATAGGATAAGGTAGAGGATAGTATAGGATAGAGGATAGGATAGAGGATTGGATAGGATAGGATAGAGGACAGGATAGGATAGATGATACTATAGGATAGAGGATAGGATATGATCGAATAAACGATATTATAGAGGATAGGATAGGATAGAGGATAGGATATAATAGAGGATCGGATAGAGGATAGGATAGGATTGAGGATAGGATAGGATAGAGGAAAGGATAGGATAGAGGATAGGATAGGTAATTGGATAGGATAGAGGATAGGATAAGGTAGAGGATAGTATAGGATAGAGGATAGGATAGAGGATTGGATAGGATAGGATAGAGGACAGGATAGGATAGATGATACTATAGGATAGAGGATAGGATATGATAGAGTAAACGATATTATAGAGGATAGGATAGGATAGAGGATCGGATAGAGGATAGGATAGGATAGAGGATGGTATAGAGGATAGGATAGAGGATAGGATAAGATAGAGGATAGGATAGGAAAGAGGATAGGATAGGGTACGATAGAGGATAGGATAGATGATAGGATAGATGATAGGATAGGATAGAGGATCTGATAGAGGATACGATCGGATAGAGGATAGGATAGGATAGAGGATCTATTGGGAGTATGGGTATTAAAGAAAACCACACTATTATTAAATACGAAATAAGATTTATATCAGAATGGTAACTCTAAAAGCACGTTGTGAGACACGTCTTTACACAGCGAAAGAAACGTTACGAATGAAACACAAGAGATCGAAACAGAGGAGCAACAGTCCAATATTAACAACTGAAGATCGAGGGTCCCATGCCGGGGACAACATACAATGTATATTAACTGAAGATACAATGTATGCATATACAGGTCAATAGCCGGTTCAATCGATCCTACCTTTTAAAGAAATAATAGATTGATTTTGTTCTACATTTATGAAATAAATTCCAACACGCCCCCTCAAAATAAATCTATTATTCTAGCAAAGACATGTCTTCCTTGTGCTTCATCTGGGGCTAATTACATATGGTCCAACATTTGTTGCTTAGGATTAGGGAAACCCAGAAAAACCTAATCAGACCAGTACATACACACACATGTATGTATACACATATAAGAATAACAATTGTAATTACTTGCAAACAAAAAAATTATCAATATTAATATAGTTAATTTATTATTGCAAATCCAGTCCATTTCTCAGTTCTAGGAACCTGGCTGCTGGCAACGGCTTGGTCAAAATATCCGCCAGCTGACTACCTGTGGGCATATGTAACAATCTAATTATGCCTTTTTCAACCTGCTCTCTAGAAAAATGGTACTTTATATCTATGTGTTTTGATCTTTTATGATTCGTTGGGTTGTTAGCAATACTAATGCAGCCATTGTTATCCTCATAGATTACAATTGATTGCAAAACATCTATATTTAAACCCTTTGCCAAAGATCTCAACCAAAGAGCTTCTCTAACAGCTTCAAAGAGGGCCATATATTCAGCTTCTGTAGACGAAGCTGCTACAGATGCTTGCCGTTTTGTGTTCCAGCATATTGTGCATCTTTCAAATAATTTAAACAGATATCCTGTTGTACTTCTTCTATCATTTAAATCGTTGCCTCCCCAATCTGAATCAACGTAGCCGCTCAGAAGATTAATATAATTTCCTCTTTCGTAAATTAATTTGATATTTTGCGAACCTTTCAGATATCTAAGTACTCTTTTCAAGCACTGCCAAAGTTCTTTGTTATTTTTGTTCAGATATCTGCTTAAAATATTAACAGCTGTGCTTAAATCAGGCCTCGTACACAGCATCACATACATCAAACATCCGACAAGATTTCGGCAAGGAGCATCATACTCCTCAGCGGAATTCAATGCCGTGTAATCTAATTTATATTCAAGAGGCGTATTAATAGGGTTACAATCTGACATATTGAATTTGTGCAAAATCGTTTTAATATAAGCACTTTGATCCAAACTTATCCTACTTCCATTTCTCTCAATCTTAATACCTAAGAAAAGTTTTATTTCGTTTAAATCTGTCATGCAAAATTTTATCTTAAGGTAATTCTTAAAGCTATTCATTGTGTCGATTTTTGCGGTTGCAATCACTAGGTCATCTACATACAACACAACATATATATTTTCCGATATATCTCCTTTATCTAAAATATAAATGCATCTATCAACAGGTGAATTTTTAAACCCTTTTTCTTGAAGAACTTGTTCAAAGATTTCAAACCAGCATCTGGCTGCTTGCTTTAATCCATACAAAGCTTTATTTAATTTGCACACTTGATTATTATCACAATTAACTCCCTCAGGAACTTTCATATATATCTCTTCTTTTAACGTTCCATTTAGAAAGGCGGTTTTGACGTCCATGTGATGAATCAACAAGTTAAACTGGTTTGAAAAAGCTAATATAAATCTAAAACTAGAAATTCTAGCAACCGGTGCAAAGGTTTCATTGTAATCTTCTAAATATTGTTGACTGAATCCTCGAGCAACAAGCCGAGCTTTATATCTCAATGGGTTTCCAAATTCATCGTTCTTAACTGTGAACACCCATTTACAATCAACAATATTTTTATGTTCAGGCCTTGAGACTAAGGTCCACGTATTATTTGTTAAAAGTGAATTGATCTCTTCTGTAACAGCCTGTTCCCACTGAATTTTATCATCCATATTTTCAATGTCCCTATATGATGTAGGGATTTTACAAATAATCGATTGAGCACATAAAAGATAATCGTCCGACATATTGTCTTCATTGTATGAAACACTTGGTCGACATTTAATTCGATCGCTTCTTCTTAACTCAGAAGGTACTTGTCTTTTTCGATGATTATTTATGGAAGTATCATTGTGTGAATCTGCTTCAACTACAGATTTATTAAGTCCACGACTTAATTCGACATTTTCAATAACAGTATTTAATGGTGGAGATTTATCTGATTTAGTACTATCAGATTTATGATTATCTACTGATTTTGACTGCACGTCAGATGCATCAGTTTCAGGCTGTACCATTACAGGCCTTGATATCAAAAAATTAGTTTCATTAACTATTACATCTCTCACAATAACAAACTTAGCAGTTTCCACATTCCACACTTTATACCCGTTCGGTTCATAACCAACTAAAATACCTTTCGAAGATTTTTCTTCGAATTTTGATTGTCTAGTTTTATTATGTATATATACTGTTGAACCGAACACTTTCAAATATCTTAATTGTGGCTTTTTGTTATGCCACATTTCGTATGGTGTTTTTGATTGTTTCAAGGCTTTCGTCGGAGTTATATTAATTAAAAACGTAGCGGTAAGGACAGCTTCTCCCCAGAAAACTTTATACAAACTAGCTCCAGCAATTAAAGTTCGAGCCTTTTCTGTTATCGTCCTTACCATACGTTCCGATACACCATTTAACTGTGGGGTTCGTGGAACTGTTAAGTGGTATGTAATGCCTTTTTCAACACAATAATCTTTCATTTCGTTTGACAAGTACTCCCTGCCATTATCGCTATACAAGTTTACTACTTTAGAATTAAAATGTGCCTCGCTCTTTGCAACATAATCTTTAAACATTGAAAATACGTCTGATTTATGTGACATCAAATATGTTACACAATAGTGGGTATATTCGTCAACGAACAGTAGAAAATAATTTTTTTCGTTAATTGTAGTAGGAGTGATCGGACCACAAACATCTGAATGAACAATGAATAACGGTCGTTTTACATATTTCTTATCTTTCGAGTTTCGAAATGGTAATCGCGCTTGTTTGCCGTTTATACAAGCTTCACAAAGATTGTCGTTAACCACAACATTCTCTACTCGATTTATATCAGCAAACATTTTTCTATTCTTTAATTCTAAAAATTTTGATTTTCCGATATGGCCTAAACGCTGATGCCATAATTCATAATTATCTTTCACCGTTCTAGAGACATGGACAGTAGGAAAAGTATTTATCAAAAATTCTATGCCAGTTAAATTGTTTAGGGGCTTACCTGACATTATGACATTTTCATTTTTACTTATCTTAACGCCTTCCTTGTCGAAAACAACTGTCATGCCCGCCTGCTGGATCCTTCGAACGGACAGTAAATTGTACGGCACATCTGGGCAGTAGTATACATCGTCCACGGTTCCCTGGATGCCCAAATTAGTAGTAACATTCAGCATTCCTTGTTTTGTCGCTGCAATGTATGTCCCATTTTTCGCCACAGAAATTCGTACTGGCGTTTGCAACACCTTGAAATTTTGGGTCAGGTCTTCCCTGTTAATCAGGTGATCCGATGCCCCCGAATCCAAGAGGATGGTTATTTTGTTTGTCCCCGGCATTTCTGATTGATAATCTCCCACCATGAATGCAAAACTTGACGTGGGCGTTGACGTATTTGTCGCAGGTTCAGTCATTTGAACGGTTTGCACAGTTTTATTTCTTTCACCACTCTGTTGTTGGATGCCTCGTTTATAATAAATGCAATTTGGTTTAATGTGGCCTTTTCTGCCACAGTGGTGGCATTTCACTTCTTGGTTCCTGTTTGTCTTATATCGTTTCAATTTTGGTTGAGGTTTTGAGAAATTGAATTCTCGTTTCTTTCCCTTCAATTCGGCGTGAAGCACCTTTAGGCTGGTATCACGGTTCTCGCTCGTCAATTTGACCTCATGGTCCAAAAGTCTCGTCTTTACAAACTCTAGTGTTAAATTATCTTCAGATAATGTTTCAATCGCGGTTATTACTCCATCGTAAGACGCGGGTAATGTTAATAGCAAGTGCGCCACTTTGTCACTTTCTTCTAAATGTGTACCCGCGGACAATAGTTCTGAAATCATTTCATCGAAGACCGTAAAATGTTTGATTAGCGACGCGTCACTTTGAAGTTTTAGTGCTAATAGTCTTTTTCGCACTGCTAACTGCGTAGCCATACTCTTTCGCTCATAAATAGCGTCCAAACTACACAGCACTTCCTTTGCACTATTATTTTTCTTTACTAAACTAAGTAATGAGTCCGACAAATATTCTATAATAACATTTTTGGCGACATTCTCAGCCCGAATCCATTCCGTAGTTAGCTTTTGCGGGGTGTTGTCATCAATCACTTTGATTACGTCTAACTCGGTTAACAAAGCGCGAATTCTGAACTTCCAGGTACTATATTTTTCGCCGTCGAAAGGTTTAATATTCCTTCTCGCTTTATCCATCGTCTTTTTTGAGTTTCTTAAATTCACTATGTCTATGCACGATATTTAACACACGGTAAACGCACTTTCTCACAACTTAATTTTTGCAGAAAATGTTTCTTACACACAACGTAACTAGGTACACGACGTAATACGGTATGTAAAGTAACCTGGGCCCATAACCTATTGGGAGTATGGGTATTAAAGAAAACCACACTATTATTAAATACGAAATAAGATTTATATCAGAATGGTAACTCTAAAAGCACGTTGTGAGACACGTCTTTACACAGCGAAAGAAACGTTACGAATGAAACACAAGAGATCGAAACAGAGGAGCAACAGTCCAATATTAACAACTGAAGATCGAGGGTCCCATGCCGGGGACAACATACAATGTATATTAACTGAAGATACAATGTATGCATATACAGGTCAATAGCCGGTTCAATCGATCCTACCTTTTAAAGAAATAATAGATTGATTTTGTTCTACATTTATGAAATAAATTCCAACAGATAGGATAGAGGATAGGATAGGATAAGATAGAGGATAGGATAGGGGATTGGGTAGGATAGAGGACAGGAGACGATAGAGGATAGGATAGAATAGATGATAGGATAGGATAGAGGATAGGATAGGGTAGAGGATAGGATAGGATAGAGGATACGATATTATAGAGGATAGGATAGGATAGACGATAGGATCTCATAGAGAATAGGATAGGGCATTGGATAGGATAGAGGATAGGATAGGATAGAGGATAGGATAGGATAGGATAGAGGATAGGATAGAGGATAGAGGATAGGATAGTGGATAGGTTAGGATAGAGCAGACCATAGGGGATAGGATAGGATAGAGGATAGGATATAATAGAGGATAGGATAGGATAGACGATAGGATAGGATAGAGTATAGGATAGGATAGAGGATAGGATAGGATAGAGTATAGGATAGGATAGAGGATAGGATAGGATAGTGGATAGGATAGGATAGGATAGAGGATAGGATAGAGGATAGAGGATAGGATAGGATAGAGGATAGGATAGGATAGACGATAGGATAGGATAGACGATAGGATACGATAGACGATAGGATAGGATAGAGAATAGGATAGGATAGAGGATAGAATAGAGGATAGGATCGAGGCTTGGATAGGTTAGATGATACGAAATTATAGAGGATAGGATAGGATAGAGGATAGGATCGTATAGAGGATAGGAAAGGGGATTGGACAGAATAGAGGATAGGATAGGATAGGATAGAGGATAGGATAGGGGATTGGGTAGGATAGAGGACAGGAGACGATAGAGGATAGGATAGGATAGAGGATAGGATAGGATAGAGGATAGGATAGGGTAGAGGATAGGATAGGATAGAGGATCGGATAGGATAGAGGATAGGATGGAGGATAGGATAGAGGATAGGATAGAGGATAGGATAGAGGATTGGATAGGATAGAGGATAGGATAGGAATGTGGATAGGATAGAGGATAGGATAGGAATGTGGATAGGATAGGATAGAGGATAGGATAAGATAGAGGATCGGATAGGATAGGATAGAGGATAGGATAGGATAGAGGATAGGATAGGATAGAGGATAGGATAGGATAGAGGATTGGATTAGATAGAGGATAGGATATAGGATTGGATAGGATAGAGGATAGGGTACGATAGTGGATAGGATAGAGGATAGGAAAGGATAGGGGGTAGGATAGAGGATAGTATAGGATAGAGGACAGGAGACGATAGAGGACAGGATAGGATAGAGGATAGGATAGGATAGGATAGAGGATAGGATAGGAAAGAGGATGGGATAGTATAGAGGATAGGATAGGATAGAGGATACGATATTATAGAGGATAGGATCGGATAGAGAATAGGATAGGGCATTGGATAGGACAGAGGATAGGATAGGATAGAGGATAGGATAGGATTGAGGATAGTATAGGATAGACAATAGGATAGGATATAGGACAGGATAGGATAGAGGATGGGATAGGATAGAGGATTGGATAGGATAGAGGATAGCATAGGATAGAGGATAGGATAGGATAGGGGATAGGATAGGATAGAGGATAGGATAGGATAGGGGATAGGGTAGGATTGAGGATAGGATAGGATAGGGATAGGATAGGATAGAGGATAGGATAGAGGGTAGGATAGATGATTGGATAGGATTGAGGATATTATAGGATATAGGAAATGATAGGATAGAGGATAGGATACGATAGAGGATGGGATAGGATGGAGGATACGATAGGATAGAGGATAGGATAGGATAGAGGATTGTATAGGAAAGAGGATATTATAGGATAGACGATGGGATAGGATAGAGGATGGGATAGGATAGAGGATACGATAGGATAGAGGATAGGATAGGATAGAGGATAGGATGGGATAGAGGATAGGATAGGACATAGTGTAGGATAGGATAGAGGATAGGATAGGTTAGAGGACAGGATAGGATAGGATAAGATAGGGGATAGGATAGGATTGAGGATAGGATAGGGGATTGGATAGGATAGAGGATATTATAGGATAGAGGATAGGTTAGGATAGAGGATATTATAGGATAGAGGATAGGATAGGATAGAGGATAGGATAGGAAAGAGGATGGTATAGGATAGAGGATACGATAGGATAGAGGATACGACACGATAGAGGATAGGATAGGATGGAGGATAGGATAGGATAGGTTAGAGGATATTGTAGGATAGACGATAAGATAGGATAGAGGATAGGATAGAGGATTGGATAGGATAGAGGATAGGATAGAGGATATTATAGGATATAGGATAGGATAGGATAGAGGATAGGATACGATAAAGGATGGGATAGGATAGAGGATACGATGGGATAGAGGATAGGATACGATAGAGGATGGGATAGGATAGAGTATAGGATAGGATAGGGTATAGGGTAAGATTGAGGACAGGATATTATTGAGGATAGGATAGGATAGAGGATAGGTTAGGACAGACGATACGACAGGATAGAGGATAGGATAGGACAGAGGATACGACAGGCTAGAGGATAGGATAGGATAGGGGATAGGATACGTTAGAGGATGGGATAGGATAGAGGATATTATAGGATATAGGATATTATAGGTTAGAGGATAGGATACGTTTGAGGATGGGATAGGAAAGAGGATACGATAGGATAAAGGATAGAATAGGATAGAGGATAGGATAGTATAGAGTATAGGATAGAGGATTGGATAGGATATTGGATATTATAGGATATACGATAGAGTAGAGGACAGGATAGAGGATAGGATAGAGGATAGGATAGCACAGACGATACGACAGGATAGAGGATAGGATAGGACAGAGGATACGACAGGATAGAGGATAGGATAGGATAGGGGATAGGATAGGATTCAGGATAGTATAGGATAGAGAATACGACAGGATAGAGGAGAGGATAGGATAGGGGATAATAGGATTGAGGATAGGATAGGATAGAGGATAGGATAGGATAGAGGATTGTATAGGATAGAGGATAGGACAGGATAGAGGATAGGATAGGATAGAGGATATTATAGGATAGACGATAGGATAGGATAGAGGATAGGATAGGATAGAGGATAGGATAGGATAGAGGATAGGATAGGTTAGAGGATAGTAAAGGATAGAGAATAGGATAGGATAGGATAGAGGATAGGATAGAACAGACGATACGACAGGATAGAGGATAGGATAGGATAGGGGATACGATAGGATAGAGGATAGAATAGGATAGAGGATAGGATAGGTAAGAGGATAGTATAGGATAGAGAATACGACAGGATAGAGGATAGGATAGGATAGGGGATAGGATAGGATTGAGGATAGTATAGGATAGAGAATACGACAGGATAGAGGATAGGATAGGATAGAGGATAGGATAGGATTTAGGATAGGATAGGATAGAGGATAGGATAGAGGAGTGGATAGGATAGAGAAAATTATAGGATAGACGATTGGATAGGATAGAGGATAGGATAGGATAGAGGATTGTATAGGATAGAGGACAGGATAGGATATAGGATAGGATAGGATAGGGGATAGGATAGAGGATAGGATAGAGGATAGAATAGAGGATAGGATGGGATAGAGGATAGGATAGAGGATAGGATAGAGGGTAGGATAGAGGATTGGATAGGATTGAGGATGTTATAGGATATAGGATATGATAGGATAGAGGATAGGATACGATAGAGGACGGGATAGGATAGAGGATACGATAGGATAGAGGATAGGATAGGATAGAGGATAGGATAGAGGATAGGATACGATAGAGGATGGGATAGGATAGAGGATACGATAGGATAGAGGATAGGATAGGATAGATGATTGTATAGGACAGACGATACGACAGGATAGAGGATAGGATAGGACAGAGGATACGACAGGCTAGAGGATAGGATAGGATAGGGGATAGGATACGTTAGAGGATGGGATAGGATAGAGGATAGAATAGGATAGAGGATAGGATACGTTAGAGGATAGTATAGGATAGAGAATACTGCAGGATAGAGGATAGGATAGGACAGAGGATACTACAAGATAGAGGATAGGATAGGATAGGGGATAGGATAGAGGATTGGATAGGATAGAGTAAATTATAGGATAGACGATTGGATAGAGGATAGGATAGAGGATAGGATAGAGGATTGGATAGGATAGGGGATATCGTAGGATAGGCGATAGGATAGGATAGAGGATGTTATAGGATAGAGGATACGATAGGATAGAGGATAGAATAGGATAGAGGATAGGATAGGTTAGAGGATAGTATAGGATAGAGAATACGACAGGATAGGGGATAGGATAGGATTGAGGATAGGATAGGATAGAGGATAGGATAGAGGATTGGATAAGATAGAGGAAATTATAGGATAGACGATTGGATAGGATAGAGGATAGAATAGGATAGAGGATAGGATAGGATAGAGGATAGGATAGGATAGAGGATAGGATAGGATAGAGGATAGAATAGGATAGATGATAGGATAGGATAGAGGATAGGATAGGATAGGGGATAGGATAGGATTGAGGATAGCATAGGATAGAGGATAGGTTAGAGGATTGGATAGGATAGAGGAAATTATTGGATAGACGATTGGATAGGATACAGGATAGAATAGGATAGAGGATAGGATAGGTTAGAGGATAGTATAGGATAGAGAATACGACAGGATAGAGGATAGGATAGGATAGGGGTTAGGATAGGTTAGAGGGTAGTATAGGATAGAGAATACGACAGGATAGAGGATAGGATAGGATAGGGGATAGGATAGGATTGAGGATAGTATAGGATAGAGAAGACGACAGGATAGAGGATAGGATAGGATAGGGGATAGGATAGGATTGAGGATAGGATAGGATAGAGGATAGGATAGAGGATTGGATATTATAGAGGAAATTATAGGATAGACGATTGGATAGGATAGAGGATAGATAGGATAGAGGATAGGATATGATAGGGGATAGGATAGAGGATAGGATAGAGGATAGGATAGAGGATAGGATAGGATAGAGGGTAGGATAGAGGATTGGATAGGATTGAGGATATTATAGGATATAAGATATGATAGGATAGAGGATAGGATACGATAGAGGATGGGATAGGATAGAGGATACGATAGGATAGAGGATAGGATAGGATAGATGATAGGATAGAGGATAGTATACGATAGAGGATGGGTTAGGATAGAGGATACGATAGGATAGAGGATAGGATAGGATAGAGGATTGTATAGGACAGACGATACGACAGGATAGAGGATAGGATAGGACAGAGGATACGACAGGATAGAGGATAGGATAGGATAGGAGATAGGATACGTTAGAGGATGGTATAGGATAGAGGATATTATAGGATATAGGATAGGATAGGTTAGAGGATAGTATAGGATAGAGAATAGGATAGGATAGGATAGAGGATAGGATAGGATAGAGGATAGGATAGGATAGAGGATAGGATAGGATAGAGGATAGGATAGGATAGAGGATAGGATAGGATAGAGGATAGGATAGGATAGAGGATAGGATAGGATAGAGGATAGGATAGGATAGAGGATAGGATAGGATAGAGGATAGGATAGGATAGAGGATAGGATAGGATAGAGGATAGGATAGGATAGAGGATAGGATAGGATAGAGGATAGGATAGGATTGAGGATAGGATAGGGTAGTGGATAGGATAGAGGATAGGATAGAGGATAGGATAGGGGATAGGATAGGGGATAGGATAGAGGATTGGATAGGATAGAGGATAGGATAGGATAGAGGATAGGATAGCATAGAGGATAGGATAAGATAGAGGATAGGATAGGATAGAGGATAGGTTAGGACAGACGATACGACAGGATAGAGGATAGGATAGGACAGAGGATACGACAGGCTAGAGGATAGGATAGGATAGGGGATAGGATACGTTAGAGGATGGGATAGGATAGAGGATATTATAGGATATAGGATATTATAGGTTAGAGGATAGGATACGTTTGAGGATGGGATAGGAAAGAGGATACGATAGGATAAAGGATAGAATAGGATAGAGGATAGGATAGTATAGAGTATAGGATAGAGGATTGGATAGGATATTGGATATTATAGGATATACGATAGAGTAGAGGACAGGATAGAGGATAGGATAGAGGATAGGATAGCACAGACGATACGACAGGATAGAGGATAGGATAGGACAGAGGATACGACAGGATAGAGGATAGGATAGGATAGGGGATAGGATAGGATTCAGGATAGTATAGGATAGAGAATACGACAGGATAGAGGAGAGGATAGGATAGGGGATAATAGGATTGAGGATAGGATAGGATAGAGGATAGGATAGGATAGAGGATTGTATAGGATAGAGGATAGGACAGGATAGAGGATAGGATAGGATAGAGGATATTATAGGATAGACGATAGGATAGGATAGAGGATAGGATAGGATAGAGGATAGGATAGGATAGAGGATAGGATAGGTTAGAGGATAGTAAAGGATAGAGAATAGGATAGGATAGGATAGAGGATAGGATAGAACAGACGATACGACAGGATAGAGGATAGGATAGGATAGGGGATACGATAGGATAGAGGATAGAATAGGATAGAGGATAGGATAGGTAAGAGGATAGTATAGGATAGAGAATACGACAGGATAGAGGATAGGATAGGATAGGGGATAGGATAGGATTGAGGATAGTATAGGATAGAGAATACGACAGGATAGAGGATAGGATAGGATAGAGGATAGGATAGGATTTAGGATAGGATAGGATAGAGGATAGGATAGAGGAGTGGATAGGATAGAGAAAATTATAGGATAGACGATTGGATAGGATAGAGGATAGGATAGGATAGAGGATTGTATAGGATAGAGGACAGGACAGGATATAGGATAGGATAGGATAGGGGATAGGATAGAGGATAGGATAGAGGATAGAATAGAGGATAGGATGGGATAGAGGATAGGATAGAGGATAGGATAGAGGGTAGGATAGAGGATTGGATAGGATTGAGGATGTTATAGGATATAGGATATGATAGGATAGAGGATAGGATACGATAGAGGACGGGATAGGATAGAGGATACGATAGGATAGAGGATAGGATAGGATAGAGGATAGGATAGAGGATAGGATACGATAGAGGATGGGATAGGATAGAGGATACGATAGGATAGAGGATAGGATAGGATAGATGATTGTATAGGACAGACGATACGACAGGATAGAGGATAGGATAGGACAGAGGATACGACAGGCTAGAGGATAGGATAGGATAGGGGATAGGATACGTTAGAGGATGGGATAGGATAGAGGATAGAATAGGATAGAGGATAGGATAGGTTAGAGGATAGTATAGGATAGAGAATACTGCAGGATAGAGGATAGGATAGGACAGAGGATACAACAAGATAGAGGATAGGATAGGATAGGGGATAGGATAGAGGATGGGATAGGATAGAGTAAATTATAGGATAGACGATTGGATAGAGGATAGGATAGAGGATAGGATAGAGGATTGGATAGGATAGGGGATATCGTAGGATAGACGATAGGATAGGATAGAGGATGTTATAGGATAGAGGATACGATAGGATAGAGGATAGAATAGGATAGAGGATAGGATAGGTTAGAGGATAGTATAGGATAGAGAATACGACAGGATAGGGGATAGGATAGGATTGAGGATAGGATAGGATAGAGGATAGGATAGAGGATTGGATAAGATAGAGGAAATTATAGGATAGACGATTGGATAGGATAGAGGATAGAATAGGATAGAGGATAGGATAGGATAGAGGATAGGATAGGATAGAGGATAGGATAGGATAGAGGATAGAATAGGATAGATGATAGGATAGGATAGAGGATAGGATAGGATAGGGGATAGGATAGGATTGAGGATAGCATAGGATAGAGGATAGGTTAGAGGATTGGATAGGATAGAGGAAATTATTGGATAGACGATTGGATAGGATACAGGATAGAATAGGATAGAGGATAGGATAGGTTAGAGGATAGTATAGGATAGAGAATACGACAGGATAGAGGATAGGATAGGATAGGGGTTAGGATAGGTTAGAGGATAGTATAGGATAGAGAATACGACAGGATAGAGGATAGGATAGGATAGGGGATAGGATAGGATTGAGGATAGTATAGGATAGAGAAGACGACAGGATAGAGGATAGGATAGGATAGGGGATAGGATAGGATTGAGGATAGGATAGGATAGAGGATAGGATAGAGGATTGGATATTATAGAGGAAATTATAGGATAGACGATTGGATAGGATAGAGGATAGATAGGATAGAGGATTGTATAGGATAGAGGATAGGATAGGATAGAGGATAGGATAGGATAGGGGATAGGATAGAGGATAGGATAGAGGATAGGATAGAGGATAGGATAGGATAGAGGGTAGGATAGAGGATTGGATAGGATTGAGGATATTATAGGATATAAGATATGATAGGATAGAGGATAGGATACGATAGAGGATGGGATAGGATAGAGGATACGATAGGATAGAGGATAGGATAGGATAGATGATAGGATAGAGGATAGTATACGATAGAGGATGGGTTAGGATAGAGGATACGATAGGATAGAGGATAGGATAGGATAGAGGATTGTATAGGACAGACGATACGACAGGATAGAGGATAGGATAGGACAGAGGATACGACAGGATAGAGGATAGGATAGGATAGGAGATAGGATACGTTAGAGGATGGTATAGGATAGAGGATATTATAGGATATAGGATAGGATAGGTTAGAGGATAGTATAGGATAGAGAATAGGATAGGATAGGATAGAGGATAGGATAGGATAGAGGATAGGATAGGATAGAGGATAGGATAGGATAGAGGATAGGATAGGATAGAGGATAGGATAGGATAGAGGATAGGATAGGATAGAGGATAGGATAGGATAGAGGATAGGATAGGATAGAGGATAGGATAGGATAGAGGATAGGATAGGATAGAGGATAGGATAGGATAGAGGATAGGATAGGATAGAGGATAGGATAGGATTGAGGATAGGATAGGATAGTGGATAGGATAGAGGATAGGATAGAGGATAGGATAGGGGATAGGATAGGGGATAGGATAGAGGATTGGATAGGATAGAGGATAGGATAGGATAGAGGATAGGATAGCATAGAGGATAGGATAAGATAGAGGATAGGATAGGATAGAGGATAGGATAGGATAGCGGATAGGATAGGGTAGAGTATAGAATAGGATAGAGGATAGGATAGGATAGAGGATAGGATAGGAATGAGGATAGGATAGGATAGAGGATAGGATAAGATAGAGGATCGGATAGGATCGGATAGAATATAGAATAGGATAGAGGATAGGATAGGATTGAGGATAGGATAGGATAGAGGATAGGATAGGATAGAGGATAGGATAGGATTGAGGATAGGATAGGATAGTGGATAGGATAGAGGATAGGATAGAGGATAGGATAGGGGATAGGATAGAGGATTGGATAGGATAGAGGATAGGATAGGATAGAGGATAGGATAGGATAGAGGATAGGATAGAATAGCGGATAGGATAGGATATAGTGTTGGATAGGATGGAGGATAGGATAGGATAGAGGATAGGATAGGACAGAGGATGGGATAGGATAGAGGATAGGATAGGATAGAGGATAGGATAGGATAGAGGATTGGATTAGATAGAGGATAGGAAATAGGATTGGATAGGATGGAGGATAGGATAGGATAGAGGATAGGATAGGATAGAGGATAGGATAGGATAGCGGATGGGATAGGATATAGGATTGGATAGGACAGAGGATATGATAGGATAGAGGATAGGATAGGAATGAGGATAGGATAGGATAGAGGATAGGATAAGATAGAGGATAGGATAGGGGATTGGATAGGATTGAGGATAGGAGACGATAGAGGATATGATAGGGGATTGTATAGGATAGAGGACTGGAGACGATAGATGATAGGACAGGATAGAGGATAGGATAGGATAGGATAGAGGATAGGATAGGATAGAGGATAGGATAGGATGGAGGATAGGATAGGATAGAGGAGAGGATAGGATAGAGGATAGGATAGGATAGAGGATAGGATAGAGGATAGGATAGAGGATAGGATAGAGGATAGGATAGAGGATAGGATAGAGGATTGGATAGGATAGAGGATAGGATAGGAATGAGGATAGGATAGGATAGAGGACAGGATAAGATAGAGGATCGGATAGGATAGGATAGAGGATAGGATAGGATAGAGGATAGGATAGGATAGAGGATTGGATTAGATAGAGGATAGGATATAGGATTGGATAGGATAGAGGATAGGGTACGATAGTGGATAGGATAGAGGATAGGATAGGATAGGGGATAGGATAGAGGATAGTATAGGATAGAGGACAGGAGACGATAGAGGACAGGATAGGATAGAGGATAGGATAGGATAGGATAGAGGATAGGATAGGATAGAGGATAGGATAGGATAGAGGATAGGATAGGATAGAGGATAGGATAGGATAGAGGATAGGATAGGATAGAGGATAGGATAGGATAGAGGATAGGATAGGATAGAGGATAGGATAGGATAGAGGATAGGATAGGATAGAGGATAGGATAGGATAGAGGATAGGATAGGATAGAGGATTGGAGTGTATAGAGGATTGGAGTGTATAGAGGATAGGATATAGGATTGGATAGGATAGAGGATAGGACAGAGGATAGGATAGGATAGAGGATAGGATAGGATAGAGGATTGGATTGGATAGAGGATAGGATAGGATAGAGGATAGGATAGGATATTATAGAGGATAGGATAGGATAGAGGATAGGATCGGATAGAGGATAGGATAGGATAGAGGATAGGATAGGATAGAGGATAGGATAGGATAGAGGATTGGAGTGTATAGAGGATAGGATATAGGATTGGATAGGATAGAGGATAGGATACGATAGTGGATAGGACAGAGGATAGGATAGGATAGAGGATAGGATAGAGGATTGGATAGAATAGGTGATATTATAGGACAGAGTGTAGGACAGGATGGCGGATAGGATAGGATATAGGATTGGATAGGATAGAGGATAGGATAGGAACGGAGAATAGGATAGGATAGCGGATAGGAATACGGTAGAGTATAGAACAGGATAGAGGATAGGATAGGATAGAGGATAGGATAGGAATGAGGATAGGATAGGATAGAGGATAGGATAAGATAGAGGATCGGATAGGATCGGATAGAATATAGAATAGGATAGAGGATAGGATAGGATAGAGGATAGGATAGGATAGAGGATAGGATAGGATAGCGGATGGGATAGGATATAGGATTGGATAGGACAGAGGATAGGATAGGATAGAGGATAGGATAGGAATGAGGATAGGATAGGATAGAGGATAGGATAAGATAGAGGATAGGATAGGGGATTGGATAGGATAGAGGATAGGAGACGATAGAGGATATGATAGGGGATTGTATAGGATAGAGGATATGATAGGGGATTGTATAGGATAGAGGACTGGAGACGATAGATGATAGGACAGGATACAGGATAGGATAGGATAGGATAGAGTATAGGATAGGATAGAGGATAGGATAGGATGGAGGATAGGATAGGATAGAGGAGAGGAGAGGATAGAGGATAGGATAGGATAGAGGATAGGATAGAGGATAGGATAGAGGATAGGATAGATGATTGGATAGGATAGAGGATAGGATAGGAAGGAGGATAGGATAGGATAGAGGATAGGATAAGATAGAGGATCGGATAGGATAGGATAGAGGATAGGATAGGATAGAGGATAGGATAGGATAGAGGATAGGATAGGATAGAGGATAGGATAGGATAGAGGATAGGATAGGATAGAGGATTGGATTAGATAGAGGATAGGATATAGGATTGGATAGGATAGAGGATAGGGTACGATAGTGGATAGGATAGAGGATAGGATAGGATAGGGGATAGGATAGAGGATAGTATAGGATAGAGGACAGGGGACGATAGAGGACAGGATAGGATAGAGGATAGGATAGGATAGGATAGAGGATAGGATAGGATAGAGGATAGGATAGGATAGAGGATAGGATAGGATAGAGGATAGGATAGGATAGAGGATAGGATAGGATAGAGGATAGGATAGGATAGAGGATAGGATAGGATAGAGGATTGGAGTGTATAGAGGATTGGAGTGTATAGAGGATATGATATAGGATTGGATAGGATAGAGGATAGGACAAAGGATAGGATAGGATAGAGGATAGGATAGGATAGAGGATTGGATTGGATAGAGGATAGGATAGGATAGAGGATAGGATAGGATATTATAGAGGATAGGATAGGATAGAGGATAGGATCGGATAGAGGATAGGATAGGATAGAGGATTGGAGTGTATAGAGGATATGATAGAGGATTGGATAGAATAGGTGATATTATAGGACAGAGTGTAGGACAGGATAGCGGATAGGATAGGATATAGGATTGGATAGGATAGAGGATAGGATAGGATGGAGAATAGGATAGGATAGCGGATAGGAATACGGTAGAGTATAGAACAGGATAGAGGATAGGATAGGATAGAGGATAGGATAGGAATGAGGATAGGATAGGATAGAGGATAGGATAAGATAGAGGATCGGATAGGATCGGATAGAATATAGAATAGGATAGAGGATAGGATAGGATAGAGGATAGGATAGGATAGAGGATAGGATAGAGGATAGGATAGAGGATAGGATAGAGGATAGGATAGAGGATAGGATAGAGGATAGGATAGAGGATAGGATAGGATAGAGGATAGGATAGGATTGAGGATAGGATAGGATAGAGTATAGGATAGAGGATAGGATAGAGGATAGGATAGAGGATAGGATAGAGGATTGGATAGGATAGAGGATAGGAGACGATAGAGGATATGATAGGGGATTGTATAGGATAGAGGATATGATAGGGGATTGTATAGGATAGAGGACTGGAGACGATAGATGATAGGACAGGATAGAGGATAGGATAGGATAGGATAGAGGATAGGATAGGATAGATTATAGGATAGGATGGAGGATAGGATAGGATAGAGGAGAGGATAGGATAGAGGATAGGATAGGATAGAGGATAGGATAGAGGATAGGATAGAGGATAGGATAGAGGATAGGATAGAGGATAGGATAGAGGATAGGATAGAGGATAGGATAGAGGATAGGATAGAGGATTGGATAGGATAGAGGATAGGATAGGAATGAGGATAGGATAGGATAGAGGATAGGATAGGATAGAGGATAGGATAGGATAGAGGATAGGATAGGATAGATGATAGGATAGGATAGAGGATAGGATAGGATAGATGATAGGATAGGATAGAGGATAGGATAGGATAGAGGATAGGATAGGATTGAGGATAGGATAGGATAGAGTATAGGATAGAGTATAGGATAGAGGATAGGATAGAGGATTGGATAGGATAGAGGATAGGATATAATAGAGGATAGGATAGGATAGAGGATTGGATTAGATAGAGGATAGGATAGGATGGAGAATAGGATAGGATAGCGTATAGGAATACGGTAGAGTATAGAACAGGATAGAGGATAGGATAGGATAGAGGATAGGATAGGATATAGGATTGGATAGGACAGTGGATAGGATAGGATAGAGGATAGGATATGAATGAGGATAGGATAGGATAGAGGATAGGATAGGATAGAGGATAGGATAGGATAGATGATAGGATAGGATAGAGGATAGGATAGGATAGATGATAGGATAGGATAGAGGATAGGATAGGATAGAGGATAGGATAGGATTGAGGATAGGATAGGATAGAGTATAGGATAGAGTATAGGATAGAGGATAGGATAGAGGATTGGATAGGATAGAGGATAGGATAGGATAGAGGATAGGATAGGATAGAGGATAGGATAGGATAGCGGATGGGATAGGATATAGGATTGGATGGGACAGAGGATAGGATAGGATAGAGGATAGGATAGGAATGAGGATAGGATAGGATAGAGGATAGGATAAGATAGAGGATAGGATAGGGGATTGGATAGGATAGAGGATAGGAGACGATAGAGGATATGATAGGGGATTGTATAGGATAGAGGATATGATAGGGGATTGTATAGGATAGAGGACTGGAGACGATAGATGATAGGACAGGATAGAGGATAGGATAGGATAGGATAGAGGATAGGATAGGATAGAGGATGGGTTCGCTTCCTTCTGCGAGCGGGTTATGCTGCGGAAGGAGGCTGCGGAACGGGATCGGGAGCGTAATCACGATCCCGGCCGAAGGGGGGGAGGCGGCGCAGGGTACGCCCCGGGGGCGTACCCCCGTTGCGACGCCTCTGACGCGAGCGGGGACGCCCTTGATGATCTCGAGGCGGGGGATCGGATATCCCCTTACACTCGGTCACCAACGGCGTCACCGGAGGCCGCCGGGCATCTCGAGCGGGGGCTCGGATGCTCATCGGGCGGCCTAACAGGGGGGAAGGCGCCACGTCGTCCGTTGCGTGGTGCCTTCGGATAGAGTAGGTACGGGAGGGGGCCGCGTCCCCCCCTGGGTGGTATGCTAAGGCGGGGGCACACCGGATTGACATGCGCGCGCAGAGCACGGGTGCCCCCAGGAGTCTAGGGACGGACGGGGAGGAGTTAGTGGGTATACTCGGCGTTGCACCAACCAGCCGAGGAGTCCCACATAACCCGGACCACCCCCCCCCCGGGGGGGTTCGGGTATCCGTAACGAGATTACCTCCTCGGAAAAAAAAAAAAAAAAAAAAAAAGGATAGGATAGAGGATAGGATAGAGGATAGGATAGAGGATAGGATAGAGGATAGGATAGAGGATAGGATAGAGGATAGGATAGAGGATTGGATAGGATAGAAGATAGGATAGGAATGAGGATAGGATAGGATAGAGGATAGGATAAGATAGAGGATCGGATAGGATAGGATAGAGGATAGGATAGGATAGAGGATTGGATTAGATAGAGGATAGGATATAGGATTGGATAGGATAGAGGATAGGGTACGATAGTGGATAGGATAGAGGATAGGATAGGATAGGGGATAGGATAGAGGATAGTATAGGATAGAGGACAGGAGACGATAGAGGACAGGATCGGATAGAGGATAGGATAGGATAGGATAGAGGATAGGATAGGATAGAGGATAGGATAGGATAGAGGATAGGATAGGATAGAGGATAGGATAGGATAGAGGATTGGAGTGTATAGAGGATTGGAGTGTATAGAGGATAGGATATAGGATTGGATAGGATAGAGGAGAGGACAGAGGATCGGACAGGATAGAGGATAGGATAGGATAGAGGATTGGATTGGATAGAGGATAGGATAGGATAGAGGATAGGATAGGATATTATAGAGGATAGGATAGGATAGAGGATAGGATCGGATAGAGGATAGGATAGGATAGAGGATAGGATAGGATAGAGGATAGGATAGGATAGAGGATAGGATATGAATGAGGATAGGATAGGATAGAGGATAGGATAGGATAGAGGATAGGATAGGATAGATGATAGGATAGGATAGAGGATAGGATAGGATAGAGGATAGAATAGGATAGAGGATAGGATAGGATAGCGGATGGGATAGGATATAGGATTGGATGGGACAGAGGATAGGATAGGATAGAGGATAGGATAGGAATGAGGATAGGATAGGATAGAGGATAGGATAAGATAGAGGATAGGATAGGGGATTGGATAGGATAGAGGATAGGAGACGATAGAGGATATGATAGGGGATTGTATAGGATAGAGGATATGATAGGGGATTGTATAGGATAGAGGACTGGAGACGATAGATGATAGGACAGGATAGAGGATAGGATAGGATAGGATAGATTATAGGATAGGATGGAGGATAGGATAGGATAGAGGAGAGGATAGGATAGAGGATAGGATAGGATAGAGGATAGGATAGAGGATAGGATAGAGGATAGGATAGAGGATAGGATAGAGGATAGGATAGAGGATAGGATAGAGGATAGGATAGAGGATAGGATAGAGGATAGGATAGAGGATAGGATAGAGGATAGGATAGAGGATTGGATAGGATAGAGGATAGGATATGAATGAGGATAGGATAGGATAGAGGATAGGATAAGATAGAGGATCGGATAGGATAGGATAGAGGATAGGATAGGATAGAGGATAGGATAGGATAGAGGATTGGATTAGATAGAGGATAGGATATAGGATTGGATAGGATAGAGGATAGGGTACGATTGTGGATAGGATAGAGGATAGGATAGGATAGGGGATAGGATAGAGGATAGTATAGGATAGAGGACAGGAGACGATAGAGGACAGGATCGGATAGAGGATAGGATAGGATAGGATAGAGGATAGGATAGGATAGAGGATAGGATAGGATAGAGGATAGGATAGGATAGAGGATTGGAGTGTATAGAGGATAGGATATAGGATTGGATAGGATGGAGAATAGGATAGGATAGCGGATAGGAATACGGTAGAGTATAGAACAGGATAGAGGATAGGATAGGATAGAGGATAGGATAGGAATGAGGATAGGATAGGATAGAGGATAGGATAAGATAGAGGATCGGATAGGATCGGATAGAATATAGAATAGGATAGAGGATAGGATAGGATAGAGGATAGGATAGGATAGAGGATAGGATAGGATAGAGGATAGGATAGGATAGAGGATAGGATAGGATAGAGGATAGGATAGGATAGAGGATAGGATAGAGGATAGGATAGAGGATAGGATAGAGGATAGGATAGGATAGAGGATAGGATAGGATTGAGGATAGGATAGGATAGAGTATAGGATAGAGGATAGGATAGAGGATAGGATAGAGGGTAGGATAGAGGATTGGATAGGATAGAGGATAATATAGGATAGAGGATAGGATAGGATAGAGGATAGGATAGGATAGCGGATGGGATAGGATATAGGATTGGATAGGACAGAGGATAGGATAGGATAGAGGATAGGATAGGAATGAGGATAGGATAGGGGATTGGATAGGATAGAGGATAGGAGACGATAGAGGATATGATAGGGGATTGTATAGGATAGAGGACTGGAGACGATAGATGATAGGACAGGATAGAGGATAGGATAGGATAGGATAGAGGATAGGATAGCATAGAGGATAGGATAGGATAGAGGATAGGATAGCGGATTGGATAGGACAGGGGATAGGATAGGATAGAGGATAGGATAGGAATGAGGATAGGATACGATAGAGGATAGGATAGGATAGAGGATAGGATAGGATAGAGGATAGGATAGGATAGAGGATAGGATAGGATAGAGGATAGGATAGGATAGAGGATAGGATAGGATAGAGGATAGGACAGGATAGAGGATAGGATAGGATAGAGGATAGGATAGGATAGCGGATAGGATAGGGTAGAGTATAGAATAGGATAGAGGATTGGATAGGATAGAGGATAGGATATGATAGAGGATAGGATAGGATAGAGGATAGGATAGGATAGCGGATAGGATAGGGTATAGTATAGAATAGGATAGAAGATAGGATAGGATAGAGGATAGGATAGGAATGAGGATAGGATAGGATAGAGGATAGGATAAGATAGAGGATCGGATAGCATCGGATAGAATATAGTATAGGATAGAGGATAGGATAGGATTGAGGATAGGATAGGATAGAGGATAGGATAGGATAGAGGATAGGATATGATGGAGGATAGGATAGGATAGTGGATAGGATAGTGGATAGGATAGAGGATAGGATAGGGGATAGGATAGGATAGAGGATAGGATAGGATAGAGGATAGGATAGGATAGAGGATAGGATAGAGGATAGGATAGGGGATAGGATAGAGGATAGGATAGAGGATAGGATAGAGGATAGGATAGGATAGAGGATAGGATAGGATTGAGGATAGGATAGGATAGAGGATAGGATAGGATAGAGGATAGGATAGGATAGCGGTTGGGATAGGATATAGGATTGGATAGGACAGAGGATAGGATAGGATAGAGGATAGGATAGGAATGAGGATAGGATAGGATAGAGGATAGGATAAGATAGAGGATAGGATAGGGGATTGGATAGGATAGAGGATAGGAGACGATAGAGGATATGATAGGGGATTGTATAGGATAGAGGACTGGAGACGATAGAAGATAGGACAGGATAGAGGATAGGATAGGATAGGATAGAGGATAGGATAGGATAGAGGATAGGATAGGATGGAGGATAGGATAGGATAGAGGAGAGGATAGGATAGAGGATAGGATAGGATAGAGGATAGGATAGAGGATAGGATAGAGGATAGGATAGAGAATAGGATATAGGATTGGATAGGATAGAGGATAGGATACGATAGAGGATAGGATAGGATAGGAAAGGATAGAGAATAGGATAGGATAGATGATAGGTTAGGATAGAGGATAGGAAAGGATAGGCGATTGGATCGCATACATGATAGGATACGATAGAGGATAGGATAAGATAGAGGATAGGATAGGATAGAGGATAGGATAGGAATGAGGATAGGATAGGATAGAGGATAGGATAAGATAGAGGATGGGATAGGATCGGATAGAATATAGAATAGGATAGAGGATAGGATAGGATTGAGGATAGGATAGGATAGAGGATAGGATAGGATAGAGGATAGGATAGGATTGAGGATAGGATAGGATAGTGGATAGGATAGAGGATAGGATAGAGGATAGGATAGGGGATAGGATAGAGGATTGGATAGGATAGAGGATAGGATAGGATAGAGGATAGGATAGGATAGAGGATAGGATAGGATGGAGGATAGGATAGGATAGCGGATAGGATAGGGTAGAGTATAGAACAGGATAGAGGATAGGATAGGATAGAGGATAGGATAGGAATGAGGATAGGATAGGATAGAGGATAGGATAAGATAGAGGATCGGATAGGATCGGATAGAATATAGAATAGGATAGAGGATAGGATAGGATAGAGGATAGGATAGGATAGAGGATAGGATAGGATAGAGGATAGGATAGGATAGAGGATAGGATAGAGGATAGGATAGGATAGGGGATAGGATAGGATAGAGGATAGGATAGGATTGAGGATAGGATAGGATAGAGGATAGGATAGGATAGAGGATAGGATAGGATAGCGGATGGGATAGGATATAGGATTGGATAGGACAGAGGATAGGATAGTATAGAGGATAGGATAGGAATGAGGATAGGATAGGATAGAGGATAGGATAAGATAGAGGATAGGATAGGGGATTGGATAGGATAGAGGATAGGAGACGATAGAGGATATGATAGGGGATTGTATAGGATAGAGGACTGGAGACGATAGATGATAGGACAGGATAGAGGATAGGATAGGATAGGATAGAGGATAGGATAGGATAGAGGATAGGATAGGATGGAGGATAGGATAGGATAGAGGAGAGGATAGGATAGAGGATAGGATACGATAGAGGATAGGATAGAGGATAGGATAGAGGATAGGATAGAGGATAGGATAGAGGATAGGATAGAGGATTGGATAGGATAGAGGATAGGATAGGATAGAGGATAGGATAGGATAGAGGATAGGCTAGGATAGCGGATGGGATAGGATATAGGATTAGATAGGACAGAGGGTAGGATAGTATAGAGGATAGGATAGGAATGAGGATAGGATAGCATAGAGGATAGGATAAGATAGATGATAGGATAAGATAGAGGATCGGATAGGATAGGATAGAGGATAGGATAGGATAGAGGATAGGATAGGATAGAGGATAGGATAGGATAGAGGATAGGATAGGATAGAGGATAGGATAGGATAGAGGATAGGATAGGGTAGAGGATAGGATAGCGGATGGGATAGGATATAGGATTGGATAGGACAGAGGATAGGATAAGATAGAGGATCGGATAGGATCGGATAGAATATAGAATAGGATAGAGGATAGGATAGGATTGAGGATAGGATAGGATAGAGGATAGGATAGGATTGAGGATAGGATAGGATAGTGGATAGGATAGGATAGAGGATAGGATAGGATAGAGGATAGGATAGGATAGAGGATAGGATAGGATAGAGAATTGGAGTGTATAGAGGATAGGATATAGGATTGGATAGGATAGAGGATAATATACGATAGTGGATAGGACAGAGGATAGGATATGATAGAGGATAGGATAGAGGATTGGATAGAATAGGTGATATTATAGGACAGAGTGTAGGACAGGATAGCGGATAGGATAGGATATAGGATTGGATAGGATAGAGGATAGGATAGGATGGAGGATAGGATAGGAATGAGGATAGGATAGGATAGAGGATAGGATAAGATAGAGGATAGGATAGCGGGTGGGATAGGATATAGGATTGGATAGGACCGAGGATAGGATAGGATAGAGGATAGGATAGGAATGAGGATAGGATAGGATAGAGGATAGGATAGGATAGAGGATAGGATAGGATAGAGGATTGGATAGGATAGAGGATAGGATAGGATAGAGGATAGGATAGGATAGAGGATAGGATAGGATAGCGGATAGGATAGGATATAGGATTGGATAGGATGGAGGATAGGATAGGATAGAGGATAGGATAGGATAGAGGATAGGATAGGATAGCGGATAGGATAGGGTAGTGTATAGAACACGATAGAGGATAGGATAGGATAGAGGATAGGATAGGATAGAGGATCGGATAGGATCGGATAGAATATAGAATAGGATAGAGGATAGGATAGGATAGAGGATAGGATAGAGGATTGGATACGATAGAGGATAGGATAGGATAGAGGATAGGATAGGATAGAGGATAGGATAGGATAGAGGGTAGGACAGGATAGCGGATAGGATAGGATATTGGATTGGATAGGATAGAGGATAAGATAAGATAGAGGATAGGATAGAGGATAGAATAGAGGATAGGATATTATAGAGGATTGGATAGGATAGGATAGGATAGAGGATAGGATAGGATAGAGGATAGGATAGGATAGAGGATAGGATAGGATAGAGGATAGGATAGGATAGAGGATAGGATAGGATGGAGGATAGGATAGGATTGAGGATTGGATAGGATACAGGATAGGATAGAGGATAGGATAGAGGATAGGATAGAGGATAGGATAGAGGATAGGATAGAGGATAGGATAGAGGATAGGATAGGATAGAGGATAGGATAGAGGATAGGATAGGGGATAGGATAGAGGATTGGATAGGATAGAGGATAGGATAGGATAGAGGATAGGACAGGATAGCGGATAGGATAGGATATAGGATTGTATAGGCTAGAGGATAGGATAGGATGGAGGATAGGATAGGATAGCGGATAGGATAGGATTGAGGATAGGATAGGATAGAGGATAGGATAGGATGGAAGATAGGATAGGATATAGAATAGGATACGATAGAGTATAGGACATAGGATTAGATAGTATAGAGGATAGGATAGGATAGAGGATAGGATAGGATAGAGGATAGGATAGAGGATAGGATAGGGGATGGATAGGATAGTTGATACGATAGGATAGAGAATAGGATAGGGGATTGGATAGGATAGAGGATAGGATAGGATAGGATAGAGAATAGGATAGGATAGTGGATAATATAGGATATTGGATTGGATAGGATAGAGGATAGGATAGGATAGAGGATAGGATAGGATAGAGGATAGGGTAGGATAGAGGATTGGATTGGATAGAGGATAGGATATAGGATTGGATAGGATAGAGGATAGGATACGATAGTGGATAGGATAGAGGATAGGATAGGATAGAGGATAGGATAGGATAGAGGATATGATAGGATAGAGGATAGGATAGGATAGGATAGGATAGAGGATTGGATTGGATAGAGGATAGGATACAGGATTGGATAGGATAGAGGATAGGATACGATAGTGGATAGGATAGAGGATAGGATAGGATAGAGGCTGGGATAGAGGATAGGATCGAGGATAGGATAGGATAGATGATAGGATAGGATGGAGGATAGGATAGGACAGAGGATAGGATAGGATAGAGGATAGGATAGGATAGAGGATACGATATGATAGAGGATAGGATAGGATAGAGGATAGGATAGGATTGAGGATAGGGTAGGATAGAGGATATTATAGAGGATAGGATAGAGGATAGGATAGGGGATAGGATAGAGGATTGGATAGGATAGAGGATAGGATAGGATAGAGGATAGGATCGGATAGCGGATAGAATAGGATATAGGATTGGATAGGATGAAGGATAGGATACGATAGGGGATAGGATAGGATAGAGGATAGGATAGGATAGAGGATAGGATAGGATAGAGGATAGGATAGGATAGAGGATAGGATAGGATAGAGTATAGGATAGGATAGAGGATAGGATAGGATAGAGGATAGGATAGGATAGAGGATAGGATAGGATAGAGGATAGGATAGGATAGAGGATAGAATTCGATAGAGGATAGGATAGGATAGAGGATAGGATAGGAATGAGGATAGGATAGGAATGAGGATAGGATAGGATAGAGGATGGGATAGGATAGAGGATAGGATAGGATAGAGGATAGGATACGATAGAGGATAGGATAGAGGATAGGATAGGATAGAGGATGGGATAGGATTGAGGATAGGATAGGATAGAGGATAGGATAGAGGATAGGATAGAGGATAGGATAGAGGATAGGATAGAGGATAGGATAGGATAGAGGATAGGATAGGATTGAGGATTGGATAGGATAGAGGATAGGATAGAGGATAGGATAGAGGATAGGATAGAGGATAGGATAGAGGATAGGATAGAGGATAGGATAGAGGATAGGATAGGAATGAGGATAGGATAGGATAGAGGATAGGATAGGATAGAGGATTGGAGTGTATAGAGGATAGGATATAGGATTGGATAGGATAGAGGATAGGATACGATAGGGGATAGGACAGAGGAAAGGATAGGATAGAGGATAGGATAGAGGATTGGATAGAATAGGTGATATTATAGGATAGAGGGTAGGACAGGATAGCGGATAGGATAGGATATAGGATTGGATAGGATAGAGGATAGGATAGGATGGAGGATAGGATAGGATAGCGGATAGGATAGGATTGAGGATTGGATAGGATAGAGGATAGGATAGAGGATAGGATAGAGGATAGGATAGAGGATAGGATAGAGGATAGGATAGAGGATAGGATAGAGGATAGGATAGAGGATAGGATAGAGGATAGGATAAAGGATAGGATAGAGGATAGGATAGAGGATAGGATAGGAATGAGGATAGGATAGGATAGAGGATAGGATAGAGGATAGGATAGGATAGAGGATAGGATAGGATAGAGGATAGGATAGGATAGAGGATAGGATAGGATAGAGGATAGGATAGGATAGAGGATAGGATAGGATAGAGGATAGGATATAGGATTGGATAGGATACAGGATAGGATAGGATGGAGGATAGGATAGGATAGGATATAGGATTGGAGAGGATAGAGGATAGGATGGGGGATTGGATAGGATAGAGGATATGATAGGATAGGATAGAGAATAGGATAGGATAGAGGATAGGACAGGATAGAGGACAGGATAGAGGATAGAATAGAGGATAGGATAGAGGATAGGATAGGATAGAGGATACGATAGGATAGAGGATAGGATAGGATAGAGGATAGGATAGGATTGAGGATAGGATAGGATAGAGGATAGGATAGAGGATAGGATAGAGGATAGGATAGGGGATAGGATAGAGGATAGGATAGGATAGAGGATAGGATAGGATTGAGGATTGGATAGGATAGAGGAAAGGATAGGAAAGGGGATTGGATAGGATAGAGGATAGGAGACGGTAGAGGATATGATAGAGGATAGTATAGGATAGAGGAAAGGAGACGATAGAGGATAGGATAGGATAGAGGATAGGAGACGGTAGAGGATATGATAGAGGATAGTATAGGATAGAGGACAGGAGACGATAGAGGATAGGATAGGATAGAGGATAGGATAGGATAGGATAGATGATAGGATAGGATCGAGGATTGGATTGGATAGAGGATAGGATATAGGATTGGATAGGATAGAGGATAGGATACGATAGTGGATAGGATAAGATAGATACTCGGATAGGATCGGTTAGAACATAGAATAGGATAGAGGATAATATAGGATAGAGGATAGGATAGGGTAGAGGATAGGATAGGATAGAGGATAGGATAGGATAGAGGATAGGATAGGATAGAGGATAGGATAGGATAGAGGATAGGATAGGATAGAGGATAGGATAGGATAGAGGATAGGATAGGATGGAGGATAGGATAGGATTGAGGATTGGATAGGATACAGGATAGGATAGAGGATAGGATAGAGGATAGGATAGAGGATAGGATAGAGGATAGGATAGAGGATAGGATAGAGGATAGGATAGGATAGAGGATAGGATAGAGGATAGGATAGAGGATAGGATAGGGGATAGGATAGAGGATTGGATAGGATAGAGGATAGGATAGGATAGAGGATAGGACAGGATAGCGGATAGGATAGGATATAGGATTGTATAGGCTAGAGGATAGGATAGGATGGAGGATAGGATAGGATAGCGGATAGGATAGGATTGAGGATAGGATAGGATAGAGGATAGGATAGGATGGAAGATAGGATAGGATATAGAATAGGATACGATAGAGTATAGGACATAGGATTAGATAGTATAGAGGATAGGATAGGATAGAGGATAGGATAGGATAGAGGATAGGATAGAGGATAGGATAGGGGATGGATAGGATAGTTGATACGATAGGATAGAGAATCGGATAGGGGATTGGATAGGATAGAGGATAGGATAGGATAGGATAGAGAATAGGATAGGATAGTGGATAATATAGGATATTGGATTGGATAGGATAGAGGATAGGATAGGATAGAGGATAGGATAGGATAGAGGATAGGGTAGGATAGAGGATTGGATTGGATAGAGGATAGGATATAGGATTGGATAGGATAGAGGATAGGATACGATAGTGGATAGGATAGAGGATAGGATAGGATAGAGGATAGGATAGGATAGAGGATATGATAGGATAGAGGATAGGATAGGATAGGATAGGATAGAGGATTGGATTGGATAGAGGATAGGATACAGGATTGGATAGGATAGAGGATAGGATACGATAGTGGATAGGATAGAGGATAGGATAGGATAGAGGCTGGGATAGAGGATAGGATCGAGGATAGGATAGGATAGATGATAGGATAGGATGGAGGATAGGATAGGACAGAGGATAGGATAGGATAGAGGATAGGATAGGATAGAGGATACGATAGGATAGAGGATAGGATAGGATAGAGGATAGGATAGGATTGAGGATAGGGTAGGATAGAGGATATTATAGAGGATAGGATAGAGGATAGGATAGGGGATAGGATAGAGGATTGGATAGGATAGAGGATAGGATAGGATAGAGGATAGGATCGGATAGCGGATAGAATAGGATATAGGATTGGATAGGATGAAGGATAGGATACGATAGGGGATAGGATAGGATAGAGGATAGGATAGGATAGAGGATAGGATAGGATAGAGGATAGGATAGGATAGGATAGAGGATAGGATAGGATAGAGGATAGGATAGGATAGAGGATAGGATAGGATAGAGGATAGGATAGGATAGAGGATAGAATTCGATAGAGGATAGGATAGGATAGAGGATAGGATAGGAATGAGGATAGGATAGGAATGAGGATAGGATAGGATAGAGGATGGGATAGGATAGAGGATAGGATAGGATAGAGGATAGGATACGATAGAGGATAGGATAGAGGATAGGATAGGATAGAGGATGGGATAGGATTGAGGATAGGATAGGATAGAGGATAGGATAGAGGATAGGATAGAGGATAGGATAGGATAGAGGATAGGATAGGATTGAGGATTGGATAGGATAGAGGATAGGATCGAGGATAGGATAGAGGATAGGATAGAGGATAGGATAGAGGATAGGATAGAGGATAGGATAGAGGATAGGATAGAGGATAGGATAGGAATGAGGATAGGATAGGATAGAGGATAGGATAGGATAGAGGATTGGAGTGTATAGAGGATAGGATATAGGATTGGATAGGATAGAGGATAGGATACGATAGGGGATAGGACAGAGGAAAGGATAGGATAGAGGATAGGATAGAGGATTGGATAGAATAGGTGATATTATAGGATAGAGGGTAGGACAGGATAGCGGATAGGATAGGATATAGGATTGGATAGGATAGAGGATAGGATAGGATGGAGGATAGGATAGGATAGCGGATAGGATAGGATTGAGGATTGGATAGGATAGAGGATAGGATAGAGGATAGGATAGAGGATAGGATAGAGGATAGGATAGAGGATAGGATAGAGGATAGGATAGAGGATAGGATAGAGGATAGGATAGAGGATAGGATAGAGGATAGGATAGAGGATAGGATAAAGGATAGGATAGAGGATAGGATAGAGGATAGGATAGGAATGAGGATAGGATAGGATAGAGGATAGGATAGAGGATAGGATAGGATAGAGGATAGGATAGGATAGAGGATAGGATAGGATAGAGGATAGGATAGGATAGAGGATAGGATAGGATAGAGGATAGGATAGGATAGAGGATAGGATAGGATAGAGGATAGGATAGGATAGAGGATAGGATATAGGATTGGATAGGATACAGGATAGGATAGGATGGAGGATAGGATAGGATAGGATATAGGATTGGAGAGGATAGAGGATAGGATGGGGGATTGGATAGGATAGAGGATATGATAGGATAGGATAGAGAATAGGATAGGATAGAGGATAGGACAGGATAGAGGACAGGATAGAGGATAGAATAGAGGATAGGATAGAGGATAGGATAGGATAGAGGATACGATAGGATAGAGGATAGGATAGGATAGAGGATAGGATAGGATTGAGGATAGGATAGGATAGAGGATAGGATAGAGGATAGGATAGAGGATAGGATAGGGGATAGGATAGAGGATAGGATAGGATAGAGGATAGGATAGGATTGAGGATTGGATAGGATAGAGGAAAGGATAGGAAAGGGGATTGGATAGGATAGAGGATAGGAGACGGTAGAGGATATGATAGAGGATAGTATAGGATAGAGGAAAGGAGACGATAGAGGATAGGATAGGATAGAGGATAGGAGACGGTAGAGGATATGATAGAGGATAGTATAGGATAGAGGACAGGAGACGATAGAGGATAGGATAGGATAGAGGATAGGATAGGATAGGATAGATGATAGGATAGGATCGAGGATTGGATTGGATAGAGGATAGGATATAGGATTGGATAGGATAGAGGATAGGATACGATAGTGGATAGGATAAGATAGATACTCGGATAGGATCGGTTAGAACATAGAATAGGATAGAGGATAATATAGGATAGAGGATAGGATAGGATAGAGGATAGGATAGGATAGAGGATAGGATAGGATAGAGGATAGGATAGGATGGAGGATAGGATAGGATTGAGAATAGGATACGATAGAGTATAGGACATAGGATTGGATAGGATAGAGGATAGGATAGGATAAAGGATAGAATAAGATAGAGGATAGGATAGGATAGAGGATAGGATAGGATAGAGGATAGGATAGGATAGAGGATAGGATAGGATAGAGGATAGGATAGGATAGAGGAAAGGATAGGATAGAGGATAGGATAGGATAGAGGATAGGATAGGATAGAGGATAGTATAGGATAGAGGATAGGATAGGATAGAGGATAGGATAGGATTGAGGATAGGATAGGATAGAGGATAGTATAGAGGATAGGATAGAGGATAGGATAGGGGATAGAATAGAGGATTGGATAGGATAGAGGATAGGATAGGATAGAGGATAGGATAGGATAGAGGATAGGATAGGATAGCGGATAGGATAGGATATAGGATTGGATAGGATGGAGGATAGGATAGGATAGAGGATAGGATAGGATAGAGGATAGGATAGGATGGAGGATAGGATAGGATTGAGAATAGGATACGATAGAGTATAGGACATAGGATTGGATAGGATAGAGGATAGGATAGGATAGAGGATAGGATAGGATAGAGGATAGGATAGGATAGGATAGAGGATAGGATAGGATAGAGGATAGGATAGGATAGAGGATAGGATAGGATAGAGGATAGGATAGGATAGAGGATAGGATAGGATAGAGGAAAGGATAGGATAGAGGATAGGATAGGATAGAGGATAGGATAGGATAGAGGATAGTATAGGATAGAGGATAGGATAGGATAGAGGATAGGATAGGATTGAGGATAGGATAGGATAGAGGATAGTATAGAGGATAGGATAGAGGATAGGATAGGGGATAGAATAGAGGATTGGATAGGATAGAGGATAGGATAGGATAGAGGATAGGATAGGATAGAGGATAGGATAGGATAGCGGATAGGATAGGATATAGGATTGGATAGGATGGAGGATAGGATAGGATAGAGGATAGGATAGGATAGAGGATAGGATAGGATGGAGGATAGGATAGGATTGAGAATAGGATACGATAGAGTATAGGACATAGGATTGGATAGGATAGAGGATAGGATAGGATAGAGGATAGGATAGGATAGAGGATAGGATAGGATAGGATAGAGGATAGGATAGGATAGAGGATAGGATAGGATAGAGGATAGGATAGGATAGAGGATAGGATAGGATAGAGGATAGGATAGGATAGAGGATAGGATAGGATAGAGGATAGGATAGGATAGAGGATAGGATAGGATAGAGGATAGGATAGGATAGAGGAAAGGATAGGATAGAGGATAGGATAGGATAGAGGATAGGATAGGATAGAGGATAGTATAGGATAGAGGATAGGATAGGATAGAGGATAGGATAGGATTGAGGATAGGATAGGATAGAGGATAGTATAGAGGATAGGATAGAGGATAGGATAGGGGATAGAATAGAGGATTGGATAGGATAGAGGATAGGATAGGATAGAGGATAGGATAGGATAGAGGATAGGATAGGATAGCGGATAGGATAGGATATAGGATTGGATAGGATGGAGGATAGGATAGGATAGAGGATAGGATAGGATAGAGGATAGGATAGGATGGAGGATAGGATAGGATTGAGAATAGGATACGATAGAGTATAGGACATAGGATTGGATAGGATAGAGGATAGGATAGGATAGAGAATAGGATAGGATAGAGGATAGGATAGGATAGGATAGAGGATAGGATAGGATAGAGGATAGGATAGGATAGAGGATAGGATAGGATAGAGGATAGGATAGGATAGAGGATAGGATAGGATAGAGGATAGGATAGGATAGAGGATAGGATAGGATAGAGGATAGGATAGGATAGAGGATAGGATAGGATAGAAGATAGGATAGGATAGGATAGGATAGAGGATAGGATAGGATAGAGGATAGGATAGGATAGAGGATAGGATAGGATAGGATAGAGGATAGGATAGGATAGAGGATAGGATAGGATAGAGGATAGGATAGGATAGAGGATAAGATAGGATAGAGGATAGGATAGGATAGAGGATAGGATAGGATAGCATAGGATAGAGGATAGGATAGAGGATAGGATAGGATAGAGGATAGTATAGGAATGAGGATAGGATAGGATAGAGGATAGGATAAGATAGATACTGGGATAGGATCGGATAGAACATAGAATAGGATAGAGGATAGGGTAGGATAGAGGATACGATATGATAGAGGATAGGATAGGATAGAGGATTGGATTGGATAGAGGATAGGATATAGGATTGGATAGGATAGAGGATAGGATACGATAGTGGATAGGATAGAGGATAGCATAGGATAGAGGATAGGATAGAGGATAGGATAGGATAGAGGATAGGATAGGATAGAGGACAGGATAGGATAGAGGATAGGATAGGATAGAGGATAGGATAGGATAGGATAGGATAGAGGATTGGATTGGATAGAGGATAGGATATAGGATAGGATAGGATAGAGGATAGGATAGTATAGAGAATTGGAGTGTATAGAGGATAGGATATAGGATTGGATAGGATAGAGGATAGGATAGGAATGAGGATAGGATAGGAATGAGGATAGGATAGGATAGAGGATGGGATAGGATAGAGGATAGGATAGGATAGAGGATAGGATACGATAGAGGATAGGATAGAGGATAGGATAGGATAGAGGATGGGATAGGATTGAGGATAGGATAGGATAGAGGATAGGATAGAGGATAGGATAGAGGATAGGATAGGATAGAGGATAGGATAGGATTGAGGATTGGATAGGATAGAGGATAGGATAGAGGATAGGATAGAGGATAGGATAGAGGATAGGATAGAGGATAGGATAGAGGATAGGATAGAGGATAGGATAGAGGATAGGATAGAGGATAGGATAGGAATGAGGATAGGATAGGATAGAGGATAGGATAGGATAGAGGATTGGAGTGTATAGAGGATAGGATATAGGATTGGATAGGATAGAGGATAGGATACGATAGGGGATAGGACAGAGGAAAGGATAGGATAGAGGATAGGATAGAGGATTGGATAGAATAGGTGATATTATAGGATAGAGGGTAGGACAGGATAGCGGATAGGATAGGATATAGGATAGGATAGGATAGAGGATAGGATAGGATGGAGGATAGGATAGGATAGAGGATAGGATAGGATAGAGGATAGGATAGGATAGAGGATAGGATAGGATAGAGGATTGGAGTGTATAGAGGATAGGATATAGGATTGGATAGGATAGAGGATAGGATACGATAGTAGATAGGACAGAGGATAGGATAGGATACAGGATAGGATAGAGGATTGGATAGAATAGGTGATATTATAGGATAGAGGGTAGGACAGGATAGGAGATTGTATAGGATAGAGGACTGGAGACGATAGATGATAGAACAGGATAGAGGATAGGATAGGATAGAGGATAGGACAGGAATGAGGATAGGATAGGATAGAGTATAGAATAGGATAGAGGATAGGATAGGATAGAGGATAGGATAGGATAGAGGATAGGATAGGATTGAGGATTGGATAGGATAGAGGAAAGGATAGGATAGGGGATTGGATAGGATAGAGGATAGGATAGAGGATAGGATATTATAGAGGATAGGATAGGACAGAGGATAGGATAGGATAGAGGATAGGATAGGATAGAGGATAGGATAGGATAGAGGATAGGATAGGATAGAGGACAGGAGACGATAGAGGATAGGATAGGATAGAGGATAGGATAGGATAGAGGATAGGATAGAGGATAGGATATTATAGAGGATAGGATAGGACAGAGGATAGGATAGGATAGAGGATAGGATAGGATAGAGGATAGGATAGGATAGAGGATAGGATAGGATAGAGGATAGGATTCGATAGAGGATAGGATACGATAGAGGATAGGATAGGAATGAGGATAGGATAGGAATGGGGATAGGATAGGATAGAGGATGGGATAGGATAGAGGATAGGATAGGATAGGATAGAGGATAGGATACGATAGAGGATAGGATAGAGGATAGGATAGGATAGAGGATAGGATAGGATTGAGGATAGGATAGGATAGAGGATAGGATAGAGGATAGGATAGGATAGAGGATAGGATAGGATAGAGGATAGGATAGGATAGAGGATAGGATAGGATAGAGGATAGGATAGGATAGAGGATAGGATAGGATAGAGGATAGGATAGGATAGAGGATAGGATAGGATAGAGGATAGGATACGATAGAGGATAGGATAGGAATGAGGATAGGATAGGAATGGGGATAGGATAGGATAGAGGATGGGATAGGATAGAGGATAGGATAGGATAGGATAGAGGATAGGATACGATAGAGGATAGGATAGGATAGGATAGAGGATAGGATAGGATTGAGGATAGGATAGGATAGAGGATGGGATAGGATAGAGGATAGGATAGGATAGGTTAGAGGATAGGATACGATAGAGGATAGGATAGAGGATAGGATTGGATAGAGGATAGGATAGGATTGAGGATAGGATAGGATAGAAGATAGGATAGGATAGGGGATAGGATAGGGTAGAGTATAGAATAGGATAGAGGATAGGATAGGATAGAGGATAGGATAGGAATGAGGATAGGATAGGATAGAGGATAGGATAAGATAGAGGATCGGATAGGATCGGATAGAATATAGAATAGGACAGAGGATAGGATAGGATAGAGGATAGGATAGGATAGAGGATAGGATAGGATAGAGGATAGGATAGGATAGAGGATAGGATAGGATTGAGGATAGGATAGAACATAGAATAGGATAGGGGATAATATAGGATAGAGGATAGGATAGGATAGAGGATAGGATGGGATAGAGGATAGGATAGGATAGAGGATGGGATAGAGGATAGGATCGAGGATAGGATAGGATAGATGATAGGATAGGATAGAGGATAGGATAGGATAGAGGATAGGATAAGATAGAGGATCGGATAGGATCGGATAGAATATAGAATAGGATAGAGGATAGGATAGGATAGAGGATAGGATAGGATAGAGGATAGGATAGGATAGAGGATAGGATAGGATAGAGGATAGGATAGGATAGAGGATAGGATAGGATAGACGATAGGATAGGATAGAGGATAGGATAGGATTGAGGATAGGATAGGTTAGAGGATAGTATAGAGAATAGGATAGAGGATAGGATAGGGGATAGAATAGAGGATTGGATAGGATAGAGGATAGGATAGGATAGAGGATAGGATAGGATAGAGAATAGGATAGGATTGCGGATAGGACAGGATATAGGATTGGATAGGATGGAGGATAGGATAGGATAGAGGATAGGATAGGATAGAGGCTAGGATAGGATAGAGGATAGGATAGGATAGAGGATAGGATAGGATAGAGGATTGGATTAGATAGAGGATAGGATATAGGATTGGATAGGATAGAGGATAGGATACGATAGAGGATAGGATAGGATAGAGGATAGGATAGAGGATAGGATAGAGGATAGGATAGGGGATGGATAGGATAGTTGATACGATAGGATAGAGTATAGGATAGGGGATTGGATAGGATACAGGATAGGATAGGATAGGATAGAGAATAGGATAGGATAGTGGATCATATAGGATAAAGGAGACCACAGACGATAAGATAGGATAGAGGATAGGATACGATAGAGGATAGGATAGGATAGCGGATAGGATAGGATATAGGATTGGATAGGATAGAGGATAGGATAGGGGATTGGATAGGATAGAGGATATGATAGGATAGGATAGAGAATAGGATAGGATAGAGGATTGGAGTGTATAGAGGATAGGATATAGGATTGGATAGGATAGAGGATAGGATACGATAGTAGATAGGACAGAGGATAGGATAGGATACAGGATAGGATAGAGGATTGGATAGAATAGGTGATATTATAGGATAGAGGGTAGGACAGGATAGCGGATAGGATAGGATATAGGATTGGATAGGATAGAGGATAGGATAGGATGGAGGATAGGATAGGATAGCGGATAGGATAGGATTGAGGATTGGATAGGATAGAGGATAGGATAGAGGATAGGATAGAGGATAGGATAGAGGATAGGATAGAGGATAGGATAGAGGATAGGATAGAGGATAGGATAGAGGATAGGATAGAGGATAGGATAGGAATGAGGATAGGATAGGATAGAGGATAGGATAGGATAGAGGATAGGATAGGATAGAGGATAGGATAGGATAGAGGATAGGATAGGATAGAGGATAGGATAGAGGATAGGATAGAGGATAGGATAGGATAGAGGATAGGATAGGATAGAGGATAGGATAGGATAGAGGATAGGATAGAGGATAGGATAGAGGATTGGATAGGATAGAGGATAGGATAGGATAGAGGATAGGATAGGATAGAGGACAGGAGACGATAGAGGATAGGATAGGATAGAGGATAGGATAGAGGATAGGATAGAGGATAGGATAGGATAGAGGATAGGATAGGATAGAGGATAGGATAGGATAGAGGATAGGATAGGATAGCGGATGGGATAGGATATAGGATAGGATAGGATAGAGGATAGGATAGGAATGAGGATAGGATAGGACAGAGGATAGGAGACGATAGAGGATAGGATAGGGGATTGGATAGCATAGAGGATAGGAGACGATAGAGGATATGATAGGGGATTGTATAGGATAGAGGACAGGAGACGATAGAGGATAGGATAGGATAGAGGATAGGATAGGATAGGATAGAGGATAGGATAGGATAGAGGATAGGATAGGATAGAGGATAGGATAGGATAGACGATAGGATAGGATAGAGGATAGGATAGGATTGAGGATAGGATAGGTTAGAGGATAGTATAGAGGATAGGATAGCGGATAGGATAGGGGATAGAATAGAGGATTGGATAGGATAGAGGATAGGATAGGATAGAGGATAGGATAGGATAGAGAATAGGATAGGATAGCGGATAGGATAGGATATAGGATTGGATAGGATGGAGGATAGGATAGGATAGAGGATAGGATAGGATAGAGGCTAGGATAGGATAGAGGATAGGATAGGATAGAGGATAGGATAGGATAGAGGATTGGATTAGATAGAGGATAGGATATAGGATTGGATAGGATAGAGGATAGGATACGATAGTGGATAGGATAGAGGATAGGATAGGATAGGGGACAGGATAGACGATTGTATAGAATAGGTGATATTATAAGATAGAGGATAGGACAGGATAGCGGATAGGATAGGATATAGGATTGGATAGGCTAGAGGATAGGATAGGATGGAGGATAGGATAGGATAGCGGATAGGATAGGATTGAGGATAGGATAGGATAGAGGATAGGATAGGATGGAAGATAGGATAGGATATAGAATAGGATACGATAGAGTATAGGACATAGGATTAGATAGGATAGAGGATAGGATACGATAGAGGATAGGATAGGATAGAGGATAGGATAGAGGATAGGATAGAGGATAGGATAGGGGATGGATAGGATAGTTGATACGATAGGATAGAGAATAGGATAGGGGATTGGATAGGATAGAGGATAGGATAGGATAGGATAGAGAATAGGATAGGATAGTGGATAATATAGGATAAAGGAGACTATAGACGATAAGATACGATAGAGGATAGGATACGATAGAGGATAGGATAGGATAGCGGATAGGATAGGATATAGGATTGGATAGGATAGAGGATAGGATAGGGGATTGGATAGGATAGAGGACAGGATAGAGGATAGAATAGAGGATAGGATAGAGGATAGGATAGGATAGAGGATACGATAGGATAGAGGATAGGATAGGATAGAAGATAGGATAGGATAGGGGATAGGATAGGGTAGAGTATAGAATAGGATAGAGGATAGGATAGGATAGAGGATAGGATAGGAATGAGGATAGGATAGGATAGCGGATAGAATAGGATATAGGATTGGATAGGATGAAGGATAGGATACGATAGGGGATAGGATAGGATAGAGGATAGGATAGGATAGAGGATAGGATAGGATAGAGGATAGGATAGGATAGGATAGAGGATAGGATAGGATAGAGGATAGGATAGGATAGAGGATAGGATAGGATAGAGGATAGGATAGGATAGAGGATAGGATAGGATAGAGGATAGAATTCGATAGAGGATAGGATAGGATAGAGGATAGGATAGGAATGAGGATAGGATAGGAATGAGGATAGGATAGGATAGAGGATGGGATAGGATAGAGGATAGGATAGGATAGAGGATAGGATACGATAGAGGATAGGATAGAGGATAGGATAGGATAGAGGATGGGATAGGATTGAGGATAGGATAGGATAGAGGATAGGATAGAGGATAGGATAGAGGATAGGATAGGATAGAGGATAGGATAGGATTGAGGATTGGATAGGATAGAGGATAGGATAGAGGATAGGATAGAGGATAGGATAGAGGATAGGATAGAGGATAGGATAGAGGATAGGATAGAGGATAGGATAGAGGATAGGATAGGAATGAGGATAGGATAGGATAGAGGATAGGATAGGATAGAGGATTGGAGTGTATAGAGGATAGGATATAGGATTGGATAGGATAGAGGATAGGATACGATAGGGGATAGGACAGAGGAAAGGATAGGATAGAGGATAGGATAGAGGATTGGATAGAATAGGTGATATTATAGGATAGAGGGTAGGACAGGATAGCGGATAGGATAGGATATAGGATTGGATAGGATAGAGGATAGGATAGGATGGAGGATAGGATAGGATAGCGGATAGGATAGGATTGAGGATTGGATAGGATAGAGGATAGGATAGAGGATAGGATAGAGGATAGGATAGAGGATAGGATAGAGGATAGGATAGAGGATAGGATAGAGGATAGGATAGAGGATAGGATAGAGGATAGGATAGAGGATAGGATAAAGGATAGGATAGAGGATAGGATAGAGGATAGGATAGGAATGAGGATAGGATAGGATAGAGGATAGGATAGAGGATAGGATAGGATAGAGGATAGGATAGGATAGAGGATAGGATAGGATAGAGGATAGGATAGGATAGAGGATAGGATAGGATAGAGGATAGGATAGGATAGAGGATAGGATAGGATAGAGGATAGGATAGGATAGAGGATAGGATATAGGATTGGATAGGATACAGGATAGGATAGGATGGAGGATAGGATAGGATAGGATATAGGATTGGAGAGGATAGAGGATAGGATGGGGGATTGGATAGGATAGAGGATATGATAGGATAGGATAGAGAATAGGATAGGATAGAGGATAGGACAGGATAGAGGACAGGATAGAGGATAGAATAGAGGATAGGATAGAGGATAGGATAGGATAGAGGATACGATAGGATAGAGGATAGGATAGGATAGAGGATAGGATAGGATTGAGGATAGGATAGGATAGAGGATAGGATAGAGGATAGGATAGAGGATAGGATAGGGGATAGGATAGAGGATAGGATAGGATAGAGGATAGGATAGGATTGAGGATTGGATAGGATAGAGGAAAGGATAGGAAAGGGGATTGGATAGGATAGAGGATAGGAGACGGTAGAGGATATGATAGAGGATAGTATAGGATAGAGGAAAGGAGACGATAGAGGATAGGATAGGATAGAGGATAGGAGACGGTAGAGGATATGATAGAGGATAGTATAGGATAGAGGACAGGAGACGATAGAGGATAGGATAGGATAGATGATAGGATAGGATCGAGGATTGGATTGGATAGAGGATAGGATATAGGATTGGATAGGATAGAGGATAGGATACGATAGTGGATAGGATAAGATAGATACTCGGATAGGATCGGTTAGAACATAGAATAGGATAGAGGATAATATAGGATAGAGGATAGGATAGGATAGAGGATAGGATAGGATAGAGGATAGGATAGGATAGAGGATAGGATAGGATGGAGGATAGGATAGGATTGAGAATAGGATACGATAGAGTATAGGACATAGGATTGGATAGGATAGAGGATAGGATAGGATAGAGGATAGGATAGGATAGAGGATAGGATAGGATAGAGGATAGGATAGGATAGAGGATAGGATAGGATAGAGGATAGGATAGGATAGAGGATAGGATAGGATAGAAGATAGGATAGGATAGGATAGGATAGAGGATAGGATAGGATAGAGGATAGGATAGGATAGAGGATAGGATAGGATAGGATAGAGGATAGGATAGGATAGAGGATAGGATAGGATAGAGGATAGGATAGGATAGAGGATAGGATAGGATAGAGGATAGGATAGGATAGAGGATAGGATAGGATAGCATAGGATAGAGGATAGGATAGAGGATAGGATAGGATAGAGGATAGTATAGGAATGAGGATAGGATAGGATAGAGGATAGGATAAGATAGATACTGGGATAGGATCGGATAGAACATAGAATAGGATAGAGGATAGGGTAGGATAGAGGATACGATATGATAGAGGATAGGATAGGATAGAGGATTGGATTGGATAGAGGATAGGATATAGGATTGGATAGGATAGAGGATAGGATACGATAGTGGATAGGATAGAGGATAGCATAGGATAGAGGATAGGATAGAGGATAGGATAGGATAGAGGATAGGATAGGATAGAGGACAGGATAGGATAGAGGATAGGATAGGATAGAGGATAGGATAGGATAGGATAGGATAGAGGATTGGATTGGATAGAGGATAGGATATAGGATAGGATAGGATAGAGGATAGGATAGTATAGAGAATTGGAGTGTATAGAGGATAGGATATAGGATTGGATAGGATAGAGGATAGGATAGGAATGAGGATAGGATAGGAATGAGGATAGGATAGGATAGAGGATGGGATAGGATAGAGGATAGGATAGGATAGAGGATAGGATACGATAGAGGATAGGATAGAGGATAGGATAGGATAGAGGATGGGATAGGATTGAGGATAGGATAGGATAGAGGATAGGATAGAGGATAGGATAGAGGATAGGATAGGATAGAGGATAGGATAGGATTGAGGATTGGATAGGATAGAGGATAGGATAGAGGATAGGATAGAGGATAGGATAGAGGATAGGATAGAGGATAGGATAGAGGATAGGATAGAGGATAGGATAGAGGATAGGATAGGAATGAGGATAGGATAGGATAGAGGATAGGATAGGATAGAGGATTGGAGTGTATAGAGGATAGGATATAGGATTGGATAGGATAGAGGATAGGATACGATAGGGGATAGGACAGAGGAAAGGATAGGATAGAGGATAGGATAGAGGATTGGATAGAATAGGTGATATTATAGGATAGAGGGTAGGACAGGATAGCGGATAGGATAGGATATAGGATAGGATAGGATAGAGGATAGGATAGGATGGAGGATAGGATAGGATAGAGGATAGGATAGGATAGAGGATAGGATAGGATAGAGGATAGGATAGGATAGAGGATTGGAGTGTATAGAGGATAGGATATAGGATTGGATAGGATAGAGGATAGGATACGATAGTAGATAGGACAGAGGATAGGATAGGATACAGGATAGGATAGAGGATTGGATAGAATAGGTGATATTATAGGATAGAGGGTAGGACAGGATAGGAGATTGTATAGGATAGAGGACTGGAGACGATAGATGATAGAACAGGATAGAGGATAGGATAGGATAGAGGATAGGACAGGAATGAGGATAGGATAGGATAGAGTATAGAATAGGATAGAGGATAGGATAGGATAGAGGATAGGATAGGATAGAGGATAGGATAGGATTGAGGATTGGATAGGATAGAGGAAAGGATAGGATAGGGGATTGGATAGGATAGAGGATAGGATAGAGGATAGGATATTATAGAGGATAGGATAGGACAGAGGATAGGATAGGATAGAGGATAGGATAGGATAGAGGATAGGATAGGATAGAGGATAGGATAGGATAGAGGACAGGAGACGATAGAGGATAGGATAGGATAGAGGATAGGATAGGATAGAGGATAGGATAGAGGATAGGATATTATAGAGGATAGGATAGGACAGAGGATAGGATAGGATAGAGGATAGGATAGGATAGAGGATAGGATAGGATAGAGGATAGGATAGGATAGAGGATAGGATTCGATAGAGGATAGGATACGATAGAGGATAGGATAGGAATGAGGATAGGATAGGAATGGGGATAGGATAGGATAGAGGATGGGATAGGATAGAGGATAGGATAGGATAGGATAGAGGATAGGATACGATAGAGGATAGGATAGAGGATAGGATAGGATAGAGGATAGGATAGGATTGAGGATAGGATAGGATAGAGGATAGGATAGAGGATAGGATAGGATAGAGGATAGGATAGGATAGAGGATAGGATAGGATAGAGGATAGGATAGGATAGAGGATAGGATAGGATAGAGGATAGGATAGGATAGAGGATAGGATAGGATAGAGGATAGGATAGGATAGAGGATAGGATAGGATAGAGGATAGGATACGATAGAGGATAGGATAGGAATGAGGATAGGATAGGAATGGGGATAGGATAGGATAGAGGATGGGATAGGATAGAGGATAGGATAGGATAGGTTAGAGGATAGGATACGATAGAGGATAGGATAGAGGATAGGATTGGATAGAGGATAGGATAGGATTGAGGATAGGATAGGATAGAAGATAGGATAGGATAGGGGATAGGATAGGGTAGAGTATAGAATAGGATAGAGGATAGGATAGGATAGAGGATAGGATAGGAATGAGGATAGGATAGGATAGAGGATAGGATAAGATAGAGGATCGGATAGGATCGGATAGAATATAGAATAGGACAGAGGATAGGATAGGATAGAGGATAGGATAGGATAGAGGATAGGATAGGATAGAGGATAGGATAGGATTGAGGATAGGATAGAACATAGAATAGGATAGGGGATAATATAGGATAGAGGATAGGATAGGATAGAGGATAGGATAGGGGATTGGATAGGATAGAGGACAGGATAGAGGATAGAATAGAGGATAGGATAGAGGATAGGATAGGATAGAGGATACGATAGGATAGAGGATAGGATAGGATAGAAGATAGGATAGGATAGGGGATAGGATAGGGTAGAGTATAGAATAGGATAGAGGATAGGATAGGATAGAGGATAGGATAGGAATGAGGATAGGATAGGATAGAGCATAGGATAAGATAGAGGATCGGATAGGATCGGATAGAATATAGAATAGGACAGAGGATAGGATAGGATAGAGGATAGGATAGGATAGAGGATAGGATAGGATAGAGGATAGGATAGGATAGAGGATAGGATAGGATTGAGGATAGGATAGAACATAGAATAGGATAGAGGATAATATAGGATGGAGGATAGGATAGGATAGAGGATAGGATGGGATAGAGGATAGGATAGGATAGAGGATGGGATAGAGGATAGGATCGAGGATAGGATAGGATAGATGATAGGATAGGATAGAGGATAGGATAGGATAGAGGATAGGATAAGATAGAGGATCGGATAGGATCGGATAGAATATAGAATAGGATAGAGGATAGGATAGGATAGAGGATAGGATAGGATAGAGGATAGGATAGGATAGAGGATAGGATAGGATAGGGGATAGGATAGGATAGAGGATAGGATAGGATAGAGGATAGGATAGGATAGACGATAGGATAGGATAGAGGATAGGATAGGATTGAGGATAGGATAGGTTAGAGGATAGTATAGAGAATAGGATAGAGGATAGGATAGGATAGAGGATAGGATAGAGGATAGGATAGAGGATAGGATAGGATAGAGGATAGGATAGGATAGAGGATAGGATAGGATAGCGGATGGGATAGGATATAGGATAGGATAGGATAGAGGATAGGATAGGAATGAGGATAGGATAGGACAGAGGATAGGAGACGATAGAGGATAGGATAGGGGATTGGATAGCATAGAGGATAGGAGACGATAGAGGATATGATAGGGGATTGTATAGGATAGAGGACAGGAGACGATAGAGGATAGGATAGGATAGAGGATAGGATAGGATAGGATAGAGGATAGGATAGGATAGAGGATAGGATAGGATAGAGGATAGGATAGGATAGACGATAGGATAGGATAGAGGATAGGATAGGATTGAGGATAGGATAGGTTAGAGGATAGTATAGAGGATAGGATAGCGGATAGGATAGGGGATAGAATAGAGGATTGGATAGGATAGAGGATAGGATAGGATAGAGGATAGGATAGGATAGAGAATAGGATAGGATAGCGGATAGGATAGGATATAGGATTGGATAGGATGGAGGATAGGATAGGATAGAGGATAGGATAGGATAGAGGCTAGGATAGGATAGAGGATAGGATAGGATAGAGGATAGGATAGGATAGAGGATTGGATTAGATAGAGGATAGGATATAGGATTGGATAGGATAGAGGATAGGATACGATAGTGGATAGGATAGAGGATAGGATAGGATAGGGGACAGGATAGAGGATTGTATAGAATAGGTGATATTATAAGATAGAGGATAGGACAGGATAGCGGATAGGATAGGATATAGGATTGGATAGGCTAGAGGATAGGATAGGATGGAGGATAGGATAGGATAGCGGATAGGATAGGATTGAGGATAGGATAGGATAGAGGATAGGATAGGATGGAAGATAGGATAGGATATAGAATAGGATACGATAGAGTATAGGACATAGGATTAGATAGGATAGAGGATAGGATACGATAGAGGATAGGATAGGATAGAGGATAGGATAGAGGATAGGATAGAGGATAGGATAGGGGATGGATAGGATAGTTGATACGATAGGATAGAGAATAGGATAGGGGATTGGATAGGATAGAGGATAGGATAGGATAGGATAGAGAATAGGATAGGATAGTGGATAATATAGGATAAAGGAGACCATAGACGATAAGATACTATAGAGGATAGGATACGATAGAGGATAGGATAGGATAGCGGATAGGATAGGATATAGGATTGGATAGGATAGAGGATAGGATAGGGGATTGGATAGGATAGAGGACAGGATAGAGGATAGAATAGAGGATAGGATAGAGGATAGGATAGGATAGAGGATACGATAGGATAGAGGATAGGATAGGATAGAAGATAGGATAGGATAGGGGATAGGATAGGGTAGAGTATAGAATAGGATAGAGGATAGGATAGGATAGAGGATAGGATAGGAATGAGGATAGGATAGGATAGAGCATAGGATAAGATAGAGGATCGGATAGGATCGGATAGAATATAGAATAGGACAGAGGATAGGATAGGATAGAGGATAGGATAGGATAGAGGATAGGATAGGATAGAGGATAGGATAGGATAGAGGATAGGATAGGATTGAGGATAGGATAGAACATAGAATAGGATAGAGGATAATATAGGATGGAGGATAGGATAGGATAGAGGATAGGATGGGATAGAGGATAGGATAGGATAGAGGATGGGATAGAGGATAGGATCGAGGATAGAATAGGATAGATGATAGGATAGGATAGAGGATAGGATAGGATAGAGGATAGGATAAGATAGAGGATCGGATAGGATCGGATAGAATATAGAATAGGATAGAGGATAGGATAGGATAGAGGATAGGATAGGATAGAGGATAGGATAGGATAGAGGATAGGATAGGATAGGGGATAGGATAGGATAGAGGATAGGATAGGATAGAGGATAGGATAGGATAGACGATAGGATAGGATAGAGGATAGGATAGGATTGAGGATAGGATAGGTTAGAGGATAGTATAGAGAATAGGATAGAGGATAGGATAGGATAGAGGATAGGATAGGATAGAGGATAGGATAGGATAGAGGACAGGATAGGATAGAGGATAGGATAGGATAGAGGATAGGATAGGATAGAGGATAGGATAGGATAGACGATAGGATAGGATAGAGGATAGGATAGGATTGAGGATAGGATAGGTTAGAGGATAGTATAGAGAATAGGATAGAGGATAGGATAGGGGATAGAATAGAGGATTGGATAGGATAGAGGATAGGATAGGAAAGAGGATAGGATAGGATAGAGAATAGGATAGGATAGCGGATAGGACAGGATATAGGATTGGATAGGATGGAGGATAGGATAGGATAGAGGATAGGATAGGATAGAGGCTAGGATAGGATAGAGGATAGGATAGGATAGAGGATAGGATAGGATAGAGGATTGGATTAGATAGAGGATAGGATATAGGATTGGATAGGATAGAGGATAGGATACGATAGAGGATAGGATAGGATAGAGGATAGGATAGAGGATAGGATAGAGGATAGGATAGGGAATGGATAGGATAGTTGATACGATAGGATAGAGTATAGGATAGGGGATTGGATAGGATACAGGATAGGATAGGATAGGATAGAGAATAGGATAGGATAGTGGATCATATAGGATAAAGGAGACCATAGACGATAAGATAGGATAGAGGATAGGATACGATAGAGGATAGGATAGGATAGCGGATAGGATAGGATATAGGATTGGATAGGATAGAGGATAGGATAGGGGATTGGATAGGATAGAGTATATGATAGGATAGGATAGAGAATAGGATAGGATAGAGGATAGGACAGGATAGAGAACAGGATAGAGGATAGAATAGAGGATAGGATAGAGGATAGGATAGGATAGAGGATACGATAGGATAGAGGATAGGATAGGATAGAAGATAGGATAGGATAGGATAGAAGATAGGATAGGATAGGGGATAGGATAGGGTAGAGTATAGAATAGGATAGAGGATAGGATAGGATAGAGGATAGGATAGGAATGAGGATAGGATAGGATAGAGGATAGGATAAGATAGAGGATCGGATAGGATCGGATAGAATATAGAATAGGATAGAGGATAGGATAGGATAGAGGATAGGATAGGATAGAGGATAGGATAGGATAGAGGATAGGATAGGATTGAGGATAGGATAGGATAGAGGATAGGATAGAGGATAGGATAGAGGATAGGAGACGATAGAGGATAGGATAGGGGATTGTATAGGATAGAGGGCAGGAGACGATAGAGGATAGGATAGGATAGAGGATAGGATAGGATAGAGGATAGGATAGGATAGAGGATAGCATAGGATAGAGGATAGGACAGGATAGAGGATAGGATTGGATAGAGGATAGGATAGGATAGAGGATAGGATAGGATAGAGGATAGGATAGGATAGAGGATAGGATACGATAGAAGATAGGATAGGATAGAGGATAGGATAGGGGATTGGATAGGATAGAGTATAGGATAGGATAGGATAGAGGATACGATATTATAGAGGATAGGATAGGATAGAGGATAGGATCGGATAGAGGATAGGATAGGGGATTGGATAGGATAGAGGAAAGGATAGGATAGAGGATAGGATAGGATAGCGGATAGGATAGGGGATTGGATAGGATAGAGAATAGGATAGGATGGATGATATTAAGGATAGAGGACAGGATAGGATAGAGGATACGATATTATAGAGGAGAGGATCGAATAGAGGAAAGGATAGCGGATAGGATAGGATAGAGTATAGAATAGGATAGAGGATATGGTAGGATAGAGGATAGAATAGGATTGAGGATAGGATAGGATAGAGGATACGATATTATAGTGGAGAGGATCGAATAGAGGATAGGATAGCGGATAGGATAGGATAGAGGATCTGATAGGATAGGATAGAGGATAGGATAGGATAGGATAGAGGATAGGATAGGATAGAGGAGACGATAGGATAGCGGATAGGATAGGGGATTGGATAGGATAGAGAATAGGATAGGATGGATGATATTAAGGATAGAGGACAGGATAGGATAGAGGATACGATATTATAGTGGAGGGGATCGAATAGAGGAAAGGAAAGCGGATAGGATAGGATAGAGGATATGATAGGATAGAGGATAGGATAGGATAGGGGATAGGATAGGATAGAGGATAGGATAGGATAGAGGATAGGATAGGATAGACGATAGGATAGGATAGAGGATAGGATAGGATTGAGGATAGGATAGGTTAGAGGATAGTATAGAGAATAGGATAGAGGATAGGATAGGATAGAGGATAGGATAGGATAGAGGATAGGATAGGATAGAGGACAGGATAGGATAGAGGATAGGATAGGATAGAGGATAGGATAGGATAGAGGATAGGATAGGATAGACGATAGGATAGGATAGAGGATAGGATAGGATTGAGGATAGGATAGGTTAGAGGATAGTATAGAGAATAGGATAGAGGATAGGATAGGGGATAGAATAGAGGATTGGATAGGATAGAGGATAGGATAGGATAGAGGATAGGATAGGATAGAGAATAGGATAGGATAGCGGATAGGACAGGATATAGGATTGGATAGGATGGAGGATAGGATAGGATAGAGGATAGGATAGGATAGAGGCTAGGATAGGATAGAGGATAGGATAGGATAGAGGATAGGATAGGATAGAGGATTGGATTAGATAGAGGATAGGATATAGGATTGGATAGGATAGAGGATAGGATACGATAGAGGATAGGATAGGATAGAGGATAGGATAGAGGATAGGATAGAGGATAGGATAGGGAATGGATAGGATAGTTGATACGATAGGATAGAGTATAGGATAGGGGATTGGATAGGATACAGGATAGGATAGGATAGGATAGAGAATAGGATAGGATAGTGGATCATATAGGATAAAGGAGACCATAGACGATAAGATAGGATAGAGGATAGGATACGATAGAGGATAGGATAGGATAGCGGATAGGATAGGATATAGGATTGGATAGGATAGAGGATAGGATAGGGGATTGGATAGGATAGAGGATATGATAGGATAGGATAGAGAATAGGATAGGATAGAGGATAGGACAGGATAGAGAACAGGATAGAGGATAGAATAGAGGATAGGATAGAGGATAGGATAGGATAGAGGATACGATAGGATAGAGGATAGGATAGGATAGAAGATAGGATAGGATAGGATAGAAGATAGGATAGGATAGGGGATAGGATAGGGTAGAGTATAGAATAGGATAGAGGATAGGATAGGATAGAGGATAGGATAGGAATGAGGATAGGATAGGATAGAGGATAGGATAAGATAGAGGATCGGATAGGATCGGATAGAATATAGAATAGGATAGAGGATAGGATAGGATAGAGGATAGGATAGGATAGAGGATAGGATAGGATAGAGGATAGGATAGGATTGAGGATAGGATAGGATAGAGGATAGGATAGAGGATAGGATAGAGGATAGGATAGGGGATAGGATAGAGGATTGGATAGGATAGAGGATAGGATAGGATAGAGGATAGGATAGGATAGAGGATAGCATAGGATAGAGGATAGGATAGGATAGAGGATAGGAGACGATAGAGGATAGGATAGGGGATTGTATAGGATAGAGGGCAGGAGACGATAGAGGATAGGATAGGATAGAGGATAGGATAGGATAGAGGATAGGATACGATAGAAGATAGGATAGGATAGAGGATAGGATAGGGGATTGGATAGGATAGAGTATAGGATAGGATAGGATAGAGGATACGATATTATAGAGGATAGGATAGGATAGAGGATAGGATCGGATAGAGGATAGGATAGGGGATTGGATAGGATAGAGGAAAGGATAGGATAGAGGATAGGATAGGATAGCGGATAGGATAGGGGATTGGATAGGATAGAGAATAGGATAGGATGGATGATATTAAGGATAGAGGACAGGATAGGATAGAGGATACGATATTATAGAGGAGAGGATCGAATAGAGGAAAGGATAGCGGATAGGATAGGATAGAGTATAGAATAGGATAGAGGATATGGTAGGATAGAGGATAGAATAGGATTGAGGATAGGATAGGATAGAGGATACGATATTATAGTGGAGAGGATCGAATAGAGGATAGGATAGCGGATAGGATAGGATAGAGGATCTGATAGGATAGGATAGAGGATAGGATAGGATAGGATAGAGGATAGGATAGGATAGAGGAGACGATAGGATAGCGGATAGGATAGGGGATTGGATAGGATAGAGAATAGGATAGGATGGATGATATTAAGGATAGAGGACAGGATAGGATAGAGGATACGATATTATAGTGGAGGGGATCGAATAGAGGAAAGGAAAGCGGATAGGATAGGATAGAGGATATGATAGGATAGAGGATAGAATAGGATTGAGGATAGGATAGGATAGAGGATAGGATAGAGGATAGGATAGAGGATAGGATTGGGGATGGATAGGATAGTTGATACGATAGGATAGAGAATAGGATAGGGGATTGGATAGGATAGAGGATAGGATACGATAGAGGATAATATAGGATAGAGGATAGGATAGGATAGAGGATAGGATAGGATAGAGGATAGGATAGGATAGAGGATAGGATAGGATGGAGGATAGGATAGGATTGAGAATAGGATACGATAGAGTATAGGACATAGGATTGGATAGGATAGAGGATAGGTTAGGATAGAGGATAGGATAAGATAGAGGATAGGATAGGATAGAGGATAGGATTTGATAGAGGATAGGATAGGATAGAGGATAGTATAGGATAGAGGATAGGATAGGATAGAGGATAGGATAGGATTGAGGATAGGATAGGATAGAGGATAGTATAGAGGATAGGATAGAGGATAGGATAGGGGATAGAATAGAGGATTGGATAGGATAGAGGATAGGATAGGATAGAGGATAGGATAGGATAGAGGATAGGATAGGATAGCGGATAGGATAGGATATAGGATTGGATAGGATGGAGGATTGGATAGGATAGAGGATAGGATAGGATAGAGGATAGGATAGGATAGAGGATAGGATAGGATAGAGGATAGGATAGGATAGAGGATAGGATAGGATAGAGGATAGGATAGGATAGAGGATAGGGTAGGATAGAGGATTGGATTGGATAGAGGATAGGATATAGGATTGGATAGGATAGAGGATAGGATACGATAGTGGATAGGATAGAGGATAGGATAGGATAGAGGATAGGATAGGATAGAGGATAGGATACGATAGTGGATCGGATAGAGGATAGGATAGGATAGGGGATAGGATAGGATTGAGGATTGGATAGGATAGAGGAAAGGATAGGATAGAGGATTGGATAGGATAGAGGATAGGTGACGGTAGAGGATATGATAGAGGATAGTATAGGATAGAGGACAGGAGACGATAGAGGATAGGATAGGATAGAGGATAGGATAGGATAGAGGATAGGATAGGATAGAGGATAGGATAGGATAGCGGATAGGATAGGATATAGGATCGGATAGGATGGAGGATAGGATAGGATAGAGGATAGGATAGGATAGAGGATAGGATAGGATAGAGGATTGGATTAGATAGAGGATAGGATATTGGATTGGATAGGATAGAGGATAGGATACGATAGTGGATCGGATAGAGGATAGGATAGGATAGGGGATAGGATAGGATTGAGGATTGGATAGGATAGAGGAAAGGATAGGATAGAGGATTGGATAGGATAGAGGATAGGTGACGGTAGAGGATATGATAGAGGATAGTATAGGATAGAGGACAGGAGACGATAGAGGATAGGATAGGATAGAGGATAGGATAGGATAGGATAGATGATAGGATAGGATCGAGGATTGGATTTCATAGAGGATAGGATATAGGATTGGATAGGATAGAGGATAGGATACGATAGTGGATAGGATAAGATAGATACTCGGATAGTATCGGTTAGAACATAGAATAGGATAGAGGATAATATAGGATAGAGGATAGGATAGGATAGAGGATAGGATAGGATAGAGGATAGGATAGGATAGCGGATAGGATAGGATATAGGATTGGATAGGATGGAGGATAGGATAGGATAGAGGATAGGATAGGATAGAGGATAGGATAGGATAGGATTGAGAATAGGATACGATAGAGTATAGGACATAGGATTGGATAGGATAGCGGATAGGATAGGGGATTGGATAGGATAGAGAATAGGATAGGATGGATGATATTAAGGATAGAGGACAGGATAGGATAGAGGATACGATATTATAGTGGAGGGGATCGAATAGAGGAAAGGAAAGCGGATAGGATAGGATAGAGGATATGATAGGATAGAGGATAGAATAGGATTGAGGATAGGATAGGATAGAGGATAGGATAGAGGATAGGATAGAGGATAGGATTGGGGATGGATAGGATAGTTGATACGATAGGATAGAGAATAGGATAGGGGATTGGATAGGATAGAGGATAGGATACGATAGAGGATAATATAGGATAGAGGATAGGATAGGATAGAGGATAGGATAGGATAGAGGATAGGATAGGATAGAGGATAGGATAGGATGGAGGATAGGATAGGATTGAGAATAGGATACGATAGAGTATAGGACATAGGATTGGATAGGATAGAGGATAGGTTAGGATAGAGGATAGGATAAGATAGAGGATAGGATAGGATAGAGGATAGGATTTGATAGAGGATAGGATAGGATAGAGGATAGTATAGGATAGAGGATAGGATAGGATAGAGGATAGGATAGGATTGAGGATAGGATAGGATAGAGGATAGTATAGAGGATAGGATAGAGGATAGGATAGGGGATAGAATAGAGGATTGGATAGGATAGAGGATAGGATAGGATAGAGGATAGGATAGGATAGAGGATAGGATAGGATAGCGGATAGGATAGGATATAGGATTGGATAGGATGGAGGATTGGATAGGATAGAGGATAGGATAGGATAGAGGATAGGATAGGATAGAGGATAGGATAGGATAGAGGATAGGATAGGATAGAGGATAGGATAGGATAGAGGATAGGATAGGATAGAGGATAGGGTAGGATAGAGGATTGGATTGGATAGAGGATAGGATATAGGATTGGATAGGATAGAGGATAGGATACGATAGTGGATAGGATAGAGGATAGGATAGGATAGAGGATAGGATAGGATAGAGGATAGGATACGATAGTGGATCGGATAGAGGATAGGATAGGATAGGGGATAGGATAGGATTGAGGATTGGATAGGATAGAGGAAAGGATAGGATAGAGGATTGGATAGGATAGAGGATAGGTGACGGTAGAGGATATGATAGAGGATAGTATAGGATAGAGGACAGGAGACGATAGAGGATAGGATAGGATAGAGGATAGGATAGGATAGAGGATAGGATAGGATAGAGGATAGGATAGGATAGCGGATAGGATAGGATATAGGATCGGATAGGATGGAGGATAGGATAGGATAGAGGATAGGATAGGATAGAGGATAGGATAGGATAGAGGATTGGATTAGATAGAGGATAGGATATTGGATTGGATAGGATAGAGGATAGGATACGATAGTGGATCGGATAGAGGATAGGATAGGATAGGGGATAGGATAGGATTGAGGATTGGATAGGATAGAGGAAAGGATAGGATAGAGGATTGGATAGGATAGAGGATAGGTGACGGTAGAGGATATGATAGAGGATAGTATAGGATAGAGGACAGGAGACGATAGAGGATAGGATAGGATAGAGGATAGGATAGGATAGGATAGATGATAGGATAGGATCGAGGATTGGATTTCATAGAGGATAGGATATAGGATTGGATAGGATAGAGGATAGGATACGATAGTGGATAGGATAAGATAGATACTCGGATAGTATCGGTTAGAACATAGAATAGGATAGAGGATAATATAGGATAGAGGATAGGATAGGATAGAGGATAGGATAGGATAGAGGATAGGATAGGATAGAGGATAGGATAGGATGGAGGATAGGATAGGATTGAGAATAGGATACGATAGAGTATAGGACATAGGATTGGATAGGATAGAGGATAGGTTAGGATAGAGGATAGGATAAGATAGAGGATAGGATAGGATAGAGGATAGGATAGGATAGAGGATAGGATAGGATAGAGGATAGGATAGGATAGAGGATAGGATAGGATAGAGGATAGGATTTGATAGAGGATAGGATAGGATAGAGGATAGTATAGGATAGAGGATAGGATAGGATAGAGGATAGGATAGGATTGAGGATAGGATAGGATAGAGGATAGTATAGAGGATAGGATAGAGTATAGGATAGGGGATAGAATAGAGGATTGGATAGAATAGAGGATAGGATAGGATAGAGGATAGGATAGGATAGAGGATAGGATAGGATAGCGGATAGGATAGGATATAGGATTGGATAGGATGGAGGATAGGATAGGATAGAGGATAGGATAGGATAGAGGATAGGATAGGATAGGATTGAGAATAGGATACGATAGAGTATAGGACATAGGATTGGATAGGATAGAGGATAGGATAGGATAGAGGATAGGATAGGATAGAGGATAGGATAGGATAGAGGATAGGATAGGATAGAGGATAGGATAGGATAGAGGATAGGATAGGATAGGATAGAGGATAGGATAGGATAGAGGATAGGAAAGGATAGAGGATAGGGTAGGATAGAGGATTGGATTGGATAGAGGATAGGATATAGGATTGGATAGGATAGAGGATAGGATACGATAGTGGATAGGATAGAGGATAGGATAGGATAGAGGATAGGATAGGATAGAGGATATGATAGGATAGAGGATAGGATAGGATAGGATAGAGGATTGGATTGGATAGAGGATAGGATATAGGATTGGATAGGATAGAGGATAGGATACGATAGTGGATAGGATAGAGGATAGGATAGGATAGAGGATGGGATAGAGGATAGGATCGAGGATAGGATAGGATAGATGATAGGGTAGGATGGAGGATAGGATAGGATAGAGGATAGGATAGGATAGAGGATATGATAGGATAGAGGATACGATAGGATAGAGGATAGGATAGGATAGAGGATACGATAGGATAGAGGATAGGATAGGATAGGATAGAGGATAGGATAGGATAGAGGATAGGATAGGATAGAGGATAGGATAATATAGAGGATAGGATAGGATAGCGGATAGGATATGGTAGAGTATAGAATAGGATAGAGGATAGGATAGGATAGAGGATAGGATAGGATAGAGGATAGGATAGGATAGAGGATAGGATAGGATTGAGGATTGGATAGGATAGAGGAAAGGATAGGAAAGGGGATTGGATTGGATAGAGGATAGGATATAGGATTGGATAGGATAGAGGATAGGATACGACAGTGGATAGGATAAGATAGATACTCGGATAGGATCGGTTAGAACATAGAATAGGATAGAGGATAATATAGGATAGAGGATAGGATAGGATAGAGGATAGGATAGGATAGAGGATAGGATAGGATAGAGGACAGGATAGGATGGAGGATAGGATAGGATTGAGAATAGGATACGATAGAGTATAGGCCATAGGATTGGATAGGATAGAGGATAGTATAGAGGATAGGATAGAGGATAGGATAGGGGATAGAATAGAGGATTGGATAGGATAGAGGATAGGATAGGATAGAGGATAGGATAGGATAGAGGATAGGATAGGATAGCGGATAGGATAGGATATAGGATTGGATAGGATGGAGGATAGGATAGGATAGAGGATAGGATAGGATAGAGGATAGGATAGGATGGAGGATAGGATAGGATTGAGAATAGGATACGATAGAGTATAGGACATAGGATTGGATAGGATAGAGGATAGGATAGGATAGAGGATAGGATAGGATAGAGGATAGGATAGGATAGAGGATAGGATAGGATAGAGGATAGGATAGGATAGAGGATAGGATAGGATAGAGGATAGGATAGGATAGAGGATAGGATAGGATAGAGGATAGGGTAGGATAGAGGATTGGATTGGATAGAGGATAGGATATAGGATTGGATAGGATAGAGGATAGGATACGATAGTGGATAGGATAGAGGATAGGATAGGATAGAGGATAGGATAGGATGGAGGATAGGATAGGATAGCGGATAGGATAGGATTGAGGATAGGATAGGATAGAGGATAGGATAGGATGGAAGATAGGATAGGATATAGAATAGGATACGATAGAGTATAGGACATAGGATTAGATAGGATAGAGGATAGGATAGGATAGAGGATAGGATACGATAGAGGATAGGATAGAGGATAGGATAGGGGATGGATAGGATAGTTGATACGATAGGATAGAGAATAGGATAGGGGACTGGATAGGATAGAGGATAGGATAGGATAGGATAGAGAATAGGATAGGATAGTGGATAATATAGGATATAGGATTGGATAGGATAGAGGATAGGATAGGGGATTGGATAGGATAGAGGATATGATAGGATAGGATAGAGAATAGGATAGGATAGAGGATAGGATAGGATAGAGGATAGGACAGGATAGAGGACAGGATAGAGGATAGAATAGAGGATAGGATAGAGGATAGGATAGGATAATGGATACGATAGGATAGAGGATAGGATAGGATAGGGTAGAGTATAGAATAGGATGGAGGATAGGATAGGATAGAGGATAGGATAGGAATGAGGATAGGATAGGATAGAGGATAGGATAAGGTAGAGGATCGGATAGGATCGGATAGAATATAGAATAGGATAGAGGATAGGATAGGATAGAGGATAGGATAGGATAGAGGATAGGATAGGATTGAGGATAGGATAGGATAGAGGATAGGATAGAGGATAGGATAGAGGATAGGATAGAGGATAGGATAGGGGATAGGATAGAGGATTGGATAGGATAGATGATAGGATAGGATAGAGGATAGGATCGGATAGCGGATAGAATAGGATATAGGATTGGATAGGATGAAGGATAGGATAGGATAGAGGATAGGATAGGATAGAGGATAGGATAGGATAGAGGATAGGATAGGATAGAGGATAGGATAGGATAGAGGATAGGATAGGATAGAGGATAGGATAGGATAGAGGATAGGATAGGATAGAGGATAGGATAGGATAGAGGATAGGATAGGATAGAGGATAGGATAGGATAGGATAGAGGATAGGATAGGATAGAGGATAGGATAGGATAGGATAGGATAGAGGATTGGATTGGATAGAGGATAGGATATAGGATTGGATAGGATAGAGGATAGGATACAATAGTGGATAGGATAGAGGATATTATAGGATAGAGGATAGGATAGGATAGGATAGAGTATAGGATAGGATAGAGGTTACGATATTATAGAGGATATTATAGGATAGAGGAAACGATAGGGTATTGGATAGGATAGAGCATAGGATAAAGAATAGGATAGGATAGAGGATAGGATAGGGGATTGGATAGCATACGGGTTTGGATAGGATAGAGGATAGGATACGATAGAGGATAGAATAGGATTGAGGATAGGATAGGATAGAGGATACGATATTATAGTGGAGAGGATCGAATAGAGGATAGGATAGCGGATAGGATAGGATAGAGTATTGAATAGAGTAGATGATAGGATAGGATAGAGGATAGAATAGGATTGAGGATAGGATAGGATAGAGGAAAGGATAGGATAGAGGATCGGATAGGTGATTGGATAGGATAGAGGATAGGATAGGATAGAGGATAGTATAGGATAGAGGATAGGATAGGATAGAGGATAGGATAGGATAGGATAGGGGATGGATAGGATAGTTGATACGATAGGATAGAGAATAGGATAGGGGATTGGATAGGATAGAGGATAGGATAGGATAGGATAGATAATAGGATAGGATAGTGGATAATATAGGATAAAGGAGACCATATACGATAAGATAGGATAGAGGATAGGATACGATAGAGGATAGGATAGGATAGCGGATAGGATAGGATATAGGATTGGAGAGGATAGAGGATAGGATAGGGGATTGGATAGGATAGAGGATATGATAGGATAGGATAGAGAATAGGATAGGATAGAGGATAGGACAGGATAGAGGACAGGATAGAGGATAGAATAGAGGATAGGATAGAGGATAGGATAGGATAGAGGATACGATAGGATAGAGGATAGGATAGGATAGAGGATAGGATAGGATTGAGGATAGGATAGGATAGAGGATAGGATAGAGGATAGGATAGAGGATAGGATAGGGGATAGGATAGAGGATAGGATAGGATAGAGGATAGGATAGGATTGAGGATTGGATAGGATAGAGGAAAGGATAGGAAATGGGATTGGATAGGATAGAGGATAGGAGACGGTAGAGGATATGATAGAGGATAGTATAGGATAGAGGACAGGAGACGATAGAGGATAGGATAGGATAGAGGATAAGATAGGATAGGATAGATGATAGGATAGGATCGAGGATTGGATTGGATAGAGGATAGGATATAGGATTGGATAGGATAGAGGATAGGATACGATAGTTTATAGGATAAGATAGATACTCGGATAGGATCGGTTAGAACATAGAATAGGATAGAGGATAATATAGGATAGAGGATAGGATAGGATAGAGGATAGGATAGGATAGAGGATAGGATAGGATAGAGGATAGGATAGGATGGAGGATAGGATAGGATTGAGAATAGGATACGATAGAGTATAGGACATAGGATTGGATAGGATAGAGGATAGGATAGGATAGAGGATAGGATAAGATAGAGGATAGGATAGGATAGAGGATAGGATAGGATAGAGGATAGGATAGGATAGAGGATAGGATAGGATAGAGGATAGGATCGAGGATAGGATAGGATAGAGGATAGGATAGGATAGAGGATAGGATAGGATAGAGGATAGGACAGGATAGAAGATAGGATAGGATAGAGGATAGGATAGGATAGAGGATAGGATAGGATAGAGGATAGGATAGGATAGAGGATAGGATAGGATAGAGGATAGGATAGGATAGAGGATAGGATAGGATAGGATAGAGGATAGGATAGGATAGAGGATAGGATAGGATAGAGGATAGGATAGGATAGAGGGTAGGATATTATAGAGGATTGGATAGGATAGAGGAAAGGATAGGATAGGGGATTGGATAGGATAAACGATAGGAGACGATAGAGGATATGATAGAGGATAGTATAGGATAGAGGACAGGAGACGATAGAGGATAGGATAGGATAGAGGATAGGATAGGATTGGGGATAGTATAGGATAGAGGACAGGAGACGATAGAGGATAGGATAGGATAGAGGATAGGATAGGATAGGATAGATGATAGGATAGGATCGAGGATTGGATTGGATAGAGGATAGGATATAGGATTGGATAGGATAGAGGATAGGATACGATGGTGGATAGGATAAGATAGATACTCGGATAGGATCGGTTAGAACATAGAATAGGATAGAGGATAATATAGGATAGAGGATAGGATAGGATAGAGGATAGGATAGGATAGAGGATAGGATAGGATGGAGGATAGGATAGGATTGAGAATAGGATACGATAGAGTATAGGACATAGGATTGGATAGGATAGAGGATAGGATAGGATAGAGGATAGGATAAGATAGAGGATAGGATAGGATAGAGGATAGGATAGGATAGAGGATAGGATAGGATAGAGGATAGGATAGGATAGAGGATAGGATCGAGGATAGGATAGGATAGAGGATAGGATAGGATAGAGGATAGGATAGGATAGTGGATAGGACAGGATAGAGGATAGGATAGGATAGAGGATAGGATAGGATAGAGGATAGGATAGGATAGAGGATAGGATAGGATAGAGGATAGGATAGGATAGAGGATAGTGTAGGATAGAGGATAGGATATTATAGAGGATTGGATAGGATAGAGGAAAGGATAGGATAGGGGATTGGATAGGATAAACGATAGGAGACGATAGAGGATATGATAGAGGATAGTATAGGATAGAGGACAGGAGACGATAGAGGATAGGAGACGATAGAGGATAGGATAGGGGATTGTATAGGATAGAGTATAGGAGACGATAGAGGATAGGATAGGGGATTGTATAGGCTAGAGGACAGGAGACGATAGAGGATAGGATAGGATAGAGGATAGGATAGGGTAGGATAGGATAGAGGATAGGATAGGATAGAGGATAGGATAGGATAGAGGATAGGATAGGATAGAGGATAGGATAGGATAGAGGATAGGATAGGATAGAGGATAGGATAGGACAGAGGATAGGATAGGATAGAGGATAGGATAGGATACAGCATAGGATAGGGTAGAGGATAGGATAGGATAGAGGATAGGGTAGGATAGAGGATCGGATAGGTGATTGGATAGGATAGGTGATTGGATAGGATAGAGGATAGGATAGGATAGAGGATAGGATAGGATAGAGGATAGGATACGATAGAGGATTAGATAGGTGATTGGATAGGATAGAGGATAGGATAGGATAGAGGATAGGATAGGATAGTGGATAGGATAGGATAGAGGATAGGATAGGATAGAGGATAGGATACGATAGATTATAGAATAGGATAGAGGATAGGATAAGATAGAGGATAGGATAGGATTGAGGATAGGATAGGATAGAGGAAAGGATAGGATAGTGGATTGGATAGGTGATTGGATAGGATAGAGGATAGGATAGGATAGGATAGAGTATAGGATAGAGGATAGGATAGGGGATTGGATAGGATAGAGGATAGGAGACGATAGAGGATAGGATAGGGGATTGGATAGGATAGAGGATAGGATAGGGGATTGTATAGGATAGAGGACAGGAGACGATACAGGATAGGATAGGTTAGAGGATAGGATAGGATAGAGGATAGGATACGATAGAGGTTAGGTTGGATAGAGAATAGAATAGCATAGAGGATAGGATAGGATAGAGGATAGGATAGGATAGAGCATAGGATACGATAGAGGATAGGATATTATAGAGGATAGGATAGGATAGAGGATAGGATAGGATAGAGGAAAGGATAGGATAGAGGATCGGATAGGTGATTGGATAGGATAGGTGATTGGATAGGATAGAGGATAGGATAGGATAGAGGATAGGATAGGATAGAGGATAGGATACGATAGAGGATTAGATAGGTGATTGGATAGGATAGAGGATAGGATAGAATAGAGGATAGGATAGGATAGTGGATAGGATAGGATAGAGGATAGGATAGGATAGAGGATAGTATACGATAGATTATAGAATAGGATAGAGGATAGGATAAGATAGAGGATAGGATAGGATTGAGGATAGGATAGGATAGAGGAAAGGATAGGATAGTGGATTGGATAGGTGATTGGATAGGATAGAGGATAGGATAGGATAGAGGATAGTATAGGATAGAGGATAGGATAGAGGATAGTATAGGATAGAGGATAGGATATGATAGAGGATAGTATAGGATAGAGGATAGGATAGGATAGAGGATAGGATATTATAGAGGATAGGATAGGATAGAGGATAGGATAGGATAGAATAGAGGAAAGGATAGGGGATTGGATAGGATAGAGGATAGGATAGGACAGAGGATAGGATAGAGGATAGCATAGAGGATAGGATAGAGGATTGGATAGGATAGAGGATAGGATAGGATAGAGGATAGGATAGGATAGAGTATAGGATGGGATAGAGGATAGGATATTATAGAGGATAGGATAGGATAGAGGATAGGATAGGATAGAGGATAGGATAGGATAGAGGATTGGATAGGATAGAGGATTGGATTGGATAGAGGATAGGATATAGGATTGGATAGGATAGAGGATAGGATACGATAGTGGATAGGATAGAGGATAGGATATGGTAGAGGATAGGATAGGATAGATTATAGGATAGAGGATAGGATAGAGGATTGGATAGGATAGAGCATAGGATAGGATAGAGGATAGGATAGGATAGAGGATAGGATACGATAGAGGATAGGATATTGTAGGATAGAGAACAGGATAGGATGGATGATATTATATGATAGAGGACAGGATAGGATAGAGTATATGATAGGATAGAGGATAGGATAGGATAGATAATAGGATAGGATCGAGTATAGAATAGGATAGAGGATAGGATAGGATAGAGGATAGGATAGGATTGAGGATAGGATAGGTTAGAGGATAGGATAGAGGATCGGATAGGATAGAGGATAGGATAGGATAGAGGATAGGATAGAGGATAGGATAGGATAGAGGGTAGGATTGGATAGACGATAGGATCGGATAGAGGATAGGATTGGGGATTGGATAGGATAGACAATTGGAGACGATAGAGGATAGGATAGGGGATTGTATAGGATAGAGAATAGGAGACGATAGAGGATAGGATAGGGGATTGTATAGGATAGAGGACTGGAGACGATAGAGGATAGGATAGGGGATTGTATAGGATAGAGGACAGGAGACGATAGAGGATAGGATAGGATAGAGGATAGGATAGGAGAGGATACAGGATAGGATAGGATAGAGGATAGGATAGGATAGTGGATAGAATAGGATAGAGGATAGGATAGGATAGAGGATAGGATAGGATAGGATAGAGGGTAGGATAGGATAGAGGATAAGATAGGATAGAGGAGAGGATATTATAGAGGATAGGATAGGATAGAGGATAGGATAGGATAGAGGATAGGATAGGATAGAGGATTGGATAGGATAGAGGATTGGATTGGATAGAGGATAGGATACGATAGTGGATAGGATATTGTAGGATAGAGAACAGGATAGGATGGATGATATTATAGGATGGAGGACAGGATAGGATAGAGTATATGATAGGATAGAGGATAGGATAGGATAGATAATAGGATTGGATCGAGTATAGAATAGGATAGAGGATAGGATAGGATAGAGGATAGGATAGGATAGAGGATAGGATAGAGGATAGGATAGGGGATTGTATAGGATAGAGGACAGGAGACGATAGAGGATAGGATAGGTTAGAGGATAGGATAGGATAGAGGATAGGATAGGATAGAGGATAGGATAGGATAGAGGATAGGATACGATAGAGGATAGGATAGGATAGAGGATAGGATATTATAGAGGATAGGATAGGATAGAGGATAGGATCGGATAGAGGATAGGATAGGATAGAGGATAGGGTAGAGGATAGGATAGAGGATTGGATAGGATAGGGGATATTATAGGATAGAGGATAGGGCAGGATAGCGGATAGGATAGGATATAGGATACGAAATTATAGAGGATAGGATAGGATAGAGGATAGCATCGGATAGCTGATAGGATAGGGGATTGGATAGGATAGAGGATAGAATAGGATAGAGGATAGGATACGATCGGATAGAGCATAGGATAGGGGATTGGATAGGATAGAGGGTAGGATAGGATAGCGGATAGGATAGCATATAGGATTGGATAGGATAGGGGATAGGATAGGATAAAGGGTAGGATAGGATAGAGGATAGGGTAGAGGATAGGATAGAGGATTGGATAGGATAGGGGATATTATAGGATAGAGGATAGGGCAGGATAGCGGATAGGATAGGATATAGGATACGAAATTATAGAGGATAGGATAGGATAGAGGATAGCATCGGATAGCTGATAGGGTAGGGGATAGGATAGGATAAAGGGTAGGATAGGATAGAGGATAGAATAGGATAGAGGATAGGATAGGATAGGATATAGGATTGGATAGGATAGAGGATAGGATACGATAGAGGATAGGATAGGATACAGGATAGGATAGGGGATTGGATAGGATAGAGGATAGGATAGGATATAGGATAGGATAGGATAGAGTATAGGATAGGATAGAGGATAGGATAGGATAGAGGATAGGATAGGATAGATAATAGGATAGGATCGAGTATAGAATAGGATAGAGGATAGGATAGGATAGAGGATAGGATAGGATTGAGGATAGGATAGGATAGAGTAAATGATAGGATAGAGGTTCGGATAGGTGATTGGATAGGATAGAGGGTAGGATAGGATAGCGGATAGGATAGCATATAGGATTGGATAGGCTCGGGGATAGGATAGGATAAAGGGTAGGATAGGATAGAGGATAGAATAGGATAGAGGATAGGATACGATCGGATAGAGCATAGGATAGGGGATTGGATAGGATAGAGGGTAGGATAGGATAGCGGATAGGATAGCATATAGGATTGGATAGTATAGGGGATTGTATAGGATAGAGGACAGGAGACGATAGAGGATAGGATAGAGGATAGGATAGGATAGAGGATAGGATAGAATAGAGGATAGGATACGATAGAGGATAGGATAGGATAGAGGATAGGATATTATAGAGGATAGGATAGGGGATTGGATAGGATAGAGTATAGGATACGATAGCGGATAGGATAGAGGATTGTATAGGATAGAGGACAGGAGACGATAGAGGATAGGATAGGATAGAGGATAGGATAGGATAGGATACAGGATAGGATAGGATGAAGGATAGGATAGGATAGAGGATAGGATAGGATAGAGGATAGGATAGGATAGAGGGTAGGATACGATAGTGGATAGGATAGATGATAGGATAGGATAGAGGATAGGATAGGATAGAGGATAGGATAGGATAGAGGATAGGATAGGATAGAGGATAGGATAGGATAGAGGATAGGATACGATAGAGGATAGGATAGGATAGAGGATAGGATATTATAGAGGATAGGATAGGATAGAGGATAGGATAGGATAGAGGATAGGATCGGATAGAGGATAGGATAGGGGATTGGATAGGATAGAGGATAGGATAGGATAGAGGATAGGATAGGATAGCGGATAGGATAGGGTAGAGTATAGAATAGGATAGAGGATAGGATTGGATAGAGGATAGGATAGGATAGAGGATAGGGTAGAGGATAGGATAGAGGATTGGATAGGATAGGGGATATTATAGGATAGAGGATAGGGCAGGATAGCGGATAGGATAGGATAGGATAGAGGATAGCATCGGATAGCTGATAGGATAGGGGATTGGATAGGATAGAGGATAGAATAGGATAGAGGATAGGATACGATCGGATAGAGCATAGGATAGGGGATTGGATAGGATAGAGGGTAGGATAGGATAGCGGATAGGATAGCATATAGGATTGGATAGGATAGGGGATAGGATAGGAAAAAGGGTAGGATAGGATAGAGGATAGAATAGGATAGAGGATAGGATAGGATAGAGGATAGGATAGGATATAGGATTGGATAGGATAGAGGATAGGATACGATAGAGGATAGGATAGGATACAGGATAGGATAGGGGATTGGATAGGATAGACGATAGGATAGGATATTGGATAGGATAGGATAGAGTATAGGATAGGATAGAGGATAGGATAGGATAGAGGATAGGATAGGATAGATAATAGGATAGGATCGAGTATAGAATAGGATAGAGGATAGGATAGGATAGAGGATAGGATAGGATTGAGGATAGGATAGGATAGAGTAAAGGATAGGATAGAGGTTCGGATAGGTGATTGGATAGGATAGAGGGTAGGATAGGATAGCGGATAGGATAGCATATAGGATTGGATAGGATCGGGGATAGGATAGGATAAAGGGTAGGATAGTATAGAGGATAGAATAGGATAGAGGATAGGATACGATAGAGGATAGGATAGGATAGAGGATAGGATATTATAGAGGATAGGATAGGGGATTGGATAGGATAGAGTATAGGATACGATAGCGGATAGGATAGAGGATTGTATAGGATAGAGGACAGGAGACGATAGAGGATAGGATAGGATAGAGGATAGGATAGGATAGGATACAGGATAGGATAGGATGAAGGATAGGATAGGATAGAGGATAGGATAGGATAGAGGATAGGATAGGATAGAGGGTAGGATACGATAGTGGATAGGATAGATGATAGGATAGGATAGAGGATAGGATAGGATAGAGGATAGGATAGGATAGAGGATAGGATAGAGGATAGGATAGGGGATTGTATAGGATAGAGGACAGGAGACGATAGAGGATAGGATAGGTTAGAGGATAGGATAGGATAGAGGATAGGATAGGATAGAGGATAGGATAGGATAGAGGATAGGATACGATAGAGGATAGGATAGGATAGAGGATAGGATATTATAGAGGATAGCATAGGATAGAGGATAGGATCGGATAGAGGATAGGATAGGGGATTGGATAGGATAGAGGATAGGATAGGATAGAGGATAGGATAGGATAGCGGATAGGATAGGGTAGAGTATAGAATAGGATAGAGGATAGGATTGGATAGAGGATAGGATAGGATAGAGGATAGGGTAGAGGATAGGATAGAGGATTGGATAGGATAGGGAATTTTATAGGATAGAGGATAGGGCAGGATAGCGGATAGGATAGGATATAGGATACGAAATTATAGAGGATAGGATAGGATAGAGGATATCATCGGATAGCTGATAGGATAGGGGATTGGATAGGATAGAGGATAGAATAGGATAGAGGATAGGATACGATCGGATAGAGCATAGGATAGGGGATTGGATAGGATAGAGGATAGGATAGGATAGAGGATAGGATTGGATAGACGATAGGATCGGATAGAGGATAGGATAGGGGATTGGATAGGATAGACAATTGGAGACGATAGAGGATAGGATAGGGGATTGTATAGGATAGAGAATAGGAGACGATAGAGGATAGGATAGGGGATTGTATAGGATAGAGGACAGGAGACGATAGAGGATAGGATAGAGGATAGGATAGGATAGAGGATAGGATAGGATAGAGGATAGGATACGATAGCGGATAGGATAGAGGATTGTATAGGATAGAGGACAGGAGACGATAGAGGATAGGATAGGATAGAGGATAGGATAGGATAGGATACAGGATAGGATAGGATGAAGGATAGGATAGGATAGAGGATAGGATAGGATAGAGGATAGGATACGATAGAGGATAGGATAGGATAGAGGATAGGATATTATAGAGGATAGGATAGGATAGAGGATAGGATCGGATAGAGGATAGGATAGGGGATTGGATAGGATAGAGGATAGGATAGGATAGAGGATAGGATAGGATAGCGGATAGGATAGGGTAGAGTATATAATAGGATAGAGGATAGGATTGGATAGAGGATAGGATAGGATAGAGGATAGGGTAGAGGATAGGATAGAGGATTGGATAGGATAGGGGATATTATAGGATAGAGGATAGGGCAGGATAGCGGATAGGATAGGATATAGGATACGAAATTATAGAGGATAGGATAGGATAGAGTATAGCATCGGATAGCTGATAGGATAGGGGATTGGATAGGATAGAGGATAGGATAGGATATAGGATTGGATAGGATAGAGGATAGGATACGATAGAGGATAGGATAGGATACAGGATAGGATAGGGGATTGGATAGGATAGAGGATAGGATAGGATATAGGATAGGATAGGATAGAGTATAGGATAGGATAGAGGATAGGATAGGATAGAGGATAGGATAGGATAGATAATAGGATAGGATCGAGTATAGAATAGGATAGAGGATAGGATAGGATAGAGGATAGGATAGGATTGAGGATAGGATAGGATAGAGTAAAGGATAGGATAGAGGTTCGGATAGGTGATTGGATAGGATAGAGGGTAGGATAGGATAGCGGATAGGATAGCATATAGGATTGGATAGGATCGGGGATTGGATAGGATAGAGGATAGGATAGGATAGAGGATAGGATAGGATAGCGGATAGGATAGGGTAGAGTATATAATAGGATAGAGGATAGGATTGGATAGAGGATAGGATAGGATAGAGGATAGGGTAGAGGATAGGATAGAGGATTGGATAGGATAGGGGATATTATAGGATAGAGGATAGGGCAGGATAGCGGATAGGATAGGATATAGGATACGAAATTATAGAGGATAGGATAGGATAGAGTATAGCATCGGATAGCTGATAGGATAGGGGATTGGATAGGATAGAGGATAGGATAGGATATAGGATTGGATAGGATAGAGGATAGGATACGATAGAGGATAGGATAGGATACAGGATAGGATAGGGGATTGGATAGGATAGAGGATAGGATAGGATATAGGATAGGATAGGATAGAGTATAGGATAGGATAGAGGATAGGATAGGATAGAGGATAGGATAGGATAGATAATAGGATAGGATCGAGTATAGAATAGGATAGAGGATAGGATAGGATAGAGGATAGGATAGGATTGAGGATAGGATAGGATAGAGTAAAGGATAGGATAGAGGTTCGGATAGGTGATTGGATAGGATAGAGGGTAGGATAGGATAGCGGATAGGATAGCATATAGGATTGGATAGGATCGGGGATTGGATAGGATAGAGGATAGGATAGGATAGAGGATAGGATAGGATAGCGGATAGGATAGGGTAGAGTATATAATAGGATAGAGGATAGGATTGGATAGAGGATAGGATAGGATAGAGGATAGGGTAGAGGATAGGATAGAGGATTGGATAGGATAGGGGATATTATAGGATAGAGGATAGGGCAGGATAGCGGATAGGATAGGATATAGGATACGAAATTATAGAGGATAGGATAGGATAGAGTATAGCATCGGATAGCTGATAGGATAGGGGATTGGATAGGATAGAGGATAGGATAGGATATAGGATTGGATAGGATAGAGGATAGGATACGATAGAGGATAGGATAGGATACAGGATAGGATAGGGGATTGGATAGGATAGAGGATAGGATAGGATATAGGATAGGATAGGATAGAGTATAGGATAGGATAGAGGATAGGATAGGATAGAGGATAGGATAGGATAGATAATAGGATAGGATCGAGTATAGAATAGGATAGAGGATAGGATAGGATAGAGGATAGGATAGGATTGAGGATAGGATAGGATAGAGTAAAGGATAGGATAGAGGTTCGGATAGGTGATTGGATAGGATAGAGGGTAGGATAGGATAGCGGATAGGATAGCATATAGGATTGGATAGGATCGGGGATTGGATAGGATAAGGGGTAGGATAGGATAGAGGGTAGGATAGGATAGCGGATAGGATAGCATATAGGATTGGATAGGATAGGGGATTGTATAGCATAGAGGACAGGAGACGATAGAGGATAGGATAGGATAGAGGATAGGATAGGAGTGGATACAGGATAGGATAGGATATAGGATAGGATAGGATAGTGGATAGGATAGGATAGAGGATAGGATAGGATAGAGGATAGGATAGGATAGGATAAAGGGTAGGATAGGATAGAGGATAGGATAGGATAGAGGAGAGGATATTATAGAGGATAGGATAGGATAGAGGATAGGATAGGATAGAGGATAGGATAGGATAGAGGATTGGATAGGATAGAGGATTGGATTGGATAGAGGATAGGATACGATAGAGGATAGGATATTGTAGGATAGAGAACAGGATAGGATGGATGATATTATAGGATGGAGGACAGGATAGGATAGAGTATATGATAGGATAGAGGATAGGATAGGATAGATAATAGGATAGGATCGAGTATAGAATAGGATAGAGGATAGGATAGGATAGAGGATAGGATAGGATTGAGGATAGGATAGTTTAGAGGATAGGATAGAGGATCGGATAGGATAGAGGATAGGATAGGATAGAGGATAGGATAGAGGATAGGATAGAGGATAGGATAGGATAGAGGATAGGATTGGATAGACGATAGGATAGGATAGAGGATAGGATAGGATAGAGGATAGGGCAGGATAGCGGATAGGATAGGATATAGGATACGAAATTATAGAGGATAGGATAGGATAGAGGATAGCATCGGATAGCTGATAGGATAGGGGATTGGATAGGATAGAGGATAGAATAGGATAGAGGATAGGATACGATCGGATAGAGCATAGGATAGGGGATTGGATAGGATAGAGGGTAGGATAGGATAGCGGATAGGATAGCATATAGGATTGGATAGGATAGGGGATAGGATAGGATAAAGGGTAGGATAGGATAGAGGATAGAATAGGATAGAGGATAGGATAGGATAGAGGATAGGATAGGATATAGGATTGGATAGGATAGAGGATAGGATACGATAGAGGATAGGATAGGATAGGGGATAGGATAGGGGATTGGATAGGATAGAGGATAGGATAGGATAGATGATAGGATAGGATAGCGGATAGGATAGGGTAGAGTATAGAATAGGATAGAGGATAGGATTGGATAGAGGATAGGATAGGATAGAGGATAGGGTAGAGGATAGGATAGAGGATTGGATAGGATAGGGGATATTATAGGATAGAGGATAGGGCAGGATAGCGGATAGGATAGGATATGGGATACGAAATTATAGAGGATAGGATAGGATAGCGGATAGCATCGGATAGCGGATAGGATAGGGGATTGGATAGGATAGAGGATATAATAGGATAGAGGATAGGATACAATCGGATAGAGCATAGGATAGGGGATTGGATAGGATAGAGGGTAGGATAGGATAGCGGATAGGATAGCATATAGGATTGGATAGGATAGGGGATAGGATAGGATAAAGGGTAGGATAGGATAGAGGATAGAATAGGATAGAGGATAGGATAGGATAGAGGATAGGATAGGATATAGGATTGGATAGGATACAGGATAGGATACGATAGAGGATAGGATAGGATAGAGGATAGGATAGGGGATTGGATAGGATAGAGGATAGGATAGGATAAAGGATAGGATAGGATAGAGTGTAGGATAGGATAGAGGAAAGGATAGGATAGAGGATAGGATAGGATAGATAATAGGATAGGATCGAGTATAGAATAGGATAGAGGATAGGATAGGATAGAGGATAGGATAGGATTGAGGATAGGATAGGATAGAGTAAAGGATAGGATAGAGGATCGGATAGGTGATTGGATAGGATAGAGGGTAGGATAGGATAGCGGATAGGATAGCATATAGGATTTGATAGGATAGGGGATAGGATAGGATAAAGGGTAGGATAGGATAGAGGATAGAATAGGATAGAGGATAGGATAGGATAACGGATCGGATAGGATATAGGATTGGATAGGATAGAGGATAGGATACGATAGAGGATAGGATAGGATAGGGGATAGGATAGGGGATTGGATAGGATAGAGGATAGGATAGGATATAGGATAGGATAGGATAGAGTATAGGATAGGATAGAGGATAGGATAGGATATAGGATAGGATAGGATAGAGTATAGGATAGGATAGAGGATTGGATAGGATAGAGGATAGCATAGGATAGATAACAGGATAGGATCGAGTATAGAATAGGATAGAGGATAGGATAGGATAGAGGAGAGGATAGGGGATTGGATAGGATAGAGGATAGGATAGGATAGATGATAGGATACGATAGAGTATAGGATAGGATAGAGGATAGAATAGGATATAGGATAGGATAGGATAGAGTATAGAATAGGATAGAGGATAGGAGAGGATATAGGATAGGATAGGATAGAGTATAGGATAGGATAGAGGATAGGATAGGATAGAGGATAGGATAGGATAGATAATAGGATAGGATCGAGTATAGAATAGGATAGAGGATAGGATAGGATAGAGGATAGGATAGGGGATTGGATAGGATAGAGGATAGGATAGGATAGAGGATAGGATAGGATAGCGGATAGGATAGGGTAGAGTATAGAATAGGATAGAGGATAGGATTGGATAGAGGATAGGATAGGATAGCGGATAGGGTAGAGGATAGGATAGAGGATTGGATAGGATAGGGGATATTATAGGATAGAGGATAGGGCAGGATAGCGGATAGGATAGGATATAGGATACGAAATTATAGAGGATAGGATAGGATAGCGGATAGCATCGGATAGCGGATAGGATAGGGGATTGGGTAGGATAGAGGATAGGATAGGATAGAGGATAGGATAGGATAGAGGATAGGATAGGATAGAGGATAGGATTGGATAGAGGATAGGATAGGATAGAGGATAGGATAGGGTAGCGGATAGGATAGGATATAGGATTGGATAGGATGAAGGATAGGATAGGATAGAGGATAGGATAGGATAGAGGATAGGATACGATAGAGGATAGGATATTGTAGGATAGAGAACAGGATAGGATGGATGATATTATAGGATAGAGGACAGGATAGGATAGAGGATACGATATTATACAGGATAGGATCCAGTATAGAATAGGATAGAGGGTAGGATAGGGGATTGGATAGGATAGAGGATAGGATAGGATAGAGGATCGGATAGGTGATTGGATAGGATAGAGGGTAGGATAGGATAGCGGATAGGATAGCATATAGGATTGGATAGGATAGGGGATAGGATAGGATAAAGTGTAGGATAGGATAGAGGATAGAATAGGATAGAGGATAGGATAGGATAACGGATCGGATAGGATATAGGATTGGATAGGATAGAGGATAGGATACGATAGAGTATAGGATAGGATAGGGGATAGGACAGGGGATTGGATAGGATAGAGGATAGGATAGGATATAGGATAGGATAGGATAGAGTATAGGATAGGATAGAGGATAGAATAGGATATAGGATAGGATAGGATAGAGTATAGAATAGGATAGAGGATAGGATAGGATAGAGGATAGGATAGGATAGATAATAGGATACGATCGAGTATAGAATAGGATAGAGGATAGGATAGGATAGAGGATAGGATCGGATAGAGGATAGGATAGGGGATTGGATAGGATAGAGGATAGGATAGGATAGAGGATAGGATAGGATAGCGGATAGGATAGGGTAGAGTATATAATAGGATAGAGGATAGGATTGGATAGAGGATAGGATAGGATAGAGGATAGGGTAGAGGATAGGATAGAGGATTGGATAGGATAGGGGATATTATAGGATAGAGGATAGGGCAGGATAGCGGATAGGATAGGATATAGGATACGAAATTATAGAGGATAGGATAGGATAGAGTATAGCATCGGATAGCTGATAGGATAGGGGATTGGATAGGATAGAGGATAGGATAGGATATAGGATTGGATAGGATAGAGGATAGGATACGATAGAGGATAGGATAGGATACAGGATAGGATAGGGGATTGGATAGGATAGAGGATAGGATAGGATATAGGATAGGATAGGATAGAGTATAGGATAGGATAGAGGATAGGATAGGATAGAGGATAGGATAGGATAGATAATAGGATAGGATCGAGTATAGAATAGGATAGAGGATAGGATAGGATAGAGGATAGGATAGGATTGAGGATAGGATAGGATAGAGTAAAGGATAGGATAGAGGTTCGGATAGGTGATTGGATAGGATAGAGGGTAGGATAGGATAGCGGATAGGATAGCATATAGGATTGGATAGGATCGGGGATTGGATAGGATAGAGGATAGGATAGGATAGAGGATAGGATAGGATAGCGGATAGGATAGGGTAGAGTATATAATAGGATAGAGGATAGGATTGGATAGAGGATAGGATAGGATAGAGGATAGGGTAGAGGATAGGATAGAGGATTGGATAGGATAGGGGATATTATAGGATAGAGGATAGGGCAGGATAGCGGATAGGATAGGATATAGGATACGAAATTATAGAGGATAGGATAGGATAGAGTATAGCATCGGATAGCTGATAGGATAGGGGATTGGATAGGATAGAGGATAGGATAGGATATAGGATTGGATAGGATAGAGGATAGGATACGATAGAGGATAGGATAGGATACAGGATAGGATAGGGGATTGGATAGGATAGAGGATAGGATAGGATATAGGATAGGATAGGATAGAGTATAGGATAGGATAGAGGATAGGATAGGATAGAGGATAGGATAGGATAGATAATAGGATAGGATCGAGTATAGAATAGGATAGAGGATAGGATAGGATAGAGGATAGGATAGGATTGAGGATAGGATAGGATAGAGTAAAGGATAGGATAGAGGTTCGGATAGGTGATTGGATAGGATAGAGGGTAGGATAGGATAGCGGATAGGATAGCATATAGGATTGGATAGGATCGGGGATTGGATAGGATAGAGGATAGGATAGGATAGAGGATAGGATAGGATAGCGGATAGGATAGGGTAGAGTATATAATAGGATAGAGGATAGGATTGGATAGAGGATAGGATAGGATAGAGGATAGGGTAGAGGATAGGATAGAGGATTGGATAGGATAGGGGATATTATAGGATAGAGGATAGGGCAGGATAGCGGATAGGATAGGATATAGGATACGAAATTATAGAGGATAGGATAGGATAGAGTATAGCATCGGATAGCTGATAGGATAGGGGATTGGATAGGATAGAGGATAGGATAGGATATAGGATTGGATAGGATAGAGGATAGGATACGATAGAGGATAGGATAGGATACAGGATAGGATAGGGGATTGGATAGGATAGAGGATAGGATAGGATATAGGATAGGATAGGATAGAGTATAGGATAGGATAGAGGATAGGATAGGATAGAGGATAGGATAGGATAGATAATAGGATAGGATCGAGTATAGAATAGGATAGAGGATAGGATAGGATAGAGGATAGGATAGGATTGAGGATAGGATAGGATAGAGTAAAGGATAGGATAGAGGTTCGGATAGGTGATTGGATAGGATAGAGGGTAGGATAGGATAGCGGATAGGATAGCATATAGGATTGGATAGGATCGGGGATTGGATAGGATAAGGGGTAGGATAGGATAGAGGGTAGGATAGGATAGCGGATAGGATAGCATATAGGATTGGATAGGATAGGGGATTGTATAGCATAGAGGACAGGAGACGATAGAGGATAGGATAGGATAGAGGATAGGATAGGAGTGGATACAGGATAGGATAGGATATAGGATAGGATAGGATAGTGGATAGGATAGGATAGAGGATAGGATAGGATAGAGGATAGGATAGGATAGGATAAAGGGTAGGATAGGATAGAGGATAGGATAGGATAGAGGAGAGGATATTATAGAGGATAGGATAGGATAGAGGATAGGATAGGATAGAGGATAGGATAGGATAGAGGATTGGATAGGATAGAGGATTGGATTGGATAGAGGATAGGATACGATAGAGGATAGGATATTGTAGGATAGAGAACAGGATAGGATGGATGATATTATAGGATGGAGGACAGGATAGGATAGAGTATATGATAGGATAGAGGATAGGATAGGATAGATAATAGGATAGGATCGAGTATAGAATAGGATAGAGGATAGGATAGGATAGAGGATAGGATAGGATTGAGGATAGGATAGTTTAGAGGATAGGATAGAGGATCGGATAGGATAGAGGATAGGATAGGATAGAGGATAGGATAGAGGATAGGATAGAGGATAGGATAGGATAGAGGATAGGATTGGATAGACGATAGGATAGGATAGAGGATAGGATAGGATAGAGGATAGGGCAGGATAGCGGATAGGATAGGATATAGGATACGAAATTATAGAGGATAGGATAGGATAGAGGATAGCATCGGATAGCTGATAGGATAGGGGATTGGATAGGATAGAGGATAGAATAGGATAGAGGATAGGATACGATCGGATAGAGCATAGGATAGGGGATTGGATAGGATAGAGGGTAGGATAGGATAGCGGATAGGATAGCATATAGGATTGGATAGGATAGGGGATAGGATAGGATAAAGGGTAGGATAGGATAGAGGATAGAATAGGATAGAGGATAGGATAGGATAGAGGATAGGATAGGATATAGGATTGGATAGGATAGAGGATAGGATACGATAGAGGATAGGATAGGATAGGGGATAGGATAGGGGATTGGATAGGATAGAGGATAGGATAGGATAGATGATAGGATAGGATAGCGGATAGGATAGGGTAGAGTATAGAATAGGATAGAGGATAGGATTGGATAGAGGATAGGATAGGATAGAGGATAGGGTAGAGGATAGGATAGAGGATTGGATAGGATAGGGGATATTATAGGATAGAGGATAGGGCAGGATAGCGGATAGGATAGGATATGGGATACGAAATTATAGAGGATAGGATAGGATAGCGGATAGCATCGGATAGCGGATAGGATAGGGGATTGGATAGGATAGAGGATATAATAGGATAGAGGATAGGATACAATCGGATAGAGCATAGGATAGGGGATTGGATAGGATAGAGGGTAGGATAGGATAGCGGATAGGATAGCATATAGGATTGGATAGGATAGGGGATAGGATAGGATAAAGGGTAGGATAGGATAGAGGATAGAATAGGATAGAGGATAGGATAGGATAGAGGATAGGATAGGATATAGGATTGGATAGGATACAGGATAGGATACGATAGAGGATAGGATAGGATAGAGGATAGGATAGGGGATTGGATAGGATAGAGGATAGGATAGGATAAAGGATAGGATAGGATAGAGTGTAGGATAGGATAGAGGAAAGGATAGGATAGAGGATAGGATAGGATAGATAATAGGATAGGATCGAGTATAGAATAGGATAGAGGATAGGATAGGATAGAGGATAGGATAGGATTGAGGATAGGATAGGATAGAGTAAAGGATAGGATAGAGGATCGGATAGGTGATTGGATAGGATAGAGGGTAGGATAGGATAGCGGATAGGATAGCATATAGGATTTGATAGGATAGGGGATAGGATAGGATAAAGGGTAGGATAGGATAGAGGATAGAATAGGATAGAGGATAGGATAGGATAACGGATCGGATAGGATATAGGATTGGATAGGATAGAGGATAGGATACGATAGAGGATAGGATAGGATAGGGGATAGGATAGGGGATTGGATAGGATAGAGGATAGGATAGGATATAGGATAGGATAGGATAGAGTATAGGATAGGATAGAGGATAGGATAGGATATAGGATAGGATAGGATAGAGTATAGGATAGGATAGAGGATTGGATAGGATAGAGGATAGCATAGGATAGATAACAGGATAGGATCGAGTATAGAATAGGATAGAGGATAGGATAGGATAGAGGAGAGGATAGGGGATTGGATAGGATAGAGGATAGGATAGGATAGATGATAGGATACGATAGAGTATAGGATAGGATAGAGGATAGAATAGGATATAGGATAGGATAGGATAGAGTATAGAATAGGATAGAGGATAGGAGAGGATATAGGATAGGATAGGATAGAGTATAGGATAGGATAGAGGATAGGATAGGATAGAGGATAGGATAGGATAGATAATAGGATAGGATCGAGTATAGAATAGGATAGAGGATAGGATAGGATAGAGGATAGGATAGGGGATTGGATAGGATAGAGGATAGGATAGGATAGAGGATAGGATAGGATAGCGGATAGGATAGGGTAGAGTATAGAATAGGATAGAGGATAGGATTGGATAGAGGATAGGATAGGATAGCGGATAGGGTAGAGGATAGGATAGAGGATTGGATAGGATAGGGGATATTATAGGATAGAGGATAGGGCAGGATAGCGGATAGGATAGGATATAGGATACGAAATTATAGAGGATAGGATAGGATAGCGGATAGCATCGGATAGCGGATAGGATAGGGGATTGGGTAGGATAGAGGATAGGATAGGATAGAGGATAGGATAGGATAGAGGATAGGATAGGATAGAGGATAGGATTGGATAGAGGATAGGATAGGATAGAGGATAGGATAGGGTAGCGGATAGGATAGGATATAGGATTGGATAGGATGAAGGATAGGATAGGATAGAGGATAGGATAGGATAGAGGATAGGATACGATAGAGGATAGGATATTGTAGGATAGAGAACAGGATAGGATGGATGATATTATAGGATAGAGGACAGGATAGGATAGAGGATACGATATTATACAGGATAGGATCCAGTATAGAATAGGATAGAGGGTAGGATAGGGGATTGGATAGGATAGAGGATAGGATAGGATAGAGGATCGGATAGGTGATTGGATAGGATAGAGGGTAGGATAGGATAGCGGATAGGATAGCATATAGGATTGGATAGGAAAGGGGATAGGATAGGATAAAGTGTAGGATAGGATAGAGGATAGAATAGGATAGAGGATAGGATAGGATAACGGATCGGATAGGATATAGGATTGGATAGGATAGAGGATAGGATACGATAGAGTATAGGATAGGATAGGGGATAGGACAGGGGATTGGATAGGATAGAGGATAGGATAGGATATAGGATAGGATAGGATAGAGTATAGGATAGGATAGAGGATAGAATAGGATATAGGATAGGATAGGATAGAGTATAGAATAGGATAGAGGATAGGATAGGATAGAGGATAGGATAGGATAGATAATAGGATACGATCGAGTATAGAATAGGATAGAGGATAGGATAGGATAGAGGATAGGATAGGGGATTGGATAGGATAGAGGATAGGATAGGATAGAGGATAGGATAGGATAGCGGATAGGATAGGGTAGAGTATAGAATAGGATAGAGGATAGGATTGGATAGAGGATAGGATAGGATAGAGGATAGGGTAGAGGATAGGATAGAGGATTGGATAGGATAGGGGATATTATAGGATAGAGGATAGGGCAGGATAGCGGATAGGATAGGATATAAGATACGAAATTATAGAGGATAGGATAGGATAGCGGATAGCATCGGATAGCGGATAGGATAGGGGATTGGGTAGGATAGAGGATAGGATAGGATAGAAGATAGGATAGGATAGAGGATAGGATAGGATAGAGGATAGGATTGGATAGAGGATAGGATAGGATAGAGGATAGGATAGGGTAGCGGATAGGATAGGATATAGGATTGGATAGGATGAAGGATAGGATAGGATAGAGGATAGGATAGGATAGAGGATAGGATACGATAGAGGATAGGATATTGTAGGATAGAGAACAGGATAGGATGGATGATATTATAGGATAGAGGACAGGATAGGATAGAGGATACGATATTATACAGGATAGGATCCAGTATAGAATAGGATAGAGGATAGGATAGGGGATTGGATAGGATAGAGGATAGGATAGGATAGGATAGCGGATAGGATAGGGTAGAGTATAGAATAGGATAGAGGATAGGATAGGATAGAGGATAGGATAGGATTGAATAGGATAGAGGATAGAATAGGATAGAGGATAGGATACGATCGGATAGAGCATAGGATAGGGGATTGGATAGGATAGACGGTAGGATAGGGTAGCGGATAGGATAGCATATAGGATTGGATAGGATAGGGGATAGGATAGGATAAAGGGTAGGATAGGATAGAGGATAGAATAGGATAGAGGATAGGATAGGATAGGATATAGGATTGGATAGGATAGAGGATAGGATACGATAGAGGATAGGATAGGATACAGGATAGGATAGGGGATTGGATAGGATAGAGGATAGGATAGGATATAGGATAGGATAGGATAGAGTATAGGATAGGATAGAGGATAGGATAGGATAGAGGATAGGATAGGATAGATAATAGGATAGGATCGAGTATAGAATAGGATAGAGGATAGGATAGGATAGAGGATAGGATAGGATTGAGGATAGGATAGGATAGAGTAAATGATAGGATAGAGGTTCGGATAGGTGATTGGATAGGATAGAGGGTAGGATAGGATAGGATACAGGATAGGATAGGATGAAGGATAGGATAGGATAGAGGATAGGATAGGATAGAGGATAGAATAGGATAGAGGGTAGGATACGATAGTGGATAGGATAGATGATAGGATAGGATAGAGGATAGGATAGGATAGAGGATAGGATAGAGGATAGGATAGGGGATTGTATAGGATAGAGGACAGGAGACGATAGAGGATAGGATAGGTTAGAGGATAGGATAGGATAGAGGATAGGATAGGATAGAGGATAGGATAGGATAGAGGATAGGATACGATAGAGGATAGGATAGGATAGAGGATAGGATATTATAGAGGATAGGATAGGATAGAGGATAGGATAGGATAGAGGATAGGATCGGATAGAGGATAGGATAGGGGATTGGATAGGATAGAGGATAGGATAGGATAGAGGATAGGATAGGATAGCGGATAGGATAGGGTAGAGTATAGAATAGGATAGAGGATAGGATTGGATAGAGGATAGGATAGGATAGAGGATAGGGTAGAGGATAGGATAGAGGATTGGATAGGATAGGGGATATTATAGGATAGACGATAGGGCAGGATAGCGGATAGGATAGGATAGGATAGAGGATAGCATCGGATAGCTGATAGGATAGGGGATTGGATAGGATAGAGGATAGAATAGGATAGAGGATAGGATACGATCGGATAGAGCATAGGATAGGGGATTGGATAGGATAGAGGGTAGGATAGGATAGCCGATAGGATAGCATATAGGATTGGATAGGATAGGGGATAGGATAGGATAAAGGGTAGGATAGGATAGAGGATAGAATAGGATAGAGGATAGGATAGGATAGAGGATAGGATAGGATATAGGATTGGATAGGATAGAGGATAGGATACGATAGAGGATAGAATAGGATACAGGATAGGATAGGGGATTGGATAGGATAGACGATAGGATAGGATATTGGATAGGATAGGATAGAGTATAGGATAGGATAGAGGATAGGATAGGATAGAGGATAGGATAGGATAGATAATAGGATAGGATCGAGTATAGAATAGGATAGAGGATAGGATAGGATAGAGGATAGGATAGGATTGAGGATAGGATAGGATAGAGTAAAGGATAGGATAGAGGTTCGGATAGGTGATTGGATAGGATAGAGGGTAGGATAGGATAGCGGATAGGATAGCATATAGGATTGGATAGGATCGGGGATAGGATAGGATAAAGGGTAGGATAGGATAGAGGATAGAATAGGATAGAGGATAGGATACGAAAGAGGATAGGATAGGATAGAGGATAGGATATTATAGAGGATAGGATAGGGGATTGGATAGGATAGAGTATAGGATACGATAGCGGATAGGATAGAGGATTGTATAGGATAGAGGACAGGAGACGATAGAGGATAGGATAGGATAGAGGATAGGATAGGATAGGATACAGGATAGGATAGGATGAAGGATAGGATAGGATAGAGGATAGGATAGGATAGAGGATAGGATAGGATAGAGGGTAGGATACGATAGTGGATAGGATAGATGATAGGATAGGATAGAGGATAGGATAGGATAGAGGATAGGATAGAGGATAGGATAGGGGATTGTATAGGATAGAGGACAGGAGACGATAGAGGATAGGATAGGTTAGAGGATAGGATAGGATAGAGGATAGGATAGGATAGAGGATAGGATAGGATAGAGGATAGGATACGATAGAGGATAGGATAGGATAGAGGATAGGATATTATAGAGGATAGGATAGGATAGAGGATAGGATAGGGGATTGGATAGGATAGACAATTGGAGACGATAGAGGATAGGATAGGGGATTGTATAGGATAGAGAATAGGAGACGATAGAGGATAGGATAGGGGATTGTATAGGATAGAGGACAGGAGACGATAGAGGATAGGATAGAGGATAGGATAGGATAGAGGATAGGATAGGATAGAGGATAGGATAGGATAGAGGGTAGGATACGATAGTGGATAGGATAGATGATAGGATAGGATAGAGGATAGGATAGGATAGAGGATAGGATAGAGGATAGGATAGGGGATTGTATAGGATAGAGGACAGGAGACGATAGAGGATAGGATAGGTTAGAGGATAGGATAGGATAGAGGATAGGATAGGATAGAGGATAGGATAGGATAGAGGATAGGATACGATAGAGGATAGGATAGGATAGAGGATAGGATATTATAGAGGATAGGATAGGATAGAGGATAGGATAGGGGATTGGATAGGATAGACAATTGGAGACGATAGAGGATAGGATAGGGGATTGTATAGGATAGAGAATAGGAGACGATAGAGGATAGGATAGGGGATTGTATAGGATAGAGGACAGGAGACGATAGAGGATAGGATAGAGGATAGGATAGGATAGAGGATAGGATAGGATAGAGGATAGGATACGATAGCGGATAGGATAGAGGATTGTATAGGATAGAGGACAGGAGACGATAGAGGATAGGATAGGATAGAGGATAGGATAGGATAGGATACAGGATAGGATAGGATGAAGGATAGGATAGGATAGAGGATAGGATAGGATAGAGGATAGGATACGATAGAGGATAGGATAGGATAGAGGATAGGATATTATAGAGGATAGGATAGGATAGAGGATAGGATCGGATAGAGGATAGGATAGGGGATTGGATAGGATAGAGGATAGGATAGGATAGAGGATAGGATAGGATAGCGGATAGGATAGGGTAGAGTATAGAATAGGATAGAGGATAGGATTGGATAGAGGATAGGATAGAGGATTGGATAGGATAGGGGATATTATAGGATAGAGGATAGGGCAGGATAGCGGATAGGATAGGATATAGGATACGAAATTATAGAGGATAGGATAGGATAGAGGATAGCATCGGATAGCTGATAGGATAGGGGATTGGATAGGATAGAGGATAGGATAGGATATAGGATTGGATAGGATAGAGGATAGGATACGATAGAGGATAGGATAGGATACAGGATAGGATAGGGGATTGGATAGGATAGAGGATAGGATAGGATATAGGATAGGATAGGATAGAGTATAGGATAGGATAGAGGATAGGATAGGATAGAGGATAGGATAGGATAGATAATAGGATAGGATCGAGTATAGAATAGGATAGAGGATAGGATAGGATAGAGGATAGGATAGGATTGAGGATAGGATAGGATAGAGTAAAGGATAGGATAGAGGTTCGGATAGGTGATTGGATAGGATAGAGGGTAGGATAGGATAGCGGATAGGATAGCATATAGGATTGGATAGGATCGGGGATAGGATAGGATAAAGGGTAGGATAGGATAGAGGGTAGGATAGGATAGCGGATAGGATAGCATATAGGATTGGATAGGATAGGCGATTGTATAGCATAGAGGACAGGAGACGATAGAGGATAGGATAGGATAGAGGATAGGATAGGAGAGGATACAGGATAGGATAGGATATAGGATAGGATAGGATAGTGGATAGGATAGGATAGAGGATAGGATAGGATAGAGGATAGGATAGGATAGGATAGAGGGTAGGATAGGATAGAGGATAGGATAGGATAGAGGAGAGGATATTATAGAGGATAGGATAGGATAGAGGATAGGATAGGATAGAGGATAGGATAGGATAGAGGATTGGATAGGATAGAGGATTGGATTGGATAGAGGATAGGATACGATAGAGGATAGGATATTGTAGGATAGAGAACAGGATAGGATGGATGATATTATAGGATGGAGGACAGGATAGGATAGAGTATATGATAGGATAGAGGATAGGATAGGATAGATAATAGGATAGGATCGAGTATAGAATAGGATAGAGGATAGGATAGGATAGAGGATAGGATAGGATTGAGGATAGGATAGGTTAGAGGATAGGATAGAGGATCGGATAGGATAGAGGATAGGATAGGATAGAGGATAGGATAGAGGATAGGATAGAGGATAGGATAGAGGATAGGATAGGATAGAGGATAGGATTGGATAGACGATAGGATAGGATAGAGGATAGGATAGGATAGAGGATAGGGCAGGATAGCGGATAGGATAGGATATAGGATACGAAATTATAGAGGATAGGATAGGATAGAGGATAGCATCGGATAGCTGATAGGATAGGGGATTGGATAGGATAGAGGATTGAATAGGATAGAGGATAGGATACGATCGGATAGAGCATAGGATAGGGGATTGGATAGGATAGAGGGTAGGATAGGATAGCGGATAGGATAGCATATAGGATTGGATAGGATAGGGGATAGGATAGGATAAAGGGTAGGATAGGATAGAGGATAGAATAGGATAGAGGATAGGATAGGATAGAGGATAGGATAGGATATAGGATTGGATAGGATACAGGATAGGATACGATAGAGGATAGGATAGGATAGAGGATAGGATAGGGGATTGGATAGGATAGAGGATAGGATAGGATAAAGGATAGGATAGGATAGAGTGTAGGATAGGATAGAGGAAAGGATAGGATAGAGGATAGGATAGGATAGATAATAGGATAGGATCGAGTATAGAATAGGATAGAGGATAGGATAGGATAGAGGATAGGATAGGATTGAGGATAGGATAGGATAGAATAAAGGATAGGATAGAGGATCGGATAGGTGATTGGATAGGATAGAGGGTAGGATAGGATAGCGGATAGGATAGCATATAGGATTGGATAGGATAGGGGATAGGATAGGATAAAGGGTAGGATAGGATAGAGGATAGAATAGGATAGAGGATAGGATAGGATAACGGATCGGATATGATATAGGATTGGATAGGATAGAGGATAGGATACGATAGAGGATAGGATAGGATAGGGGATAGGATAGGGGATTGGATAGGATAGAGGATAGGATAGGATATAGGATAGGATAGGATAGAGTATAGGATAGGATAGAGGATAGGATAGGATATAGGATAGGATAGGATAGAGTATAGGATAGGATAGAGGATTGGATAGGATAGAGGATAGGATAGGATTGAGGATAGGATAGGTTAGAGGATAGGATAGAGGATCGGATAGGATAGAGGATAGGATAGGGGATTGGATAGGATAGAGGATAGGATAGGATAGATGATAGGATACGATAGAGGATAGGATAGGATAGGGGATAGGACAGGGGATTGGATAGGATAGAGGATAGAATAGGATATAGGATAGGATAGGATAGAGTATAGGATAGGATAGAGGATAGAATAGGATATAGGATAGGATAGGATAGAGTATAGAATAGGATAGAGGATAGGAGAGGATATAGGATAGGATAGGATAGAGTATAGGATAGGATAGAGGATAGGATAGGATAGAGGATAGGATAGGATAGATAATAGGATAGGATCGAGTATAGAATAGGATAGAGGATAGGATAGGATAGAGGATAGGATAGGATAGAGGATAGGATAGGATTGAGGATAGGATAGGATAGAGTAAAGGATAGGATAGAGGATCGGATAGGTGATTGGATAGGATAGAGGGTAGGATAGGATAGCGGATAGGATAGCATATAGGATTGGATAGGATAGGGGATAGGATAGGATAAAGTGTAGGATAGGATAGAGGATAGAATAGGATAGAGGATAGGATAGGATAACGGATCGGATAGGATATAGGATTGGATAGGATAGAGGATAGGATACGATAGAGTATAGGATAGGATAGGGGATAGGACAGGGGATTGGATAGGATAGAGGATAGGATAGGATATAGGATAGGATAGGATAGAGTATAGGATAGGATAGAGGATAGAATAGGATATAGGATAGGATAGGATAGAGTATAGAATAGGATAGCGGATAGGATAGGGTAGAGTATAGAATAGGATAGAGGATAGGATTGGATAGAGGATAGGATAGGATAGAGGATAGGGTAGAGGATAGGATAGAGGATTGGATAGGATAGGGGATATTATAGGATAGAGGATAGGGCAGGATAGCGGATAGGATAGGATATAGGATACGAAATTATAGAGGATAGGATAGGATAGCGGATAGCATCGGATAGCGGATAGGATAGGGGATTGGGTAGGATAGAGGATAGGATAGGATAGAGGATAGGATAGGATAGAGGATAGGATAGGATAGAGGATAGGATTGGATAGAGGATAGGATAGGATAGAGGATAGGATAGGATAGCGGATAGGATAGGATATAGGATTGGATAGGATGAAGGATAGGATAGGATAGAGGATAGTATAGGATAGTGGATAGGATACGATAGAGGATAGGATATTGTAGGATAGAGAACAGGATAGGATGGATGATATTATAGGATAGAGGACAGGATAGGATAGAGGATACGATATTATACAGGATAGGATCCAGTATAGAATAGGATAGAGGATAGGATAGGGGATTGGATAGGATAGAGGATAGGATAGGATAGAGGATAGGATAGGATAGCGGATAGGATAGGGTAGAGTATAGAATAGGATAGAGGATAGGATTGGATAGAGGATAGGATAGGATAGAGGATAGGGTAGAGGATAGGATAGAGGATTGGATAGGATAGGGGATATTATAGGATAGAGGATAGGGCAGGATAGCGGATAGGATAGGATATAGGATACGAAATTATAGAGGATAGGATAGGATAGAGGATAGCATCGGATAGCGGATAGGATAGGGGATTGGATAGGATAGAGGATAGAATAGGATAGAGGATAGGATACGATCTGATAGAGCATAGGATAGGGGATTGGATAGGATAGAGGGTAGGATAGGATAGCGGATAGGATAGCATATAGGATTGGATAGGATAGGTGATAGGATAGGATAAAGGGTAGGATAGGATAGAGGATAGAATACGATAGAGGATAGGATAGAGGATCGGATAGGTGATTGGATAGGATTGAGGATAGGATAGGATAGAGGATAGGATAGGATAGAGGATAGGATAGGATAGTGGATAGGATAGAGGATAGAATAGGATAGCGGATGGAATAGGATATAGGATTGGATAGGATAGAGGATAGGATACGATAGTGGATAGGATAGAGGATAGGGTAGGATAGAGGATAGTCTAGGATAGAGGATAGGATAGAGGATAGGATAGAGGATTGGATAGGATAGGGCATAGGATAGGATAGAGGATAGGATAGGATAGAGGATAGGATAGGATAGAGGATAGGATAGGATAGAGGATAGGATAGGATAGAGGATAGGATAGGATAGAGGATAGGATAGGATAGAGGATAGGATAGGATACGATAGAGGATAGGATAGAAGATAAGATAGGATAGAGGATAGGATAGGATAGAGGATAGGATAGGATAGAGGATAGGATAGGGGATTGTATAGGATAGAGGACAGGGGACGATAGAGGATAGGATAGGATAGAGGATAGGATAGGATAGAGGATAGGATAGGATAGAGGATAGGATAGGATAGCGGATAGGAAAGGGTAGAGTATAGAATAGGATAGAGGATAGGATTGGATAGAGGATAGGATAGGATACAGGATAGGGTAGAGGATAGGATAGGATAGGGGATTGTATAGGATAGAGGACAGGAGACGATAGAAGATAGGATAGGTTAGAGGATAGGATAGGTTAGAGGATAGGATAGGATAGAGGATAGGATAGGATAGAAGATAGGATAGGATAGAGGAAAGGATTGGATAGAGGGTAGGATACGATAGTGGATAGGATAGAAGATAAGATAGGATAGAGGATAGGATAGGATAGAGGATAGGATAGGATAGAGGATAGGATAGGATAGATAATAGGATAGGATAGAGTATAGAATAGGATAGAGGATAGGATAGGATAGAGGATAGGATAGGATTGAGGATAGGATAGGATAGAGTAAAGGATAGGATAGATGATCGGATAGGTGATTGGATAGGATAGAGGATAGGATAGGATAGAGGATAGGATAGGATAGAGGATAGGATAGGATAGAGGATAGGATAGGATAGAGGATAGGATACGATAGATGATAGGATAGGATACAGGATAGAATACGATAGAGGATTGGATAGGATAGAGGATAGGAGACGATATAGGATAGGATAGGGGATTGTATAGGATAGTGGACAGGAGACGATAGAAGATAGGATAGGTTAGAGGATAGGATAGGTTAGAGGATAGGATAGGATAGAGGATAGGATAGGATAGAGGAAAGGATTGGATAGAGGGTAGGATACGATAGTGGATAGGATAGAAGATAAGATAGGATAGAGGATAGGATAGGATAGAGGATAGGATAGGATAGAGGATAGGATAGGATAGAGGATAGGATAGGGGATTGTATAAGATAGAGGACAGGGGACGATAGAGGATAGGATAGGTTAGAGGATAGGATAGGATAGAGGATAGGATAGGATCGGATAGAGCATAGGATAGGGGATTGGATAGGATAGAGGGTAGGATAGGATAGCGGATAGGATAGCATATAGGATTGGATAGGATAGAGGATAGGAGACGATAGAGGATATTATAGGGGATTGGATAGGATAGAGGATAGGAGACGATAGAGGATAGGATAGGGGATTGTATAGGATAGAGGACAGGAGACGATAGAGGATAGGATAGGATAGAGGATAGGATAGGATAGAGGATAGGATAGGATAGAGGATAGGATAGGATAGAGGATAGGATAGGATAGAGGATAGGATAGGATAGAGGATAGGATAGGATAGAGGATAGGATAGGATAGAGGATAGGATAGGATACAGTATAGGGTAGGATATAGGATAGGATAGGATAGAGTATAGGATAGGATAGAGGATAGAATAGGATATAGGATAGGATAGGATAGAGTATAGAATAGGATAGAGGATAGGATAGGATAGAGGATAGGATAGGATAGATAATAGGATACGATCGAGTATAGAATAGGATAGAGGATAGGATAGGATAGAGGATAGGATAGGGGATTGGATAGGATAGAGGATAGGATAGGATAGAGGATAGGATAGGATAGCGGATAGCATCGGATAGCGGATAGGATAGGGGATTGGGTAGGATAGAGGATAGGATAGGATAGAGGATAGGATAGGATAGAGGATAGGATAGGATAGAGGATAGGATAGGATAGAGGATAGGATTGGATAGAGGATAGGATAGGATAGAGGATAGGATAGGATAGCGGATAGGATAGGATATAGGATTGGATAGGATGAAGGATAGGGTAGGATAGAGGATAGGATAGGATAGAGGATAGGATAGGATAGAGGATAGGATACGATAGAGGATAGGATACGATAGAGGATAGGATATTGTAGGATAGAGAACAGGATAGGATGGATGATATTATAGGATAGAGGACAGGATAGGATAGAGGATACGATATTATACAGGATAGGATCCAGTATAGAATAGGATAGAGGATAGGATAGGGGATTGGATAGGATAGAGGATAGGATAGGATAGAGGATAGGATAGGATAGCGGATAGGATAGGGTAGAGTATAGAATAGGATAGAGGATAGGATTGGATAGAGGATAGGATAGGATAGAGGATAGGGTAGAGGATAGGATAGAGGATTGGATAGGATAGGGGATATTATAGGATAGAGGATAGGGCAGGATAGCGGATAGGATAGGATATATTATACGAAATTATAGAGGATAGGATAGGATAGAGGATAGCATCGGATAGCGGATAGGATAGGGGATTGGATAGGATAGAGGATAGAATAGGATAGAGGATAGGATACGATCGGATAGAGCATAGGATAGGGGATTGGATAGGATAGAGGGTAGGATAGGATAGCGGATAGGATAGCATATAGGATTGGATAGGATAGGTGATAGGATAGGATAAAGGGTAGGATAGGATAGAGGATAGAATACGATAGAGGATAGGATAGAGGATCGGATAGGTGATTGGATAGGATTGAGGATAGGATAGGATAGAGGATAGGATAGGATAGAGGATAGGATAGGATAGTGGATAGAGGATAGGATTGGATAGAGGATAGGATAGGATAGAGGATAGGATAGGATAGAGTATATAATAGGATAGAGGACAGGATAGGATAGAGGATAGGATAGGATAGAGGATAGGATAGGATAGAGGATAGGATAGAGGATAGGATAGGATAGAGGATAGGATAGAGGATAGGATAGGATAGAGGATAGGATTGGATAGAGGATAGGATAGGATAGAGGATAGGATGGGATAATATACAGGATAGGATAGGATAGAGGATAGGATAGGATAGAGGATAGTATATGATAGAGAATAGGATAGGATTGAGGATAGGATAGGATAGAGGAAAGGATAGGATAGAGCATCGGATAGGTGATTGGATAGGATAGAGGATAGGATATTATAGAGGATAGTATAGGATAGAGGATAGGATAGGATAGAGGATAGGATAGGATAGAGGATAGGATAGGATAGAGGATAGAATAGGATAGCGGATGGAATAGGATATAGGATTGGATAGGATAGAGGATAGGATACGATAGTGGATAGGATAGAGGATAGGGTAGGATAGAGGATAGTCTAGGATAGAGGATAGGATAGAGGATAGGATAGAGGATTGGATAGGATAGGGCATAGGATAGGATAGAGGATAGGATAGGATAGAGGATAGGATAGGATAGAGGATAGGATAGGATAGAGGATAGGATAGGATAGAGGATAGGATAGGATAGAGGATAGGATAGGATAGAGGATAGGATAGGATAGAGGATAGGATAGGATACGATAGAGGATAGGATAGAAGATAAGATAGGATAGAGGATAGGATAGGATAGAGGATAGGATAGGATAGAGGATAGGATAGGGGATTGTATAGGATAGAGGACAGGGGACGATAGAGGATAGGATAGGATAGAGGATAGGATAGGATAGAGGATAGGATAGGATAGAGGATAGGATAGGATAGAGGATAGGATAGGATAGAGGATAGGATAGGATAGCGGATAGGAAAGGGTAGAGTATAGAATAGGATAGAGGATAGGATTGGATAGAGGATAGGATAGGATACAGGATAGGGTAGAGGATAGGATAGGATAGGGGATTGTATAGGATAGAGGACAGGAGACGATAGAAGATAGGATAGGTTAGAGGATAGGATAGGTTAGAGGATAGGATAGGATAGAGGATAGGATAGGGTAGAAGATAGGATAGGATAGAGGAAAGGATTGGATAGAGGGTAGGATACGATAGTGGATAGGATAGAAGATAAGATAGGATAGAGGATAGGATAGGATAGAGGATAGGATAGGATAGAGGATAGGATAGGATAGATAATAGGATAGGATCGAGTATAGAATAGGATAGAGGATAGGATAGGATAGAGGATAGGATAGGATTGAGGATAGGATAGGATAGAGTAAAGGATAGGATAGATGATCGGATAGGTGATTGGATAGGATAGAGGATAGGATAGGATAGAGGATAGGATAGGATAGAGGATAGGATAGGATAGAGGATAGGATAGGATAGAGGATAGGATACGATAGATGATAGGATAGGATACAGGATAGAATACGATAGAGGATTGGATAGGATAGAGGATAGGAGACGATATAGGATAGGATAGGGGATTGTATAGGATAGTGGACAGGAGACGATAGAAGATAGGATAGGTTAGAGGATAGGATAGGTTAGAGGATAGGATAGGATAGAGGATAGGATAGGATAGAGGAAAGGATTGGATAGAGGGTAGGATACGATAGTGGATAGGATAGAAGATAAGATAGGATAGAGGATAGGATAGGATAGAGGATAGGATAGGATAGAGGATAGGATAGGATAGAGGATAGGATAGGGGATTGTATAAGATAGAGGACAGGGGACGATAGAGGATAGGATAGGTTAGAGGATAGGATAGGATAGAGGATAGGATAGGATCGGATAGAGCATAGGATAGGGGATTGGATAGGATAGAGGGTAGGATAGGATAGCGGATAGGATAGCATATAGGATTGGATAGGATAGAGGATAGGAGACGATAGAGGATATTATAGGGGATTGGATAGGATAGAGGATAGGAGACGATAGAGGATAGGATAGGGGATTGTATAGGATAGAGGACAGGAGACGATAGAGGATAGGATAGGATAGAGGATAGGATAGGATAGAGGATAGGATAGGTTAGAGGATAGGATAGGATAGAGGATAGGATAGGATAGAGGAAAGGATTGGATAGAGGGTAGGATACGATAGTGGATAGGATAGAAGATAAGATAGGATAGAGGATAGGATAGGATAGAGGATAGGATAGGATAGAGGATAGGATAGGATAGAGGATAGGATAGGGGATTGTATAAGATAGAGGACAGGGGACGATAGAGGATAGGATAGGTTAGAGGATAGGATAGGATAGAGGATAGGATAGGATCGGATAGAGCATAGGATAGGGGATTGGATAGGATAGAGGGTAGGATAGGATAGCGGATAGGATAGCATATAGGATTGGATAGGATAGAGGATAGGAGACGATAGAGGATATTATAGGGGATTGGATAGGATAGAGGATAGGAGACGATAGAGGATAGGATAGGGGATTGTATAGGATAGAGGACAGGAGACGATAGAGGATAGGATAGGATAGAGGATAGGATAGGATAGAGGATAGGATAGGATAGAGGATAGGATAGGATAGAGGATAGGATAGGATAGAGGATAGGATAGGATAGAGGATAGGATAGGATAGAGGATAGGATAGGATACAGTATAGGGTAGGATATAGGATAGGATAGGATAGAGTATAGGATAGGATAGAGGATAGAATAGGATATAGGATAGGATAGGATAGAGTATAGAATAGGATAGAGGATAGGATAGGATAGAGGATAGGATAGGATAGATAATAGGATACGATCGAGTATAGAATAGGATAGAGGATAGGATAGGATAGAGGATAGGATAGGGGATTGGATAGGATAGAGGATAGGATAGGATAGAGGATAGGATAGGATAGCGGATAGCATCGGATAGCGGATAGGATAGGGGATTGGGTAGGATAGAGGATAGGATAGGATAGAGGATAGGATAGGATAGAGGATAGGATAGGATAGAGGATAGGATAGGATAGAGGATAGGATTGGATAGAGGATAGGATAGGATAGAGGATAGGATAGGATAGCGGATAGGATAGGATATAGGATTGGATAGGATGAAGGATAGGATAGGATAGAGGATAGGATAGGATAGAGGATAGGATAGGATAGAGGATAGGATACGATAGAGGATAGGATACGATAGAGGATAGGATATTGTAGGATAGAGAACAGGATAGGATGGATGATATTATAGGGTAGAGGACAGGATAGGATAGAGGATACGATATTATACAGGATAGGATCCAGTATAGAATAGGATAGAGGATAGGATAGGGGATTGGATAGGATAGAGGATAGGATAGGATAGAGGATAGGATAGGATAGCGGATAGGATAGGGTAGAGTATAGAATAGGATAGAGGATAGGATTGGATAGAGGATAGGATAGGATAGAGGATAGGGTAGAGGATAGGATAGAGGATTGGATAGGATAGGGGATATTATAGGATAGAGGATAGGGCAGGATAGCGGATAGGATAGGATATAGGATACGAAATTATAGAGGATAGGATAGGATAGAGGATAGCATCGGATAGCGGATAGGATAGGGGATTGGATAGGATAGAGGATAGAATAGGATAGAGGATAGGATACGATCGGATAGAGCATAGGATAGGGGATTGGATAGGATAGAGGGTAGGATAGGATAGCGGATAGGATAGCATATAGGATTGGATAGGATAGGTGATAGGATAGGATAAAGGGTAGGATAGGATAGAGGATAGAATACGATAGAGGATAGGATAGAGGATCGGATAGGTGATTGGATAGGATTGAGGATAGGATAGGATAGAGGATAGGATAGGATAGAGGATAGGATAGGATAGTGGATAGGATAGAGGATACTATAGGATAGAGGATAGGATTGGATAGAGGATAGGATAGGATAGAGGATAGGATAGGATAGAGTATATAATAGGATAGAGGACAGGATAGGATAGAGGATAGGATAGGATAGAGGATAGGATAGGATAGAGGATAGGATAGAGGATAGGATAGGATAGAGGATAGGATAGAGGATAGGATAGGATAGAGGATAGGATTGGATAGAGGATAGGATAGGATAGAGGATAGGATGGGATAATATACAGGATAGGATAGGATAGAGGATAGGATAGGATAGAGGATAGTATATGATAGAGAATAGGATAGGATTGAGGATAGGATAGGATAGAGGAAAGGATAGGATAGAGCATCGGATAGGTGATTGGATAGGATAGAGGATAGGATATTATAGAGGATAGTATAGGATAGAGGATAGGATAGGATAGAGGATAGGATAGGATAGAGGATAGGATAGGATAGAGGATAGAATAGGATAGCGGATGGAATAGGATATAGGATTGGATAGGATAGAGGATAGGATACGATAGTGGATAGGATAGAGGATAGGGTAGGATAGAGGATAGTCTAGGATAGAGGATAGGATAGAGGATAGGATAGAGGATTGGATAGGATAGGGCATAGGATAGGATAGAGGATAGGATAGGATAGAGGATAGGATAGGATAGAGGATAGGATAGGATAGAGGATAGGATAGGATAGAGGATAGGATAGGATAGAGGATAGGATAGGATAGAGGATAGGATAGGATAGAGGATAGGATAGGATAGAGGATAGGATAGGATACGATAGAGGATAGGATAGAAGATAAGATAGGATAGAGGATAGGATAGGATAGAGGATAGGATAGGATAGAGGATAGGATAGGGGATTGTATAGGATAGAGGACAGGGGACGATAGAGGATAGGATAGGATAGAGGATAGGATAGGATAGAGGATAGGATAGGATAGAGGATAGGATAGGATAGAGGATAGGATAGGATAGAGGATAGGATAGGATAGCGGATAGGAAAGGGTAGAGTATAGAATAGGATAGAGGATAGGATTGGATAGAGGATAGGATAGGATACAGGATAGGGTAGAGGATAGGATAGGATAGGGGATTGTATAGGATAGAGGACAGGAGACGATAGAAGATAGGATAGGTTAGAGGATAGGATAGGTTAGAGGATAGGATAGGATAGAGGATAGGATAGGATAGAAGATAGGATAGGATAGAGGAAAGGATTGGATAGAGGGTAGGATACGATAGTGGATAGGATAGAAGATAAGATAGGATAGAGGATAGGATAGGATAGAGGATAGGATAGGATAGAGGATAGGATAGGATAGATAATAGGATAGGATCGAGTATAGAATAGGATAGAGGATAGGATAGGATAGAGGATAGGATAGTATTGAGGATAGGATAGGATAGAGTAAAGGATAGGATAGATGATCGGATAGGTGATTGGATAGGATAGAGGATAGGATAGGATAGAGGATAGGATAGGATAGAGGATAGGATAGGATAGAGGATAGGATAGGATAGAGGATAGGATACGATAGATGATAGGATAGGATACAGGATAGAATACGATAGAGGATTGGATAGGATAGAGGATAGGAGACGATATAGGATAGGATAGGGGATTGTATAGGATAGTGGACAGGAGACGATAGAAGATAGGATAGGTTAGAGGATAGGATAGGTTAGAGGATAGGATAGGATAGAGGATAGGATAGGATAGAGGAAAGGATTGGATAGAGGGTAGGATACGATAGTGGATAGGATAGAAGATAAGATAGGATAGAGGATAGGATAGGATAGAGGATAGGATAGGATAGAGGATAGGATAGGATAGAGGATAGGATAGGGGATTGTATAAGATAGAGGACAGGGGACGATAGAGGATAGGATAGGTTAGAGGATAGGATAGGATAGAGGATAGGATAGGATCGGATAGAGCATAGGATAGGGGATTGGATAGGATAGAGGGTAGGATAGGATAGCGGATAGGATAGCATATAGGATTGGATAGGATAGAGGATAGGAGACGATAGAGGATATTATAGGGGATTGGATAGGATAGAGGATAGGAGACGATAGAGGATAGGATAGGGGATTGTATAGGATAGAGGACAGGAGACGATAGAGGATAGGATAGGATAGAGGATAGGATAGGATAGAGGATAGGATAGGATAGAGGATAGGATAGGATAGAGGATAGGATAGAGGATAGGATAGGATAGAGGATAGGATAGGATAGAGGATAGGATAGGATAGAGGATAGGATAGGATACAGTATAGGGTAGGATATAGGATAGGATAGGATAGAGTATAGGATAGGATAGAGGATAGAATAGGATATAGGATAGGATAGGATAGAGTATAGAATAGGATAGAGGATAGGATAGGATAGAGGATAGGATAGGATAGATAATAGGATACGATCGAGTATAGAATAGGATAGAGGATAGGATAGGATAGAGGATAGGATAGGGGATTGGATAGGATAGAGGATAGGATAGGATAGAGGATAGGATAGGATAGCGGATAGCATCGGATAGCGGATAGGATAGGGGATTGGGTAGGATAGAGGATAGGATAGGATAGAGGATAGGATAGGATAGAGGATAGGATAGGATAGAGGATAGGATTGGATAGAGGATAGGATAGGATAGAGGATAGGATAGGATAGCGGATAGGATAGGATATAGGATTGGATAGGATGAAGGATAGGATAGGATAGAGGATAGGATAGGATAGAGGATAGGATAGGATAGAGGATAGGATACGATAGAGGATAGGATATTGTAGGATAGAGAACAGGATAGGATGGATGATATTATAGGATAGAGGACAGGATAGGATAGAGGATACGATATTATACAGGATAGTATCCAGTATAGAATAGGATAGAGGATAGGATAGGGGATTGGATAGGATAGAGGATAGGATAGGATAGAGGATAGGATAGGATAGCGGATAGGATAGGGTAGAGTATAGAATAGGATAGAGGATAGGATTGGATAGAGGATAGGATAGGATAGAGGATAGGGTAGAGGATAGGATAGAGGATTGGATAGGATAGGGGATATTATAGGATAGAGGATAGGGCAGGATAGCGGATAGGATAGGATATAGGATACGAAATTATAGAGGATAGGATAGGATAGAGGATAGCATCGGATAGCGGATAGGATAGGGGATTGGATAGGATAGAGGATAGAATAGGATAGAGGATAGGATACGATCGGATAGAGCATAGGATAGGGGATTGGATAGGATAGAGGGTAGGATAGGATAGCGGATAGGATAGCATATAGGATTGGATAGGATAGGTGATAGGATAGGATAAAGGGTAGGATAGGATAGAGGATAGAATACGATAGAGGATAGGATAGAGGATCGGATAGGTGATTGGATAGGATTGAGGATAGGATAGGATAGAGGATAGGATAGGATAGAGGATAGGATAGGATAGTGGATAGGATAGAGGATACTATAGGATAGAGGATAGGATTGGATAGAGGATAGGATAGGATAGAGGATAGGATAGGATAGAGTATATAATAGGATAGAGGACAGGATAGGATAGAGGATAGGATAGGATAGAGGATAGGATAGAGGATAGGATAGGATAGAGGATAGGATAGGATAGAGGATAGGATAGGATAGAGGATAGGATAGGATACAGTATAGGGTAGGATATAGGATAGGATAGGATAGAGTATAGGATAGGATAGAGGATAGAATAGGATATAGGATAGGATAGGATAGAGTATAGAATAGGATAGAGGATAGGATAGGATAGAGGATAGGATAGGATAGATAATAGGATACGATCGAGTATAGAATAGGATAGAGGATAGGATAGGATAGAGGATAGGATAGGGGATTGGATAGGATAGAGGATAGGATAGGATAGAGGATAGGATAGGATAGCGGATAGCATCGGATAGCGGATAGGATAGGGGATTGGGTAGGATAGAGGATAGGATAGGATAGAGGATAGGATAGGATAGAGGATAGGATAGGATAGAGGATAGGATTGGATAGAGGATAGGATAGGATAGAGGATAGGATAGGATAGCGGATAGGATAGGATATAGGATTGGATAGGATGAAGGATAGGATAGGATAGAGGATAGGATAGGATAGAGGATAGGATAGGATAGAGGATAGGATACGATAGAGGATAGGATATTGTAGGATAGAGAACAGGATAGGATGGATGATATTATAGGATAGAGGACAGGATAGGATAGAGGATACGATATTATACAGGATAGTATCCAGTATAGAATAGGATAGAGGATAGGATAGGGGATTGGATAGGATAGAGGATAGGATAGGATAGAGGATAGGATAGGATAGCGGATAGGATAGGGTAGAGTATAGAATAGGATAGAGGATAGGATTGGATAGAGGATAGGATAGGATAGAGGATAGGGTAGAGGATAGGATAGAGGATTGGATAGGATAGGGGATATTATAGGATAGAGGATAGGGCAGGATAGCGGATAGGATAGGATATAGGATACGAAATTATAGAGGATAGGATAGGATAGAGGATAGCATCGGATAGCGGATAGGATAGGGGATTGGATAGGATAGAGGATAGAATAGGATAGAGGATAGGATACGATCGGATAGAGCATAGGATAGGGGATTGGATAGGATAGAGGGTAGGATAGGATAGCGGATAGGATAGCATATAGGATTGGATAGGATAGGTGATAGGATAGGATAAAGGGTAGGATAGGATAGAGGATAGAATACGATAGAGGATAGGATAGAGGATCGGATAGGTGATTGGATAGGATTGAGGATAGGATAGGATAGAGGATAGGATAGGATAGAGGATAGGATAGCATAGTGGATAGGATAGAGGATACTATAGGATAGAGGATAGGATTGGATAGAGGATAGGATAGGATAGAGGATAGGATAGGATAGAGTATATAATAGGATAGAGGACAGGATAGGATAGAGGATAGGATAGGATAGAGGATAGGATAGGATAGAGGATAGGATAGAGGATAGGATAGAGGATAGGATAGGATAGAGGATAGGATAGAGGATAGGATAGGATAGAGGATAGGATTGGATAGAGGATAGGATAGGATAGAGGATAGGATGGGATAATATACAGGATAGGATAGGATAGAGGATAGGATAGGATAGAGGATAGTATATGATAGAGAATAGGATAGGATTGAGGATAGGATAGGATAGAGGAAAGGATAGGATAGAGCATCGGATAGGTGATTGGATAGGATAGAGGATAGGATATTATAGAGGATAGTATAGGATAGAGGATAGGATAGGATAGAGGATAGGATAGGATACAGGATAGAATAGGATAGCGGATGGAATAGGATATAGGATTGGATAGGATAGAGGATAGGATACGATAGTGGATAGGATAGAGGATAGGGTAGGATAGAGGATAGTCTAGGATAGAGGATAGGATAGAGGATAGGATAGAGGATTGGATAGGATAGGGCATATGATAGGATAGAGGATAGGATAGGATAGAGGATAGGATAGGATAGAGGATAGGATAGGATAGAGGATAGGATAGGATAGAGGATAGGATAGGATAGAGGATAGGATAGGATAGAGGATAGGATAGGATACGATAGAGGATAGGATAGAAGATAAGATAGGATAGAGGATAGGATAGGATAGAGGATAGGATAGGATAGAGGATAGGATAGGGGATTGTATAGGATAGAGGACAGGGGACGATAGAGGATAGGATAGGATAGAGGATAGGATAGGATAGAGGATAGGATAGGATAGAGGATAGGATAGGATAGAGGATAGGATAGGATAGAGGATAGGATAGGATAGCGGATAGGAAAGGGTAGAGTATAGAATAGGATAGAGGATAGGATTGGATAGAGGATAGGATAGGATACAGGATAGGGTAGAGGATAGGATAGGATAGGGGATTGTATAGGATAGAGGACAGGAGACGATAGAAGATAGGATAGGTTAGAGGATAGGATAGGTTAGAGGATAGGATAGGATAGAGGATAGGATAGGATAGAAGATAGGATAGGATAGAGGAAAGGATTGGATAGAGGGTAGGATACGATAGTGGATAGGATAGAAGATAAGATAGGATAGAGGATAGGATAGGATAGAGGATAGGATAGGATAGAGGATAGGATAGGATAGATAATAGGATAGGATCGAGTATAGAATAGGATAGAGGATAGGATAGGATAGAGGATAGGATAGGATTGAGGATAGGATAGGATAGAGTAAAGGATAGGATAGAAGATAGGATAGGATTGAGGATAGGATAGGATAGAGGAAAGGATTGGATAGAGGGTAGGATACGATAGTGGATAGGATAGAAGATAAGATAGGATAGAGGATAGGATAGGATAGAGGATAGGATAGGATAGAGGATAGGATAGGGGATTGTATAAGATAGAGGACAGGGGACGATAGAGGATAGGATAGGTTAGAGGATAGGATAGGATAGAGGATAGGATAGGATCGGATAGAGCATAGGATAGGGGATTGGATAGGATAGAGGGTAGGATAGGATAGCGGATAGGATAGCATATAGGATTGGATAGGATAGAGGATAGGAGACGATAGAGGATATTATAGGGGATTGGATAGGATAGAGGATAGGAGACGATAGAGGATAGGATAGGGGATTGTATAGGATAGAGGACTGGAGACGATAGAAGATAGGACAGGATAGAGGATAGGATAGGATAGATTATAGAATAGGATAGAGGATAGGATAAGATAGAGGATAGGATAGGATTGAGGATAGGATAGGATAGAGGAAAGGATAGGATAGAGGAAAGGATAGGATAGAGGATTGGATAGGTTATTGGATAGGATAGAGGATAGGATAGGATAGAGGATAGTATAGGATAGAGGATAGGATAGGATAGAGGATAGTATAGGATAGAGGATAGGATAGGATAGAGGATAGTATAGGATAGAGGATAGGATAGGATAGAGGATAGGATAGGGGATTGGATAGGATAGAGTATAGGATACGATAGAGGATAGGATCGGATAGAGGATAGGATAACGGATTGGATAGGATAGACAATTGGAGACGATAGAGGATAGGATAGGGGATTGTATAGGATAGAGAATAGGAGACGATAGAGGATAGGATAGGGGATTGTATAGGATAGAGGACAGGAGACGATAGAGGATAGGATAGGATAGAGGATAGGATACGATAGGATACAGGATAGTATAGGATAGAGGATAGATAGGATAGATGTTAGTATAGGATAGAGGATAGGATAGGATAGAGTATAGAATAGGATAGAGGCTGGGATAGGATAGAGGATAGGATAGGATTGAGGATAGGATAGGATAGAGGAAAGGATAGGATGGAGGATCGGATAGGTGATTGGATAGGATAGAGGATAGGATAGGATAGAGGATTGTATAGGATAGAGGATAGGATAGAGGATAGGATAGGGGATTGGATAGGATAACGTATAGGATACGATAGAGGATAGGATAGGATAGAGGATAGGATAGGATAGAGGATAGGATAGGATAGAGGATAGGATAGGATAGAGGATAGGATAGGATACGATAGAGGATAGGATAGAAGATAAGATAGGATAGAGGATAGGATAGGATAGAGGATAGGATAGGATAGAGGATAGGATAGGGGATTGTATAGGATAGAGGACAGGGGACGATAGAGGATAGGATAGGATAGAGGATAGGATAGGATAGAGGATAGGATAGGATAGAGGATAGGATAGGATAGAGGATAGGATAGGATAGAGGATAGGATAGGATAGAGGATAGGATAGGATAGCGGATAGGAAAGGGTAGAGTATAGAATAGGATAGAGGATAGGATTGGATAGAGGATAGGATAGGATACAGGATAGGGTAGAGGATAGGATAGGATAGGGGATTGTATAGGATAGAGGACAGGAGACGATAGAAGATAGGATAGGTTAGAGGATAGGATAGGTTAGAGGATAGGATAGGATAGAGGATAGGATAGGATAGAAGATAGGATAGGATAGAGGAAAGGATTGGATAGAGGGTAGGATACGATAGTGGATAGGATAGAAGATAAGATAGGATAGAGGATAGGATAGGATAGAGGATAGGATAGGATAGAGGATAGGATAGGATTGAGGATAGGATAGGATAGAGTAAAGGATAGGATAGATGATCGGATAGGTGATTGGATAGGATAGAGGATAGGATAGGATAGAGGATAGGATAGGATAGAGGATAGGATAGGATAGAGGATAGGATACGATAGATGATAGGATAGGATACAGGATAGGATACGATAGAGGATTGGATAGGATAGAGGATAGGAGACGATATAGGATAGGATAGGGGATTGTATAGGATAGTGGACAGGAGACGATAGAAGATAGGATAGGTTAGAGGATAGGATAGGTTAGAGGATAGGATAGGATAGAGGATAGGATAGGATAGAAGATAGGATAGGATTGAGGATAGGATAGGATAGAGGAAAGGATTGGATAGAGGGTAGGATACGATAGTGGATAGGATAGAAGATAAGATAGGATAGAGGATAGGATAGGATAGAGGATAGGATAGGATAGAGGATAGGATAGGGGATTGTATAAGATAGAGGACAGGGGACGATAGAGGATAGGATAGGTTAGAGGATAGGATAGGATAGAGGATAGGATAGGATCGGATAGAGCATAGGATAGGGGATTGGATAGGATAGAGGGTAGGATAGGATAGCGGATAGGATAGCATATAGGATTGGATAGGATAGAGGATAGGAGACGATAGAGGATATTATAGGGGATTGGATAGGATAGAGGATAGGAGACGATAGAGGATAGGATAGGGGATTGTATAGGATAGAGGACTGGAGACGATAGAAGATAGGACAGGATAGAGGATAGGATAGGATAGATTATAGAATAGGATAGAGGATAGGATAAGATAGAGGATAGGATAGGATTGAGGATAGGATAGGATAGAGGAAAGGATAGGATAGAGGAAAGGATAGGATAGAGGATTGGATAGGTTATTGGATAGGATAGAGGATAGGATAGGATAGAGGATAGTATAGGATAGAGGATAGGATAGGATAGAGGATAGTATAGGATAGAGGATAGGATAGGATAGAGGATAGTATAGGATAGAGGATAGGATAGGATAGAGGATAGGATAGGGGATTGGATAGGATAGAGTATAGGATACGATAGAGGATAGGATCGGATAGAGGATAGGATAACGGATTGGATAGGATAGACAATTGGAGACGATAGAGGATAGGATAGGGGATTGTATAGGATAGAGAATAGGAGACGATAGAGGATAGGATAGGGGATTGTATAGGATAGAGGACAGGAGACGATAGAGGATAGGATAGGATAGAGGATAGGATACGATAGGATACAGGATAGGTGATTGGATAGGATAGAGGATAGGATAGGATAGAGGATTGTATAGGATAGAGGATAGGATAGAGGATAGGATAGGGGATTGGATAGGATAACGTATAGGATACGATAGAGGATAGGATAGGATAGAGGATAGGATAGGATAGAGGATAGGATAGGATAGAGGATAGGATAGGATAGAGGATAGGATAGGATAGAGGATAGGATAGGATAGAGGATAGGATAGGATAGAGGATAGGATAGGAATGAGGATAGGATAGGAATGAGGATAATATAGGATGGAGGATAGGATCGGATGGTATATAGAATAGGATAGAGGATAGGATAGGTTAGAGGATAGGATAGGATAGAGGATAGGATAGGATAGAGGATAGGATAGGATAGAGGATATGATAGAGGATAGGTTAGGGTAGAGGGTAGGATTGGATAGAGGATAGGATAGGCTAGAGGATAGGATAGGATAGAGTATAGGATAGGATAGAGGATAGGATAGAGGATAGGATAGGATAGAGGATAGGATCGGATAGAGGATAGGATAGGATAGAGGATAGGATAGGATAGAGGATAGGATAGGATAGAGGATAGGATAGAGGATAGGATAGGATAGAGGATAGGATAGGATAGAGGATAGGATAGGATAGAGGATAGGATAGGATAGAGGATAGGATACGATAGGATACAGGATAGGATAGGATAGAGGGTAGGATAGGATAGAGGATAGTATAGGATAGAGGATAGGATAGGATAGAGGATAGGATAGGATAGAGGATAGGATAGGATAGAGGGAAGGGTAGGATTGAGGATAGGATAGGATAGAGGAAAGGATAGGATAGAGGATTGGATAGGTGATTGGATAGGATAGAGGATAGGATAAGATAGAGGAGAGTATAGGATAGAGGATAGATAGGATAGAGGTTAGTATAGGATAGAGGATAGGATAGGATAGAGTATAGAATAGGATAGAGGATAGGATAGGATAGAGGATAGGATAGGATTGAGGATAGGATAGGATAGAGGAAAGGATAGGATGGAGGATCGGATAGGTGATTGGATAGGATAGAGGATAGGATAGGATAGAGGATTGTATAGGATAGAGGATAGGATAGGGGATTGGATAGGATAAGGTATAGGATACGATAGAGGATAGGATCGGATAGAGGATAGGATAGGATAGAGGATAGGATAGGATCGAGTATAGAATAGGATAGAGGATAGGATAGGATAGAGGATAGGATAGGATTGAGGATAGGATAGGATAGAGTAAAGGATAGGATAGAGGATCGGATAGGTGATTGGATACGATAGATGATAGGATAGGATAGAGGATAGGATAGGGGATTGGATAGGATAGAGGATAGGATAGGGTAGAGGATAGGATCGGATAGAGTATAGGATAGGGGATTGGATAGGATAGAGTATAGGATACGATAGAGGATAGGATCGGATAGGGGAAAGGATAGGGGATTGGATAGGATAGAGGATAGGATAGGATATAGGATAGGATAGGATAGATTATAGGATAGGATAGAGGATAGGATAGGGTAGAGGATAGGATAGGATAGATAATAGGATAGGATCGAGTATAGAATAGGATAGAGGATAGGATAGGATAGAGGATAGGATAGGATTGAGGATAGGATAGGATAGAGTAAAGGATAGGATAGAGGATCGGATACGTGATTGGATAGGATACAGGATAGGATAGGATAGAGGATAGGATAGGATAGAGGATAGGATAGGATAGAGGATAGTATAGGATAGAGGATAGGATAGGATAGAGGATAGGATAGGATAGAGGATTGGATAGGATAGGGGATATTATAGGATAGAGGATAGGACAGGGGATTGGATAGGATAGAGGATAGTATAGGATAGAGGATAGGTTAGGATAGAGGATACGAAATTATAGAGGATAGGATAGGATAGAGGATAGCATCGGATAGCGGATAGGATAGATAATTGGATAGGATAGAGGATAGAATAGGATAGAGGATAGGATACGATCGGATAGAGCATAGGATAGGGGATATGATAGGATAGAGGGTAGGATAGGATAGCGGATAGGATAGCATATAGGATTGGAAAGGATAGGGGATAGGATAGGATAAAGGGTCGGATAGGATAGAGGATAGAATAGGATAGAGGATAGGATAGGATAACGGATCGGATAGGATATAGGATTGGATAGGATAGAGGATAGAATAGGATAGAGGATAGGATATCATAACGGATCGGATAGGATATAGGATTGGATAGGATAGAGGATAGGATACGATAGAGGATAGGATAGGATAGAGGATAGGATAGGGGATTGGATAGGATAGAGGATAGGATAGGATATAGGATAGGATAGGATAGATTATAGGATAGGATAGAGGATAGGATAGGATAGAGGATAGGATAGGATAGGATAGATAATAGGATAGGATAGAGGATAGGATAGGATAGACTATAGGATAGAGGATAGGATAGGGGATTGTATAGGATAGAGGACAGGAGACGATAGAGGATAGGATAGGATAGAGGATAGGATAGCATACAGTATAGGATAGGATAGAGGATAGGATAGGATAGAGGATAGGATAGGATAGATTATAGAATAGGATAGAGGATAGGATAAGATAGAGGATAGGTTAGGATTGAGGATAGGATAGGATAGAGGAAAGGATAGGATAGAGGATTGGATAGGTTATTGGATAGGATAGAGGATAGGATAGGATAGAGGATAGTATAGGATAGAGGATAGGATAGGATAGAGGATAGTACAGGATAGAGGATAGCTTAGGATAGAGGATAGGATAGGGGATTGGATAGGATAGAGTATAGTATACGATAGAGGATAGGATCGGATAGAGGATAGGATAGGGGATTGAATAGGATAGACAATTGGAGACGATAGAGGATAGGATAGGGGATTGTATAGGATAGAGAATAGGAGACGATAGAGAATAGGATAGGGGATTGTATAGGATAGAGGACAGGAGACGATAGAGGATAGGATAGGATAGAGGATAGGATAATATAGAGCATAGGATATGATAGAGGATAGGATAGGATAGAGGATAGCATAGGATAGAGGATAGGATACGATAGAGGATAGGATAGGATAGAGGATAGGATAGGATAGAGGATAGGATAGGATAGAGGATAGGATAGGATAGAGGATTGTATAGGATAGAGGATAGGATAGAGGATAGGATAGGGGATTGGATAGGATAAGGTATAGGATACGATAGAGGATAGGATCGGATAGAGGATAGGATAGGATAGAGGATAGGATAGGATAGGATAGAGGATAGGATAGAGGATAGGATAGGATGGAGGATGTTATAGGATAGGAGATAGGATAGGATAGCGGATAGGTTAGGATGGAGTATAGGATACGAATGAGGATAGGATAGGGATGAGGATAGGATAGGGGATTGGATAGGATAGAGGATAGGAGACGAAAGAGGATAGGATTGGATAGAGAATAGGATAGAGGATAGGATAGGATAGAGGATAGGATAGGATAGAGGATAGGATAGGATAGAGGATAGGATAGGATAGAGGATAGGATAGGATAGAGGATAGGATAGGATAGAGGATAGGATAGGATAGAGGATAGGATAGGATAAAGGATAGGATAGGATAGAGGATAGGAAAGGATAGAGGATAGGATAGGATAGAGGATAGGATAGGATAGAGGTTAGGATAGGATAGAGGATAGGATAGGATAGAGGATAGGTCGGGATGGAGGATGGGATAGAGGATTGGTTAGGATAGAGGATATAATACGATGGAGGATAGGACACGATAGAGGATAGGATAGGATAGAGGATAGGGTAGGATAGAGGATACGATAGGATAGAGGATAGGATAGAGAACAGGATAGAGGATTGGATAGGATAGGATAAGATAGAGGATAGGGTAGAGGATTGGATAGGATAGGATAAGATAGAGGATAAGATAGGGGATTGGATAGGATAAGGGATAGGATCGGATAGAGGATAAGATAGGGGATTGGATAGGATAGAGTATAGGATACGATAGAGGATCGGATAGGATAGAGGATAGGATAGGGGATTGGATAGGATAGAGGATAGGAGACGATAGAGGATAGGATTGGATAGAGAATAGGATAGAGGAAAGGATAGGATAGGATAGAGGATAGGATAGAGGATAGGATAGAGGATTGGATAGGATAGAGGATATTATAGGGTAGAGGATAGGATAGTATAGCGGATATGTTAGGATGGAGTATACGATACGAATGAGGATAGGATAGGGTTGAAGATAGGATAGGATAGGATAGAGGATAGGATAGGATAGCGGATAGGTTAGGATGGAGTATAGGATAGGGTTGAGGATAGGATAGGATAGGATAGAGGATAGGATATAGGATTGGATATGATAGAGGATAGGATACGATAGACGATATGATAGGGGATTGGATAGGATAGAGGATAGGATAGGATTGAGGATAGGATAGGTTAGAGGCTCGGATATTATAGATTATAGGATATAATACAAGATATGATAGGATAGATGATATTATAGGATAGAGGACGGGATAGGATAGAGGATACGATCTTATGGAGTATAGGATAGGATAGTGGAAAGTATAGGGAAGTGGAAAGGATAGGATAGAGGATAGGATAGGGGATTGGATAGGATAGAGGATAGGAGGCGAAAAAGGATAGGATTGGATAGAGAATAGGATAGAGGATAGGATAGAGGATTGGATAGGATAGAGGATATTATAGGATAGAGGATAGGATAGGATAGCGGATAGGATAGGATGGAGTATAGGATATAATTGAGGATAGGATAGGCTTGAGGATAGGATAGGATAGAGGATAGGATAGGATAGAGGATAGGATAGGATAGAGGATAGGATAGGATAGATTATAGGGTAGGATAGAGGATAGGATAGGATTCAGGATAGGATAGGATTGGATTGAGAATAGGATAGGATAGAGGATAGGATAGGATAGAGGATAGGATAGGATTGAGGTTAGGATAGGATTGCGGATAGGATAGGATATAGGATAGGATAGGAAAGAGGATAGGATAGGATAGAGGGTAGGATGGGATAGAGGATAGGATAGGATAGAGGATAGGATAGGATAGAGGATAGGATAGGATAGAGGATAGGATAGGATAGAGGATAGGATAGGATAGGATAGCGGATAGGTTAGGATGGAGTATAGGATACGAATGAGGATAGGATAGGGTTGAGGATAGGATAGGATAGGATAGAGGATAGGATATAGGATTGGATATGATAGAGGATAGGATACGATAGACGATATGATAGGGGATTGGATAGGATAGAGGATAGGATAGGATTGAGGATAGGATAGGATAAAGGATAGGATAGGATAGAGGATAGGATAGGATAGAGGATAGGATAGGATAGAGGATAGGATAGGATAGAGGACAGGAAAGGATAGAGGATAGGATAGGATAGAGGATAGGATAGGATAGAGGTTAGGATAGGATGGAGGATAGGATAGGATACAGGATAGGTCGGGATGGAGGATGGGATAGAGGATTGGTTAGGATAGAGGATATAATACGATGGAGGATAGGACACGATAGAGGATAGGATAGGATAGAGGATAGGGTAGGATAGAGGATACGATAGGATAGAGGATAGGATAGAGAATAGGATAGAGAATTGGATAGGATAGGATAAGATAGAGGATAGGATAGAGGATTGGATAGGATAGGATAAGATAGAGGATAAGATAGGGGATTGGATAGGATAAGGGATAGGATCGGATAGAGGATAAGATAGGGGATTGGATAGGATAGAGTATAGGATACGATAGAGGATCGGATAGGATAGAGGATAGGATAGGGGATTGGATAGGATAGAGGATAGGAGACGATAGAGGATAGGATTGGATAGAGAATAGGATAGAGGAAAGGATAGGATAGGATAGAGGATAGGATAGAGGATAGGATAGAGGATTGGATAGGATAGAGGATATTATAGGGTAGAGGATAGGATAGTATAGCGGATATGTTAGGATGGAGTATACGATACGAATGAGGATAGGATAGGGTTGAAGATAGGATAGGATAGGATAGAGGATAGGATAGGATAGCGGATAGGTTAGGATGGAGTATAGGATAGGGTTGAGGATAGGATAGGATAGGATAGAGGATAGGATATAGGATTGGATATGATAGAGGATAGGATACGATAGACGATATGATAGGGGATTGGATAGGATAGAGGATAGGATAGGATTGAGGATAGGATAGGTTAGAGGCTCGGATATTATAGAGGATAGGATATAATACAAGATATGATAGGATAGATGATATTATAGGATAGAGGACGGGATAGGATAGAGGATACGATCTTATGGAGTATAGGATAGGATAGTGGAAAGTATAGGGAAGTGGAAAGGATAGGATAGAGGATAGGATAGGGGATTGGATAGGATAGAGGATAGGAGGCGAAAAAGGATAGGATTGGATAGAGAATAGGATAGAGGATAGGATAGAGGATTGGATAGGATAGAGGATATTATAGGATAGAGGATAGGATAGGATAGCGGATAGGATAGGATGGAGTATAGGATATAATTGAGGATAGGATAGGCTTGAGGATAGGATAGGATAGAGCATAGGATAGGATAGAGGATAGGATAGGATAGAGGATAGGATAGGATAGAGGATAGGATAGGATAGATTATAGGGTAGGATAGAGGATAGGATAGGATAGCGGATGGAATAGGATATAGGATTGGATAGGATAGAGGATAGGATACGATAGTGGATAGGATAGAGGATAGGGTAGGATAGAGGATAGTCTAGGATAGAGGATAGGATAGAGGATAGGATAGAGGATTGGATAGGATAGGGCATAGGATAGGATAGAGGATAGGATAGGATAGAGGATAGGATAGGATAGAGGATAGGATAGGATAGAGGATAGGATAGGATAGAGGATAGGATAGGATAGGATAGCGGATAGGTTAGGATGGAGTATAGGATACGAATGAGGATAGGATAGGGTTGAGGATAGGATAGGATAGGATAGAGGATAGGATATAGGATTGGATATGATAGAGGATAGGATACGATAGACGATATGATAGGGGATTGGATAGGATAGAGGATAGGATAGGATTGAGGATAGGATAGGATAAAGGATAGGATAGGATAGAGGATAGGATAGGATAGGATAGAGGATAGGATATAATAGAGGATAGGATAGGATAGAGGATAGGATAGGATAGAGGATAGGATAGGATAGAGGATAGGATAGGATAGAGGATAGGATAGGATAGAGGATAGGATAGAGGAACGGATAGAGGATAGGATAGGATAGAGGAAAGGATAGGATGGAGGATAGGATAGGTAATTGGATAGGATAGAGGATAGGATAAGGTAGAGGATAGTATAGGATAGAGGATAGGATAGGATAGAGGATAGGGTAGGATAGAGGATAGGATAGGTAATTGGATAGGATAGAGTATAGGATAGGATAGAGGATAGGATAGGATAGAGGATCGGATAGAGGATAAGATAGGATAGAGGATCGGACAGAGGATAGGATAGGATAGAGGATAGAGTAGGATTGAGGATAGGATAGAATAGAGTATAGGATAGGATACAGGATAGGATAGGATAGAGGATAGGATAGGATAGAGGAGAGGATAGGATAGAGGATAGGATAGGATAGAGGATAGGATAGGATAGAGGATAGAATAGGATAGATGATATTATAGGATAGAGGATATGATATGATAGAGTAAACGATATTATAGAGGATAGGATGGGATAGAGGATCGGATAGAGGATAGGATAGGATAGAGGATGGTATAGAGGATAGGATAGAGGATAGGATAGGATAGAGGATAGGATAGGATAGAGGATAGGATAGGATAGAGGATAGGATAGGATAGAGGATAGGATAGGATAGAGGATAGGATAGGATAGAGGATAGGATAGGATAGAGGATAGGATAGGATAGAGGATAGGATAGGATAGAGGATAGGATAGGATAGAGGATAGGATAGGATAGAGGATAGGATAGGATAGAGGATAGGATAGGATAGAGGATAGGATAGGATAGAGGATAGGATAGGATAGAGGATAGGATAGGATAGAGGATAGGATAGGATAGAGGATAGGATAGGATAGAGGATAGGATAGGATAGAGGATAGGATAGAGGATCGGATAGAGGATAGGATAGGATAGAGGAAAGGATAGGATAGAGGATAGGATAGGTAATTGGATAGGATAGAGGATAGGATAAGGTAGAGGATAGTAGTAGGATAGAGGATAGGATAGGATAGAGGATAGGATAGGATAAAGGATAGGATAGGATACAGGATAGGATAGGATAGGATAGAGGATAGGATAGGATACAGGATATGATAGAGGATAGGATAGGATAGAGGATAGGATAGAGTATAGGATAAGGTACAGGATAGGATAGGATAGAGGATATAATAGGATAGAGGATAGGATAGGATAGAGGATAGGATAGGAAAGAGGATAGGATAGGATAGAGGATACGATAGGATAGAGGATAGGATAGGATAGAGGATAGGATAGAGGATAGGATAGGTAATTGGATAGGATAGAGTATAGGATAGGATAGAGGATAGGATAGGATAGAGGATCGGATAGAGGATAAGATAGGATAGAGGATCGGACAGAGGATAGGATAGGATAGAGGATAGAGTAGGATAGAGGATAGGATAGAATAGAGTATAGGATAGGATACAGGATAGGATAGGATAGAGGATAGGATAGGATAGGATAGAGGATAGGATAGAATAGAGTATAGGATAGGATACAGGATAGGATAGGATAGAGGATAGGATAGGATAGGATAGAGGATAGGATAGGATAGGATAGAGGATAGGATAGAGGATAGGATAGGATAGAGGATAGGATAGGATAGAGGAGAGGATAGGATAGAGGATAGGATAGGATAGAGGATAGGATAGGATAGAGGATAGAATAGGATAGATGATATTATAGGATAGAGGATATGATATGATAGAGTAAACGATATTATAGAGGATAGGATAGGATAGAGGATCGGATAGAGGATAGGATAGGATAGAGGATGGTATAGAGGATAGGATAGATGATAGGATAGGATAGAGGATAGGGTAGGATAGAGGATAGGATAGGATAGAGGATAGGATAGGATAGAGGATAGGATAGGATAGAAGATAGTATAGGATAGGGGATAGGATAGAATAGAGGATAGGATAGGATAAATGATAGGATAGCATAGAGGATAGGATAGGATAGGATAGAGGATAGGATAGGATAGGATAGGATAGGATAGAGGATAGGATAGGATAGGATAGAGGATAGGATAGGATAGGATAGAGGATAGGATAGGATAGGATAGGATAGAGGATAGGATAGGATAGAGTATAGGATAGGATAGAGGATAGGATAGAGGATAGGATAGAGGATAGGATAGGATAGAGGATCGGATAGAGGATAGGATAGGATAGAGGATAGGATAGGATAGAGGAAAGGATAGGATAGAGGATAGGATAGGTAATTGGATAGGATAGAGGATAGAATAAGGTAGAGGATAGGATAGGATAGAGGATAGGATAGGATAGAGGATAGGATAGGATAGAGGATAGGATAGGAAAGAGGATAGGATAGGATAGAGGATAGGATAGGATAGGATAGAGGATAGGATAGGATAGAGGATAGGATAGGATAGAGGATAGGATAGGATAGAGGATAGGATAGGATAGAGGATAGGATAGGATAGAGGATAGGATAGGATAGAGGATAGGATAGGATAGAGGATAGGATAGGATAGAGGATAGGATAGGATAGATTATAGGGTAGGATAGAGGATAGGATAGGATAGCGGATGGAATAGGATATAGGATTGGATAGGATAGAGGATAGGATACGATAGTGGATAGGATAGAGGATAGGGTAGGATAGAGGATAGTCTAGGATAGAGGATAGGATAGAGGATAGGATAGAGGATTGGATAGGATAGGGCATAGGATAGGATAGAGGATAGGATAGGATAGGATAGCGGATAGGTTAGGATGGAGTATAGGATACGAATGAGGATAGGATAGGGTTGAGGATAGGATAGGATAGGATAGAGGATAGGATATAGGATTGGATATGATAGAGGATAGGATACGATAGACGATATGATAGGGGATTGGATAGGATAGAGGATAGGATAGGATTGAGGATAGGATAGGATAAAGGATAGGATAGGATAGAGGATAGGATAGGATAGGATAGAGGATAGGATATGATAGAGGATAGGATAGGATAGAGGATAGGATAGGATAGAGGATAGGATAGGATAGAGGATAGGATAGGATAGAGGATAGGATAGGATAGAGGATAGGATAGAGGAACGGATAGAGGATAGGATAGGATAGAGGAAAGGATAGGATGGAGGATAGGATAGGTAATTGGATAGGATAGAGGATAGGATAAGGTAGAGGATAGTATAGGATAGAGGATAGGATAGGATAGAGGATAGGGTAGGATAGAGGATAGGATAGGTAATTGGATAGGATAGAGTATAGGATAGGATAGAGGATAGGATAGGATAGAGGATCGGATAGAGGATAAGATAGGATAGAGGATCGGACAGAGGATAGGATAGGATAGAGGATAGAGTAGGATTGAGGATAGGATAGAATAGAGTATAGGATAGGATACAGGATAGGATAGGATAGAGGATAGGATAGGATAGAGGAGAGGATAGGATAGAGGATAGGATAGGATAGAGGATAGGATAGGATAGAGGATAGAATAGGATAGATGATATTATAGGATAGAGGATATGATATGATAGAGTAAACGATATTATAGAGGATAGGATGGGATAGAGGATCGGATAGAGGATAGGATAGGATAGAGGATGGTATAGAGGATAGGATAGAGGATAGGATAGGATAGAGGATAGGATAGGATAGAGGATAGGATAGGATAGAGGATAGGATAGGATAGAGGATAGGATAGGATAGAGGATAGGATAGGATAGAGGATAGGATAGGATAGAGGATAGGATAGGATAGAGGATAGGATAGGATAGAGGATAGGATAGGATAGAGGATAGGATAGGATAGAGGATAGGATAGGATAGAGGATAGGATAGGATAGAGGATAGGATAGGATAGAGGATAGGATAGAGTATAGGATAAGGTACAGGATAGGATAGGATAGAGGATATAATAGGATAGAGGATAGGATAGGATAGAGGATAGGATAGGAAAGAGGATAGGATAGGATAGAGGATAGGATAGGATAGAGGATAGGATAGGATAGAGGATAGGATAGAGGATAGGATAGGTAATTGGATAGGATAGAGTATAGGATAGGATAGAGGATAGGATAGGATAGAGGATCGGATAGAGGATAAGATAGGATAGAGGATCGGACAGAGGATAGGATAGGATAGAGGATAGAGTAGGATAGAGGATAGGATAGAATAGAGTATAGGATAGGATACAGGATAGGATAGGATAGAGGATAGGATAGGATAGGATAGAGGATAGGATAGGATAGGATAGAGGATAGGATAGAGGATAGGATAGGATAGAGGATAGGATAGGATAGAGGAGAGGATAGGATAGAGGATAGGATAGGATAGAGGATAGGATAGGATAGAGGATAGAATAGGATAGATGATATTATAGGATAGAGGATATGATATGATAGAGTAAACGATATTATAGAGGATAGGATAGGATAGAGGATCGGATAGAGGATAGGATAGGATAGAGGATGGTATAGAGGATAGGATAGATGATAGGATAGGATAGAGGATAGGGTAGGATAGAGGATAGGATAGGATAGAGGATAGGATAGGATAGAGGATAGGATAGGATAGAAGATAGTATAGGATAGGGGATAGGATAGAATAGAGGATAGGATAGGATAAATGATAGGATAGCATAGAGGATAGGATAGGATAGGATAGAGGATAGGATAGGATAGGATAGGATAGGATAGAGGATAGGATAGGATAGGATAGAGGATAGGATAGGATAGGATAGAGGATAGGATAGGATAGGATAGGATAGAGGATAGGATAGGATAGAGTATAGGATAGGATAGAGGATAGGATAGAGGATAGGATAGAGGATAGGATAGGATAGAGGATCGGATAGAGGATAGGATAGGATAGAGGATAGGATAGGATAGAGGAAAGGATAGGATAGAGGATAGGATAGGTAATTGGATAGGATAGAGGATAGAATAAGGTAGAGGATAGGATAGGATAGAGGATAGGATAGGATAGAGGATAGGATAGGATAGAGGATAGGATAGGAAAGAGGATAGGATAGGATAGAGGATAGGATAGGATAGGATAGAGGATAGGATAGGATAGAGGATAGGATAGGATAGAGGATAGGATAGGATAGAGGATAGGATAGGATAGAGGATAGGATAGGATAGAGGATAGGATAGGATAGAGGATAGAATAGGATAGAGGATAGGATAGAGGATAGGATAGAGGATAGGATAGGATAGAGGATAGGATAGGATAGAGGAGAGGATAGGATAGAGGATAGGATAGGATAGAGGATAGGATAGGATAGAGGATAGAATAGGATAGATGATATTATAGGATAGAGGATATGATATGATAGAGTAAACGATATTATAGAGGATAGGATAGGATAGAGGATCGGATAGAGGATAGGATAGGATAGAGGATGGTATAGAGGATAGGATAGAGGATAGGATAGGATAGAGGATAGGGTAGGATAGAGGATAGGATAGGATAGAGGATAGGATAGGATAGAGGATAGGATAGGATAGAGGATAGGATAGGATAGAGGATAGGATAGGATAGAGGATAGGATAGGATAGAGGATAGGATAGGATAGAGGATAGGATAGGATAGAGGATAGGATAGGATAGAGGATAGGATAGGATAGAGGATAGGATAGGATAGAGGATAGGATAGGATAGAGGATCGGATAGAGGATAGGATAGAATAGAGGATAGGATAGGATAGAGGATAGAGTAGGATAGAGGATAGGATATAATAGAGGATAGGATTGGATAGAGGATCGGATAGAGGATAGGATAGGATAGAGGATAGGATAGGATAGAAGATAGTATAGGATAGGGGATAGGATAGAATAGAGGATAGGATAGGATAAATGATAGGATAGCATAGAGGATAGGATAGGATAGGATAGAGGATAGGATAGGATAGGATAGGATAGGATAGAGGATAGGATAGGATAGGATAGAGGATAGGATAGGATAGGATAGGATAGAGGATAGGATAGGATAGAGGATAGGATAGGATAGAGGATAGGATAGGATAGAGGATAGGATAGAGGATAGGATAGGATAGAGGATAGGATAGGATAGAGGAGAGGATAGGATAGAGGATAGGATAGGATAGAGGATAGGATAGGATAGAGGATAGAATAGGATAGATGATATTATAGGATAGAGGATATGATATGATAGAGTAAACGATATTATAGAGGATAGGATAGGATAGAGGATCGGATAGAGGATAGGATAGGATAGAGGATGGTATAGAGGATAGGATAGAGGATAGGATAGGATAGAGGATAGGGTAGGATAGAGGATAGGATAGGATAGAGGATAGGATAGGATAGAGGATAGGATAGGATAGAGGATAGGATAGGATAGAGGATAGGATAGGATAGAGGATAGGATAGGATAGAGGATAGGATAGGATAGAGGATAGGATAGGATAGAGGATAGGATAGGATAGAGGATAGGATAGGATAGAGGATAGGATAGGATAGAGGATAGGATAGGATAGAGGATCGGATAGAGGATAGGATAGAATAGAGGATAGGATAGGATAGAGGATAGAGTAGGATAGAGGATAGGATATAATAGAGGATAGGATTGGATAGAGGATCGGATAGAGGATAGGATAGGATAGAGGATAGGATAGGATAGAAGATAGTATAGGATAGGGGATAGGATAGAATAGAGGATAGGATAGGATAAATGATAGGATAGCATAGAGGATAGGATAGGATAGGATAGAGGATAGGATAGGATAGGATAGGATAGGATAGAGGATAGGATAGGATAGGATAGAGGATAGGATAGGATAGGATAGGATAGAGGATAGGATAGGATAGGATAGAGTATAGGATAGGATAGAGGATAGGATAGAGGATAGGATAGAGGATAGGATAGGATAGAGGATCGGATAGAGGATAGGATAGGATAGAGGATAGGATAGGATAGAGGAAAGGATAGGATAGAGGATAGGATAGGTAATTGGATAGGATAGAGGATAGAATAAGGTAGAGGATAGGATAGGATAGAGGATAGGATAGGATAGAGGATAGGATAGGATAGAGGATAGGATAGGAAAGAGGATAGGATAGGATAGAGGATAGGATAGGATAGGATAGAGGATAGGATAGGATAGAGGATAGGATAGGATAGAGGATAGGATAGGATAGAGGATAGGATAGGATAGAGGATAGGATAGGATAGAGGATAGGATAGGATAGAGGATAGGATAGGATAGAGGATAGGATAGAGGATAGGATATGATAGAGGATAAGATAGGATAGAGGATAGGATAGGATAGAGGATAGGATAGGATAGAGGATAGGATAGGATAGACGATAGAATAGAGGATACGATAGGATAAAGGATAGGATAGGATAGAGGATACGATAGGGTAGAGGATAGGATAGGATAAAGGATAGGATAGCATAGAGGATAGGATAGAGGATAGGATAGGATAGAGGATAGGATAGGATAGAGGATAGGATAGGATAGAGGATAGGATAGGATAGAGGATCGGATAGTATAGAGGATAGGCTAGGATAGAGGATAGGATTGGATAGAGGATAGGATAGGATAAAGGATAGGATAGTATAGAGGATAGGATAGGATAGAGGATAGGATAGAGGATAGAGTATAGGATAGAGGATTGGATAGGATAAGGGATATTATAGGATAGAGGGTAGGATAGGATAGCGGATAGGATAGGATATAGGATAGGATAGGAAAGAGGATAGGATAGGATAGAGGGTAGGATGGGATAGAGGATAGGATAGGATTGAGGATAGGATAGGATAGAGGATATGATAGGATACAGGATATGATAGGATTGAGGATAGGACGGGATAGAGGAGAGTATAGAGGATTGGATAGGATAGAGGATAGGATACGATAGAGGATAGGATAGGTTAGACGATAGGACAGAGAATAGGTTAGTATAGAGGGTAGGCTAGGATAGAGGATAGGATCAGAGCAAAGTGAACCGCCACGGTAATCGGAGCTTAACAGCAGATTTTTGAGTCTATAGCCGCGAAAGAAACAAAGAAGTTAAACTCGAAGTGAGTTTCAAGCATTAATTAAAAGAAGAATTACAAATAAGATAATTAATTCGCGCGATTTCGAGGAAAATAAGAGCAAATCTCCCCCGGGGGACTAGTTCCGAATCTCCGGGTTCAAATCACGTGAATTCGGTTATTAAACTGAACAAAGTGGATCGAGACACAGTGTAAAGTAAATTAAAATTAATTAATTAATTAATTAAGGTACTTACTTGTTATCGGGAATTCGTACGGTACGGTTTTTTCCTCGTGGAAAACCCACTCGGTCGCACGAATCGATGAAATACCACGGTCCGGAACATCTAGAAAAAAAAAGAGAGAAAATAATAAATTAGTTACTAATTAATAAAACAAGACGGGCTTGTGCGTGCGGAGATTATTGTGCGTGCGGAGATTACTCGACACGAAAACCCCTTCCTTCCAGTAAATCAAGGAACGGAGAGTGCCGGTGAAAAACCTGTAAAAAGAAAAAATTATTAGTATAATTAAAATTAATGGTCGGAGTGAGGGACACATTGAGAACAGAAGTGCATTAACTGAAAGTGAGAAAAAAGGACTTAAAGTGAGGAATTTAGGGAAAAAATTTCGAAATAGAGAAGTACCACCAGATAAACCGATACACACGGACGAGGAAGAGGGACCACACCGCGAGGGGTCGGTCGTATCTCATAAAAATAAGGTAGGAGAAAGGGTTTAGTGCCTAAAAATAGGAAAGAGTAGAGAAAAGTAGGAAAAGAGATCATTTGACCTTGAACACAAGAGAGAACTAGCGGTTTTTATATAACTAACCCACATCTATTAGTGCAGCTACGGATAGGGATAGACATAAGAAGCAACCGCCCTATAGGAAGTTTTCTCGTAAAACCTATCCCTGTAGGTGTTAGGGTCGTTATCTCGAGAACGGGGGGCCGGAGGCGAAAATCGTGTACCTCCGAAACTTCTTCGGAGACCAGTCGCCAACCCTGAGATACCCCCCCCCCCCCAAGAGGATAGCCTACCCAGAAAATTTTTTCAGTCGAAAATTTATGGGACACCCGGTATATAAGAAAAACTTAGACTTTATCCGATCTAGGCGTGCGACGGCTCGTTGTAAAGCTCTAGCCGAGCCCTAACCGACTACCGGGTCAGCTTTTTGAAAATCTCTAAATTCGAGGTAATTTTTCCCACAGCTCGGAAAGGAGGGGGCAAAATCGAAAAAGTTTTTCAGGGGGGAGAATAGTTCTCCAATCCGACCCCGAAAGACTCGCCACCCTCCGAAATAGGCGTATACCGAATTTCGGCCCGATAGGTCAATTTTCGTACGGAACCATAATCGCGAAAACACCTAAGAAAACGCCGGGTACGATAAAACCGTGTGGGGGCTCTTTGGAAAGCCAGAGAGCAGGGCTGGCATTTCGCCAAAGCAGATTTTGTATATCGTGTAAAATAAAAGAAGTAACATACAGTTAAGAATAAAAAATTAGAGTAAGAGAAGGTATCGACACCTTGACACGTTTAGACCACGCGCAGGCGTTTTAATGATAGGTTAAATTAGGCTAAGAGCGAAAAAACCAAAAAAAATCAATTAAAAATAAGGTAGCGTTTAAGACTAGAAAATAAGAACATTTATAGAAATATATATATATATATACATAGAGGCTAGAAAATTATTTACAGTAGCGAATAAAATAAGATAAGATACGTTAAAAGTTAAATAAGAAGTTAGTTTATTTTAGTGTTTTTGAATTTGAATTTGAATTTATTGCATTTCGTATACTATACTATACTATATTATACTAAGCACTATTATACTGTATTAGATTTACAAACAATTTTGAATAAGCGAAATAGTTTTAACTACGACAGACATTGTAATTTTTAGGTGATTCTGTAATTTTAGAAAATGAAATAGAGACAAATACCCGTTTATCTCTGGGCGTTCCGAAATTACTACCTCCCCTGAAAGCGCATACAATGAGTACCTAAAATTAGAACAAAAAGTACAAAAGATCATACAATAAATAACAGTTAAAGTAAATTGACCAGTTTGTAATAATAATAATTGCAAATATCTTTGCGTTAGATAACTCTAATTTTCTAATTTCATAATATAATTTCTGTGTCACGTAAGGCGATAACCAAGAGTTTCCTGTAAACAGAAATAGAAATAGAATTGGAGAAAGTTAAATAGAAATAGAGAAAAATAAGAAATATAGATAAAAAAGAGAATAAGAAACAAAATTAGAAGCAGAACCTGAAATTGAAATACAAATAGCAATAGAAACACAGATAAGAGAATTAGCAAATAAAATCAGAATAGTTTAACCACTACTTACCTCAGAATAGTTTAACCACTACTTACCTAAAAACACCTGAAAATTAGAAAAAATTTTTTATAATTTCAGCTAAGTATAATATAAGTTTAGAAAAAATAAAAAAAAAAAAAAAAAAAGCAATACAACTCCGCAGTATAACATATAATTTGAAATTGACAACACATAATTTGAAATCGACATACCTTATCCGTAGTGCAACCTAGAAGAAATAAAAACAGCTATTAATATAGAGAAAAGTGGAATAATAAGAATAAAAAGAGTAGATACAGAAACAATAGGGATTTGAAACAGTAAATTGCAGTAGGTTATAACCAGCGGCCTGTTAAACAAGCGTTAGATAGTTAAAGGAGCCCGAGCGGAGGGAAGGGGAGGGGGGCTGCGATCGTTGCGTAACCGACCTAACCGACCGACCCCGAGCGAGCCTACATACAGCAAGCAAACAAACAAGGACAGAGGACTAGGAAGAGAGAAGAAGAAGAAGAAGAAGCAGGATAGACACATAGACAGAAAAACAATACAAGGACAGAAATAACCGCCACCAAAGACTGACATATACACACTTAGATAAGTACACACAGGCAAACAAACCGACCCTTACAAACACAAGTAAACTCTCACACAGACAGACATAACGTAGACGGTATCATTGAGAGAGAAACAAATATAACAGATACTGAAGAAGAAAGAAGGAAGATGGATGAAGAGGAGAAGTGGCTAACGCCACGCCACCCACCGGATAAAGGAATTATATTTAGAAAAAGCGATAAGATGAAAAGAAGCACAGAAAAAGAAAGAACCAAGAGAGACAGGGAGAATTTCGAGTCGGACTCGGAATCCCAATTTTCAGATGTGGTCCTTATTGGAAGCACGACTATGAAAAAGAAAAGGATAGACGACCGTAATAACACCTCGAATACTAAGCTGAATCAATCTAAAGAGGAAGAAAAGAGAAAAGAAAGAGAAAAAGAAATAGAGAGAGAAAAAGAAGAGGAAGAGGACATTCTCAAACTGATAAGAGAATTATCGACCCTTCTCAAGAAAACTAAGTCGTCTACAAAAGAATTGAAAAGTTTTTGTATGGATCCCCTAACAGAAGTTAGAAGTCCCACAAAAACGCATGCAGCTCAAGCGGACAGACAAGTGGAAGCAGCAATAACCAGGCTCAAGAACATCGAATTAATTATCGAGAACAAAAACCTGAAGAACAGCCTTCTCCACAAGGATATAGGTGTACAATGTAATATCCTGAGGAAAAGCGAGGACAAAAAAGGAATATCGGTCGGGACTGGCAAGACAACGGCAGAAGCAGCGAGGAAGTTATTAATCTACGAGAGCGAGACAGATGAAGCTGCAGAAACAACGGAAACCGAATCGAAACAAGAACAGGAATGGAAGATAGTGGAAAACAGGAAGAAAGCAGAGGAGAAGAAGGCCCTCAAGAAGAAAAAGAAGGAAGAGGCCGCAGAAATAGAAAAAAGTAAGAAAGAGCAAGAGAAAGAAAAGGTAAAGGAAAGAGAGAGAGCTCAAAGGGACAGACAGCCGCCTCCACCAAAATCCGAAGCGATAATAATAAAGACAAGCGAAACAAGAACATTTGCGGATTTGTTTAAACAGCTGAAGTCAAATCCGGGAGACAACATGAAGGGCATCCATACGGTCAGAAAATCGCGAGGAGGCGATATCGTGATCGAAATGGAAAAAGGCACGAACGCCGGAGTCCTTGAAACATTTGCTAAACAGACCTTAGGAGAGGACTGTTTAGTAAGAAGAATGGCACCGAAAATCGTCTACGAGATAAAGGATTTAGATCCCACTATTGATAAGGACGAATTGCAAGAGGAACTAGCCCGAATCTTGCAAAAACAAAAAGAGGAAATTCAAATTAAAACTGTTAGATTTGGATACGGAGGAACCAAGACGGCAATCGTCTCCCTCCCTTCAGAAGCTCTGCAAATTTTAGGTCAAGAAAATAAACTAAAAATTGGATTTACAAACTGCAGAATTAAGAGAACCCAGAACTTATTAAGATGCTTTAAATGCCATGCCTTCGGCCACCTCTCCTACAACTGTTCTGCAGACTTGAAGGGACAGGAACTATGCAGAAGATGTGGAAACCTGGGGCATCAGATAAACGGATGTGAGGCAATAAGGTGCTGTATCTTATGCACAAGGGAGGGCATACATGCATCCAAAGCTGAACATGTAGCAGGAGCAGTCAATTGCCCGCAATATAGAAAATATATGGAACGTTTGGACAAGGGTAGCTCTAAATTATAAAATTCAATTTAAAGATACTCCAAATAAACCTGAATCATTGCAGATTGGCGCACTGCTTGCTAAACCAAACTGCAACAGAGCTGGGCGTAGATTTTGTACTAGTTTCAGAACCACTCTACAACCCGGGCAGCTGGATCTACACGAAGACAGGATCAGCAGCAGCAATCTGGGTGACGAATTTTAATGGAAATAGACGACTCGAAGATGGGGACGAATCAGAAGACGATTACTCTGCAGTAAGATTGGAAAAACTAACGATTGTGAGTACGTACGTATCGCCCAACATTTCGACCGATCTCTTCGCATTTAAAATTAAAAGATTAACGCAATTCTTGAGCCAGGAAATAGCGAAAGGTAACAGCGTAATTCTAGGAGGAGATTTCAATGCCAAGTCACCAGCCTGGGGCTCCAAGGAGCATAATCTAAAAGGAACAATACTGTTAGATGAACTTCTAAGAATAAATATTTACCCGTGTATTCCGGAAGGAGGCCACACATTCGAACGAGGAAGTTCCACTTCAAACTTGGACTTTATAGCGACCACCCAGGACCTGCAAAAGAATGAATTAGAATTTTCTAACAAGGTATTGAATTTAGAGTCGGCCTCTGACCATAAATACCTACTTACAGAGTTAAGAACAGCGGACGGAATCTCAAGGAGAAATACAAACCCTGGAGCTAGATGGAAAGTCACGAGGTCCGGCATCACCAGGCTGGGACTGGCATTGGATCGAACTCTAAGGGATCAGACAATAAATGCTGGTAGCACGTACACCTACGAAGAAGAAAATAAATTCTTCGAATGTATAGACAAAATCTGCGACGAGGCGCTGGACAAGGCTGATACGACGTCCACAAAAGGAAGAAGTAATAAATGGTGGAACCCGCAAATAAATAAGGAAAGAGCAAAAACGCAAAGGCTAAGGAGAGCCGCACAAAAAGCCAGGAAGAAAGGAAAAAATGACGAAAGGGAGGCATTAACTTACCTGTATAAACTTGCGAAAAAGAATCTCCAGAGAGTCATTAGTAAATCAAAGGAACAAACCTGGAAAGAACTTTGCGAAACAATCGACAAAGATGTATGGGGTAAACCATACAAAGCGGTCATGAGACAGGTCAAAAACAATAATCCACCAGCGACTCTTTCCGCACAATTTGCAGGAAAAGTTATGAAGGGGCTCTTTCCTCAAAAAGAGCAGCTAGCGGAACAACAAGGAGGTAGAAACGCAGCAGAAACACATAATCTACCTGTTTCAAATGATTTCAGGTCAATACCAATTCCGGATATCACCTCGGAAGAAGTCCTGGAAGCTGCCAAACTCCTGAAACCGGGAAAGGCGCCTGGCACTGACGGCATGCAACCAGAAATCCTCAAGGCACTGGTGCAATTTAGACCTGACAGGTTTGCCGCCTTATACAATGGAATCCTGACGAGAGGAATTATGCCGCAAAAATGGAAATACGCCAGAACCGTTCTGTTGAGGAAGGAAGGTAAGGACCCCTCCACCCCCTCAGCTTATAGACCCATATGCATTTTAGACGCCTCCGCTAAGCTGTTCGAGTACGTTATCCGAGCGAGGCTCCACGAAGAGCTTGGAGAGAAGCCGTTCAGTGTTTGCCAGTATGGGTTCACTAAAGGAACCTCGACAGTCCACGCTATGGAGGAAGTGAGGCAAGCAGCTATAGAGGCCTCAAGCAAAAATAGGTTTGCTGCATTAATCGCGTTGGATGTCAAAAACGCGTTTAACACGCTTAGCTGGACGGCCATCCATAGAGAAGTAACAAATAGAAAAATCCCCGAGTACCTCGCTCGGATACTAAAAGACTATTTCAGATGTAGAGCAGTGAAATATGAAGCACCTGAAGAAACGATACGCCTAAACATGAAAATGGGAGTCCCCCAGGGCTCAGTCCTGGGCCCCTTTTTATGGAATATGGTATATGATGGACTACTTAGTGCAAATAACCTACCGATGTGTAAAAAAATTGCCTTTGCAGATGATCTAGCGATAATCGTACAAGCAGCAACAGTCAGAAGACTAAAAATAAGAGCCGAACAGATGGCAGAAGAAGCTAGACTGTGGATGACCACTGCGGGTCTAGAATTAGCAGAAAGTAAAACAGAAATTATTATGCTAAACCGTAAGAGGGTGGAGGGTGAACTTACCTTCAGGATCGGAGAAGCTGAAATAAAGCCAACTACGGAACTAAGGTACTTGGGAGTTATCTTCGACTCCAATAAAAATTTCAAACAACAAATCGAAAGATCAACTAACAAGGCCATTAGGACGATGTCTGCCCTGAGCAGAATCATGACGAATTCAATGAGAACGAAACAATCAGGACGAAAGCTCTATTATATGACTATGGAATCGATTGTTCTTTATGGAGCACCGATATGGGCAGAAGCAGCAGACAAACCGACCAACAGGAAATTATTGAAGAGAACACAGAAAATTGGGCTAACAAGGGTAGTATCGGCGTATAGGTCAGTTCCACTAGAAACGCTATTGGTATTATCCGGAGTTGTACCCTGGAACCTGAAAATAAGAGAAAGGAGAGAAACCTTCGAGAAAGAAAATGAAGTGGCAGAATTAATAAGCTACGAAAGAAGAAACAGAGAGGAAACCGGGGACAGAAGGAATACACACACGCACACATACACACACACTCAAACACACACACACACGCATACACTAACAGAGACCCCGGTAGATACAGAAGAAAACGCAGAGGAGACAATGGAAGTAATGAGAAACAGCATGAAAAAGGTTATAAGGAAGCAAGCAAGAGAAAACACCTTACAGAAGTGGCAAGAGGAATGGGATGATGCGACGGTGGGAAGATGGACTCACCGACTCATCCCAGATATAGAGAAATGGATCAACAGAAAACATGGTCAACTAAATTTTTATATTACCCAAGCCCTTACGGGGCACGGTGTTTTTAATAATTTCAGGAAAAGAATAGGTAAAACAGCCTCCGACGAGTGTTGGTACCATCACGGAGTCCCCGATACACCGGATCACACACTCGTTGCATGCCTCAGATGGGAGGAAGAACGAAAACCACTGGTGGAGGCATTAAAAACCAGACCAGAAAACCTCACTATAGAAATCATCATGGAGGGGATCCTGGCGGAGGAAAAGACATGGATAATCTTTGCAAACTTCTGTAAGGACATCTTGAGAAAGAAGGAGGAAGAAGAGAGAAAAAGAGAAAAGGATCTCAGGGACAACCTGATCATGAGGGACACCGAGGAAGACCTGGAATCAGCTGACGCCGAGAGGATGATAGAATTATAATTAAGTTAAGCGGACTCTCCCTTTGTATTGCATAAGACAGTTAAGAATTTTTTAAACTAAATGAGAGCATATAGGCGCTAAGATGTTTGTTTTCCCTGTGTTGCAGCTCACTCTGGTGCGGGCGGAGGAGGGGGAGGAGGACGAGGACGAGGAAGACGGGACGGGACGTGTGACCACGCGGGAGAAAACAAGGAGATCTCTGAGTCAACTGACGCCTGTGAATAAGCGGACTTCGCGGGGCCGGGCTAGGCCGACATACGGGATACTTACCTTGGATGACCTCCAGCAGACTCACGGGTACTCGCTTCAGTGGACTACACCCAACGTCCGTCTCTCCCCTCTCCCCCCGGGCCGCCTGATGAAGGGTTGCAGCATGGGAGCAGCATCGAAACACGCCTGAAACAGAAAGAGAAATGTAAGGACCAGCGGCATAGTGCTTGCTGCAAGCGTTGCAGCGGCACAGGCGCAATTACCCGCATAGGGCAGGGTTCTGCAGTAACTGAGAGATAGTTGAACTAGGATAAGGTAGATCACTGTAAAAACATTGCAGTTGCCTGTAAAAGATCGATAAGGTAGGACGCGTATAAGGTAGTTCACTACCCAAGTGCCGATAACCAGCAGATACGGTATAGGCTTAACAGGGGCTAGTTAACCAGCGGCGTATTGCTTTCGCATATATAACAAAATGGTCGACAAAGCCAAGCACACGTGGCGACTTATACTTTTATTAATTTTGATATGATAGAACGATCATTTGGAAGCCAAAATGTGAACATGACGCTTTTTTGAGACGACCAATCATTGGAGACCAGAAATAACCTATAAAAGGAACTAAATAAAAAGATATTTTTAGGATGTAAAAAACCGGAGAAGAATATAAAAAATAGAAAATTAGCATTATTTAACGGACTAAAGACCTCTTAGTACTTTTGCAATAATAGCCTTATTACATTAGAAAAAACGCTTTTAAAGTTCAAATCAAGAGTAAAAAACAGGTTCAAGTATAATTAAGACCTGTAATTAACATAAGAAACGAAAACCTAAAAACTAGTTAGGTATAAATGTACCCTTCGTATTTGTTCTTAAAAGCAATAACTGTAAAGTTATAGACGATTGAAAGTTCAAGAAAGAATTAGGAAAAATGTTTTAAAAGTGACAAAAACGAAAAATAAAGGACTGATCGGAAAAATAGTGTCATTTCTTTAATAAAAGTACTCTTGACATTTTTTGATCAAACAAATGGCTTGGAAGATATTTCAAAATGTAACAAAATGAGATTTGCTCGAACGAGCTCAGATCGAGGTAGTAGTATAATACCTCGCCGCCGTTGTCTCAAGAAAGTGGGCATGTGGGCAACAAATGCAGAATTTATATAGTAGATGTAGTATGGTTAATAACATAGAACCAACGCAACGTTAGGTAAAAGACCGTAAATAATTGTATAACGGGTGTCCAAGATGTGAAGGGAAGTGAAACAAAACTCTTAAGTGATAAAGACCAGATTTAGGGATATTTTTCAAAATAGATAATTTAGAACAATTAACATAAAAAATTAAATCTAGCAATTTTAAATTGAATTAACATCTTTTGAAGTTTTTCGGATAGGCTCCCTATAATAATATAAGGGGTCCCAAAAGTCTAGAGCAGGAGTAAATAACTGGTTTTAATATAACAAACGGGTATATTTTATCTGCAAATCAAAAACAAAGTAACGAAGGGATAATAAATATACTGATGCAGTTGTCCCATAAGAGCAATAGTTTAAGAGTCGTGGGCTAATCAAAGTCCACACAGTTTATAGAAAAAGTTAAAAATTTTTCGCTAAAAACGATCAATGAAGGATCTAGAGTAAAAACAAGGATAATTCTTGACGAAAAGCACTCTTGAAAATTTTCGATCAGACAAACGGTTCTTTAAATATAACAAATTGTACTAAAATGCGGACAACTCGAACGATATGCGATCAAGATAGCACTTAATAGCCTCGGTAGCCTGCGCTCATAGTAGAAGGGCATACGAGGAATAAATAGAGGAATAATTTATTAAAAACGGCTAAGTAGCAAAGACAGATAGTATTATAATAACGGTCGCCAAAATAATTTCAGGGAAGGCTTCCAGAGAATAATACAAGGTAGACTAAAGTATAGTTTAGACAAAAAAAAAAAATTAAAATTAAATAATAATAATATACTTAAGATAACTAAGGGATATAGTAACATAATATTCATAATAGAAAAGACAATAGAGTAACAAAAATATTTAAATAGCTTACTAATAGAAAGAAGAATAGGTTACAAGTTAGGACAGATGAGAAGCTAACACAAAAAAACCTAAATGCAGAGAAAGACAATTAAAACCGGGCAAATTAGTGAGCTAGAATCAATTAAAGACTGGAAACACGCTGTGTGATTTTTTAAAAGGAATATCCGATAAACATTCGACAAGATCAAAAAATTTTTTATATTAAAAGAACGCGGCTCGATCGAGCTGAAATAGCGACTATAGGTGAAAATCTCGACGTTAGGCTTCACAAGAAAACGGGCGATTAGAAATAGAACTATATTGTAATAACCGAACAGTTCAAACTCTGCCGTTAAGCATACCGGTTAATTTGATTTTCATAAAAGAAATAAGACATGGTATACTTTGGCAAGAATATTGCTAGCAAGGGTAGAAGAAGAAAAACTAGGGCATGACAACGGTCTCGTACACGAACAACCAGTACAGTCGAAAAACCAAAATCTTTGAAAACAACATAGGAGGCACTCAAGGCCGTTTCAAAATAGAACAACAAGTACATATAGAAAAAACACGCGGAGTGTCAAGCGGGAGGGGATAGCTACAGGTCACGCGAGCCCCAACGGATAAAATCCAAATCAGAGTAAAGTGAACCGCCACGGTAATCGGAGCTTAACAGCAGATTTTTGAGTCTATAGCCGCGAAAGAAACAAAGAAGTTAAACTCGAAGTGAGTTTCAAGCATTAATTAAAAGAAGAATTACAAATAAGATAATTAATTCGCGCGATTTCGAGGAAAATAAGAGCAAATCTCCCCCGGGGGACTAGTTCCGAATCTCCGGGTTCAAATCACGTGAATTCGGTTATTAAACTGAACAAAGTGGATCGAGACACAGTGTAAAGTAAATTAAAATTAATTAATTAATTAATTAAGGTACTTACTTGTTATCGGGAATTCGTACGGTACGGTTTTTTCCTCGTGGAAAACCCACTCGGTCGCACGAATCGATGAAATACCACGGTCCGGAACATCTAGAAAAAAAAAGAGAGAAAATAATAAATTAGTTACTAATTAATAAAACAAGACGGGCTTGTGCGTGCGGAGATTATTGTGCGTGCGGAGATTACTCGACACGAAAACCCCTTCCTTCCAGTAAATCAAGGAACGGAGAGTGCCGGTGAAAAACCTGTAAAAAGAAAAAATTATTAGTATAATTAAAATTAATGGTCGGAGTGAGGGACACATTGAGAACAGAAGTGCATTAACTGAAAGTGAGAAAAAAGGACTTAAAGTGAGGAATTTAGGGAAAAAATTTCGAAATAGAGAAGTACCACCAGATAAACCGATACACACGGACGAGGAAGAGGGACCACACCGCGAGGGGTCGGTCGTATCTCATAAAAATAAGGTAGGAGAAAGGGTTTAGTGCCTAAAAATAGGAAAGAGTAGAAAAAAGTAGGAAAAGAGATCATTTGACCTTGAACACAAGAGAGAACTAGCGGTTTTTATATAACTAACCCACATCTATTAGTGCAGCTACGGATAGGGATAGACATAAGAAGCAATCGCCCTATAGGAAGTTTTCTCGTAAAACCTATCCCTGTAGGTGTTAGGGTCGTTATCTCGAGAACGGGGGGCCGGAGGCGAAAATCGTGTACCTCCGAAACTTCTTCGGAGACCAGTCGCCAACCCTGAGATACCCCCCCCCCAAGAGGATAGCCTACCCAGAAAATTTTTTCAGTCGAAAATTTATGGGACACCCGGTATATAAGAAAAACTTAGACTTTATCCGATCTAGGCGTGCGACGGCTCGTTGTAAAGCTCTAGCCGAGCCCTAACCGACTACCGGGTCAGCTTTTTGAAAATCTCTAAATTCGAGGTAATTTTTCCCACAGCTCGGAAAGGAGGGGGCAAAATCGAAAAAGTTTTTCAGGGGGGAGAATAGTTCTCCAATCCGACCCCGAAAGACTCGCCACCCTCCGAAATAGGCGTATACCGAATTTCGGCCCGATAGGTCAATTTTCGTACGGAACCATAATCGCGAAAACACCTAAGAAAACGCCGGGTACGATAAAACCGTGTGGGGGCTCTTTGGAAAGCCAGAGAGCAGGGCTGGCATTTCGCCAAAGCAGATTTTGTATATCGTGTAAAATAAAAGAAGTAACATACAGTTAAGAATAAAAAATTAGAGTAAGAGAAGGTATCGACACCTTGACACGTTTAGACCACGCGCAGGCGTTTTAATGATAGGTTAAATTAGGCTAAGAGCGAAAAAATAAAAAAAAATCAATTAAAAATAAGGTAGCGTTTAAGACTAGAAAATAAGAACATTTATAGAAATATATATATATATATACATAGAGGCTAGAAAATTATTTACAGTAGCGAATAAAATAAGATAAGATACTTTAAAAGTTAAATAAGAAGTTAGTTTATTTTAGTGTTTTTGAATTTGAATTTGAATTTATTGCATTTCGTATACTATACTATACTATATTATACTAAGCACTATTATACTGTATTAGATTTACAAACAATTTTGAATAAGCGAAATAGTTTTAACTACGACAGACATTGTAATTTTTAGGTGATTCTGTAATTTTAGAAAATGAAATAGAGACAAATACCCGTTTAAAAAAAAAAAAAAAGGATAGAGGATAGGATTGGATAGAGGATAGGATATTATAGTGGATATGATAGGATAGAGAATAGGATAGGATAGAGGATAGGATAGGATAGAGGATTACATAGGGGATTGGATATAATAGAGGATAGGAGACGACAGTGGATAGTATAGTATATAGGATTGAATAGGATACGATAGAGGATAGGATAGGATACGATAGAGGATAGGTTCGGATAGAGGATAGGATCGGATAGAGCAGAGGATAGAGGATACGATATGATTCAGGTTAGGATAGGATAGAGCAGACGATAGCGGATTGGATAGCATAGAGGAGAGGATACAGGATAGGATAGGATAGAGGATAGGATAGGATAGAGGATAGGATAGGATAGAGGATAGGATAGGATAGAGGATTACATAGGGGATTGGATATAATAGAGGATAGGAGACGACAGTGGATAGTATAGTATATAGGATTGAATAGGATACGATAGAGGATAGGATAGGATACGATAGAGGATAGGTTCGGATAGAGGATAGGATCGGATAGAGCAGAGGATAGAGGATACGATATGATTCAGGTTAGGATAGGATAGAGCAGACGATAGCGGATTGGATAGCATAGAGGAGAGGAAACAGGATAGGATAGGATAGAGGATAGGATAGGATAGAGGATAGGATAGGATAGAGGATAGGATAGGATAGAGGATAGGATAGGATAGAGGATAGGATAGGATAGAGGATAGGATAGGATAGAGGATAGGATAGGATAGAGGATAGGATAGGATAGAGGATAGGATAGGATAGGATAGAGGATAGGATAGGACAGAGTATAGGATAGGGGATTGGATAAGATAGAGGATAGGATAGGATAGAGGATAGGATAGGATAGAGGATAGGAGAGGATAGAGAATAGGATAGGATAGAGGATAGGATGGGATAGAGGATAGGATAGGATTGAGTGCAGGATAGGATAGTGGATAGGATAGGATAGAGAAGACAATAGAGGATACGATATGATTCAGTGTAGGATAGGATAGAGCAGACGATAGCGGATAGGATAGGATAGAGCAGACGATAGAGAATACGATATGATTCAGAATAGGATAGGATAGAGCAGACGATAGCGGATAGGATACGGGATTGGATTGGATAGAGGATAGGATAGGATAGAGGATAGGATAGGATACAGGATAGGATAGGGGATTGGATAGGATAGATTATAGGATAGGATTCAAAATAGGACAGGGGACTGGATAGAATAGAGGATAGGATAGGCTAGAGTATAGGATAGGAATGAGGATAGGATAGTGTTCAGGATAGGTTAGGATAGAGGATAGGATAGGATAGAGGATAGGATAGGCTATAGTATAGGATAGGATAGAGGATACCATAGGATAGAGGATTGGATAGGATAGCGGATAGGATAGGATAGAGGACAGAATAAGATAGAGGATAGGATAGGAAAGGATAGGATAGGATAGAGGATAGGATAGGATAGAGTATAGGATATAGGATTGTATAGGATACGACAGAAGATGGGATAGGATAGGATAGATGATAGGATCGGATAGAGGATAGGATAGGGGATAGGGTAGGAGAGAGGATAGGACAGGATAGAGGATAGGATAGGATAGACGATAGGATAGAGAATAGGATAGGATAGAGGATAGGATAGGGGATTGGATAGGATAGAGGATAGGATAGAGGATTGGATAGGATAGAGGATATGATAGGGGATTGGATAGGATAGAGGATAGGATAGGATAGAGGATATTATAGGATAGAGGATACGATAGGATAGAGGATAGGATAGGATAGGAGATAGGATAGGACAGCGGATAGGTTAGGATGGAGTATACGATACGAATGAGGATAGGATAGGGTTGAAGATAGGATAGGATAGGATAGAGGATAGGATAGGATAGAGGATAGGATAGGATAGAGGTTAGGAGAGGATAGAGGATAGGATAGGATAGAGGATAGGATAGGATAGAGGATAGGATAGGATAGGATAGGATAGAGGATAGGATAGGATAGAGGATAGGATAGGATAGAGGATAGGATAGGATAGAGGATAGGATAGGATAGAGGATAGGACAGGATAGAGGATAGGATAGGATAGGATAGAGGATAGGATAGACGATAGGATAGAGGATAGGATAGAGGATAGGATAGAGGATTGGATAGGATAGAGGATATTATAGAATAGAAGATAGGATAGGATAGCGGATAGGTTAGGATGGAGTATAGGATACGAATGAGGATAGGATAGGGTTGAGGATAGGATAGGATAGGATAGAGGATAGGATATAGGATTGGATAGGATAGAGGATAGGATACGATAGAGGATAGGATAGGATAGCGGATAGGATAGGATAGAGTATAGGATAGGATAGAGGACAGGATACTATAGAGGATAGGATAGGATTGAGGATAGGATAGGATAGAGGATAGGACGGGATAGAGAAGAGGATAGGATAGAGGATACGATCTAATGGAGGATAGAATAGGATAGAGGAAAGTATAGGGTAGTGGAAAGGATAGGATAGAGGATAGGATAGGGGATTGGATAGGGGATTGGATAGGATAGAGGATAGGAGGCGAAAGAGGATAGGATTGCATAGAGAATAGGATAGAGGGTAGGATAGAGGATAGGATAGGATAGCGGATAGGATAGGATATAGGATGGGATAGGATAGAGGATAGGATACGATAGAGGATAGGGTAGGATTCAGGATAGGATAGGATAGAGGATAGGATATAGGATTGGATAGGATAGAGGACAGGGTAGGATAGGATAGAGGATAGGATAGAGGATAGGATAGAGGATTGGATAGGATGGAGGATAGGATAGGGGATTGGATAGGATAGAGGATAGGATAGGATTGAGGATAGGATAGGCTAGAGGCTCGGATATTATAGAGGATAGGATATAATACAGGATATGATAGGATAGATGATATTATAGGATAGAGGATAGGATAGGATAGAGGATAGGATAGGATAGAGGATAGGATAGGATAGAGGTTAGGATAGGATAGAGGATAGGATAGGATAGAGGATAGGATAGGATAGAGGATAGGATAGGATAGAGGATAGGATAGGATAGAGGATAGGATAGGATACAGGGTAGGATAGGATAGAGGATAGGATAGGATAGAGGATAGGATAGGATAGAGGATAGGATAGGATAGAGGATAGGATAGGATAGAGGATACGATAGGATACAGGATTGGATCGGACCGAGGATAGGATAGAGGATCGGGTAGGATACGATAGAGGGTAGGATATGTTATTGGAAAGGATTGCGGAGAGGAGACGTTAGAGGATAGGATAGGGGATTGGATAGGATACAGGATAGGATAGGATAGAGTGTAGGACAGGGTAGAGGATAGGATAGGATAGAGTATAGGACAGGGTAGAGGATAGGATAGGATAGAGGATAGGACAGGATAGAGGATAGGATAGGATAGAGGATAGGTCGGGATAGTGGATGGGATAGAGGATTGGATAGGATAGAGGATATAATACGATAGAGGATAGGACACGATAGAGGATAGGATAGGATAGAGGATAGGGTAGGATAGAGGATACGATAGGATAGAGCATAGGATACAGGATAGGATAGAGGATTGGATAGGATAGGATAAGATAGAGGATAGGATAGAGGATTGGATACGATAGAGGATAGGATAGTATTGAGGATAGGATAGGATAGAGGATTGGATCGGACCGAGGATAGGATAGAGGATCGGATAGGATAGAGGATATAATACGATAGAGGATAGGATAGGATAGAGGATAGGGTAGGATAGAGGATAGGATAGAGGATAGGATAGAGGATAGGATAGAGGATTGGATAGGATAGGATAAGATAGAGGATAGGATAGAGGATTGGATAGGATAGGATAAGATAGAGGTTAAGATAGGGGATTGGATAGGATAGCGGATAGGATAGGATAGAGGATACGATATTATAGAGGATAGGATAGGATAGAGGATAGGATCGGATAGAGGATAAGATAGGGGATTGGATAGGATAGAGTATAGGATACGATAGAGGATCGGATAGGATAGAGGATAGGATAGGAGATTGGATAGGATAGAGGTTAGGAGACGATAGAGGATAGGATAGGGTTGAGGATAGGATAGGTTAGAGTCTCGGATATTATAGAGGATAGGATATAATACAGGATATGACAGGATAGATGATATTATAGGATAGAGGACGGGATAGGATAGAGGATACGATCTTATGGAGGATATAATAGGATAGAGGAAAGTATAGGGTAGTGGAAAGGATAGGATAGAGGATAGGATAGGATAGAGGATAGAATAGGATAGAGGTTAGGATAGGATAGAGGATAGGATAGGATAGAGGATAGGTCGGGATAGAGGATGGGATAGAGGATTGGATAGGATAGAGGATATAATACGATAGAGGATAGGACACGATAGAGGATAGGATAGGATAGAGGATAGGGTAGGATAGAGGATACGATAGGATAGACGATAGGATAGAGGATAGGATAGAGGATTGGATAGGATAGGATAAGATAGAGGATATGATAGAGGATTGGATAGGAAAGGATAAGATAGAGGATAAGATAGGGGATTGGATAGGATAGCGGATAGGATAAGATGGAGGATACGATATTATAGAGGATGGGATAGGATAGAGGATAGGATAGGGGATTGGATAGGATAGAGGATAGGATAGGGGATTGGATAGGATAGAGGATAGGATAGTATTGAACATAGGATAGGATAGAGGATTGGATCGGACCGAGGATAGGATAGAGGATCGGATAGGATAGAGGATATAATACGATAGAGGATAGGATAGGATAGAGGATAGGGTAGGATAGAGGATACGATAGGATAGAGGATAGGATAGAGGATAGGATAGAGGATTGGATAGGATAGGATAAGATAGAGGATAGGATAGAGGATTGGATAGGATAGGATAAGATAGAGGTTAAGATAGGGGATTGGATAGGATAGCGGATAGGATAGGATAGAGGATACGATATTATAGAGGATAGGATAGGATAGAGGATAGGATCGGATAGAGGATAATATAGGATAGAGGATAGGATAGGACAGAGGATTGGATAGGAAACAGGATAGCATTGAAGATAGGATAGGATAGAGGATAGGATAGAGGATAGGATAGAGTATTGGATAAAGAATAGGTTAGAGGATTGGATAGGATAGAGGATAGGATTGGGGATTGGAGAGGATAGAGGATAGGATACGATAGAGGATCGGATAGGATAGAGGATAGGATAGGAGATTGGATAGGATAGAGGTTAGGAGACGATAGAGGATAGGATAGGGTTGAGGATAGGATAGCTTAGAGTCTCGGATATTATAGAGGATAGGATATAATACAGGATATGATAGGATAGATGATATTATAGGATAGTGGACGGGATAGGATAGAGGATACGATCTTATGGTGGACAGGATAGGATAGAGGAAAGTATAGGGTAGTGGAAAGTATAGGATACAGGATAGGATAGGGGATTGGATAGGATAGACGATAGGAGGCGAAAGAGGATAGGATTGGATAAAGAATAGGATAGAGGATAGGATAGAGGATTGGATACGATAGAGGATATTATAGGATAGAGGATAGGATAGGATAGCGGATAGGATAGGATGGAGTATAGGATAGAATTGAGGATAGTATAGGCTTGAGGAGAGGATAGGATAGAGGATAGGATAGGATAGAGGATAGGATAGGATAGGGAATAGGATAGGATAGAGGATAGGATAGGATAGAGAATAGGATAGGATAGAGGATAGGATTGGATAGAGGATAGGACAGGGTAGAGGATAGGATAGGATAGAGGATAGGATAGGGGATTGGTTAGGATAGAGGATAGGATAGGATTGAGGATAGGATAGGTTAGAGTCTCGGATATTATAGAGGATAGGATATAATACAGGATATGACAGGATAGATGATATTATAGGATAGAGGACGGGATAGGATAGAGGATACGATCTTATGGAGGATATAATAGGATAGAGGAAAGTATAGGGTAGTGGAAAGGATAGGATAGAGGATAGGATAGGATAGAGGATAGAATAGGATAGAGGTTAGGATAGGATAGAGGATAGGATAGGATAGAGGATAGGTCGGGATAGAGGATGGGATAGAGGATTGGATAGGATAGAGGATATAATACGATAGAGGATAGGACACGATAGAGGATAGGATAGGATAGAGGATAGGGTAGGATAGAGGATACGATAGGATAGACGATAGGATAGAGGATAGGATAGAGGATTGGATAGGATAGGATAAGATAGAGGATATGATAGAGGATTGGATAGGAAAGGATAAGATAGAGGATAAGATAGGGGATTGGATAGGATAGCGGATAGGATAAGATGGAGGATACGATATTATAGAGGATGGGATAGGATAGAGGATAGGATAGAGGATCGGATAGGATAGAGGATATAATACGATAGAGGATAGGATAGGATAGAGGATAGGGTAGGATAGAGGATACGATAGGATAGAGGATAGGATAGAGGATAGGATAGAGGATTGGATAGGATAGAGGATAGGATAGGATAGAGGATATTATAGGATAGAGGATAGGTTAGGATACAGAATTGGATAGGATACAGGATTGCATTTAGGATTGGATAGAATAGAGGATAGGATAGAGGATAGGATAGATCATATTATAGGATCTAGGATAGGATAGGATAGATAATAGAATTTGATAGTGGATGGGATAGGATAGAGGGTATTATAGGATAGAGGATAGGATAGGATAGAGGATAGGATGGGATAGAGGAGGGGATAGGATAGAGGATACGATATGAAACAGGATAGGATAGGATAGAGGATATTATAGGATAGAGGATAGGTTAGGATAGAGGATAGGTTAGGATAGAGGATATTATACTATAGAGGATAGGAGAGGATAGAGGACAGGATACAATAGAGGATAGGATAGGATAGAGGATAGGATAGGATAGTGGATAGGATAGGATAGAGGATAGGATAGGATAGGATACAGGATAAGATAGAGGATAGGATAGAGGGTAGGATAGGATAGATAGAGGATAGAATAGAGGATAGGATCGGATAGACGATAGGATCGGATAGAGGATAGGATAGGATAGAGGATAGGATAGGATAGAGGATGGGATAGGATGGAGGATAGGATAGCATAGAGGATGGGATAGGATGGAGGATAGGATAGGATAGAGGATAGGATATGATAGAGGATAGGATAGAATAGAGGATAGGATAGAATAGAGGATAGGATAGGATACAGGATATGATAGGATAGAGGATAGGATAGGATTGAGGATAGGACGGGATAAAGGAGAGGATAGAGGATTGGATAGGATAGAGCATAGGATAGAGGAAAGGATAGACTATAGAATAGGATGGAGGATAGGATAGGATAGAGGATAGGATAGGATAGAGTATAGGATAGGATAGAGGATAGGATAGGATAGAGGATAGGATAGGAAAGTGGATAGGATATAATAGAGGATAGGATAGGGGATTGGATAGGACAGAGGATATGATAGGATTGAACATAGGATAGGATAGTGGATTGGAGAGGATTGAGGATAGGATAGGATTAAGGATAGGATAGGATAGAGGATAGGATAGGATAGAGTATCGGATAGGGGATTGGATAGGATAGAGGATAGGAGACGATAGAGAATAGGATAGGGGATTGGATAGGATAGAGGATAGGATAGGATAGAGGATAGAATAGAGGATAGGATCGGATAGAGGATAGGATAGGGGATTGGAAAGGACAGAGGATATGATAGGATAAAGGCTAGGATAGGATAGAGGATAGGATATGATAGAGGATAGGGTAGGATAGAGGATACGATAGGATAGAGCATAGGATACAGGATAGGATAGATGATTGGATAGGATAGGATAAGATAGAGGTTAAGATAGGGGATTGGATAGGATAGCGGATAGGATAGGATAGAGGATACGATATTATAGAGGATAGGATAGGATAGAGGATAGGATCGGATAGAGGATAAGATAGGGGATTGGATAGGATAGAGTATAGGATACGATAGAGGATCGGATAGGATAGAGGATAGGATAGGAGATTGGATAGGATAGAGGATAGGAGACGATAGAGGATAGGATAGGGTTGAGGATAGGATAGGTTAGAGTCTCGGATATTATAGAGGATAGGATATAATACAGGATATGATAGGATAGATGATATTATAGGATAGTGGACGGGATAGGATAGAGGATACGATCTTATGGAGGACAGGATAGGATAGAGGAAAGTATAGGGTAGTGGAAAGTATAGGATACAGGATAGGATAGGGGATTGGATAGGATAGACGATAGGAGGCGAAAGAGGATAGGATTGGATAAAGAATAGGATAGAGGATAGGATAGAGGATTGGATACGATAGAGGATATTATAGGATAGAGGATAGGATAGGATAGCGGATAGGATAGGATGGAGTATAGGATAGAATTGAGGATAGTATAGGCTTGAGGAGAGGATAGGATAGAGGATAGGATAGGATAGAGGATAGGATAGGATAGGGAATAGGATAGGATAGAGGATAGGATAGGATAGAGAATAGGATAGGATAGAGGATAGGATTGGATAGAGGATAGGACAGGGTAGAGGATAGGATAGGATAGAGGATAGGATAGGGGATTGGTTAGGATAGAGGATAGGATAGGATTGAGGATAGGATAGGTTAGAGTCTCGGATATTATAGAGGATAGGATATAATACAGGATATGACAGGATAGATGATATTATAGGATAGAGGACGGGATAGGATAGAGGATACGATCTTATGGAGGATATAATAGGATAGAGGAAAGTATAGGGTAGTGGAAAGGATAGGATAGAGGATAGGATAGGATAGAGGATAGAATAGGATAGAGGTTAGGATAGGATAGAGGATAGGATAGGATAGATTATGGGATAGGATAGAGGATAGGATATAATAGAGGATAGGAAAGGTGATTGGATAGTACAGAGGATATGATAGGATAGAGGATAGGATAGGATAGGATAGTGGATTGGATAGGGTAGAGTATAGAATAGGATAGAGGATAGGATAGGATAGAGGATAGGATGGAATGGAGGATAGGATAGGATAGAGGATAGGATATAATAGAGGAAAGGATCGGATAGAGGATAGGATAGGGGATTGGACAGGACAGAGGATATGATAGGATAAAGGCTAGGATAGGATAGTGGATTGGATAGGATAGAGAATAGGATAGGATTGAGGATAGGATAGGATAGAGGATAGGATATGATAGAGGATCGGATAGGGGATTGGATAGGATAGAGGATAGGATAGGATACAGGATATGTTAGGATAGAGGATAGGATAGGATTGAGGATAGGACGGGATAAGGGAGAGGATAGAGGATTGGATAGGATAGAGCATAGGATAGAGGAAAGGATAGACTATAGAATAGGATAGAGGATAGGATAGGATTGAGGATAGGATAGGATAGAGGATAGGATAGGATAGAGGATAGGATAGGATACAGGATATGTTAGGATAGAGGATAGGATAGGATTGAGGATAGGACGGGATAAAGGAGAGGATAGAGGATTGGATAGGATAGAGCATAGGATAGAGGAAAGGATAGACTATACTATAGGATAGAGGATAGGATAGGATTGAGGATAGGATAGGATAGGATAGAGGATCGGATAGGGGATTGGATAGCATAGAGGATAGGAGACGATAGAGGATAGGATAGGGGATTGGATAGGACAGAGGACAGGAGACGATAGAGGATAGCATACGATAGAGGTTACGATAGGATAGAGGATAGGATTGGATAGAGGATGGGATAGGATAGAGTATAGGATAGGATAGAGGATAGGATAGGATAGAGGATAGGATAGGAAAGAGGATAGGATATAATAGAGGATAGGATATAATAGAGGATAGTATAGGGGATTGGATAGGACAGAGGTTATGATAGGATAGACCATAGGATAGGATAGTGGATTGGAGAGGATAGAGGATAGGATAGGATTAAGGATAGGATAGGATAGAGGATATGATAGGATAGAGTATCGGATAGGGGATTGAATAGGATAGAGGATAGGAGACGATAGAGGATAGGATAGGGGATTGGATAGGATAGAGGATAGGAGAGGATAGAGGATAGAATAGAGGATAGGATCGGATAGAGGATAGGATAGGGGATTGGATAGGATAGAGGATAGGATAGGATTGAGGATAGGATAGGATAGAGGATAGGATATGATAGAGGATCGGATAGGGGATTGGATAGGATAGAGTATATAATAGGATAGAGGATAGGATAGAATAGAGGATAGGATAGGATACAGGATATGATAGGATAGAGGATAGGATAGGATTGAGGATAGGACGGGATAAAGGAGAGGATAGAGGATTGGATAGGATAGAGCATAGGATAGAGGAAAGGATAGACTATATAATAGGATAGAGGATAGGATAGGATAAAGGATAGGATAGGATTGAGGATAGGATAGGGTAGGATAGAGGTTCGGATAGGGGATTCGATAGGATAGAGGATAGGAGACGATAGAGGATAGGATAGTGGATTGGATAGGATAGAGGACAGGAGACGATAGAGGATAGCATACGATAGAGGTTACGATAGGATGGAGGATAGGATAGGATAGAGGATAGGATAGGATAGAGTATAGGATAGGATAGAGAATAGGATAGAATAGAGGATAGGAAAGGATAGAGGATAGGATAGGATAGAGGGTAGGATAGGAAAGAGGATAGGATAGGGTAGAGGATGGGATAGGATGGAGGATAGGATAGGACAGAGGATAGGATAGGATGGAGGATAAGATAGGATAGAGGATAGGATATAATAGAGGATAGGATCGGATAGATGATAGGATAGGGGATTGGACAGGACAGAGGATATGATAGGATAGAGGATAGGATAGGATATCGGATTGGATAGTATAGATGATAGGATAGGGTTGAGGATAGGATAGGATAGAGGATAGGATAGGATAGAGGATCGGATAAGGGATTGGATAGGATAGAGGATAGGAGACGATAGAGGATAGGATAGGGGATTGGATAGGATAGAGGATAGGAGACGATAGAGGATAGGATAGGGGATTGGATAGGATAGAGGACAGGAGACGATAGAGGATAGCATACGATACTCGATAGGATAGGCTAGAGGATAGGATAGGATAGAGGATAGGATAGGATAAAGGATAGGATAGAGGATAGGATCGGATAGAGGATAGGATAGGGGATTGGATAGGATAGAGGATAGGATAGGATCGTGGATATAATAGGATGGAGGATAGGATAGGATAGAGGATAGGATATAATAGAGGATAGGATCGGATAGAGGATAGGATAGGGGATTGGATAGGACAGAGGATATGATAGGATAGAGGATAGGATAGGATAGAGGATTGGATAGGATAGAGGATAGGATAGGGTTGAGGATAGGATAGGATAGAGGATAGGATAGGATAGAGGATCGGATAGGGGATTGGATAGGATAGAGGATAGGAGATGATAGAGGATAGGATAGGGGATTGGATAGGATAGAGGACAGGAGACGATAGAGGATAGCATACGATAGAGGTTACGATAGGATAGAGGATAGGATAGGATAGAGGATAGGATAGGATAGAGTATAGGATAGGATAGATGATAGGATAGGATAGAGGATAGGATAGGAAAGAGGATAGGATATAATAGAGGATAGGATAGGGGATTGGATAGGACAGATGATATGATAGGATAGAACATAGGATAGGATAGTGGATTCGAGAGGATAGAGGATAGGATAGGATTAAGGATAGGATAGGATAGAGGATAGGATAGGATAGAGTATCGGATAGGATAGAGTATCGGATAGGGGATTGGATAGGATAGAGGATAGGAGACGATAGAGGATAGGATAGGGGATTGGATAGGATAGAGGATAGGATAGGATAGAGGATAGGATATGATAGAGGATCGGATAGGGGATTGGATAGGATAGAGGATAGGATAGGATACAGGATATGTTAGGATAGAGGATAGGATAGGATTGAGGATAGGACGGGATAAGGGAGAGGATAGAGGATTGGATAGGATAGAGCATAGGATAGAGGAAAGGATAGACTATAGAATAGGATAGAGGATAGGATAGGATAGGATAGAGGATAGGATATAATAGAGGATAGGATCGGATAGAGGATAGGATAGGGGATTGGACAGGACAGAGGATATGATAGGGTAGAGGATCGGATAGGGGATTGGATAGGATAGAGGATAGGAGACGATAGAGGATAGGATAGGGGATTGGATAGGATAGTGGACAGGAGACGATAGAGGATAGCATACGATACAGGATAGGATAGGATAGAGGATAGGAAAGGATAGAGGAAAGGATAGGATAGAGGGTAGGATAGGATTGAGGATAGGACGGGATAAAGGAGAGGATAGAGGATTGGATAGGATAGAGCATAGGATAGAGGAAAGGATAGACTATAGAATAGGATAGAGGATAGGATAGGATAGAGGATAGGATAGGATAGAGGATAGGATAGGATAGAGGATAGGATAGGATACAGGATATGTTAGGATAGAGGATAGGATAGGATTGAGGATAGGACGGGATAAAGGAGAGGATAGAGGATTGGATAGGATAGAGCATAGGATAGAGGAAAGGATAGACTATACTATAGGATAGAGGATAGGTTAGGATTGAGGATAGGATAGGATAGGATAGAGGATCGGATAGGGGATTGGATAGCATAGAGGATAGGAGACGATAGAGGATAGGATAGGGGATTGGATAGGATAGAGGACAGGAGACGATAGAGGATAGCATACGATAGAGGTTACGATAGGATAGAGGATAGGATTGGATAGAGGATGGGATAGGATAGAGTATAGGATAGGATAGAGGATAGGATAGGATAGAGGATAGGATAGGAAAGAGGATAGGATATAATAGAGGATAGGATATAATAGAGGATAGTATAGGGGATTGGATAGGACAGAGGTTATGATAGGATAGACCATAGGATAGGATAGTGGATTGGAGAGGATAGAGGATAGGATAGGATTAAGGATAGGATAGGATAGAGGATATGATAGGATAGAGGATAGGATATGATAGAGGATCGGATAGGGGATTGGATAGGATAGAGTATATAATAGGATAGAGGATAGGATAGAATAGAGGATAGGATAGGATACAGGATATGATAGGATAGAGGATAGGATAGGATTGAGGATAGGACGGGATAAAGGAGAGGATAGAGGATTGGATAGGATAGAGCATAGGATAGAGGAAAGGATAGACTATATAATAGGATAGAGGATAGGATAGGATAAAGGATAGGATAGGATTGAGGATAGGATAGGGTAGGATAGAGGTTCGGATAGGGGATTCGATAGGATAGAGGATAGGAGACGATAGAGGATAGGATAGTGGATTGGATAGGATAGAGGACAGGAGACGATAGAGGATAGCATACGATAGAGGTTACGATAGGATGGAGGATAGGATAGGATAGAGGATAGGATAGGATAGAGTATAGGATAGGATAGAGAATAGGATAGAATAGAGGATAGGATAGGAAAGAGGATAGGATAGTATAGTGGATAGGATATAATAGAGGATAGGATCGGATAGAGGATAGGATAGGGGATTGGATAGGACAGATGATATGATAGGATAGAGGATCGGATAGGGGATTGGATAGGATAGAGGATAGGAGACGATAGAGGATAGGATAGGGGATTGGATAGGATAGAGGACAGGAGACGATAGAGGATAGCATACGATACAGGATAGGATAGGATAGAGGATAGGAAAGGATAGAGGATAGGATAGGATAGAGGGTAGGATAGGAAAGAGGATAGGATAGGGTAGAGGATGGGATAGGATGGAGGATAGGATAGGATGGAGGATAAGATAGGATAGAGGATAGGATATAATAGAGGATAGGATCGGATAGATGATAGGATAGGGGATTGGACAGGACAGAGGATATGATAGGATAGAGGATAGGATAGGATATCGGATTGGATAGTATAGATGATAGGATAGGGTTGAGGATAGGATAGGATAGAGGATAGGATAGGATAGAGGATCGGATAAGGGATTGGATAGGATAGAGGATAGGAGACGATAGAGGATAGGATAGGGGATTGGATAGGATAGAGGATAGGAGACGATAGAGGATAGGATAGGGGATTGGATAGGATAGAGGACAGGAGACGATAGAGGATAGCATACGATACTCGATAGGATAGGCTAGAGGATAGGATAGGATAGAGGATAGGATAGGATAAAGGATAGGATAGAGGATAGGATCGGATAGAGGATAGGATAGGGGATTGGATAGGATAGAGGATAGGATAGGATCGTGGATATAATAGGATGGAGGATAGGATAGGGTAGAGGATAGGATATAATAGAGGATAGGATCGGATAGAGGATAGGATAGGGGATTGGATAGGACAGTGGATAGGATAGGATTGAGGATAGGATAGGATAGAGGATAGGATAGGGGTTTGGATAGGATAGAGAATAGGATAGGATAGAGGATAGGATAGGATGGAGGATAGGATAGGATAGAGGATAGGATATAATAGAGGATAGGATCGGATAAAGGATAGGATAGGGGATTGGAAAGGACAGTGGATATGATAGGATAGAGGATAGGTTAGGATAGGACAGTGGATTGGATAGTATAGAGTAGAGAATAGGATACAGGATAGGATAGGATAGTGGATAGGATAGGATTGAGGATAGGATAGGATAGAGGATACGATAGGATGGAGGATAGGATAGGATAGAGGATAGGATATAATAGAGGATAGGATATAATAGAGGATAGGATAGGGGATTGGATAGGACAGAGGATATGATAGGATAGAGGATAGGATAGGATAGTGGATTGGATAGGATAGATGATAGGATAGGATTGAGGATAGGATAGGATAGAGGATAGGATAGGATAGAGAATCGGATAGGGGATTGGATAGGATAGAGGATAGGAGACGATAGAGTATAGGATAGGGGATTGGATAGGATAGAGGACAGGAGACGATAGAGGATAGGATAGAATAGAGGATTGGATAGGATAGAGGATAGGATAGGATAGAGGATAGGATAGGATAGAGGATAGGATAGGATAGAGGATACGATAGAGGGTAGGATCGGATAGAGGATAGGATAGGGGATTGGATAGGATAGAGGATAGGATAGGATCGTGGATATAATAGGATGGAGGATAGGATAGGATAGAGGATGGGATATAATAGAGGATAGGATCGGATAGAGGATAGGATAGGATAGAGGATAGGATAGGATAGAGGACAGGAGACGATAGAGGATAGGATTGAATATAGGATATGATAGGATACTGGATAGGATAGGATAGAGGGTAGGATAGGATAGAGGATAGGATAGGATAGAGGATAGGATAGGATAGAGGAGAGGATATGATAGAGGATAGGATAGGATAGAGGATAGGATAGAGGATAGGATCGGATAGAGGATAGGATAGGGGATTGGATAGGATAGAGGATAGGATAGGATCGTGGATATAATAGGATGGAGGATAGGGTAGGATAGAGGATAGGATATAATAGAGGATAGGATCGGATAGAGGATAGGATAGGATAGAGGATGGGATAGGATGGAGGATAGGATAGGATAGAGGATAGGATAGGATAGAGGATAGGATAGGATAGAGGATAGGATAGGATAGAGGATAGGATAGAGGATAGGATAGGATAGAGGATAGGATAGAGGATAGGATCGGATAGAGGATAGGATAGGTGATTGGATAGGATAGAGGATAGGATAGGATCGTGGATATAATAGGATGGAGGATAGGATAGGATAGAGGATAGGATATAATAAAGGATAGGATCGGATAGAGGATAGGATAGGGGATTCGATAGGGGATTGGATAGTATAGAGGATAGGATAGGATAGAGAATACGATAGGATAGAGGATAGGATAGTATAGAGGATAGAATAGAGGATAGGATCGGATAGAGGATATGATAGGATAGAGGATAGGATAGGATAGAGGATAGAATAGAGGATAGGATCGGATAGAGGATATGATAGGATAGAGGATAGGATAGGATAGAGGATAGGATAGGATAGAGGAGAGGATAGGATAGAGGATAGGATCGGATAGAGGATAGGATAGGTGATTGGATAGGATAGAGGATAGGATAGGATCGTGGATATAATAGGATGGAGGATAGGATAGGATAGAGGATAGGATATAATAAAGGATAGGATCGGATAGAGGATAGGATAGGGGATTGGATAGGGGATTGGATAGTATAGAGGATAGGATAGGATAGAGAATACGATAGGATAGAGGATAGGATAGGATAGAGGATAGAATAGAGGATAGGATCGGATAGAGGATATGATAGGATAGAGGATAGGATAGAATAGAGGATGGGATAGGATGGAGGACAGGAGACGATAGAGGATAGCATACGATACAGGATAGGATAGGATAGAGGATAGGATAGGATAGAGGATAGGATAGGCTAGAGGATAGGATAGGATAGAGGATAGGATACGATAGAGGATAGGATAGGATAGAGGATAGGATAGGATAGAGGATAGGATAGCATAGACGATAGGATAGGACAGAGCATATGATAGGATAGAGGATAGGATAGAGGATTGGATCGGCTAGAGGATAGGATAGGGGATTGGTTAGGATAGAGGATAGGATATGATCGAGGATATAATAGGATGGAGGATAGGATAGGATATAATAGAGGATACGATCGGATAGAGGATAGGATAGGGGATTGGATAGGACAGAGGATATGATAGGATAGAGGATAGGATAGGATAGGGCAGTGGATTGGATTGGATAGAGAATAGAATAGGATAGAGGATAGGATCGGATAGAGGATAGGATAGGGGATTGGATAGGATAGAGGATAGGATAGAATCGAGAATATAATAGGATGGAGGATAGGATAGGACAGAGGATAGGATATAATAGAGGATAGGATCGGATAGAGGATAGGAAAGGTGTTTGGATGGTACAGATGAACTGATAGGATAGAGGATAGGATAGGATTGAGGATAGGATAGCATAGACGATAGGATAGGACAGAGCATATGATAGGATAGAGGATAGGATAGAGGATTGGATCGGCTAGAGGATAGGATAGGTGATTGGATAGGATAGAGGATAGGATAGGATCGTGGATATAATAGGATGGAGGATAGGATAGGATAGAGGATAGGATATAATAAAGGATAGGATCGGATAGAGGATAGGATAGGGGATTGGATAGGGGATTGGATAGTATAGAGGATAGGATAGGATAGAGAATACGATAGGATAGAGGATAGGATAGGATAGAGGATAGAATAGAGGATAGGATCGGATAGAGGATATGATAGGATAGAGGATAGGATAGAATAGAGGATGGGATAGGATGGAGGACAGGAGACGATAGAGGATAGCATACGATACAGGATAGGATAGGATAGAGGATAGGATAGGATAGAGGATAGGATAGGCTAGAGGATAGGATAGGATAGAGGATAGGATAGGATAGAGGATCGGATAGGGGATTGGATAGGATAGAGTATATAATAGGATAGGGGATAGGATAGAATAGAGGATAGGATAGGATACAGGATATGTTAGGATAGAGGATAGGATAGGATTGAGGATAGGACGGGATAAAGGAGAGGATAGAGGATTGGATAGGATAGAGCATAGGATAGAGGAAAGGATAGACTATAGAATAGGATAGAGGGTAGGATTGGATAGAGGATAGGATAGGATTGAGGATAGGATAGGATAGGATAGAGGATCGGATAGGATAGAGGATAGGATAGAGGATAAAATCGGATAGAGGATAGGATAGAGGATTGGATAGGGCAGAGGATAGGATCGGATAGAGGATAGGATAGGGGATTGGATAGGGGATTGGATAGAATAGGGGATAAGATAGGATAGAGAATACGATAGGATAGAGGGTAGGATAGGATAGAGGATGGGATATAATAGAGGATAGGATCGGATAGAGGATAGGATAGGATAGAGGATAGGATAGGATAGGATAGGATAGAGGATAGGATAGGATAGAGGATAGGATAGGATAGAGGATAGGATAGGATAGAGGATAGGATAGGATAGAGGATAGGATAGGATAGAGGATAGGATAGGATAGAGGATAGGATAGGATAGAGGATAGGATAGGATAGAGGATAGGATAGAGGATAGGATAGGATTGAGGATATTATACGATTGAGGATAGGAGACGATAGAGGATAGGATAGGATAGAGGATAGGATAGAGAATAGAACAGGATAGAGGATAGGATAGGATAGATGATATTATAGGATAGAGGATAGGATAGGACAGAGGATAGGATAGGATGGAGGATAGGATAGGGGATTGGATAGGATAGAGGATAGGAGACGATAGAGGATATGATAGGGGATTGTATAGGATAGAGGACAGGAGACGATAGAGGATAGGATAGGATAGAGGATAGGATAGGATAGGATAGAGGATAGGATAGGATAGAGGATAGGATAGGATAGGGGATATGATAGGATAGAGGATAGGATAGGATAGAGGATAGGATAGGATAGAGGATAGGATAGGAATGACGATAGGATAGGATAGAGGATAGGATAAGATAGAGGATCGGATAGGATCGGATAGAATATAGAATAGGATAGAGGATAGGATAGGATAGAGGTTAGAATAGGATAGAGGATAGGATTGGATAGAGGATAGGATAGGATAGAGGATAGGATAGGATAGAGGATAGGATATTATAGAGGATAGGGTAGGATAGAGGATAGGATAGGATAGAGGATATTATAGGATAGAGGATTGGAGTGTATAGAGGATAGGATATAGGATTGGATAGGATAGAGGATAGGATACGATAGTGGATAGGACAGAGCATAGGATAGGATAGAGGATAGGATAGAGGATTGGATAGGATAGAGGATAGTATAGGATAGAGGATAGGATAGGAAAGAGGATAGGATAGGATAGAGGATAGGATAGGACAGAGGATAAGATAGGATAGACGATGAGAGCGATTTGAACTTCCAGCCGAGTCACATCGATTAGTAAAGTTTCAAGTAGCATCACGGAATTTTTTCTACGGATTTTCAGTAGTTGTTTCGAGCGTGCTAACAGGGAAACCTGAAATAAAAAACAAAAAAAAAATTAGAAGTTATATTAAATTATAAATATACTTACCTGAGAGAAAGATCGGGAATATACCGCGGAGTGCCGGGCGTGAACCGTCGCGTTCAGGGACAAGACCGTTAGCCTCCGCGTAAAAAATCTGAAAAAGTGTTTGAAAGACTGTGAATTTAACTTAACCGGAATCCAAGCAGAATTAAATTAGTTTGGGTTTGGGTTAGATTTAAAAAAAAAGAATTAGCTACGAACAATTAGACAAGTGAGTGAATAATTGAACTGAACTGAATATTAGTGAGAACTGTGGAAAGAACGGAAAAAACAGTACGAATAATTGGAAGAAGCTTGGGAAGCGACCGGGAAAAGAAAAGGATTCGATTAACACAAGGGGTCGGTCGAGTCCGCCACTTTTTTCGCACCTCTAAGGGACAGTAACTAGAATAAGGTAGGACAAGGTGAAAATCTCTACTGAGTGTCATAGTATTCCTTCCTTTTCTCATGTTAAACCCTGCACCAGCTTGCGGAACCTAAAAATAGAAATAGAGAATTAAAACAGTGAAAATTAGGCTTACTAGAAGAGATTACGAAAAAGTACCTTGGCGAAATTGTAGGGCTAGGCCGTGGCTTTCGAATGAGCCGTAACACGTCTTTACCGGACCATCGATTTTGTTAGGCGATTTCGTGGTTATGGCAGTAGGCCAAAGTTAACCGATCGAAGCGAAATTTTGAACTCAACTATTATCGAGGACGGCGAGTATTTTAGGGTAGAAACGGAGAAGAATTCTCCCCCCTAAAAAACTTCTTTCGATTTGCCCACCCATTTCGGAGATACAGAGAAAATTACTCTAATTTTCAAGAAATTCGAAAAAGTAACACAACTAGGCTAAAACACCTAGTTTACTCTTGTGTTCAAGGTCAAATTTTCAATTTCCTTGAATTTCGAGAGACCCTAAGAGTTCGCTAGGCCCTTAGAGGTCCACCCGTTAGGTTAAATAGTTTGAGTTGAATAATAGGGAATAATAGTAGATTAGGTGTATTTAGGTTAATTTTAGATAAGCGTGCGATATAATACTTGCGAAATAGATCTAGACTTAGAGTAGTTTTATATGTGTTATATATGTGATATGTGTTTTATATGTGTTATAAGCTTAGAATACAACGTATTTGATATATGTATAATAGAACATAACTGCGGAGAATTACTGTAAGCACCAGTACCTAAAATATAGGCAAATTTCCATTAAAAAAAAAAAAAAAAAAGGATAGGATAGACGATAGGATATTATAGAGGATTGGATAGGATAGAGGATAGGATAGGATAGGATAGGATAGAGGATAGGATAGAGAATGGGAAAGGATAGAGGAAAGGATAGAGGATAGGGTAGAGGATAGAATAGAGGATAGGATAGGGGAATGGATAGAATAGTTGATACGATAGGTTAGAGAACAGGATAGGATAGTGGATAATATAGGATAGAGGATAGTATAGGGGATTGGATAGGATAGAAGATAGGAGACGATAGAGGATAGGATAGGATAGAGGATAGGATAGAGAATAGAACAGGATAGAGGATAGGATAGGATAGAGGATAGGATAGGAATGAGGATAGGATAGGATAGAGGATAGGACAGGGGATAGGATAGGATAGAGGATAGGATAGAGAATGGGAAAGGATAGAGGATAGGATAGGATAGAGGATAGGATAGAGGATAGAATAGAGGAATGGATAGGGGAATGGATAGGATAGTTGATACGATAGGTTAGAGAACAGGATAGGATAGTGGGAAATATAGGATAGAGGATAGATAGGGGATTGGATAGGATAGAAGATAGGAGACGATAGAGGATAGGATAGGATAGAGAATAGGATAGAGAATAGAAAAGGATAGAGGATAGGATAGGATAGATGATATTATAGGAAAGAGGATGGGATAGGACAGAGGATAGGATAGGATGGAGGATATGATAGGGGATTGGATAGGATAGAGGATAGGAGACGATAGAGGATAGGATAGGGGATTGGATAGGATAGAGGATAGGATACGATAGAGGATAGGATAGGAGAGAGGATAGGATAGAGGATAGGATAGAGGATAGGATAGAGGATTGGATAGGATAGGGGATATTATAGGATAGAGGATAGGACAGGATAGCGGATAGGATAGGATATAGGATTGGATAGGATAGAGGATAGGCTAGGATAGAGGATACGAAATTATAGAGGATAGGATATGATCGGATAGAGCATAGGATAGGGGATTGGATAGTATAGAGGATAGCATAGGATAGCGGATAGGATAGGGTAGAGGATAGGATAGGATAGAGGATAGGATAGGATAGAGGATAGGATAGGATAGAGGATAGGATAGGATAGAGGATAGGATAGGATAGAGGATAGGATAGGATAGAGGATAGGATAGGATAGAGGATAGGATAGGATAGAGGATAGGATAGGATAGAGGATAGGATAGGATAGAGGATAGGATAGGATAGAGGATAGGATAGGATAGAGGATAGGATAGGGTAGAGGATAGGATAGAGGATAGGATAGGATTGAGGATATTATACGATTGAGGATAGGAGACGATAGAGGATAGGATAGGATAGAGGATAGGATAGAGAATAGAACAGGATAGAGGATAGGATAGGATAGATGATATTATAGGATAGAGGATTGGAGTGTATAGAGGTTAGGATATAGGATTGGATAGGATAGAGAATAGGATAGGATAGTGGATAATATAGGATAGAGGATAGGATAGGGGATTGGATAGGATAGAATATAGGAGACGATAGAGGATAGGATAGGATAGAGGATAGGATAGAGAATAGAACAGGATAGAGGATAGGATAGGATAGATGATATTATAGGATAGAGGATAGGATAGGACAGAGGATAGGATAGGATGGAGGATAGGATAGGGGATTGGATAGGATAGAGGATAGGAGACGATAGAGGATATGATAGGGGATTGTATAGGACAGAGGACAGGAGACGATAGAGGATAGGATAGGATAGAGGATAGGATAGGATAGGATAGAGGATAGGATAGGATAGAGGATAGGATAGGATAGAGGATATGATAGGATAGAGGATAGGATAGGATAGAGGATAGGATAGGGTAGAGGATAGGATAGGATAGCGGATAGGATAGGGTAGAGTATAGAATAGGATAGAGGATAGGATAGGATAGAGGATAGGATAGGAATGACGATAGGATAGGATAGAGGATAGGATAAGATAGAGGATCGGATAGGATCGGATAGAATATAGAATAGGATAGAGGATAGGATAGGATAGAGGTTAGAATAGGATAGAGGATAGGATTGGATAGAGGATAGGATAGGATAGAGGATAGGATAGGATAGAGGATAGGATATTATAGAGGATAGGGTAGGATAGAGGATAGGATAGGATAGAGGATATTATAGGATAGAGGATTGGAGTGTATAGAGGATAGGATATAGGATTGGATAGGATAGAGGATAGGATACGATAGTGGATAGGACAGAGCATAGGATAGGATAGAGGATAGGATAGAGGATTGGATAGGATAGAGGATAGTATAGGATAGAGGATAGGATAGGAAAGAGGATAGGATAGGATAGAGGATAGGATAGGACAGAGGATAAGATAGGATAGACGATGAGAGCGATTTGAACTTCCAGCCGAGTCACATCGATTAGTAAAGTTTCAAGTAGCATCACGGAATTTTTTCTACGGATTTTCAGTAGTTGTTTCGAGCGTGCTAACAGGGAAACCTGAAATAAAAAACAAAAAAAAAATTAGTAGTTATATTAAATTATAAATATACTTACCTGAGAGTAAGATCGGGAATATACCTCGTAGTGCCGGGCGTGAACCGTCGCGTTCAGGGACAAGACCGTTAGCCTCCGCGTAAAAAATCTGAAAAAGTGTTTGAAAGACTGTGAATTTAACTTAACCGGAATCCAAGCAGAATTAAATTAGTTTGGGTTTGGGTTAGATTTAAAAAAAAAGAATTAGCTACGAACAATTAGACAAGTGAGTGAATAATTGAACTGAACTGAATATTAGTGAGAACTGTGGAAAGAACGGAAAAAACAGTACGAATAATTGGAAGAAGCTTGGGAAGCGACCGGGAAAAGAAAAGGATTCGATTAACACAAGGGGTCGGTCGAGTCCGCCACTTTTTTCGCACCTCTAAGGGACAGTAACTAGAATAAGGTAGGACAAGGTGAAAATCTCTACTGAGTGTCATAGTATTCCTTCCTTTTCTCATGTTAAACCCTGCACCAGCTTGCGGAACCTAAAAATAGAAATAGAGAATTAAAACAGTGAAAATTAGGCTTACTAGAAGAGATTACGAAAAAGTACCTTGGCGAAATTGTAGGGCTAGGCCGTGGCTTTCGAATGAGCCGTAACACGTCTTTACCGGACCATCGATTTTGTTAGGCGATTTCGTGGTTATGGCAGTAGGCCAAAGTTAACCGATCGAAGCGAAATTTTGAACTCAACTATTATCGAGGACGGCGAGTATTTTAGGGTAGAAACGGAGAAGAATTCTCCCCCCTAAAAAACTTCTTTCGATTTGCCCACCCATTTCGGAGATACAGAGAAAATTACTCTAATTTTCAAGAAATTCGAAAAAGTAACACAACTAGGCTAAAACACCTAGTTTACTCTTGTGTTCAAGGTCAAATTTTCAATTTCCTTGAATTTCGAGAGACCCTAAGAGTTCGCTAGGCCCTTAGAGGTCCACCCGTTAGGTTAAATAGTTTGAGTTGAATAATAGGGAATAATAGTAGATTAGGTGTATTTAGGTTAATTTTAGATAAGCGTGCGATATAATACTTGCGAAATAGATCTAGACTTAGAGTAGTTTTATATGTGTTATATATGTGATATGTGTTTTATATGTGTTATAAGCTTAGAATACAACGTATTTGATATATGTATAATAGAACATAACTGCGGAGAATTACTGTAAGCACCAGTACCTAAAATATAGGCAAATTTCCATTAAAAAAAAAAAAAAAAAAGGATAGGATAGACGATAGGATATTATAGAGGATTGGATAGGATAGAGGATAGGATAGGATAGGATAGGATAGAGGATAGGATAGAGAATGGGAAAGGATAGAGGAAAGGATAGAGGATAGGGTAGAGGATAGAATAGAGGATAGGATAGGGGAATGGATAGAATAGTTGATACGATAGGTTAGAGAACAGGATAGGATAGTGGATAATATAGGATAGAGGATAGTATAGGGGATTGGATAGGATAGAAGATAGGAGACGATAGAGCATAGGATAGGATAGAGGATAGGATAGAGAATAGAACAGGATAGAGGATAGGATAGGATAGAGGATAGGATAGGAATGAGGATAGGATAGGATAGAGGATAGGACAGGGGATAGGATAGGATAGAGGATAGGATAGAGAATGGGAAAGGATAGAGGATAGGATAGAGGATAGAATAGAGGAATGGATAGGGGAATGGATAGGATAGTTGATACGATAGGTTAGAGAACAGGATAGGATAGTGGGAAATATAGGATAGAGGATAGATAGGGGATTGGATAGGATAGAAGATAGGAGACGATAGAGGATAGGATAGGATAGAGAATAGGATAGAGAATAGAACAGGATAGAGGATAGGATAGGATAGATGATATTATAGGAAAGAGGATGGGATAGGACAGAGGATAGGATAGGATGGAGGATATGATAGGGGATTGGATAGGATAGAGGATAGGAGACGATAGAGGATAGGATAGGGGATTGGATAGGATAGAGGATAGGATACGATAGAGGATAGGATAGGAGAGAGGATAGGATAGAGGATAGGATAGAGGATAGGATAGGATAGGGCAGTGGATTGGATTGGATAGAGAATAGAATAGGATAGAGGATAGGATCGGATAGAGGATAGGATAGGGGATTGGATAGGATAGAGGATAGGATAGAATCGAGAATATAATAGGATGGAGGATAGGATAGGACAGAGGATAGGATATAATAGAGGATAGGATCGGATAGAGGATAGGAAAGGTGTTTGGATGGTACAGATGAACTGATAGGATAGAGGATAGGATAGGATTGAGGATAGGATAGGATTGAGGATAGGATAGGATAGGATAGAGGATCGGATAGGATAGAGGATAGGATAGAGGATAAAATCGGATAGAGGATAGGATAGAGGATTGGATAGGGCAGAGGATATGATAGGATAGAGGATAGGATAGCATAGGACTGTGGATTGGATAGTATAGACTATAGAATAGGATACAGGATAGGATAGGATAGTGGATAGGATAGGATTGAGGATAGGATAGGATAGAGGATAGGATAGGATAGAGGATAGGATAGAGGATAGGATCGGATAGAGGATAGGATAGGGGATTGGATAGGATAGAGGATAGGATAGGATCGTGGATATAATAGGATGGAGGATAGGATAGGATAGAGGATAGGATATAATAAAGGATAGGATCGGATAGAGGATAGGATAGGATAGAGGATAGGATAGGATAGAGGATGGGATAGGATGGAGGATAGGATAGGATAGAGGATAGGATAGGATAGAGGATAGGATAGGATAGAGGATAGGATAGGATAGAGGATAGGATAGGGTAGAGTATAGAATAGGATAGAGGATAGGATTGGATAGAGGATAGGATAGGATAGAGGATAGGGTAGAGGATAGGATAGAGGATTGGATAGGATAGGGGATATTATAGGATAGAGGATAGGGCAGGATAGCGGATAGGATAGGATATAGGATACGAAATTATAGAGGATAGGATAGGATAGAGGATATCATCGGATAGCTGATAGGATAGGGGATTGGATAGGATAGAGGATAGAATAGGATAGAGGATAGGATACGATCGGATAGAGCATAGGATAGGGGATTGAATAGGATAGAGGGTAGGATAGAATAGCGGATAGGATAGCATATAGGATTGGATAGGATAGGTGATAGGATAGGATAAAGGGTAGGATAGGATAGAGGATAGAATACGATAGAGGATAGGATAGGGGATTGGATAGGATAGAGGATAGGATAGGATAGAGGATAGAATAGAGGATAGGATCGGATAGAGGATAGGATAGGGGATTGGATAGGATAGAGGATAGGATAGGATTGAGGATAGGATAGGATAGAGGATAGGATAGGATAGAGGATAGGATAGGATAGAGTATATAATAGGATAGAGGACAGGATAGGATAGAGGATAGGATAGGATAGAGGATAGGATAGGATAGAGGATAGGATAGAGGATAGGATAGGATAGAGGATAGGATAGAGGATAGGATAGGATAGAGGATAGGATTGGATAGAGGATAGGATAGGATAGAGGATAGGATGGGATAATATACAGGATAGGATAGGATAGAGGATAGGATAGGATAGAGGATAGTATATGATAGAGAATAGGATAGGATTGAGGATAGGATAGGATAGAGGAAAGGATAGGATAGAGCATCGGATAGGTGATTGGATAGGATAGAGGATAGGATAGGATAGATGATAGTATAGGATAGAGGATAGGATAGGATAGAGGATAGGATAGGATAGAGGATAGGATAGGATAGAGGATAGAATAGGATAGCGGATAGGAAAGGGTAGAGTATAGAATAGGATAGAGGATAGGATTGGATAGAGGATAGGATAGGATAGAGGATAGGATAGGGGATTGTATAGGATAGAGGACAGGGGACGATAGAGGATAGGATAGGATAGAGGATAGGATAGGATAGAGGATAGGATAGGATAGAGGATAGGATAGGATAGGATAGAGGATAGGATAGGATAGCGGATAGGAAAGGGTAGAGTATAGAATAGGATAGAGGATAGGATTGGATAGAGGATAGGATAGGATAGAGGATAGGGTAGAGGATAGGATAGGATAGGGGATTGTATAGGATAGAGGACAGGAGACGATAGAAGATAGGATAGGTTAGAGGATAGGATAGGTTAGAGGATAGGATAGGATAGAGGATAGGATAGGATAGAAGATAGGATAGGATAGAGGAAAGGATTGGATAGAGGGTAGGATACGATAGTGGATAGGATAGAAGATAAGATTGGATAGAGGATAGGATAGGATAGAGGATAGGATAGGATAGAGGATAGGATAGGATAGATAATAGGATAGGATCGAGTATAGAATAGGATAGAGGATAGGATAGGATAGAGGATAGGATAGGATTGAGGATAGGATAGGATAGAGTAAAGGATAGGATAGATGATCGGATAGGTGATTGGATAGGATAGAGGATAGGATAGGATAGAGGATAGGATAGGATAGAGGATAGGATAGGATAGAGGATAGGATAGGATAGAGGATAGGATACGATAGATGATAGGATAGGATACAGGATAGGATACGATAGAGGATTGGATAGGATAGAGGATAGGAGACGATATAGGATAGGATAGGGGATTGTATAGGATAGTGGACAGGAGACGATAGAAGATAGGATAGGTTAGAGGATAGGATAGGTTAGAGGATAGGATAGGATAGAGGATAGGATAGGATAGAAGATAGGATAGGATTGAGGATAGGATAGGATAGAGGAAAGGATTGGATAGAGGGTAGGATACGATAGTGGATAGGATAGAAGATAAGATAGGATAGAGGATAGGATAGGATAGAGGATAGGATAGGATAGAGGATAGGATAGGGGATTATATAAGATAGAGGACAGGGGACGATAGAGGATAGGATAGGTTAGAGGATAGGATAGGATAGAGGATAGGATAGGGGATTGGACAGGACAGAGGATATGATAGGATAAAGGCTAGAATAGGATAGTGGATTGGATAGGATAGAGGATAGGATAGGATTGAGGATAGGATAGGATAGAGGATAGGATATGATAGAGGATCGGATAGGGGATTGGATAGGATAGAGGATAGGATAGGATACAGGATATGTTAGGATAGAGGATAGGATAGGATTGAGGATAGGACGGGATAAGGGAGAGGATAGAGGATTGGATAGGATAGAGCATAGGATAGAGGAAAGGATAGACTATAGAATAGGATAGAGGATAGGATAGGATAGGATAGAGGATAGGATATAATAGAGGATAGGATCGGATAGAGGATTGGATATAATAGAGGATAGGATCGGATAGAGGATAGGATAGGGGATTGGACAGGACAGAGGATATGATAGGGTAGAGGATCGGATAGGGGATTGGATAGGATAGAGGATAGGAGACGATAGAGGATAGGATAGGGGATTGGATAGGATAGTGGACAGGAGACGATAGAGGATAGCATACGATACAGGATAGGATAGGATAGAGGATAGGAAAGGATAGAGGAAAGGATAGGATAGAGGGTAGGATAGGATTGAGGATAGGACGGGATAAAGGAGAGGATAGAGGATTGGATAGGATAGAGCATAGGATAGAGGAAAGGATAGACTATAGAATAGGATAGAGGATAGGATAGGATAGAGGATAGGATAGTATAGAGGATAGGATAGGATAGAGGATAGGATAGGATACAGGATATGTTAGGATAGAGGATAGGATAGGATTGAGGATAGGACGGGATAAAGGAGAGGATAGAGGATTGGATAGGATAGAGCATAGGATAGAGGAAAGGATAGACTATACTATAGGATAGAGGATAGGATAGGATTGAGGATAGGATAGGATAGGATAGAGGATCGGATAGGGGATTGGATAGCATAGAGGATAGGAGACGATAGAGGATAGGATAGGGGATTGGATAGGATAGAGGACAGGAGATGATAGAGGATAGCATACGATAGAGGTTACGATAGGATAGAGGATAGGATTGGATAGAGGATGGGATAGGATAGAGTATAGGATAGGATAGAGGATAGGATAGGATAGAGGATAGGATAGGAAAGAGGATAGGATATAATAGAGGATAGGATATAATAGAGGATATTATAGGGGATTGGATAGGACAGAGGATATGATAGGATAGACCATAGGATAGGATAGTGGATTGGAGAGGATAGAGGATAGGATAGGATTAAGGATAGGATAGGATAGAGGATAGGATAGGATAGAGTATCGGATAGGGGATTGAATAGGATAGAGGATAGGAGACGATAGAGGATAGGATAGGGGATTGGATAGGATAGAGGATAGGATAGGATAGAGGATAGAATAGAGGATAGGATCGGATAGAGGATAGGATAGGGGATTGGATAGGATAGAGGATAGGATAGGATTGAGGATAGGATAGGATAGAGGATAGGATATGATAGAGGATCGGATAGGGGATTGGATAGGATAGAGTATATAATAGGATAGAGGATAGGATAGAATAGAGGATAGGATAGGATACAGGATATGATAGGATAGAAGATAGGATAGGATTGAGGATAGGACGGGATAAAGGAGAGGATAGAGGATTGGATAGGATAGAGCATAGGATAGAGGAAAGGATAGACTATATAATAGGATAGAGGATAGGATAGGATAAAGGATAGGATAGGATTGAGGATAGGATAGGGTAGGATAGAGGTTCGGATAGGGGATTCGATAGGATAGAGGATAGGAGACGATAGAGGATAGGATAGTGGATTGGATAGGATAGAGGACAGGAGACGATAGAGGATAGCATACGATAGAGGTTACGATAGGATGGAGGATAGGATAGGATAGAGGATAGGATAGGATAGAGTATAGGATAGGATAGAGAATAGGATAGAATAGAGGATAGGATCGGATAGATGATAGGATAGGGGATTGGACAGGACAGAGGATATGATAGGATAGAGGATAGGATAGGATATCGGATTGGATAGTATAGATGATAGGATAGGGTTGAGGATAGGATAGGATAGAGGATAGGAGACGATAGAGGATAGGATAGGGGATTGGATAGGATAGAGGACAGGAGACGATAGAGGATAGCATACGATACAGGATAGGATAGGATAGAGGATAGGAAAGGATAGAGGATAGGATAGGATAGAGGGTAGGATAGGAAAGAGGATAGGATAGGGTAGAGGATGGGATAGGATGGAGGATAGGATAGGACAGAGGATAGGATAGGATGGAGGATAAGATAGGATAGAGGATAGGATATAATAGAGGATAGGATCGGATAGATGATAGGATAGGGGATTGGACAGGACAGAGGATATGATAGGATAGAGGATAGGATAGGATATCAGATTGGATAGTATAGATGATAGGATAGGGTTGAGGATAGGATAGGATAGAGGATAGGATAGGATAGAGGATCGGATAAGGGATTGGATAGGATAGAGGACAGGAGACGATAGAGGATAGGATTGAATATAGGATAGGATAGGATACTGGATAGGATAGGATATCAGATTGGATAGTATAGATGATAGGATAGGGTTGAGGATAGGATAGGATAGAGGATAGGATAGGATAGAGGATCGGATAAGGGATTGGATAGGATAGAGGATAGGAGACGATAGAGGATAGGATAGGGGATTGGATAGGATAGAGGATAGGAGACGATAGAGGATAGGATAGGATAAAGGATAGGATAGAGGATAGGATCGGATAGAGGATAGGATAGGGGATTGGATAGGATAGAGGATAGGATAGGATCGTGGATATAATAGGATGGAGGATAGGATAGGATAGAGGATAGGATATAATAGAGGATAGGATCGGATAGAGGATAGGATAGGGGATTGGATAGGACAGAGGATATGATAGGATAGAGGATAGGATAGGATTCGATAGTGGATTGGATACGATATAGTATAGAATAGGATAGAGGATAGGATAGGATAGTGGATAGGATAGGATTGAGGATAGGATAGGATAGAGGATAGGATAGGGGTTTGGATAGGATAGAGTATAGGATAGGATAGAGGATAGGATAGGATGGAGGATAGGACGGGATAAAGGAGAGGATAGAGGATTGGATAGGATAGAGGATAGGAGACGATAGAGGATAGGATAGGATAGAGGATAGGATAGGATATAGGATACGATAGGATAGATTATAGGATAGGATAGAGGATAGGATAGGGTAGAGGATAGGATCGGATAGAGGATAGGATAGGGGATTGGATAGGATAGAGTATAGGATACGATAGAGGATAGGATCGGATAGGGGAAAGGATAGGGGATTGGATAGGATAGAGGATAGGAGACGATAGAGGATATTATAGGGGATTGGATAGGATAGAGGATAGGAGACGATAGAGGATAGGATAGGGGATTGTATAGGATAGAGGACAGGAGACGATAGAGGATAGGATACGGTAGAGGATAGGATAGGATACAGTATAGGATAGGATAGAGGATAGGATAGGATAGAGGATAGGATAGGATAGAGTATAGGATAGGATAGAGGATAGGATATTATAGAGGATAGGATAGGATAGAGGATAGGATAGGATAGAGGATAGGATAGGATAGAGGATAGGATAGGATAGAGAATAGGATAGAGGATAGGATAGGGGATTGTATAGGATTGAGGACAGGAGACGATAGAGGATAGGATAGGATAGAGGATAGGATAGGATAGGATACAGGATAGGATAGGATAGAGGATAGGATAGGATAGAGGATAGGATAGGATAGAGGATAGGATAGGATAGATGATAGGATAGGGGATTGTATAGGATAGAGGACAGGAGACGATAGAGGATAGGATAGGATAGAGGATAGGATAAGATAGAGCATAGGATATGATAGAGGATAGGATAGGATAGGATACAGGATAGGATAGAGGTTAGTATAGGATAGAGGATAGGATAGGATAGAGGATAGGATAGGGGATTGTATAGGATAGAGGACAGGAGACGATAGAGGATAGGATAGGATAGAGGATAGGATAAGATAGAGCATAGGATATGATAGAGGATAGGATAGGATAGAGGATAGTATAGGATAGAGGATAGGATAGGATAGAGGATAAGATAGGGGATTGGATAGAATAGAGGATAGGAGACGATAGAGGATAGGATAGGGGATTGGATAGGATAGAGGATAGGATAGGATAGAGGATAGGATAGGATAGAGGTTAGGATAGGATAGAGGATAGGATAGGATAGAGGATAAGATAGGGGATTGGATAGAATGGAGGATAGGAGACGATAGAGGATAGGATAGGGGATTGGATAGGATAGAGGATAGGATAGGGGATTGTATAGGAAAGAGGATAGGATAGGATAGAGGATAGGATAGGATAGAGGATAGGATATTATAGAGGATAGGATAGGATAGAGGATAGAATAGGATAGAGGATAGGATAGGATTGAGGCTAGGATAGGATAGAGGATAGGATAGGATAGAGGTTAGGATACTATAGAGGATAGGATAGGATAGAGGATAAGATAGGGGATTGGATAGGATAGAGTATAGGATACGATAGAGGATCGGATAGGATAGAGGATAGGATAGGGGATTGGTTAGGATAGAGGATAGGAGACGATAGAGGATAGGATAGGATAGAGGATAGGATAGGATATAGGATACGATAGGATAGATTATAGGATAGGATAGAGGATAGGATAGGGTAGAGGATAGGATCGGATAGAGGATAGGATAGGGGATTGGATAGGATAGAGTATAGGATACGATAGAGGATAGGATCGGATAGGGGAAAGGATAGGGGATTGGATAGGATAGAGGATAGGAGACGATAGAGGATATTATAGGGTATTGGATAGGATAGAGGATAGGAGACGATAGAGGATAGGATAGGGGATTGTATAGGATAGAGGACAGGAGACGATAGAGGATAGGATAGGATAGAGGAGAGGATAGGATAGAGGATTGGATAGGTTATTGGATAGGATAGAGGATAGGATAGGATAGAGGATAGTATAGGATAGAGGATAGGATAGGATAGAGGATAGTATAGGATAGAGGATAGGATAGTATAGAGGATAGGATAGGGGATTGGATAGGATAGAGTATAGGATACGATAGAGGATAGGATCGGATAGAGGATAGGATAGGGGATTGGATAGGATAGACAATTGGAGACGATAGAGGATAGGATAGGGGATTGTATAGGATAGAGAATAGGAGACGATAGAGGATAGGATAGGGGATTGTATAGGATAGAGGACAGGAGACGATAGAGGATAGGATAGGATAGAGGATAGGATAGGATAGGATACAGGATAGGATAGGGTAGAGGATAGGATAGGATAGAGGATAGGATAGGATAGAGGATAGGATAGGATAGAGGATAGGATAGGGGATTGTATAGGATAGAGGACAGGAGACGATAGAGGATAGGATAGGATAGAGGATAGGATAAGATAGAGCATAGGATATGATAGAGGATAGGATAGGATAGGATACAGGATAGGATAGGATAGAGGTTAGTATAGGATAGAGGATAGGATAGGATAGAGGATAGGATAGGGGATTGTATAGGATAGAGGACAGGAGACGATAGAGGATAGGATAGGATAGAGGATAGGATAAGATAGAGCATAGGATATGATAGAGGATAGGATAGGATAGAGGATAGCATAGGATAGAGGATAGGATAAGATAGAGGATAGGATAGGATAGAGGATAGGATAGGATAGAGGATAGGATAGGATAGAGGATAGGATAGGATATAGGATACGATAGGATAGATTATAGGATAGGATAGAGGATAGGATAGGGTAGAGGATAGGATAGGATAGAGGATAGGATAGGATAGCGGATAGGATAGGGTAGAGTATAGAATAGGATAGAGGATAGGATTGGATAGAGGATAGGATAGGATAGAGGATAGGGTAGAGGATAGGATAGAGGATTGGATAGGATAGGGGATATTATAGGATAGAGGATAGGACAGGATAGCGGATAGGATAGGATATAGGATTGGATAGGATAGAGGATAGGATAGGATAGAGGATACGAAATTATAGAGGATAGCATAGGATAGAGGATAGCATCGGATAGCGGATAGGATAGGGGATTGGATAGGATAGAGGATAGAAGAGGATAGAGGATAGGATACGATCGGATAGAGCATAGGATAGGGGATTGGATAGGATAGAGGATAGGATAGGATATAGGATAGGATAGGATAGATTATAGGATAGGATAGAGGATAGGATAGGATAGAGGATAGGATAGGATAGATAATAGGATAGGATCGAGTATAGAATAGGATAGAGGATAGGATAGGATAGAGGATAGGATAGGATTGAGGATAGGATAGGATTGAGGATAGGATAGGATAGAGTAAGGGATAGGATAGAGGATCGGATAGGTGATTCGATAGGATAGAGGATAGGATAGGATAGAGGATAGGATAGGATAGAGGATAGGATAGGATAGAGGATAGGATAGGATAGAGGATAGGATACGATAGATGATAGGATAGGATAGAGGATAGGATAGGGGATTGGATAGGATAGAGTATAGGATACGATAGAGGATAGGATCGGATAGGGGAAAGGATAGGGGATTGGATAGGATAGAGGATACGACAGGATATAGGATAGGATAGGATAGATTATAGGATAGGATAGAGGATAGGATAGGATAGAGGATAGGATAGAGGATTGGATAGGATAGAGGATATTATAGGATAGGAGTTATGATAGGATAGCGGATAGGTTAGGATGGAGTATAGGATACGAATGAGGATAGGATAGGGTTGAGGATAGGATAGGATAGGATAGAGGATAGGATAGGATAGAGGATAGGATAGGATAGAGGATGGGATAGGATAGAGGATAGGATAGGATAGAGGATAGGATAGGATAGAGGATAGGATAGGATAGAGGATAGGATAGGATAGAGGATAGGATAGGATAGAGGATAGGATAGGATAGGATAGAGGATAGGATATAGGATTGGATATGATAGAGAATAGGATATAGGATTGGATATGATAGAGGATAGGATACTATAGACGATAGGATAGGGGATTGGATAGGATAGAGGATAGGATAGGATTGAGGATAGGAAAGGTTAGAGGCTCGGATATTATAGAGGATAGGATATAATACAGGATATGATAGGATAGATGATATTATAGGATAGAGGACGGTATAGGATAGAGGATACGATCTTATGGAGGATAGGATAGGATGGAGGAAAGTATAGGGTAGTGGAAAGGATAGGATAGAGGATAGGATAGGGGATTGGATAGGAGAGAGGATAGGAGGCGAAAGAGGATGGGATTGGATAGAGAATAGGATAGAGGATAGGATAGAGGATTGGATAGGATAGAGGATATTATAGGATAGAGGATGGGATAGGATAGTGGATAGGATAGGATGAAGTATAGGATAGAGTTGAGGATAGGATAGGATAGAGGATAGGATAGGATAGAGGATAGGACAGGATAGAGGATAGGATATGATAGGGAATAGGATAGGATAGAGGACAGGATAGGATAGAGGATAGTATTGGATAGAGGATAGGACAGGGTAGAGGATAGGATAGGATAGAGGATAGGATAGGATAGAGGATAGGATAGGATAGATTATAGGGTAGGATAGAGGATAGGATAGGATTCAGGATAGGATAGGATAGAGGATAGGATAAGATAGAGGATAGGATAGAGGATTGGATAGGATAGGATAAGATAGAGGATAAGATAGGGGATTGGATAGGATAAGGGATAGGATCGGATAGAGGATAAGATAGGGGATTGGATAGGATAGAGTATAGGATACGATAGAGGATCGGATAGGATACAGGATAGGATAGGGGATTGGATAGGATAGAGGATAGGAGACGATAGAGGATAGGATAGGGGATTGGATAGGATAGAGAATAGGATTGGATAGAGAATAGGATAGAGGATAGGATAGGATAGAGGAAAGGATAGGATAGGATAGAGGATAGGATAGAGGATAGGATAGAGGATAGGATAGGATAGAGGATAGGATAGGATAGAGGATAGGATACGATAGAGCATAGGATAGGATAGAGGATAGGATAGAGGATTGGATAGGATAGAGTATAGGATACGATAGAGGATCGGATAGGATAGAGGATAGGATAGGGGATTGGTTAGGATAGAGGATAGGAGACGATAGAGGATAGGATAGGATAGAGGATAGGATAAGATAGAGCATAGGATATGATAGAGGATAGGATAGGATAGAGGATAGTATAGGATAGAGGATAGGATAGGATAGAGGATAGGATAGGGGATTGGATAGGATAGAGGATAGGATAGGATAGAGGATAGGATAGGATAGAGGTTAGGATAGGATAGAGGATAGGATAGGATAGAGGATAAGATAGGGGATTGGATAGGATAGAGGATAAGATAGGGGATTGGATAGGATAGAGGATAGGAGACGATAGAGGATAGGATAGGGGATTGGATAGGATAGAGGATAGGATAGGGGATTGTATAGGAAAGAGGATAGGATAGGATAGAGGATAGGATAGGATAGAGGATAGGATATTATAGAGGATAGGATAGGATAGAGGATAGAATAGGATAGAGGATAGGATAGGATTTAGGCTAGGATAGGATAGAGGATAGGATAGGATAGAGGTTAGGATAGGATAGAGGATAGGATAGGATAGAGGATAAGATAGGGGATTGGATAGGATAGAGTATAGGATACGATAGAGGATCGGATAGGATAGAGGATAGGATAGGGGATTGGTTAGGATAGAGGATAGGAGACGATAGAGGATAGGATAGGATAGAGGATAGGATAGGATATAGGATACGATAGGATAGATTATAGGATAGGATAGAGGATAGGATAGGGTAGAGGATAGGATCGGATAGAGGATAGGATAGGGGATTGGATAGGATAGAGTATAGGATACGATAGAGGATAGGATCGGATAGGGGAAAGGATAGGGGATTGGATAGGATAGAGGATAGGAGACGATAGAGGATATTATAGGGGATTGGATAGGATAGAGGATAGGAGACGATAGAGGATAGGATAGGGGATTGTATAGGATAGAGGACAGGAGACGATAGAGGATAGGATAGGGTAGAGGATAGGATAGGATACCGTATAGGATAGGATAGAGGATAGGATAGGATAGAGGATAGGATAGGATAGAGTATAGGATAGGATAGAGGATAGGATATTATAGAGGATAGGATAGGATAGAGGATAGGATAGGATAGAGGATAGGATAGGATAGAGAATAGGATAGAGGATAGGATAGGGGATTGTATAGGATAGAGGACAGGAGACGATAGAGGATAGGATAGGATAGAGGATAGGATAGCATACAGTATAGGATAGGATAGAGGATAGGATAGGATAGAGGATAGGATAGGATAGAGGATAGGATAGGATAGATTATAGAATAGGATAGAGGATAGGATAAGATAGCGGATAGGATAGGATTGAGGATAGGATAGGATAGAGGAGAGGATAGGATAGAGGATTGGATAGGTTATTGGATAGGATAGAGGATAGGATAGGATAGAGGATAGTATAGGATAGAGGATAGGATAGGATAGAGGATAGTATAGGATAGAGGATAGGATAGTATAGAGGATAGGATAGGGGATTGGATAGGATAGAGTATAGGATACGATAGAGGATAGGATCGGATAGAGGATAGGATAGGGGATTGGATAGGATAGACAATTGGAGACGATAGAGGATAGGATAGGGGATTGTATAGGATAGAGAATAGGAGACGATAGAGGATAGGATAGGGGATTGTATAGGATAGAGGACAGGAGACGATAGAGGATAGGATAGGATAGAGGATAGGATAGGATAGGATACAGGATAGGATAGGATAGAGGATAGGATAGGATAGAGGATAGGATAGGATAGAGGATAGGATAGGATAGAGGATAGGATAGGATAGAGGATAGGATAGGATAGAGGATAGGATAGGGGATTGTATAGGATAGAGGACAGGAGACGATAGAGGATAGGATAGGATAGAGGATAGGATAAGATAGAGCATAGGATATGATAGAGGATAGGATAGGATAGGATACAGGATAGGATAGGATAGAGGTTAGTATAGGATAGAGGATAGGATAGGATAGAGGATAGGATAGGGGATTGTATAGGATAGAGGACAGGAGACGATAGAGGATAGGATAGGATAGAGGATAGGATAAGATAGAGCATAGGATATGATAGAGGATAGGATAGGATAGAGGATAGCATAGGATAGAGGATAGGATAAGATAGAGGATAGGATAGGATAGAGGATAGGATAGGATAGAGGATAGGATAGGATAGAGGATAGGATAGGATATAGGATACGATAGGATAGATTATAGGATAGGATAGAGGATAGGATAGGGTAGAGGATAGGATAGGATAGAGGATAGGATAGGATAGCGGATAGGATAGGGTAGAGTATAGAATAGGATAAAGGATAGGATTGGATAGAGGATAGGATAGGATAGAGGATAGGGTAGAGGATAGGATAGAGGATTGGATAGGATAGGGGATATTATAGGATAGAGGATAGGACAGGATAGCGGATAGGATAGGATATAGGATTGGATAGGATAGAGGATAGGATAGGATAGAGGATACGAAATTATAGAGGATAGGATAGGATAGAGGATAGCATCGGATAGCGGATAGGATAGGGGATTGGATAGGATAGAGGATAGAAGAGGATAGAGGATAGGATACGATCGGATAGAGCATAGGATAGGGGATTGGATAGGATAGAGGGTAGGATAGGATAGCGGATAGGATAGCATATAGGATTGGATAGGATAGAGGATAGAATAGGATAGAGGATAGGATAGGATAACGGATCGGATAGGATATAGGATTGGATAGGATAGAGGATAGGATACGATAGAGGATAGGATAGGATAGAGGATAGGATAGGGGATTGGATAGGATAGAGGATAGGATAGGATATAGGATAGGATAGGATAGATTATAGGATAGGATAGAGGATAGGATAGGATAGAGGATAGGATAGGATAGATAATAGGATAGGATCGAGTATAGAATAGGATAGAGGATAGGATAGGATAGAGGATAGGATAGGATTGAGGATAGGATAGGATTGAGGATAGGATAGGATAGAGTAAGGGATAGGATAGAGGATCGGATAGGTGATTCGATAGGATAGAGGATAGGATAGGATAGAGGATAGGATAGGATAGAGGATAGGATAGGATAGAGGATAGGATAGGATAGAGGATAGGATAGGATAGAGGATAGGATACGATAGATGATACGATAGGATAGAGGATAGGATAGGGGATTGGATAGGATAGAGGATAGGATAGGGTAGAGGATAGGATCGGATAGAGGATAGGATAGGGGATTGGATAGGATAGAGTATAGGATACGATAGAGGATAGGATCGGATAGGGGAAAGGATAGGGGATTGGATAGGATAGAGGATACGACAGGATATAGGATAGGATAGGATAGATTATAGGATAGGATAGAGGATAGGATAGGATAGAGGATAGGATAGGATTGAGGATAGGATAGGATAGAGTAAAGGATAGGATAGAGGATCGGTTACGTGATTGGATAGGATAGAGGATAGGATAGGATAGAGGATAGGATAGGATAGAGGATAGGATAGGATAGAGGATAGGATAGTGTAGAGGATAGGATCGGATAGAGGATAGGATAGGGGATTGGATAGGATAGAGTATAGGATACGATAGACGATAGGATCGGATAGGGGAAAGGATAGGGGATTGGATAGGATAGAGGATAGGAGACGATAGAGGATATTATAGGGGATTGGATAGGATAGAGGATAGGAGACGATAGAGGATAGGACAGGGGATTGTATAGGATAGAGGACAGGAGACGATAGAGGATAGGATAGGATAGAGGATAGGATAGGATACAGTATAGGATAGGATAGAGGATAGGATAGGATAGAGGATAGGATAGGATAGAGTATAGGATAGGATAGAGGATAGGATAGGATAGAGGATAGGATAGGATTGAGGATAGGATAGGATAGAGGAAAGGATAGGATAGAGGATTGGATAGGTTATTGGATAGGATAGAGGATAGGATAGGATAGAGGATAGTATAGGATAGAGGATAGGATAGGATAGAGGATAGTATAGGATAGAGGATAGGATAGGATAGAGGATAGGATAGGGGATTGGATAGGATAGAGGATAGGATAGGATAGAGGATAGGATAGGATAGAGGTTAGGATAGGATAGAGGATAGGATAGGATAGAGGATAAGATAGGGGATTGGATAGGATAGAGGATAGGAGACGAAAGAGGATAGGATAGGGGATTGGATAGGATAGAGGATAGGATAGGGGATTGTATAGGAAAGAGGATAGGATAGGATAGAGGATAGGATAGGATAGAGGATAGGATATTATAGAGGATAGGATAGGATAGAGGATAGAATAGGATAGAGGATAGGATAGGATTGAGGCTAGGATAGGATAGAGGATAGGATAGGATAGAGGTTAGGATAGGATAGAGGATAGGATAGGATAGAGGATAAGATAGGGGATTGGATAGGATAGAGTATAGGATACGATAGAGGATCGGATAGGATAGAGGATAGGATAGGGGATTGGTTAGGATAGAGGATAGGAGACGATAGAGGATAGGATAGGGGATTGGATAGGATAGAGGATAGGATAGGGGATTGTATAGGAAAGGGGATAGGATAGGATAGAGGATAGGATATTATAGAGGATAGGATATTATAGAGGATAGGATAGGATAGAGGATAGAATAGGATAGAGGATAGGATAGAGGATTGGATAGGATAGAGGATATTATAGGATAGGAGTTACGATAGGATAGCGGATAGGTTAGGATGGAGTATAGGATACGAATGAGGATAGGATAGGGTTGAGGATAGGATAGGATAGGATAGAGGATAGGATAGGATAGAGGATGGGATAGGATAGAGGATAGGATAGGATAGAGGATAGGATAGGATAGAGGATAGGATAGGATTGAGGATAGGATAGGATAGAGGATAGGATAGGATAGAGGATAGGATAGGATAGGATAGAGGATAGGATATAGGATTGGATAAGATAGAGAATAGGATATAGGATTGGATATGATAGAGGATAGGATACTATAGACGATAGGATAGGGGATTGGATAGGATAGAGGATAGGATAGGATTGAGGATAGGAAAGGTTAGAGGCTCGGATATTATAGAGGATAGGATATAATACAGGATATGATAGGATAGATGATATTATAGGATAGAGGACGGTATAGGATAGAGGATACGATCTTATGGAGGATAGGATAGGATGGAGGAAAGTATAGGGTAGTGGAAAGGATAGGATAGAGGATAGGATAGGGGATTGGATAGGAGAGAGGATAGGAGGCGAAAGAGGATGGGATTGGATAGAGAATAGGATAGAGGATAGGATAGAGGATTGGATAGGATAGAGGATATTATAGGATAGAGGATGGGATAGGATAGTGGATAGGATAGGATGAAGTATAGGATAGAATTGAGGATAGGATAGGATAGAGGATAGGATAGGATAGAGGATAGGACAGGGTAGAGGATAGCATAGGATAGAGGATAGGATAGGATAGAGGATAGGATAGGATAGATTATAGGGTAGGATAGAGGATAGGATAGGATTCAGGATAGGATAGGATAGAGGATAGGATAAGATAGAGGATAGGATAGAGGATTGGATAGGATAGGGGATAGGATAGGATAGAGGATAGGATAGGATTGAGGCTAGGATAGGATAGTGGATAGGATAGGATAGAGGATGGGATAGAGGATAGGATAGAGGATAGGATAGGGGATTGGATAGGATAGAGGATAGGAGGCGAAAGAGGATAGGATTGGATAGAGGATAGGATAGGATAGAGGATAGGATAGGATAGAGGATAGGATAGGATAGAGGATAGGATATGATAGGGAATAGGATAGGATAGAGGACAGGATAGGATAGAGGATAGGATTGGATAGAGGATAGGACAGGGTAGGGGATAGGATAGGATAGAGGATAGGATAGGATAGAGGATAGAGGATAGGATAGAGGATAGGATAGAGGATAGGATAGAGGATAGGATAGAGGATAGGATAGGATAGGGGATAGGATAGGATAGAGGATAGGATAGGATTGAGGCTAGGATAGGATAGTGGATAGGATAGGATAGAGGATAGGATAGAGGATAGGATAGAGGGTAGGATAGAGGATTGGATAGGATAGAGGATATTATAGGATAGGAGATAGGATAGGATAGGATTGAGGATAGGATAGTATAGAGGATAGGATAGGATAGAGGATAGGATAGGATAGAGGATAGGTTAGGATAGAGGATAGGATAGAATTGAGGATAGGATATGCTTGAGGATAGGATAGGATAGAGGATAGGATAGGATAGAGGATAGGATAGGATAGAGGATAGGATAGGATAGAGGATAGGATAGGATAGGGAATAGGATAGGATAGAGGATAGGATAGGATAGAGGATAGGATACGATAGCGGATAGGATAGGATATAGGATAGGATAGGAAAGTGGATAGGATAGGATAGAGATTAGGATGGGATTGAGGATAGGATAGGTTTGAGGGTAGGACGGGATAGACGAGAGGTTAGAGGATTGGATAGGATTTAGGATAGGATACGATAGAGGATAGGATAGGATAGGCGATAGGATAGAGAATAGGATAGGGTAGAGGATAGGCTAGAATAGAGGATAGGATTGGATAGAGGATAGGATAGGATAGAGGATAGGATAGAGGACAGAGGATAGGATAGAGGGTAGGATAGAGGATTGGATGGGATAGGGGATATTATAGGATAGAGGGTGGGATAGGATAGGATATAGGATAGGATAGGAAAGAGGATAGGATAGGATGGAGGATAGGATAGAGGATAGAGGATAGGATAGAGGGTTGGATAGAGGATTGGATGGGATAGGGGATATTATAGGATAGAGGGTAGGATAGGATAGCGGATAGGATAGGATATAGGATAGGATAGGAAAGAGGATAGGATAGGATTGAGGGTAGGATGGGATAGAGGATAGGATAGGATAGAGGGTAGGATAGGATAGAGGATAGGATAGGATAGAGGATAGGATAGGGGATTGGATAGGATAGAGCAGCGGATAGAGGATACGATATGATTCTGGATAGGATAGGATAGAGCAGACGATAGCGGATAGGATAGGGGATTGGATTGGATAGAGGATAGGATAGGATAGAGCATAGGATATGATAGAGGATATGTTAGGATACAGGATATGATAGGATTGATGATAGGACGGGATAGAGGAGAGGATAGAGAATTGGATAGGATTTAGGATAGGATACGATAGAGGATAGGATAGGATAGACGATAGGATAGAGGATAGGCTAGGATAGAGGATAGTATTGGATAGAGTATAGGAGAGAGGATAGGATAGAGGATTGGATAGGATAGGGGATATTATAGGATAGAGGGTAGGATAGGATAGGATATAGGATAGGATAGGAAAGAGGATAGGATAGGATTGAGGGTAGGATGGGAAAGAGGATAGGATAGGATAGATGATAGGATAGGATAGAGGATAGGATATGGGATTGGATAGGATAGAGCAGACGATAGCGGATAGGATAGGGGATTGGATTGGATAGAGGATAGGATATGACAGAGGATAGGATAGGATAGACGATAGGATAGAGAATAGGATAGGATAGAGGACAGGCTAGGATAGAGGATAGGATTGGATAGAGGATAGGATAGGAAGGAGGATAGGATAGAGGATGGAGGATAGGATGGAGGATAGGATAGAGGATTGGATAGGATAGTTGATATTATAGGATAGAGGGTAGGATAGGATACCGGATAGGATAGGATATAGGATAGGATAGGAAAGAGGATAGGATAGGATAGAGGGTAGGATGGGATAGCGGATAGGATAGGATATAGGATAGGATAGGAAAGAGGATGGGATAGGATAGAGGATGGGATGGGATAGAGGATAGGCTAGGATTGAGGGTAGGATAGGATAGTGGATAGGATAGGATAGAGCAGACGATAGAGGATACGATATGATTCATAATAGGATAGGATAGAGCAGACGATAGCGGATAGGATAGGATAGAGCAGACGATAGAGAATACGATATGATTCAGGATAGGATAGGATAGAGCAGACGATAGCGGATAGGATAGGGGATTGGATAGGATAGAGAATAGGATAGGATAGAGGATTGACTAGGATAGAGGATAGGATAGGATAGAGGATAGGATAGGATAGAGGATAGGATAGGGTAGAGGATAGGATAGGATAGAGGATAGGATAGGATAGAGGATAGGATAGGATAGAGGATAGGATAGAGGATAGAGGATAGGATAGAGGATAGGATAGAGGATAGGATAGAGGATTGGATAGGATAGGGGATATTATAGGATAGAGGGTAGGATAGGATAGCGGATAGGATAGGATATAGGATAGGATAGGAAAGAGGATAGGATAGGATAGAGGGTAGGATAGAGGATAGAGGATAGGATAGAGGATAGGATAGAGGACTGGATATTATAGGGGATATTATAGGATAGAGGGTAGGATATGTTAGGGGATTGGATAGGATAGAGGATAGGATAGGATAGAGGATAGGATAGAGGATTGGTTAGAGGATTGGATAGGGTAGGGGATATTATAGGATAGAGGGTAGGATAGGATAGCGGATAGGATAGGATATAGGATAGGATAGGAAAGAGGATAGGATAGGATAGAGGGTAGGATGGGATAGAGGATAGGATAGGATAGAGGATAGGATACGATAGAGGATATGATAGGATAGAGGATAGGATAGGATAGAGGATAGGATAGGATTGAGGGTAGGATAGGATAGTGGATAGGATAGGATAGAGCAGAGGATAGAGGATACGATATGATTCAGGTTAGGATAGGATAGAGCAGACGATAGCGTATTGGATAGTATAGAGGAGAGGATATAATAGAGGATAGGATAGGATAGAGGATAGGATAGGATAGAGGATAGGATAGGATAGAGGATAGGATAGGATAGTAGATAGGATAGGATAGAGGATAGGATAGGATAGAGGATAGGATAGGATAGAGGATAGGATAGGATAGAGGATAGGATAGGATAGAGGATAGGATGGGATAGAGGATGGGATAGGATAGAGGATACGATATGAAACAGGATAGGATAGGATAGAGGATATTATAGGATAGAGGATAGGTTAGGATAGAGGTTATTATACTATAGAGGATAGGAGAGGATAGAGGACAGGATACAATAGAGGATACGATAGGATAGAGGATAGGATAGGATAGTGGATAGGATAGGATAGAGGATAGGATAGGATAGGATAGAGGATAGGATAGAGGATAGGATAGAGGATGGGATAGAGGATAGGATAGAGGATAGGATAGGATAGGATAGAGGATAGGATAGAGGATATTATAGGATAGGAGATAGGATAGGATAGCGGATAGGATAGGATAGGATAGAAGATAGGATAGGATAGAGGATAGGATAGGATAGAGGATAGGACAGGATAGAGGATAGGATAGGATAGGATAGAGGATAGGATAGAGGATAGGATAGAGGATTGGATAGGATAGAGGATATTATAGAATAGAAGATAGGATAGGATAGCGGATAGGTTAGGATGGAGTATAGGATACGAATGAGGATAGGATAGGGTTGAGGATAGGATAGGATAGGAGAGAGGATAGGATATAAGATTGGATATGATAGAGGATAGGATACGATAGACGATATGATAGGGGATTGGATAGGATAGGATTGAGGATAGGATAGGTTAGAGGCTCGGAAATTATAGAGGATAGGATATAATACAAGATATGATAGGATAGATGATATTATAGGATAGAGGACGGGATAGGATAGAGGATACGATCTTATGGAGGATAGGATATAATAGAGGAAAGTATAGGGTAGTGGAAAGTATAGGATAGAGGATAGGATGGGGGATTGGATAGGATAGAGGATAGGATAGGATTGAGGCTAGGATAGGATAGTGGATAGGATAGGATAGAGGATAGGATAGGATAGGATAGAGGATAGGATAGAGGATAGGATAGAGGATAGGATAGAGGATAGAGGATAAGATAGGGGATTGGATAGGATAGAGTATAGGATTCGAGAGAAGATCGGATAGGATAGAGGATAGGATAGGGGATTGGTTAGGATAGAGGATAGGATAGGGGATTGGATAGGATAGAGGATAGGATAGGGGATTGTATAGGAAAGAGGATATGATAGGATAGAGGATAGGATATTATAGAGGATAGGATCGGATAGAGGATAGGATAGGATAGAGGATAGGATAGGATGGAGGCTAGGATAGGATAGAGGATAGAGGATAGGATAGAATAGAGGATAGGATAGGATAGAGGATAGGATAGGATAGAGGATAGGATAGGATAGAGGATAGGATAGGATAGAGGATTGGATAGGATAGAGGATAGGGTGGGATAGAGGATAGGATAGGATAGAGGATAGGATAGGATAGGATAGCGGATAGGTTAGGATGGAGTATAGGATACGAATGAGGATAGGATAGGGTTGAGGATAGGATAGGATAGGATAGAGGATAGGATAGGATAGGATAGAGGATAGGATATAGGATTGGATATGATAGAGGATAGGATACGATAGACGATATGATAGGGGATTGGATAGGATAGAGGATAGGATAGGATTGAGGATAGGATAGGATAGAGGATTGGATAGGATAGAGGATAGGATAGGATAGAGGATAGGATAGGATAGAGGATAGGATAGGATAGAGGATAGGACAGGATAGAGGATAAGATAGGATATGATAGAGGATAGGATAGAGGATAGGATAGAGGATAGGATAGAGGATAGGATAGAGGATTGGATAGGATAGAGGATATTATAGAATAGAAGATAGGATAGGATAGCGGATAGGTTAGGATGGAGTATAGGATACGAATGAGGATAGGATAGGGTTGAGGATAGGATAGGATAGGATAGAGGATAGGAGGCGAAAGAGGATAGGATTGGATAGAGAATAGGATAGAGGGTAGGAAAGAGGATAGGATAGGATAGCGGATAGGATAGGATATAGGATTGGATAGGATAGATGATAGGATACGATAGAGGATAGGGTAGGATTCAGGATAGGATAGGATAGAGGATAGGATATAGGATTGGATAGGATAGAGGACAGGGCAGGATAGCGGATAGGATAGAGGATAGGATAGAGGACAGGATAGAGGATTGGATAGGATAGAGGATAGGGTAGGGGATTGGATAGGCTAGAGGCTCGGATATTATAGAGGATAGGATATAATACAGGATATGATAGGATAGATGATATTATAGGATAGAGGACGGGATAGGATAGAGGATACGATCTTATGGAGGATATAATAGGATAGAGGAAAGTATAGGGTAGTGGAAAGGATAGGATAGCGGATAGGATAGGATGGAGGATACGATATTATAGAGGATAGGATAGGATAGAGGATAGGATAGGGGATAGGTGACGATAGAGGATAGGATAGGGGATTGGATAGGATAGAGGATAGGATAGAGGATAGGATAGAGGATAGGATAGGATAGAGGATAGGTCGGGATAGAGGATGGGATAGAGGATTGGATAGGATAGAGGATATAATACGATAGAGGCTAGGACACGATAGAGGATAGGATAGGATAGAGGATAGGGTAGGATAGAGGATACGATAGGATAGAGGATAGGTTAGAGGATTGGATAGGATAGGATAAGATAGAGGATATGATAGAGGATTGGATAGGATAGGATAAGATAGAGGATAAGATAGGGGATTGGATAGGATAGCGGATAGGATAGGAGATTGTATAGGAAAGAGGATAGGATAGGATAGAGGATATGATAGGATAGAGGATAGGATAGGATAGAGGATAGGATAGGATACAGGATTGGATCGGACCAAGGATAGGATAGAGGATCGGATAGGATAGAGGATATAATACGATAGATGATAGGATAGGATAGAGGATAGGGTAGGATAGAGGATAGGATAGGATAGAGGATAGGATAGGATAGGATAGCGGATAGGTTAGGATGGAGTATAGGATACGAATGAGGATAGGATAGGGTTGAGGATAGGATAGGATAGGATAGAGGATAGGATAGGATAGGATAGAGGATAGGATATAGGATTGGATATGATAGAGGATAGGATACGATAGACGATATGATAGGGGATTGGATAGGATAGAGGATAGGATAGGATTGAGGATAGGATAGGATAGAGGATTGGATATGATAGAGGATAGGATAGAGGATAGGATAGAGGATAGGATAGAGGATAGGATAGAGGATAGGATAGAGGACAGGATAGAGGATTGGATAGGATAGAGGATAGGATAGGGGATTGGATAGGATAGAGGATAGGATAGGATTGAGGATAGGATAGGCTAGAGGCTCGGATATTATAGAGGATAGGATATAATACAGGATATGATAGGATAGATGATATTATAGGATAGAGGACGGGATAGGATAGAGGATACGATCTTATGGAGGATATAATAGGATAGAGGAAAGTATAGGGTAGTGGAAAGGATAGGATAGAGGATAGGATAGGATAGAGGATAGGATAGGATAGAGGTTAGGATAGGATAGAGGATAGGATAGGATAGAGGATAGGTCGGGATAGAGGATGGGATAGAGGATTGGATAGGATAGAGGATATAATACGATAGGGGATATGACACGATAGAGGATAGGATAGGATAGAGGATAGGGTAGGATAGAGGATACGATAGGATAGAGGATAGGTTAGAGGATTGGATAGGATAGGATAAGATAGAGGATATGATAGAGGATTGGATAGGATAGGATAAGATAGAGGATAAGATAGGGGATTGGATAGGATAGTGGATAGGATAGGATGGAGGATACGATATTATAGAGGATAGGATAGGATAGAGGATAGGATAGGGGATTGGATAGGATGGAGGATAGGAGAAGATAGAGGATAGGATAGGGGATTGGATAGGATAGAGGATAGGATAGGATAGAGGATAGGATAGGATAGAGGATAGGATAGGATAGAGGATAGGATAGGATAGAGGATAGGATAGGATACAGGATTGGATCGGACCGAGGATAGGATAGAGGATCGGGTAGGATACGATAGAGGGTAGGATATGTTATTGGATATAATAGCGGAGTGGAGACGTTAGAGGATAGGATAGGGGATTGGATAGGATACAAGATAGGATAGGATAGAGTATAGGACAGGGTAGAGGATAGGATAGGATAGAGGATAGGATAGGATAGAGGATAGGATAGGATAGAGGATAGGTCGGGATAGTGGATGGGATAGAGGATTGGATAGGATAGAGGATATAATACGATAGAGGATAGGACACGATAGAGGATAGGATGGGATAGGGGATTGGATAGGATAGAGGATAGGATAGGATTGAGGATAGGATAGGCTAGAGGCTCGGATATTATAGAGGATAGGATATAATACAGGATATGATAGGATAGATGATATTATAGGATAGAGGACGGGATAGGATAGAGGATACGATCTTATATAGGATATAATAGGATAGAGGAAAGTATAGGGTAGTGGAAAGGATAGGATAGAGGATAGGATAGGATAGAGGATAGGATAGGATAGAGGTTAGGATAGGATAGAGGATAGGATAGGATAGAGGATAGGTCGGGATAGAGGATGGGATAGAGGATTCGATAGGATAGAGGATATAATACGATAGAGGATAGGACACGATAGAGGATAGGATAGGATAGAGGATAGGGTAGGATAGAGGATACGATAGGATAGAGGATAGGTTAGAGGATTGGATAGGATAGGATAAGATAGAGGATATGATAGAGGATTGGATAGGATAGGATAAGATAGAGGATAAGATAGGGGATTGGATAGGATAGTGGATAGGATAGGATGGAGGATACGATATTATAGAGGGTAGGATATTATAGAGGATAGGATAGGGGATTGGATAGGATAGAGGATAGGATAGGGGATTGTATAGGAAAGAGGATAGGATAGGATAGAGGATAGGATAGGATAGAGGATAGGATAGGATACAGGATTGGATCGGACCGAGGATAGGATAGAGGATCGGGTAGGATACGATAGAGGGTAGGATATGTTATTGGATATAATAGCGGAGTGGAGACGTTAGAGGATAGGATAGGGGATTGGATAGGATACAGGATAGGATAGGATAGAGTATAGGACAGGGTAGAGGATAGGATAGGATAGAGGATAGGATAGGATAGAGGATAGGTCGGGATAGTGGATGGGATAGAGGATTGGATAGTATAGAGGATATAATACGATAGAGGATAGGACACGATAGAGGATAGGATAGGATAGAGGATAGGGTAGGATAGAGGATACGATTGGATAGGATAAGATAGAGGATAGGATAGAGGATTGGATACGATAGAGGATAGGATAGTATTGAGGATAGGATAGGATAGAGGATTGGATCGGACCGAGGATAGGATAGAGGATCGGATAGGATAGAGGATATAATACGATAGAGGATAGGATAGGATAGAGGATAGGGTAGGATAGAGGATAGGATAGGATAGAGGATAGGATAGGATAGGATAGCGGATAGGTTAGGATGGAGTATAGGATACGAATGAGGATAGGATAGGGTTGAGGATAGGATAGGATAGGATAGAGGATAGGATATAGGATTGGATATGATAGAGGATAGGATACGATAGACGATATGATAGGGGATTGGATAGGATAGAGGATAGGATAGGATTGAGGATAGGATAGGTTAGAGGCTCGGATATTATAGAGGATAGGATATAATACAAGATATGATAGGATAGATGATATTATAGGATAGAGGACGGGATAGGATAGAGGATACAATCTTATGGAGGATAGGATAGGATAGAGGAAAGTATAGGGTAGTGGAAAGGATAGGATAGAGGATAGGATAGGGGATTGGATAGGATAGAGGATAGGAGGCGAAAGAGGATAGGATAGGATTGAGGCTAGGATAGGATAGTGGATAGGATAGGATAGAGGATAGGATAGGATAGGATAGAGGATAGGATAGGATAGGATAGAGGATAGGATAGAGGATAGGATAGAGAATAGGATAGAGGATAGGATAGAGGATATAGTATAGGAGATAGGATAGGATAGCGGATAGGTTAGGATGGAGTATAGGATACGAATGAGGATAGGATAGGGTTGATGATAGGATAGGGGATTGGATAGTGTAGAGGATAGGAGACGAAAGAGGATAGGATTGGATAGAGAATAGGATAGAGGATAGGATAGGGTAGAGGAAAGGATAGGATAGGATAGAGGATAGGATAGAGGATTTAATAGGATAGAGGATATTATAGGGTAGAGGATAGGATAGGATAGCGGATATGTTAGGATGGAGTATACGATACGAATGAGGATAGGATAGGGTTGAAGATAGGATAGGATAGGATAGAGGATAGGATAGGATAGAGTATATGATAGGATAGAGGATAGGATAGGATAGAGCATAGGATAGGATAGAGGATAGGATAGGATAGAGGATAGGATAGGATAGAGGATAGGATAGGATAGAGGATAGGATAGGGGATTGGATAGTGTAGAGGATAGGAGACGAAAGAGGATAGGATTGGATAGAGAATAGGATAGAGGATATGATAGGGTAGAGGAAAGGATAGGATAGGATAGAGGATAGGATAGAGGATTTAATAGGATAGAGGATATTATAGGGTAGAGGATAGGATAGGATAGCGGATATGTTAGGATGGAGTATACGATACGAATGAGGATAGGATAGGGTTGAAGATAGGATAGGATAGGATAGAGGATAGGATAGGATAGAGGATAGGATAGGATAGAGGATAGGATAGGATAGAGCATAGGATAGGATAGAGGATAGGATAGGATAGAGGATAGGATAGGATAGAGGATAGGATAGGATAGAGGATAGGATAGGATAGAGGATAGGATAGGATAGAGGATAGGATAGGATAGAGGATAGGATAGGATAGAGGATAGGATAGGATAGCGGATATGTTAGGATGGAGTATACGATACGAATGAGGATAGGATAGGGTTGAAGATAGGATAGGATAGGATAGAGGATAGGATAGGATAGAGGATTGGATATGATAGAGGATAGGAGAGGATACAGGATAGGATAGGATTGAGGATAGGATAGTATAGAGGACAGGATAGGGTAGAGGATAGGATATAGGATTGGATATTATAGAGGATAGGATTCGATAGATAATAGGGTAGGATAGCGGATAGGATAGGATAGAGTACAGAATAGGATAGAGGACAGGATAGGATAGAGGATAGGATAGGATAGAGGATAGGATAGGATAGAGGATAGGATAGGATAGAGGATAGGATAGGATTGAGGCTAGGATAGGATAGTGGATAGGATAGGATAGAGTATGGAATAGGATAGAGGATAGGAGAGGATACAGGATAGGATAGGATTGAGGATAGGATAGTATAGAGGATAGGATAGGGTAGAGGATAGGATATAGGATTGGATATTATAGAGGATAGGATTCGATAGAGGATAGGGTAGGATAGCGGATAGGATAGGATAGACTACAGAATAGGATACAGGACAGGTTAGGATAGAGGATAGGAGAGGATAGAGGATAGGACAGGATAGAGGATACGATAGAAAATAGGATAGGATAGAGGATAGGATAGGATAGAGTATAGGATATAGGATGGATAGGATAGAGGATAGGATACGATAGAGGATAGGGTAGGATAGAGAATAGGGTAGGATAGAGGATACGATAGGATAGAGGATAGGATAGAGGATAGGATAGAGGATTGGATAGGATAGGATAAGATAGAGGATAGGATAGAGGTTTGGATAGGATAGGATAAGATAGAGGATAAGATAGGGGATTGGATAGGATAGCGGATAGGATAGGATAGAGGATACGATATTATAGACGATAGGATAGGATAGAGGATAGGATCGGATAGAGGATAAGATAGGGGATTGGATAGGATAGAGTATAGGATACGATAGAGGATCGGATAGGATAGAGGATACGATAGGGGATTGGATAGGATTGAGGCTAGGATAGGATAGTGGATAGGATAGGATAGTGGATAGGATAGGATAGAGGATAGGATAGGATAGAGAATAGGATAGGATAGAGGATAGGATAGGATAGAGGATAGGATAGGATAGATGATAGGATAGGATAGAGGATAGGATAGAGGATAGGATAGGATAGGGGAAAGGATAGGATAGAGGATAGGATACGAATGAGGATAGGATAGGGTTGAGGATAGGATAGGGGATTGGATAGTGTAGAGGATAGGAGACGAAAGAGGATAGGATTGGGTAGAGAATAGGATAGAGGATAGGATAGGGTAGAGAAAAGGATAGGATAGGATAGAGGATAGGATAGAGGATAGGATAGGATAGTGGATAGGATAGGATAGAGGATAGGATAGGATAGAGGATAGGATAGGATAGAGGATAGGATAGGATAGAGGATAGGATAGGATAGAGGATAGGATAGGATAGAGGATAGGATAGGATAGAAGATAGGATAGGATAGAGGATAGGATAGGATAGAGGATAGGATAGGATAGAGGATAGGATAGGATAGAGGATAGGATAGGATAGAGGATAGGATAGGATAGAGGATAGGATAGGATAGAGGATAGGATAGGATAGGATATTGGATAGGATAGGATAGGATAGAGGATAGGATAGAGGATAGGATAGGACAGAGGATCGGATAGAGGATAGGATAGGATAGAGGATAGGATAGGATAGAGGAAACGATAGGATAGAAGATAGGATAGGATAGATGATAGGATAGGAAAGAGGGTAGGATAGGATAGAGGATAGATTATAGGATAGGATAGAGGATAGGATAGGATAGAGGAGAGGATAGGATAGAGGATAGGATAGGATAGAGGATAGGATAGTATAGAGGATAGAATAGGATAGATGATATTATAGGATAGAGGATAGGATATGATAGAGTAAACGATATTATAGAGGATAGGATAGGATAGAGGATCGGATAGGATAAAGGATAGGATAGGATAGAGGATAGGATAGGATAGAGGATCGGACAGAGGATAGGATAGGATAGAGGATAGGATAGGATAGAGGATAGAGTAGGATAGAGGATAGGATAGGATAAAGGATAGGATTGGATAGAGGATCGGATAGAGGATAGGATAGGATAGAGGATAGGATAGGATAGAGGATAGTATAGGATAGAGGATAGGATAGAATAGAGGATAGAATAGGATACAGGATAGGATAGGATAGAGGATAGGATAGGATAGGATAGAGGATAGGATAGGTTAGGATAGAGGATAGGATAGAGGATAGGATAGGATAGAGGATAGGATAGGATAGAGGATAGTATAGGATAGAGGATAGGATAGGATAGAGGATAGGATAGGATAAAGGATAGGATAGGATAGAGGATAGGATAGGATAGAGGATCGGACAGAGGATAGGATAGGATAGAGGATAGGATAGGATAGAGGATAGAGTAGGATAGTGGATAGGATAGGATAAAGGATAGGATTGGATAGAGGATCGGATAGAGGATAGGATAGGATAGAGGATAGGATAGGATAGAGGATAGGATAGGCTAGAGGCTCGGATATTATAGAGGATAGGATATAATACAGGATATGATAGGATAGATGATATTATAGGATAGAGGACGGGATAGGATAGAGGATACGATCTTATATAGGATATAATACGATAGAGGAAAGTATAGGGTAGTGGAAAGGATAGGGTAGAGGATAGGTCGGGATAGAGGATGGGATAGAGGATTGGATAGGATAGAGGATATAATACGATAGAGGATAGGACACGATAGAGGATAGGATAGGATAGAGGATAGGGTAGGATAGAGGATACGATAGGATAGAGGATAGGTTAGAGGATTGGATAGGATAGGATAAGATAGAGGATATGATAGAGGATTGGATAGGATAGGATAAGATAGAGGATAAGATAGGGGATTGGATAGGATAGTGGATAGGATAGGATGGAGGATACGATATTATAGAGGATAGGATAGGATAGAGGATAGGATAGGGGATTGGATAGGATAGAGGATAGGATAGGGGATTGTATAGGAAAGAGGATAGGATAGGATAGAGGATAGGATAGGATAGAGGATAGGATAGGATAGAGGATAGGATAGGATACAGGATTGGATCGGACCGAGGATAGGATAGAGGATCGGGTAGGATACGATAGAGGGTAGGATATGTTATTGGATATAATAGCGGAGTGGAGATGTTAGAGGATAGGATAGGGGATTGGATAGGATACAGGATAGGATAGGATAGAGTATAGGACAGGGTAGAGGATAGGATAGGATAGAGGATAGGATAGGATAGAGGATAGGGTAGGATAGAGGATAGGATAGGATAGAGGATAGGATAGGATAGGATAGCGGATAGGTTAGGATGGAGTATAGGATACGAATGAGGATAGGATAGGGTTGAGGATAGGATAGGATAGGATAGAGGATAGGATATAGGATTGGATATGATAGAGGATAGGATACGATAGACGATATGATAGGGGATTGGATAGGATAGAGGATAGGATAGGATTGAGGATAGGATAGGTTAGAGGCTCGGATATTATAGAGGATAGGATATAATACAAGATATGATAGGATAGATGATATTATAGTATAGGAGATAGGATAGGATAGCGGATAGGTTAGGATGGAGTATAGGATACGAATGAGGATAGGATAGGGTTGAGGATAGGATAGGGGATTGGATAGTGTAGAGGATAGGAGACGAAAGAGGATAGGATTGGATAGAGAATAGGATAGAGGATAGGATAGGATAGAGGATAGGATAGGATAGGATAGAGGATAGGATAGAGGATTTAATAGGATAGAGGATATTATAGGGTAGAGGATAGGATAGGATAGCGGATATGTTAGGATGGAGTATACGATACGAATGAGGATAGGATAGGGTTGAAGATAGGATAGGATAGGATAGAGGATAGGATAGGATAGAGGATAGGATAGGATAGAGGATAGGATAGGATAGAGCATAGGATAGGATAGAGGATAGGATAGGATAGAGGATAGGATAGGATAGAGGATAGGATAGGATAGAGGATAGGATAGGATAGAGGATAGGATAGGATAGAGGATAGGATAGGATAGAGGATAGGATAGGATAGAGGATAGGATAGGATAGCGGATTGGATATGATAGAGGATAGGATAGGGTTGACGATAGGATAGGATAGGATAGAGGATAGGATAGGATAGAGGATTGGATATGATAGAGGATAGGATCCGATAGAGGATAGGATAGGGGATTGGATAGGATAGAGGATAGGGTAGGATAGAGGATAGCGTAGGATACATGATAGGATAGGATAGAGGATAGGATAGGATAGAGGATATTATAGGATAGAGGATAGGATAGGATAGCGGATAGTATAGGATGGAGTATAGGATAGGATAGCGGAAAGGATAAGATAGAGTATAGAATAGAATAGAGGATAGGATACTATACAGGATTGGATCGGACCGAGGATAGGATAGAGGATCGTATAGGATACGATAGAGGATAGGATAGGATAGAGGATAGGATAGGATTGAGGCTAGGATAGGATAGTGGATAGGATAGGATAGAGTATGGAATAGGATAGAGGATAGGAGAGGATACAGGATAGGATAGGATTGAGGATAGGATAGTATAGAGGACAGGATAGGGTAGAGGATAGGATATAGGATTGGATATTATAGAGGATAGGATTCGATAGATAATAGGGTAGGATAGCGGATAGGATAGGATAGAGTACAGAATAGGATAGAGGACAGGATAGGATAGAGGATAGGATAGGATAGAGGATAGGATAGGATAGAGGATAGGATAGGATAGAGGATAGGATAGGATTGAGGCTAGGATAGTATAGAGGATAGGATAGGGTAGAGGATAGGATATAGGATTGGATATTATAGAGGATAGGATTCGATAGAGGATAGGGTAGGATAGCGGATAGGATAGGATAGAGTACAGAATAGGATACAGGACAGGTTAGGATAGAGGATAGGATAGGATAGAGGATAGGACAGGATTGAGGATACGATAGAGAATAGGATAGGATAGAGGATAGGATAGGATAGAGTATAGGATATAGGATGGATAGGATAGAGGATAGGATACGATAGAGGATAGGGTAGGATAGAGGATACGATAGGATAGAGGATAGGATAGAGGATAGGATAGAGGATTGGATAGGATAGGATAAGATAGAGGATAGGATAGAGGATTGGATAGGATAGGATAAGATAGAGGATAAGATAGGGGATTGGATAGGATAGCGGATAGGATAGGATAGAGGATACGATATTATAGACGATAGGATAGGATAGAGGATAGGATCGGATAGAGGATAAGATAGGGGATTGGATAGGATAGAGTATAGGATACGATAGAGGATCGGATAGGATAGAGGATACGATAGGGGATTGGATAGGATTGAGGCTAGGATAGGATAGTGGATAGGATAGGATAGTGGATAGGATAGGATAGAGGATAGGATAGGATAGAGAATAGGATAGGATAGAGGATAGGATAGGATAGAGGATAGGATAGGATAGATGATAGGATAGGATAGAGGATAGGATAGAGGATAGGATAGAATAGGGGATAGGATAGGATAGAGGATAGGATAGGATTGAGGCTAGGATAGGATAGTGGAAAGGATAGGATAGAGGATAGGATACGAATGAGGATAGGATAGGGTTGAGGATAGGATAGGGGATTGGATAGTGTAGAGGATAGGAGACGAAAGAGGATAGGATTGGGTAGAGAATAGGATAGAGGATAGGATAGGGTAGAGGAAAGGATAGGATAGGATAGAGGATAGGATAGAGGATTTAATAGGATAGAGGATATTATAGGGTAGAGGATAGGATAGGATAGCGGATATGTTAGGATGGAGTATACGATACGAATGAGGATAGGATAGGGTTGAAGATAGGGTAGGATAGGATAGATGATAGGATAGGATAGAGGATAGGATAGAGGATAGGATAGAATAGGGGATAGGATAGGATAGAGGATAGGATAGGATAGAGGATAGGATAGGATTGAGGCTAGGATAGGATAGTGGAAAGGATAGGATAGAGGATAGGATACGAATGAGGATAGGATAGGGTTGAGGATAGGATAGGGGATTGGATAGTGTAGAGGATAGGAGACGAAAGAGGATAGGATTGGGTAGAGAATAGGATAGAGGATAGGATAGGGTACAGGAAAGGATAGGATAGGATAGAGGATAGGATAGAGGATTTAATAGGATAGAGGATATTATAGGGTAGAGGATAGGATAGGATAGCGGATAGTATAGGATGGAGTATAGGATAGGATAGCGGAAAGGATAAGATAGAGTATAGAATAGAATAGAGGATAGGATACTATACAGGATTGGATCGGACCGAGGATAGGATAGAGGATCGTATAGGATACGATAGAGGATAGGATAGGATAGAGGATAGGATAGGATTGAGGCTAGGATAGGATAGTGGATAGGATAGGATAGAGTATGGAATAGGATAGAGGATAGGAGAGGATACAGGATAGGATAGGATTGAGGATAGGATAGTATAGAGGACAGGATAGGGTAGAGGATAGGATATAGGATTGGATATTATAGAGGATAGGATTCGATAGATAATAGGGTAGGATAGCGGATAGGATATAATAGAGTACAGAATAGGATAGAGGACAGGATAGGATAGCGGATAGGATAGGATAGAGTACAGAATAGGATACAGGACAGGTTAGGATAGAGGATAGGATAGGATAGAGGATAGGACAGGATAGAGGATACGATAGAAAATAGGATAGGATAGAGGATAGGATAGGATAGAGTATAGGATATAGGATGGATAGGATAGAGGATAGGATACGATAGAGGATAGGGTAGGATAGAGAATAGGGTAGGATAGAGGATACGATAGGATAGAGGATAGGATAGAGGATAGGATAGAGGATTGGATAGGATAGGATAAGATAGAGGATAGGATAGAGGATTGGATAGGATAGGATAAGATAGAGGATAAGATAGGGGATTGGATAGGATTGCGGATAGGATAGGATAGAGGATACGATATTATAGACGATAGGATAGGATAGAGGATAGGATCGGATAGAGGATAAGATAGGGGATTGGATAGGATAGAGTATAGGATACGATAGAGGATCGGATAGGATAGAGGATACGATAGGGGATTGGATAGGATTGAGGCTAGGATAGGATAGTGGATAGGATAGGATAGTGGATAGGATAGGATAGAGGATAGGATAGGATAGAGAATAGGATAGGATAGAGGATAGGATAGGATAGAGGATAGGATAGGATAGATGATAGGATAGGATAGAGGATAGGATAGAGGATAGGATAGGATAGGGGATAGGATAGGATAGAGGATAGGATAGGATTGAGGCTAGGATAGGATAGTGGAAAGGATAGGATAGAGGATAGGATACGAATGAGGATAGGATAGGGTTGAGGATAGGATAGGGGATTGGATAGTGTAGAGGATAGGAGACGAAAGAGGATAGGATTGGGTAGAGAATAGGATAGAGGATAGGATAGGGTAGAGGAAAGGATAGGATAGGATAGAGGATAGGATAGAGGATTTAATAGGATAGAGGATATTATAGGGTAGAGGATAGGATAGGATAGCGGATATGTTAGGATGGAGTATACGATACGAATGAGGATAGGATAGGGTTGAAGATAGGATAGGATAGGATAGAGGATAGGATAGGATAGAGGATAGGATAGGATAGAGGATAGGATAGGATAGAGGATAGGATAGGATAGAGGATAGGATAGGATAGGATAGAGGATAGGATAGAGGATTTAATAGGATAGAGGATATTATAGGGTAGAGGATAGGATAGGATAGCGGATATGTTAGGATGGAGTATACGATACGAATGAGGATAGGATAGGGTTGAAGATAGGATAGGATAGGATAGAGGATAGGATAGGATAGAGGATAGGATAGGATAGAGGATAGGCTAGGATAGAGGATAGGATAGGATAGAGGATAGGATAGGATAGAGGATAGGATAGGATAGAGCATAGGATAGGATAGAGGATAGGATAGGATAGAGGATAGGATAGGATAGAGGATAGGATAGGATAGAGGATAGGATAGGATAGAAGATAGGATAGGATAGAGGATAGGATAGGATAGAGGATAGGATAGGATAGAGGATAGGATAGGATAGAGGATAGGATAGGATAGAGGATAGGATAGGATAGAGGATAGGATAGGATAGGATAGAGGAAAGGATAGGATAGAGGATAGGATAGGATAGAGGATAGGATAGGATAGAGGATAGGATAGGATAGAGGATAGAGGATAGGATAATATAGAGGATAGGATAGGATAGGATAGAGGATAGGATAGAGGATAGGATAGAGGATAGGATAGAGGATAGGATAGAGGATTGGATATGATAGAGGATAGGATCCGATAGAGGATAGGATAGGGGATTGGATAGGATAGAGGATAGGGTAGGATAGAGGATAGGGTAGGATACATGATAGGATAGGATAGAGGATAGGATAGGATAGAGGATATTATAGGATAGAGGATAGGATAGGATAGCGGATAGTATAGGATGGAGTATAGGATAGGATAGCGGAAAGGATAAGATAGAGTATAGAATAGAATAGAGGATAGGATACTATACAGGATTGGATCGGACCGAGGATAGGATAGAGGATCGTATAGGATAGGATAGAGGATAGGATAGGATAGAGGATAGGATAGGATAGAGGATAGGATAGGATAGAGGATAGTATAGGATAGAGAATAGGATAGAATAGAGGAAAGGATAGGATAAAGGATAGGATAGGATAGAGGATAGGATAGGATAGGATAGAGGATAGGATACGATAGAGGATAGGATAGGATAGGATAGAGGATAGGATACGATAGGATAGAGGATAGGATAGAGGATAGGATAGGATAGAGGATCGGATAGAGGATAGGATAGGATAGAGGATAGGATAGGATAGAGGAAAGGATAGGATAGAAGATAGGATAGGATAGATGATAGGATAGGAAAGAGGGTAGGATAGGATAGAGGATAGAGTATAGGATCGGATAGAGGATAGGATAGGATAGAGGAGAGGATAGGATAGAGGATAGGATAGGATAGAGGATAGGATAGGATAGAGGATAGGATAGGATAGGATAGAGGATAGGATAGGATAGAGGATAGAATAGGATTGAGGAGCGTTTTGGATAGAGGATAGGATATGATAGAGGATAGGATAGGATACGATAGAGGATAGGATAGGATACGATAGAGGATAGGATAGGATAGAGGATAGGATAGGATAGAGGATAGGATAGGATAGAGGATAGGATAGGATAGAGGATAGGATAGGATAGAGGATAGGATAGGATAGAGGATAGGATAGGATAGAGGATAGGATAGGATAGGATAGAGGATAGGATAGGATAGGATAGAGGATAGGATAGGATAGGATAGAGGATAGGATAGAGGATAGGATAGAGGATAGGATAGGATAGAGGAGAGGATAGGATAGAGGATAGGATAGGTTAGGATAGAGGATAGGATAGAGGATAGGATAGGATAGAGGATAGGATGGGATAGAGGATAGTATAGGATAGAGGATAGGATAGGATAGAGGATAGGATAGGATAAAGGATAGGATAGGATAGAGGATAGGATAGGATAGAGGATCGGACAGAGGAGAGTATAGGATAGAGGATAGGATAGGATAGAGGATGGGATAGGATAGAGGATAGGATATGATAGAGGATAGGATAGGATAGGATAGAGGATAGGATAGGATAGGATACAGGATAGGATAGAGGATAGGATAGGATAGAGGATAGGATAGGATAGAGGAGAGGATAGGATAGAGGATAGGATAGGATAGAGGATAGGATAGAGGATAGGATAGGATAGAGGATAGGATAGGATAGAGGATAGAATAGGATAGATGATATTATAGGATAGAGGATAGGATATGATAGAGTAAACGATATTCTAGAGGATAGGATAGGATAGAGGATCGGATAGAGGATAGGATAGGATAGAGGATGGTATAGAGGATAGGATAGAGGATAGGATAGGATAGAGGATAGGATAGGATAGAGGATAGTATAGGATAGAGAATAGGATAGAATAGAGGAAAGGATAGGATAGGATAGAGGATAGGATAGGATAGGATAGAGGATAGGATAGGATAGGATAGAGGATAGGATAGAGGATAGGATAGGATAGAGGATCGGATAGAGGATAGGATAGGATAGAGGATAGGATAGGATAGAGGAAAGGATAGGATAGAAGATAGGATAGGATAGATGATAGGATAGGAAAGAGGGTAGGATAGGATAGAGGATAGAGTATTGGATAGGATAGAGGATAGGATAGGATAGAGGAGAGGATAGGATAGAGGATAGGATAGGATAGAGGATAGGATAGGATAGAGGATAGGATAGGATAGAGGATAGGATAGGATAGAGGATAGGATAGGATAGGATAGAGGATAGGATAGGATAGGATAGAGGATAGGATAGGATAGAGGATAGGATAGAGGATAGGATAGGATAGAGGAGAGGATAGGATAGAGGATAGGATAGGATAGAGGATAGGATAGGATAGGATAGAGGATAGGATACGATAGAGGATAGAATAGAATACGATAGAGGATAGGATAGGATAGAGGATAGGATAGGATAGAGGATAGGATAGGATAGAGGATAGGATAGGATAGAGGATAGGATAGGATAAAGGATAGGATAGGATAGAGGATAGGATAGGATAAAGGATAGGATAGGATAGAGGATAGGATATGATAGAGGGTCGGACAGAGGATAGGATAGGATAGAGGATAGGATAGGATAGAGGATAGAGTAGGATAGAGGATAGGATAGGATAGAGGATAGGATAGGTTAGAGGATAGGATAGGATAGGATAGAGGATAGGATTGTTAATTGGATAGGATAGAGTATAGGATAAGTTAGAGGATAGGATAGGATAGAGGGTAGGATAGGATAGAGGATAGGATAGAGGATAGGATAGGATAGAGGATAGGATAGGATAGAGGATGGGATAGGATACAGGATAGGATATGAGAGAGGATAGGATAGGATAGAGGATCGGATAGATGATAGGATAGGATAGAGGATCGGATAGAGGATAGGATAGGATAGAGGATAGGATAGGATAGAGGATAGAGTAGGATAGAGGATAGGATAGGATAAAGGATAGGATTGGATAGAGGATCGGATAGAGGATAGAATAGGATAGAGGATAGGATAGGATAGAGGATAGTATGGGATAGAGGATAGGATAGAATAGAGGATAGGATAGGATAAAGGATAGGATAGGATAGAGGATAGGATAAAGGATAGGATAGGATAGAGGATAGGATAGGATAGGATAGAGGATAGGATAGGATAGGATAGAGGATAGGATAGGAAAGAGGGTAGGATAGGATAGAGGATAGGTACTATAGGATAGGATAGAGGATAGGATAGTATAGAGGATAGACTATAGGATAGGATAGAGGATAGGATAGGATAGAGGAGAGGATAGGATAGAGGATAGGATAGGATAGAGGATAGGATAGGATAGAGGATAGAATAGGATAGATGATATTATAGGATAGAGGATAGGATATGATAGAGTAAACGATATTATAGAGGATAGGATAGGATAGAGGATCGGATAGAGGATAGGATAGGATAGAGGATGGTATAGAGGATAGAATAGAGGATAGGATAGGATAGAGGATAGGATAGGAAAGAGGATAGGATAGGATACGATAGAGGATAGGATAGATGATAGGATAGGATAGGGGATCTGATAGAGGATACGATCGGATAGAGGATAGGATAGGATAGAGGATCGGATAGGTAATTGGATAGGATAGGGGAGAGGATAAGGTAGAGGCTAGTATAGGATAGAGGATCTGATAGAGGATAGGATAGGATAAAGGATAGGATAGGATAGAGGATAGGATAAAGGATAGGATAGGATAGAGGATAGGATAGGATAGGATAGAGGATAGGATAGGATAGGATAGAGGATAGGATAGGAAAGAGGGTAGGATAGGATAGAGGATAGGTACTATAGGATAGGATAGAGGATAGGATAGTATAGAGGATAGACTATAGGATAGGATAGAGGATAGGATAGGATAGAGGAGAGGATAGGATAGAGGATAGGATAGGATAGAGGATAGGATAGGATAGAGGATAGAATAGGATAGATGATATTATAGGATAGAGGATAGGATATGATAGAGTAAACGATATTATAGAGGATAGGATAGGATAGAGGATCGGATAGAGGATAGGATAGGATAGAGGATGGTATAGAGGATAGAATAGAGGATAGGATAGGATAGAGGATAGGATAGGAAAGAGGATAGGATAGGATACGATAGAGGATAGGATAGATGATAGGATAGGATAGAGGATCTGATAGAGGATACGATCGGATAGAGGATAGGATAGGATAGAGGATCGGATAGGTAATTGGATAGGATAGGGGAGAGGATAAGGTAGAGGCTAGTATAGGATAGAGGATCTGATAGAGGATAGGATAGGATGGAGGATAGGATAGGATAGAGGATAGGATAGTATAGAGGATAGAATAGGATAGATGATATTATAGGATAGAGGATAGGATATGATAGAGTAAACGATATTCTAGAGGATAGGATAGGATAGAGGATCGGATAGAGGATAGGATAGGATAGAGGATGGTATAGAGGATAGGATAGAGGATAGGATAGGATAGAGGATAGGATAGGATAGAGGATAGGATAGGATAGAGGATAGTATAGGATAGAGAATAGGATAGAATAGAGGAAAGGATAGGATAAAGGATAGGATAGGATAGAGGATAGGATAGGATAGGATAGGATAGAGGATAGGATAGGATAGAGGATAGGATAGGATAGAGGATAGGATAGGATAGAGGATCGGATAGAGGATAGGATAGGATAGAGGATAGGATAGGATAGAGGAAAGGATAGGATAGAAGATAGGATAGATGATAGGATAGGAAAGAGGGTAGGATAGGATAGAGGATAGAGTATAGGATAGGATAGAGGATAGGATAGGATAGAGGAGAGGATAGGATAGAGGATAGGATAGGATAGAGGATAGGATAGGATAGAGGATAGGATAGGATAGGATAGAGGATAGGATAGGATAGAGGATAGAATAGGATTGAGGAGCGTTTAGGATAGAGGATAGGATATGATAGAGGATAGGATAGGATACGATAGAGGATAGGATAGGATAGAGGATAGGATAGGATAGAGGATAGGATAGGATAGAGGATAGGATAGGATAGAGGATAGGATAGGATAGAGGATAGGATAGGATAGAGGATATGATAGGATAGAGGATAGGATAGGATAGGATAGGATAGAGGATAGGATAGGATAGGATAGAGGATAGGATAGGATAGAGGATAGGATAGAGGATAGGATAGGATAGAGGAGAGGATAGGATAGAGGATAGGATAGGTTAGGATAGAGGATAGGATAGAGGATAGGATAGGATAGAGGATAGGATAGGATAGAGGATAGTATAGGATAGAGGATAGGATAGGATAGAGGATAGGATAGGATAAAGGATAGGATAGGATAGAGGATAGGATAGGATAGAGGATCGGACAGAGGATAGGATAGGATAGAGGATAGGATAGGATAGAGGATGGGATAGGATAGAGGATAGGATATGATAGAGGATAGGATAGGATAGGATAGAGGATAGGATAGGATAGGATAGAGGATAGGATAGAGGATAGGATAGGATAGAGGATAGGATAGGATAGAGGAGAGGATAGGATAGAGGATAGGATAGGATAGAGGATAGGATAGAGGATAGGATAGAGGATAGGATAGGATAGAGGATAGGATAGGATAGAGGATAGGATAGAGGATAGGATAGGATAGAGGATCGGATAGAGGATAGGATAGGATAGAGGATAGGATAGGATAGAGGATAGAGTAGGATAGAGGATAGGATAGTATAAAGGATAGGATTGGATAGAGGATCGGATAGAGGATAGAATAGGATAGAGGATAGGATAGGATAGAGGCTAGTATAGGATAGAGGATAGGATAGAGTAGAGGATAGGATAGGATAAAGGAGAGGATAGGATAGAGGATAGAATAGGATAGAGGATAGTATAGTATAGAGGATAGAATAGGATAGATGATATTATAGGATAGAGGATAGGATATGATAGAGTAAACGATATTCTAGAGGATAGGATAGGATAGAGGATCGGATAGAGGATAGGATAGGATAGAGGATGGTATAGAGGATAGGATAGAGGATAGGATAGGATAGAGGATAGGATAGGATAGAGGATAGTATAGGATAGAGAATAGGATAGAATAGAGGAAAGGATAGGATAAAGGATAGGATAGGATAGAGGATAGGATAGGATAGGATAGAGGATAGGATAGGATAGGATAGAGGATAGGATAGGATAGGATAGAGGAGAGGATAGGATAGAGGATAGGATAGGATAGAGGATAGGATAGGATAGAGGATAGGATAGGATAGAGGATAGGATAGGATAGGATAGGATAGAGGATAGGATAGGATAGGATAGAGGATAGGATAGGATAGAGGATAGGATAGAGGATAGGATAGGATAGAGGAGAGGATAGGATAGAGGATAGGATAGGATAGAGGATAGGATAGGATAGAGGATAGGATAGGATAGGATAGAGGATAGGATAGGATAGAGGATAGAATAGGATACGATAGAGGATAGGATAGGATAGAGGATAGGATAGGATAGAGGATAGGATAGGATAGGATAGAGGATAGGATAGGATAGAGGATAGGATAGGATAGAGGATAGGATAGGAAAGAGGATTGGATAGGATACGATAGAGGATAGGATAGATGATAGGATAGGATAGAGGATCGGATAGAGGATAGGATAGGATAGAGGATAGGATAGGATAGAGGATAGAGTAGGATAGAGGATAGGATAGGATAAAGGATAGGATTGGATAGAGGATCGGATAGAGGATAGAATAGGATAGAGGATAGGATAGGATAGAGGATAGTATGGGATAGAGGATAGGATAGAATAGAGGATAGGATAGGATAAAGGATAGGATAGGATAGAGGATAGGATAGGATAGGATAGAGGATAGGATAGGATAGGATAGAGGATAGGATAGGATAGGATAGAGGATAGGATAGGAAAGAGGGTAGGATAGGATAGAGGATAGGTACTATAGGATAGGATAGAGGATAGGATAGGATAGAGGATAGACTATAGGATAGGATAGAGGATAGGATAGGATAGAGGAGAGGATAGGATAGAGGATAGGATAGGATAGAGGATAGGATAGGATAGAGGATAGAATAGGATAGATGATATTATGGGATAGAGGATAGGATATGATAGAGTAAACGATATTATAGAGGATAGGATAGGATAGAGGATCGGATAGAGGATAGGATAGGATAGAGGATGGTATAGAGGATAGAATAGAGGATAGGATAGGATAGAGGATAGGATAGGAAAGAGGATAGGATAGGATACGATAGAGGATAGGATAGATGATAGGATAGGATAGAGGATCTGATAGAGGATACGATCGGATAGAGGATAGGATAGGATAGAGGATAGGATAAGGTAGAGGATAGTATAGGATAGAGGATAGGATAGGATAGAGGATAGGATAGGATAAAGGATAGGATAGGATAGAGGATAGGATAGGATAGAGGATAGGATAGGTTAGAGGATAGGATAGGATAGGATAGAGGATAGGATAGGTAATTGGATAGGATAGAGTATAGGATAAGGTAGAGGATAGTATAGGATAGAGGATAGGATAGGATAGAGGATAGGATAGGATAAAGGATAGGATAGGATAGAGGATAGGATAGGATAGAGGATAGGATAGGTTAGAGGATAGGATAGGATAGGATAGAGGATAGGATAGGTAATTGGATAGGATAGAGTATAGGATAAGGTAGAGGATAGGATAGGATAGAGGGTAGGATAGGATAGAGGATAGGATAGAGGATAGGATAGGATAGAGGATAGGATAGGATAGAGGATGGGATAGGATACAGGATAGGATATGAGAGAGGATAGGATAGGATAGAGGATCTGATAGAGGATACGATCGGATAGAGGATAGGATAGGATAGAGGATCGGATAGGTAATTGGATAGGATAGGGGAGAGGATAAGGTAGAGGCTAGTATAGGATAGAGGATCTGATAGAGGATAGGATAGGATGGAGGATAGGATAGGATAGAGGATAGGATAGTATAGAGGATAGAATAGGATAGATGATATTATAGGATAGAGGATAGGATATGATAGAGTAAACGATATTCTAGAGGATAGGATAGGATAAAGGAGAGGATAGGATAGAGGATAGAATAGGATAGAGGATAGTATAGTATAGAGGATAGAATAGGATAGATGATATTATAGGATAGAGGATAGGATATGATAGAGTAAACGATATTCTAGAGGATAGGATAGGATAGAGGATCGGATAGAGGATAGGATAGGATAGAGGATGGTATAGAGGATAGGATAGAGGATAGGATAGGATAGAGGATAGGATAGGATAGAGGATAGTATAGGATAGAGAATAGGATAGAATAGAGGAAAGGATAAGATAAAGGATAGGATAGGATAGAGGATAGGATAGGATAGGATAGAGGATAGGATAGGATAGGATAGAGGATAGGATAGGATACGATAGAGGAGAGGATAGGATAGAGGATAGGATAGGATAGAGGATAGGATAGGATAGAGGATAGGATAGGATAGAGGATAGGATAGGATAGAGGATAGGATAGGATAGGATAGAGGATAGGATAGGATAGGATAGAGGATAGGATAGGATAGAGGATAGGATAGAGGATAGGATAGGATAGAGGAGAGGATAGGATAGAGGATAGGATAGGATAGAGGATAGGATAGGATAGAGGATAGGATAGGATAGGATAGAGGATAGAATAGGATACGATAGAGGATAGGATAGGATAGAGGATAGGATAGGATAGAGGATAGGATAGGATAGAGGATAGGATAGGATAGGATAGAGGATAGGATAGGATAGAGGATAGGATAGGATAGAGGATAGGATAGGATAGAGGATAGGATAGGAAAGAGGATTGGATAGGATACGATAGAGGATAGGATAGATGATAGGATAGGATAGAGGATCTGATAGAGGATACGATCGGATAGAGGATAGGATAGGTAATTGGATAGGATAGGGGAGAGGATAAGGTAGAGACTAGTATAGGATAGAGGATCTGATAGAGGATAGGATAGGATGGAGGATAGGATAGGATCGAGGATAGGATAGGTAATTGGATAGGATAGAGGATAGGATGGAGGATAGGATAGGATCGAGGATAGGATAGGTAATTGGATAGGATAGAGGATAGGATAAGGTAGAGGATAGTATAGGATAGAGGATAGGATGGGATAGAGGATAGGATAGGATAAAGGATAGGATAGGATAGAGGATGGGATAGGATAGGATAGAGGATAGGATAGAGGATAGGATAGGACAGAGGATCGGATAGAGGATAGGATAGGATAGAGGATAGGATATGATAGAGTAAACGATATTATAGAGGATAGGATAGGACAGAGGATCGGATAGAGGATAGGATATAATAGAGGATGGCATAGAGGATAGGATAGAGGATAGGATAGGATAGAGGATAGGATAGGAAAGAGGACAGGATAGGATACGATAGAGGATAGGATAGATGATAGGATAGGATAGAGGATCTGATAGAGGATACGATCGGATAGAGGATAGGATAGGATAGAGGATCGGATAGGTAATTGGATAGGAAAGGGGAGAGGATAAGGTAGAGACTAGTATAGGATAGAGGATCTGATAGAGGATAGGATAGGATGGAGGATAGGATAGGATCGAGGATAGGATAGGTAATTGGATAGGATAGAGGATAGGATGGAGGATAGGATAGGATCGAGGATAGGATAGGTAATTGGATAGGATAGAGGATAGGATAAGGTAGAGGATAGTATAGGATAGAGGATAGGATAGGATAGAGGATAGGATAGGATAAAGGATAGGATAGGATAGAGGATAGGATAGGATAGAGGATAGGATAGGTTAGAGGATAGGATAGGATAGGATAGAGGATAGGATAGGTAATTGGATAGGATAGAGTATAGGATAAGGTAGAGGATAGGATAGGATAGAGGGTAGGATAGGATAGAGGATAGGATAGAGGATAGGATAGGATAGAGGATAGGATATGAGAGAAGATAGGATAGGATAGAGGATCGGATAGAGGATAGGATAGGATAGAGGATCGGATAGAGGATAGGATAGGATAGAGGATAGGATAGGATAGAGGATAGAGTAGGATAGAGGATAGGATAGGATAAAGGACAGGATTGGATAGAGGATCGTATAGAGGATAGAATAGGATAGAGGATAGGATAGGATAGGATAGAGGATAGGATAGGATAGGATAGAGGATAGGATAGGAAAGAGGGTAGGATAGGATAGAGGATAGGTACTATAGGATAGGATAGAGGATAGGATAGGATAGAGGATAGACTATAGGATAGGATAGAGGATAGGATAGGATAGAGGAGAGGATAGGATAGAGGATAGGATAGGATAGAGGATAGGATAGGATAGAGGATAGAATAGGATAGATGATATTATAGGATAGAGGATAGGATATGATAGAGTAAACGATATTATAGAGGATAGGATAGGATAGAGGATCGGATAGAGGATAGGATAGGATAGAGGATGGTATAGAGGATAGAATAGAGGATAGGATAGGATAGAGGATAGGATAGGAAAGAGGATAGGATAGGATACGATAGAGGATAGGTTAGATGATAGGATAGGATAGAGGATCTGATAGAGGATACGATCGGATAGAGGATAGGATAGGATAGAGGATAGGATAAGGTAGAGGATAGTATAGGATAGAGGATAGGATAGGATAGAGGATAGGATAGGATAAAGGATAGGATAGGATAGAGGATAGGATAGGATAGAGGATAGGATAGGTTAGAGGATAGGATAGGATAGGATAGAGGATAGGATAGGTAATTGGATAGGATAGAGTATAGGATAAGGTAGAGGATAGTATAGGATAGAGGATAGGATAGGATAGAGGATAGGATAGGATAAAGGATAGGATAGGATAGAGGATAGGATAGGATAGAGGATAGGATAGGATAGAGGATAGGATAGGATAGAGGATAGGATAGGATAGGATAGAGGATAGGATAGGATAGGATAGAGGATAGGATAGGATAGAGGATAGGATAGAGGATAGGATAGGATAGAGGAGAGGATAGGATAGAGGATAGGATAGGATAGAGGATAGGATAGGATAGAGGATAGGATAGGATAGGATAGAGGATAGGATAGGATAGAGGATAGAATAGGATACGATAGAGGATAGGATAGGATAGAGGATAGGATAGGATAGAGGATAGGATAGGATAGAGGATAGGATAGGATAGGATAGAGGATAGGATAGGATAGAGGATAGGATAGGATAGAGGATAGGATAGGATAGAGGATAGGATAGGAAAGAGGATTGGATAGGATACGATAGAGGATAGGATAGATGATAGGATAGGATAGAGGATCTGATAGAGGATACGATCGGATAGAGGATAGGATAGGATAGAGGATCGGATAGGTAATTGGATAGGATAGGGGAGAGGATAAGGTAGAGACTAGTATAGGATAGAGGATCTGATAGAGGATAGGATAGGATAGAGGATCGGATAGGTAATTGGATAGGAAAGGGGAGAGGATAAGGTAGAGACTAGTATAGGATAGAGGATCTGATAGAGGATAGGATAGGATGGAGGATAGGATAGGATCGAGGATAGGATAGGTAATTGGATAGGATAGAGGATAGGATGGAGGATAGGATAGGATCGAGGATAGGATAGGTAATTGGATAGGATAGAGGATAGGATAAGGTAGAGGATAGTATAGGATAGAGGATAGGATAGGATAGAGGATAGGATAGGATAAAGGATAGGATAGGATAGAGGATAGGATAGGATAGAGGATAGGATAGGTTAGAGGATAGGATAGGATAGGATAGAGGATAGGATAGGTAATTGGATAGGATAGAGTATAGGATAAGGTAGAGGATAGGATAGGATAGAGGGTAGGATAGGATAGAGGATAGGATAGAGGATAGGATAGGATAGAGGATAGGATATGAGAGAAGATAGGATAGGATAGAGGATCGGATAGAGGATAGGATAGGATAGAGGATCGGATAGAGGATAGGATAGGATAGAGGATAGGATAGGATAGAGGATAGAGTAGGATAGAGGATAGGATAGGATAAAGGATAGGATTGGATAGAGGATCGTATAGAGGATAGAATAGGATAGAGGATAGGATAGGATAGAGGATAGTATGGGATAGAGGATAGGATAGAATAGAGGATAGGATAGGATAAAGGATAGGATAGGATAGAGGATAGGATAGGATAGGATAGAGGATAGGATAGGATAGGGTAGAGGATAGGATAGGAAAGAGGGTAGGATAGGATAGAGGATAGGTACTATAGGATAGGATAGAGGATAGGATAGGATAGAGGATAGACTATAGGATAGGATAGAGGATAGGATAGGATAGAGGAGAGGATAGGATAGAGGATAGGATAGGATAGAGGATAGGATAGGATAGAGGATAGAATAGGATAGATGATATTATAGGATAGAGGATAGGATATGATAGAGTAAACGATATTATAGAGGATAGGATAGGATAGAGGATCGGATAGAGGATAGGATAGGATAGAGGATGGTATAGAGGATAGAATAGAGGATAGGATAGGATAGAGGATAGGATAGGAAAGAGGATAGGATAGGATACGATAGAGGATAGGATAGATGATAGGATAGGATAGAGGATCTGATAGAGGATACGATCGGATAGAGGATAGGATAGGATAGAGGATAGGATAAGGTAGAGGATAGTATAGGATAGAGGATAGGATAGGATAGAGGATAGGATAGGATAAAGGATAGGATAGGATAGAGGATAGGATAGGATAGAGGATAGGATAGGTTAGAGGATAGGATAGGATAGGATAGAGGATAGGATAGGTAATTGGATAGGATAGAGTATAGGATAAGGTAGAGGATAGTATAGGATAGAGGATAGGATAGGATAGAGGATAGGATAGGATAAAGGATAGGATAGGATAGAGGATAGGATAGGATAGAGGATAGGATAGGTTAGAGGATAGGATAGGATAGGATAGAGGATAGGATAGGTAATTGGATAGGATAGAGTATAGGATAAGGTAGAGGATAGCATAGGATAGAGGGTAGGATAGGATAGAGGATAGGATAGAGGATAGGATAGGATAGAGGATAGGATAGGATAGAGGATGGGATAGGATACAGGATGGGATATGAGAGAGGATAGGATAGGATAGAGGATCTGATAGAGGATACGATCGGATAGAGGATAGGATAGGATAGAGGATCGGATAGGTAATTGGATAGGATAGGGGAGAGGATAAGGTAGAGGCTAGTATAGGATAGAGGATCTGATAGAGGATAGGATAGGATGGAGGATAGGATAGGATAGAGGATAGGATAGTATAGAGGATAGAATAGGATAGATGATATTATAGGATAGAGGATAGGATATGATAGAGTAAACGATATTCTAGAGGATAGGATAGGATAGAGGATCGGATAGAGGATAGGATAGGATAGAGGATGGTATAGAGGATAGGATAGATTATAGGATAGGATAGAGGATAGGATAGGATAGAGGATAGTATAGGATAGAGAATAGGATAGAATAGAGGAAAGGATAGGATAAAGGATAGGATAGGATAGAGGATAGGATAGGATAGGATAGGATAGAGGATAGGATAGGATAGAGGATAGGATAGGATAGAGGATCGGATAGAGCATAGGATAGGATAGAGGATAGGATAGGATAGAGGAAAGGATAGGATAGAAGATAGGATAGGATAGATGATAGGATAGGAAAGAGGGTAGGATAGGATAGAGGATAGAGTATAGGATAGGATAGAGGATAGGATAGGATAGAGGAGAGGATAGGATAGAGGATAGGATAGGATAGAGGATAGGATAGGATAGAGGATAGGATAGGATAGGATAGAGGATAGGATAGGATAGAGGATAGAATAGGATTGAGGAGCGTTTAGGATAGAGGATAGGATATGATAGAGGATAGGATAGGATACGATAGAGGATAGGATAGGATAGAGGATCGGATAGAGGATAGGATAGGATAGAGGATAGGAAAGGATAGAGGATAGGATAGGATAGGATAGAGGATAGGATAGGATAGAGGATAGGATAGAGGATAGGATAGAGGATAGGATAGGATAGAGGATAGGATAGGATAGAGGATAGATAGGATAGAGGATAGGATAGGATAGAGGATAGTATAGGATAGAGGATAGGATAGAATAGAGGATAGGATAGGATAACGGATAGGATAGGATAGAGGATAGGATAGGATAGGATAGAGGATAGGATAGAGGATCGGATAGAGGATAGGATAGGATAGAGGAAAGGATAGGATAGAGGATAGGATAGGTAATTGGATAGGATAGAGGATAGGATAAGGTAGAGGATAGTATAGGATAGAGGATAGGATAGGATAGAGGATAGGATAGGATAAAGGATAGGATAGGATAGAGGATAGGATAGGATAGAGGATGGGATAGGATACAGGATAGGATATGAGGGAGGATAGGATAGGATAGAGGATCGGATAGAGGATAGGATAGGATAGAGGATCGGATAGAGGATAGGATAGGATAGAGGATAGGATAGGATAGAGGATAGAGTAGGATAGAGGATAGGATAGGATAAAGGATAGGATTGGATAGAGGATCGGATAGAGGATAGAATAGGATAGAGGATAGGATAGGATAGAGGATAGTATGGGATAGAGGATAGGATAGAATAGAGGATAGGATAGGATAAAGGATAGGATAGGATAGAGGATAGGATAGGATAGGATAGAGGATAGGATAGGATAGGATAGAGGATAGGATAGGAAAGAGGGTAGGATAGGATAGAGGATAGGTACTATAGGATAGGATAGAGGATAGGATAGGATAGAGGATAGACTATAGGATAGGATAGAGGATAGGATAGGATAGAGGAGAGGATAGGATAGAGGATAGGATAGGATAGAGGATAGGATAGGATAGAGGATAGAATAGGATAGATGATATTATAGGATAGAGGATAGGATATGATAGAGTAAACGATATTATAGAGGATAGGATAGGATAGAGGATCGGATAGAGGATAGGATAGGATAGAGGATGGTATAGAGGATAGAATAGAGGATAGGATAGGATAGAGGATAGGATAAGGTAGAGGATAGTATAGGATAGAGGATAGGATAGGATAGAGGATAGGATAGGATAAAGGATAGGATAGGATAGAGGATAGGATAGGATAGAGGATAGGATAGGTTAGAGGATAGGATAGGATAGGATAGAGGATAGGATAGGTAATTGGATAGGATAGAGTATAGGATAAGGTAGAGGATAGTATAGGATAGAGGATAGGATAGGATAGAGGATAGGATAGGATAAAGGATAGGATAGGATAGAGGATAGGATAGGATAGAGGATAGGATAGGATAGAGGATAGGATAGGATAGAGGATAGGATAGGATAGGATAGAGGATAGGATAGGATAGGATAGAGGATAGGATAGGATAGAGGATAGGATAGAGGATAGGATAGGATAGAGGAGAGGATAGGATAGAGGATAGGATAGGATAGAGGATAGGATAGGATAGAGGATAGGATAGGATAGGATAGAGGATAGGATAGGATAGAGGATAGAATAGGATACGATAGAGGATAGGATAGGATAGAGGATAGGATAGGATAGAGGATAGGATAGGATAGAGGATAGGATAGGATAGGATAGAGGATAGGATAGGATAGAGGATAGGATAGGATAGAGGATAGGATAGGATAGAGGATAGGATAGGATAGAGGATAGGATAGGAAAGAGGATTGGATAGGATACGATAGAGGATAGGATAGATGATAGGATAGGATAGAGGATCTGATAGAGGATACGATCGGATAGAGGATAGGATAGGATAGAGGATCGGATAGGTAATTGGATAGGATAGGGGAGAGGATAAGGTAGAGACTAGTATAGGATAGAGGATCTGATAGAGGATAGGATAGGATGGAGGATAGGATAGGATCGAGGATAGGATAGGTAATTGGATAGGATAGAGGATAGGATGGAGGATAGGATAGGATCGAGGATAGGATAGGTAATTGGATAGGATAGAGGATAGGATAAGGTAGAGGATAGTATAGGATAGAGGATAGGATGGGATAGAGGATAGGATAGGATAAAGGATAGGATAGGATAGAGGATGGGATAGGATAGGATAGAGGATAGGATAGAGGATAGGATAGGACAGAGGATCGGATAGAGGATAGGATAGGATAGAGGATAGGATATGATAGAGTAAACGATATTATAGAGGATAGGATAGGACAGAGGATCGGATAGAGGATAGGATATAATAGAGGATGGCATAGAGGATAGGATAGAGGATAGGATAGGATAGAGGATAGGATAGGAAAGAGGACAGGATAGGATACGATAGAGGATAGGATAGATGATAGGATAGGATAGAGGATCTGATAGAGGATACGATCGGATAGAGGATAGGATAGGATAGAGGATCGGATAGGTAATTGGATAGGAAAGGGGAGAGGATAAGGTAGAGACTAGTATAGGATAGAGGATCTGATAGAGGATAGGATAGGATGGAGGATAGGATAGGATCGAGGATAGGATAGGTAATTGGATAGGATAGAGGATAGGATGGAGGATAGGATAGGATCGAGGATAGGATAGGTAATTGGATAGGATAGAGGATAGGATAAGGTAGAGGATAGTATAGGATAGAGGATAGGATAGGATAGAGGATAGGATAGGATAAAGGATAGGATAGGATAGAGGATAGGATAGGATAGAGGATAGGATAGGTTAGAGGATAGGATAGGATAGGATAGAGGATAGGATAGGTAATTGGATAGGATAGAGTATAGGATAAGGTAGAGGATAGGATAGGATAGAGGGTAGGATAGGATAGAGGATAGGATAGAGGATAGGATAGGATAGAGGATAGGATATGAGAGAAGATAGGATAGGATAGAGGATCGGATAGAGGATAGGATAGGATAGAGGATCGGATAGAGGATAGGATAGGATAGAGGATAGGATAGGATAGAGGATAGAGTAGGATAGAGGATAGGATAGGATAAAGGATAGGATTGGATAGAGGATCGTATAGAGGATAGAATAGGATAGAGGATAGGATAGGATAGAGGATAGTATGGGATAGAGGATAGGATAGAATAGAGGATAGGATAGGATAAAGGATAGGATAGGATAGAGGATAGGATAGGATAGGATAGAGGATAGGATAGGATAGGATAGAGGATAGGATAGGAAAGAGGGTAGGATAGGATAGAGGATAGGTACTATAGGATAGGATAGAGGATAGGATAGGATAGAGGATAGACTATAGGATAGGATAGAGGATAGGATAGGATAGAGGAGAGGATAGGATAGAGGATAGGATAGGATAGAGGATAGGATAGGATAGAGGATAGAATAGGATAGATGATATTATAGGATAGAGGATAGGATATGATAGAGTAAACGATATTATAGAGGATAGGATAGGATAGAGGATCGGATAGAGGATAGGATAGGATAGAGGATGGTATAGAGGATAGAATAGAGGATAGGATAGGATAGAGGATAGGATAGGAAAGAGGATAGGATAGGATACGATAGAGGATAGGATAGATGATAGGATAGGATAGAGGATCTGATAGAGGATACGATCGGATAGAGGATAGGATAGGATAGAGGATAGGATAAGGTAGAGGATAGTATAGGATAGAGGATAGGATAGGATAGAGGATAGGATAGGATAAAGGATAGGATAGGATAGAGGATAGGATAGGATAGAGGATAGGATAGGTTAGAGGATAGGATAGGATAGGATAGAGGATAGGATAGGTAATTGGATAGGATAGAGTATAGGATAAGGTAGAGGATAGTATAGGATAGAGGATAGGATAGGATAGAGGATAGGATAGGATAAAGGATAGGATAGGATAGAGGATAGGATAGGATAGAGGATAGGATAGGTTAGAGGATAGGATAGGATAGAGGATAGGATAGGATAGAGGATGGGATAGGATACAGGATGGGATATGAGAGAGGATAGGATAGGATAGAGGATCTGATAGAGGATACGATCGGATAGAGGATAGGATAGGATAGAGGATCGGATAGGTAATTGGATAGGATAGGGGAGAGGATAAGGTAGAGGCTAGTATAGGATAGAGGATCTGATAGAGGATAGGATAGGATGGAGGATAGGATAGGATAGAGGATAGGATAGTATAGAGGATAGAATAGGATAGATGATATTATAGGATAGAGGATAGGATATGATAGAGTAAACGATATTCTAGAGGATAGGATAGGATAGAGGATCGGATAGAGGATAGGATAGGATAGAGGATAGGATAGATTATAGGATAGGATAGAGTATAGGATAAGGTAGAGGATAGTATAGGATAGAGGATAGGATAGGATAGAGGATAGGATAGGATAAAGGATAGGATAGGATAGAGGATAGGATAGGATAGAGGATAGGATAGAGGATAGGATAGGATAGAGGATAGGATAGGATAGAGGATCGGATAGAGCATAGGATAGGATAGAGGATAGGATAGGATAGAGGAAAGGATAGGATAGAAGATAGGATAGGATAGATGATAGGATAGGAAAGAGGGTAGGATAGGATAGAGGATAGAGTATAGGATAGGATAGAGGATAGGATAGGATAGAGGAGAGGATAGGATAGAGGATAGGATAGGATAGAGGATAGGATAGGATAGAGGATAGGATAGGATAGGATAGAGGATAGGATAGGATAGAGGATAGAATAGGATTGCGGAGCGTTTAGGATAGAGGATAGGATATGATAGAGGATAGGATAGGATACGATAGAGGATAGGATAGGATAGAGGATCGGATAGAGGATAGGATAGGATAGAGGATAGGAAAGGATAGAGGATAGGATAGGATAGGATAGAGGATAGGATAGGATAGAGGATAGGATAGAGGATAGGATAGAGGATAGGATAGAGGATAGGATAGGATAGAGGATAGGATAGGATAGAGGATAGATAGGATAGAGGATAGGATAGGATAGAGGATAGTATAGGATAGAGGATAGGATAGAATAGAGGATAGGATAGGATAACGGATAGGATAGGATAGAGGATAGGATAGGATAGGATAGAGGATAGGATAGAGGATCGGATAGAGGATAGGATAGGATAGAGGAAAGGATAGGATAGAGGATAGGATAGGTAATTGGATAGGATAGAGGATAGGATAAGGTAGAGGATAGTATAGGATAGAGGATAGGATAGGATAGAGGATAGGATAGGATAAAGGATAGGATAGGATAGAGGATAGGATAGGATAGAGGATGGGATAGGATACAGGATAGGATATGAGGGAGGATAGGATAGGATAGAGGATCGGATAGAGGATAGGATAGGATAGAGGATCGGATAGAGGATAGGATAGGATAGAGGATAGGATAGGATAGAGGATAGAGTAGGATAGAGGATAGGATAGGATAAAGGATAGGATTGGATAGAGGATCGGATAGAGGATAGAATAGGATAGAGGATAGGATAGGATAGAGGATAGTATGGGATAGAGGATAGGATAGAATAGAGGATAGGATAGGATAAAGGATAGGATAGGATAGAGGATAGGATAGGATAGGATAGAGGATAGGATAGGATAGGATAGAGGATAGGATAGGAAAGAGGGTAGGATAGGATAGAGGATAGGTACTATAGGATAGGATAGAGGATAGGATAGGATAGAGGATAGACTATAGGATAGGATAGAGGATAGGATAGGATAGAGGAGAGGATAGGATAGAGGATAGGATAGGATAGAGGATAGGATAGGATAGAGGATAGAATAGGATAGATGATATTATAGGATAGAGGATAGGATATGATAGAGTAAACGATATTATAGAGGATAGGATAGGATAGAGGATCGGATAGAGGATAGGATAGGATAGAGGATGGTATAGAGGATAGAATAGAGGATAGGATAGGATAGAGGATAGGATAGGAAAGAGGATAGGATAGGATACGATAGAGGATAGGATAGATGATAGGATAGGATAGAGGATCTGATAGAGGATACGATCGGATAGAGGATAGGATAGGATAGAGGATAGGATAAGGTAGAGGATAGTATAGGATAGAGGATAGGATAGGATAGAGGATAGGATAGGATAAAGGATAGGATAAGATAGAGGATAGGATAGGATAGAGGATAGGATAGGATAGAGGATGGGATAGGATACAGGATAGGATATGAGAGAGGATAGGATAGGATAGAGGATCGGATAGAGGATAGGATAGGATAGAGGATCGGATAGAGGATAGGATAGGATAGAGGATAGGATAGGATAGAGGATAGAGTAGGATAGAGGATAGGATAGGATAAAGGATAGGATTGGATAGAGGATCGGATAGAGGATAGAATAGGATAGAGGATAGGATAGGATAGAGGATAGTATGGGATAGAGGATAGGATAGAATAGAGGATAGGATAGGATAAAGGATAGGATAGGATAGAGGATAGGATATGATAGAGTAAACGATATTATAGAGGATAGGATAGGATAGAGGATCGGATAGAGGATAGGATAGGATAGAGGATGGTATAGAGGATAGAATAGAGGATAGGATAGGATAGAGGATAGGATAGGAAAGAGGATAGGATAGGATACGATAGAGGATAGGATAGATGATAGGATAGGATAGAGGATCTGATAGAGGATACGATCGGATAGAGGATAGGATAGGATAGAGGATCGGATAGGTAATTGGATAGGATAGGGGAGAGGATAAGGTAGAGGCTAGTATAGGATAGAGGATCTGATAGAGGATAGGATAGGATGGAGGATAGGATAGGATAGAGGATAGGATAGTATAGAGGATAGAATAGGATAGATGATATTATAGGATAGAGGATAAGATATGATAGAGTAAACGATATTCTAGAGGATAGGATAGGATAGAGGATCGGATAGAGGATAGGATAGGATAGAGGATGGTATAGAGGATAGGATAGATTATAGGATAGGATAGAGGATAGGATAGGATAGAGGATAGTATAGGATAGAGAATAGGATAGAATAGAGGAAAGGATAGGATAAAGGATAGGATAGGATAGAGGATAGGATAGGATAGGATAGGATAGAGGATAGGATAGGATAGAGGATAGGATAGGATAGAGGATCGGATAGAGCATAGGATAGGATAGAGGATAGGATAGGATAGAGGAAAGGATAGGATAGAAGATAGGATAGGATAGATGATAGGATAGGAAAGAGGGTAGGATAGGATAGAGGATAGAGTATAGGATAGGATAGAGGATAGGATAGGATAGAGGAGAGGATAGGATAGAGGATAGGATAGGATAGAGGATAGGATAGGATAGAGGATAGGATAGGATAGGATAGAGGATAGGATAGGATAGAGGATAGAATAGGATTGAGGAGCGTTTAGGATAGAGGATAGGATATGATAGAGGATAGGATAGGATACGATAGAGGATAGGATAGGATAGAGGATCGGATAGAGGATAGGATAGGATAGAGGATGGTATAGAGGATAGGATAGATTATAGGATAGGATAGAGGCTAGGATAGGATAGAGGATAGTATAGGATAGAGAATAGGATAGAATAGAGGAAAGGATAGGATAAAGGATAGGATAGGATAGAGGATAGGATAGGATAGGATAGGATAGAGGATAGGATAGGATAGAGGATAGGATAGGATAGATGATCGGATAGAGCATAGGATAGGATAGAGGATAGGATAGGATAGAGGAAAGGATAGCATAGAAGATAGGATAGGATAGATGATAGGATAGGAAAGAGGGTAGGATAGGATAGAGGATAGAGTATAGGATAGGATAGAGGATAGGATAGGATAGAGGAGAGGATAGGATAGAGGATAGGATAGGATAGAGGATAGGATAGGATAGAGGATAGGATAGGATAGGATAGAGGATAGGATAGGATAGAGGATAGAATAGGATTGAGGAGCGTTTAGGATAGAGGATAGGATATGATAGAGGATAGGATAGGATACGATAGAGGATAGGATAGGATAGAGGATAGGATAGGATAGAGGATAGGATAGGATAGAGGATAGGATAGGATAGAGGATAGGATAGGATAGGATAGAGGATAGGATAGGATAGGATAGGATAGAGGAGAGGATAGGATAGAGGATAGGATAGGATAGAGGATAGGAAAGGATAGAGGATAGGATAGGATAGGATAGAGGATAGGATAGGATAGAGGATAGGATAGAGGATAGGATAGAGGATAGGATAGGATAGAGGATAGGATAGGATAGAGGATAGATAGGATAGAGGATAGGATAGGATAGAGGATAGTATAGGATAGAGGATAGGATAGAATAGAGGATAGGATAGGATAACGGATAGGATAGGATAGAGGATAGGATAGGATAGGATAGAGGATAGGATAGAGGATCGGATAGAGGATAGGATAGGATAGAGGAAAGGATAGGATAGAGGATAGGATAGGTAATTGGATAGGATAGAGGATAGGATAAGGTAGAGGATAGTATAGGATAGAGGATAGGATAGGATAGAGGATAGGATAGGATAAAGGATAGGATAGGATAGAGGATAGGATAGGATAGAGGGTCGGACAGAGGATAGGATAGGATAGAGGATAGGATAGGATAGAGGATAGAGTAGGATAGAGGATAGGATAGGATAAAGGATAGGATTGGATAGAGGATCGGATAGAGGATAGGATAGGATAGAGGATAGTATAGGATAGAGGATAGGATAGGATAGGATAGAGGATAGGAAAGGATAGGATAGAGGATAGGATAGAGGATAGGATAGGATAGAGGATAGGATAGGATAGAGTTGAGGATAGGATAGAGGATAGGATAGGATAGATGATATTATAGGATAGAGGATAGGATATGATAGAGTAAACGATATTATAGAGGATAGGATAGGATACAGGATCGGATAGAGGATAGGATAGGATAGAGGATGGTATAGAGGATAGGATAGAGGATAGGATAGGATAGAGGATAGGATGGGATAGAGGATAGGATAGGATAAAGGATAGGATAGGACAGATGATAGGATAGGATAGAGAATAGGATAGGATACAGGATAGGATAGGATAGAGGATAGGATAGAGGATAGGATAGGATAGAGGATAGGAAAGGATAGAGGATAGGATGGGGTAGAGGATAGGATAGGATAGAGGATAGGATAGGATAGAGGATAGGATAGGATAGAGGATAGGATAGGAAAGAGGATAGGATACAGGATAGGATAGGAACGAGGATAGGATAGGATACGATAGAGGATAGGATAGATGATAGGATAGGATAGAGGATCTGATAGAGGATACGATCGGATAGAGGATAGGATAGGATAGAGGATCGGATCGGTAATTGGATAGGATAGAGGATAGGATGGAGGATAGGATAGGATCGAGGATAGGATAGGTAATTGGATAGGATAGAGGATAGGATAAGGTAGAGGATAGTATAGGATAGAGGATAGGATAGGATAGAGGATAGGATAGGATAAAGGATAGGATAGGATAGAGGATAGGATAGGATAGAGGATAGGATAGGTTAGAGGATAGGATAGGATAGGATAGAGGATAGGATAGGTAATTGGATAGGATAGAGTATAGGATAAGGTAGAGGATAGGATAGGATAGAGGGTAGGATAGGATAGAGGATAGGATAGAGGATAGGATAGGATAGAGGATAGGATATGAGAGAAGATAGGATAGGATAGAGGATCGGATAGAGGATAGGATAGGATAGAGGATCGGATAGAGGATAGGATAGGATAGAGGATAGGATAGGATAGAGGATAGAGTAGGATAGAGGATAGGATAGGATAAAGGATAGGATTGGATAGAGGATCGTATAGAGGATAGAATAGGATAGAGGATAGGATAGGATAGAGGATAGTATGGGATAGAGGATAGGATAGAATAGAGGATAGGATAGGATAAAGGATAGGATAGGATAGAGGATAGGATAGGATAGGATAGAGGATAGGATAGGATAGGATAGAGGATAGGATAGGAAAGAGGGTAGGATAGGATAGAGGATAGGTACTATAGGATAGGATAGAGGATAGGATAGGATAGAGGATAGACTATAGGATAGGATAGAGGATAGGATAGGATAGAGGAGAGGATAGGATAGAGGATAGGATAGGATAGAGGATAGGATAGGATAGAGGATAGAATAGGATAGATGATATTATAGGATAGAGGATAGGATATGATAGAGTAAACGATATTATAGAGGATAGGATAGGATAGAGGATCGGATAGAGGATAGGATAGGATAGAGGATGGTATAGAGGATAGAATAGAGGATAGGATACGATAGAGGATAGGATAGGAAAGAGGATAGGATAGGATACGATAGAGGATAGGATAGATGATAGGATAGGATAGAGGATCTGATAGAGGATACGATCGGATAGAGGATAGGATAGGATAGAGGATAGGATAAGGTAGAGGATAGTATAGGATAGAGGATAGGATAGGATAGAGGATAGGATAGGATAAAGGATAGGATAGGATAGAGGATAGGATAGGATAGAGGATAGGATAGGTTAGAAGATAGGATAGGATAGGATAGAGGATAGGATAGGTAATTGGATAGGATAGAGTATAGGATAAGGTAGAGGATAGTATAGGATAGAGGATAGGATAGGATAGAGGATAGGATAGGATAAAGGATAGGATAGGATAGAGGATAGGATAGGATAGAGGATAGGATAGGTTAGAGGATAGGATAGGATAGGATAGAGGATAGGATAGGTAATTGGATAGGATAGAGTATAGGATAAGGTAGAGGATAGGATAGGATAGAGGGTAGGATAGGATAGAGGATAGGATAGAGGATAGGATAGGATAGAGGATAGGATAGGATAGAGGATGGGATAGGATACAGGATAGGATATGAGAGAGGATAGGATAGGATAGAGGATCTGATAGAGGATACGATCGGATAGAGGATAGGATAGGATAGAGGATCGGATAGGTAATTGGATAGGATAGGGGAGAGGATAAGGTAGAGGCTAGTATAGGATAGAGGATCTGATAGAGGATAGGATAGGATGGAGGATAGGATAGGATAGAGGATAGGATAGTATAGAGGATAGAATAGGATAGATGATATTATAGGATAGAGGATAGGATATGATAGAGTAAACGATATTCTAGAGGATAGGATAGGATAGAGGATCGGATAGAGGATAGGATAGGATAGAGGATGGTATAGAGGATAGGATAGATTATAGGATAGGATAGAGGATAGGATAGGATAGAGGATAGTATAGGATAGAGAATAGGATAGAATAGAGGAAAGGATAGGATAAAGGATAGGATAGGATAGAGGATAGGATAGGATAGGATAGGATAGAGGATAGGATAGGATAGAGGATAGGATAGGATAGAGGATCGGATAGAGCATAGGATAGGATAGAGGATAGGATAGGATAGAGGAAAGGATAGGATAGAAGATAGGATAGGATAGATGATAGGATAGGAAAGAGGGTAGGATAGGATAGAGGATAGAGTATAGGATAGGATAGAGGATAGGATAGGATAGAGGAGAGGATAGGATAGAGGATAGGATAGGATAGAGGATAGGATAGGATAGAGGATAGGATAGGATAGGATAGAGGATAGGATAGGATAGAGGATAGAATAGGATTGCGGAGCGTTTAGGATAGAGGATAGGATATGATAGAGGATAGGATAGGATACGATAGAGGATAGGATAGGATAGAGGATCGGATAGAGGATAGGATAGGATAGAGGATAGGAAAGGATAGAGGATAGGATAGGATAGGATAGAGGATAGGATAGGATAGAGGATAGGATAGAGGATAGGATAGAGGATAGGATAGGATAGAGGATAGGATAGGATAGAGGATAGATAGGATAGAGGATAGGATAGGATAGAGGATAGTATAGGATAGAGGATAGGATAGAATAGAGGATAGGATAGGATAACGGATAGGATAGGATAGAGGATAGGATAGGATAGGATAGAGGATAGGATAGAGGATCGGATAGAGGATAGGATAGGATAGAGGAAAGGATAGGATAGAGGATAGGATAGGTAATTGGATAGGATAGAGGATAGGATAAGGTAGAGGATAGTATAGGATAGAGGATAGGATAGGATAGAGGATAGGATAGGATAAAGGATAGGATAGGATAGAGGATAGGATAGGATAGAGGATGGGATAGGATACAGGATAGGATATGAGGGAGGATAGGATAGGATAGAGGATCGGATAGAGGATAGGATAGGATAGAGGATCGGATAGAGGATAGGATAGGATAGAGGATAGGATAGGATAGAGGATAGAGTAGGATAGAGGATAGGATAGGATAAAGGATAGGATTGGATAGAGGATCGGATAGAGGATAGAATAGGATAGAGGATAGGATAGGATAGAGGATAGTATGGGATAGAGGATAGGATAGAATAGAGGATAGGATAGGATAAAGGATAGGATAGGATAGAGGATAGGATAGGATAGGATAGAGGATAGGATAGGATAGGATAGAGGATAGGATAGGATAGGATAGAGGATAGGATAGGAAAGAGGGTAGGATAGGATAGAGGATAGGTACTATAGGATAGGATAGAGGATAGGATAGGATAGAGGATAGACTATAGGATAGGATAGAGGATAGGATAGGATAGAGGAGAGGATAGGATAGAGGATAGGATAGGATAGAGGATAGGATAGGATAGAGGATAGAATAGGATAGATGATATTATAGGATAGAGGATAGGATATGATAGAGTAAACGATATTATAGAGGATAGGATAGGATAGAGGATCGGATAGAGGATAGGATAGGATAGAGGATGGTATAGAGGATAGAATAGAGGATAGGATAGGATAGAGGATAGGATAGGAAAGAGGATAGGATAGGATACGATAGAGGATAGGATAGATGATAGGATAGGATAGAGGATCTGATAGAGGATACGATCGGATAGAGGATAGGATAGGATAGAGGATAGGATAAGGTAGAGGATAGTATAGGATAGAGGATAGGATAGGATAGAGGATAGGATAGGATAAAGGATAGGATAAGATAGAGGATAGGATAGGATAGAGGATAGGATAGGTTAGAGGATAGGATAGGATAGGATAGAGGATAGGATAGGTAATTGGATAGGATAGAGTATAGGATAAGGTAGAGGATAGGATAGGATAGAGGGTAGGATAGGATAGAGGATAGGATAGAGGATAGGATAGGATAGAGGATAGGATAGGATAGAGGATGGGATAGGATACAGGATAGGATATGAGAGAGGATAGGATAGGATAGAGGATCGGATAGAGGATAGGATAGGATAGAGGATCGGATAGAGGATAGGATAGGATAGAGGATAGGATAGGATAGAGGATAGAGTAGGATAGAGGATAGGATAGGATAAAGGATAGGATTGGATAGAGGATCGGATAGAGGATAGAATAGGATAGAGGATAGGATAGGATAGAGGATAGTATGGGATAGAGGATAGGATAGAATAGAGGATAGGATAGGATAAAGGATAGGATAGGATAGAGGATAGGATATGATAGAGTAAACGATATTATAGAGGATAGGATAGGATAGAGGATCGGATAGAGGATAGGATAGGATAGAGGATGGTATAGAGGATAGAATAGAGGATAGGATAGGATAGAGGATAGGATAGGAAAGAGGATAGGATAGGATACGATAGAGGATAGGATAGATGATAGGATAGGATAGAGGATCTGATAGAGGATACGATCGGATAGAGGATAGGATAGGATAGAGGATCGGATAGGTAATTGGATAGGATAGGGGAGAGGATAAGGTAGAGGCTAGTATAGGATAGAGGATCTGATAGAGGATAGGATAGGATGGAGGATAGGATAGGATAGAGGATAGGATAGTATAGAGGATAGAATAGGATAGATGATATTATAGGATAGAGGATAGGATATGATAGAGTAAACGATATTATAGAGGATAGGATAGGATAGAGGATCGGATAGAGGATAGGATAGGATAGAGGATGGTATAGAGGATAGAATAGAGGATAGGATAGGATAGAGGATAGTATAGGATAGAGGATAGGATAGGATAGGATAGAGGATAGGAAAGGATAGGATAGAGGATAGGATAGAGGATAGGATAGGATAGAGGATAGGATAGGATAGAGTTGAGGATAGGATAGAGGATAGGATAGGATAGATGATATTATAGGATAGAGGATAGGATATGATAGAGTAAACGATATTATAGAGGATAGGATAGGATACAGGATCGGATAGAGGATAGGATAGGATAGAGGATGGTATAGAGGATAGGATAGAGGATAGGATAGGATAGAGGATAGGATGGGATAGAGGATAGGATAGGATAAAGGATAGGATAGGACAGATGATAGGATAGGATAGAGAATAGGATAGGATACAGGATAGGATAGGATAGAGGATAGGATAGAGGATAGGATAGGATAGAGGATAGGAAAGGATAGAGGATAGGATGGGGTAGAGGATAGGATAGGATAGAGGATAGGATAGGATAGAGGATAGGATAGGATAGAGGATAGGATAGGAAAGAGGATAGGATAGAGGATAGGATAGGAACGAGGATAGGATAGGATACGATAGAGGATAGGATAGATGATAGGATAGGATAGAGGATCTGATAGAGGATACGATCGGATAGAGGATAGGATAGGATAGAGGATCGGATCGGTAATTGGATAGGATAGAGGATAGGATGGAGGATAGGATAGGATCGAGGATAGGATAGGTAATTGGATAGGATAGAGGATAGGATAAGGTAGAGGATAGTATAGGATAGAGGATAGGATAGGATAGAGGATAGGATAGGATAAAGGATAGGATAGGATAGAGGATAGGATAGGATAGAGGATAGGATAGGTTAGAGGATAGGATAGGATAGGATAGAGGATAGGATAGGTAATTGGATAGGATAGAGTATAGGATAAGGTAGAGGATAGGATAGGATAGAGGGTAGGATAGGATAGAGGATAGGATAGAGGATAGGATAGGATAGAGGATAGGATATGAGAGAAGATAGGATAGGATAGAGGATCGGATAGAGGATAGGATAGGATAGAGGATCGGATAGAGGATAGGATAGGATAGAGGATAGGATAGGATAGAGGATAGAGTAGGATAGAGGATAGGATAGGATAAAGGATAGGATTGGATAGAGGATCGTATAGAGGATAGAATAGGATAGAGGATAGGATAGGATAGAGGATAGTATGGGATAGAGGATAGGATAGAATAGAGGATAGGATAGGATAAAGGATAGGATAGGATAGAGGATAGGATAGGATAGGATAGAGGATAGGATAGGATAGGATAGAGGATAGGATAGGAAAGAGGGTAGGATAGGATAGAGGATAGGTACTATAGGATAGGATAGAGGATAGGATAGGATAGAGGATAGACTATAGGATAGGATAGAGGATAGGATAGGATAGAGGAGAGGATAGGATAGAGGATAGGATAGGATAGAGGATAGGATAGGATAGAGGATAGAATAGGATAGATGATATTATAGGATAGAGGATAGGATATGATAGAGTAAACGATATTATAGAGGATAGGATAGGATAGAGGATCGGATAGAGGATAGGATAGGATAGAGGATGGTATAGAGGATAGAATAGAGGATAGGATAGGATAGAGGATAGGATAGGAAAGAGGATAGGATAGGATACGATAGAGGATAGGATAGATGATAGGATAGGATAGAGGATCTGATAGAGGATACGATCGGATAGAGGATAGGATAGGATAGAGGATAGGATAAGGTAGAGGATAGTATAGGATAGAGGATAGGATAGGATAGAGGATAGGATAGGATAAAGGATAGGATAGGATAGAGGATAGGATAGGATAGAGGATAGGATAGGTTAGAGGATAGGATAGGATAGGATAGAGGATAGGATAGGTAATTGGATAGGATAGAGTATAGGATAAGGTAGAGGATAGTATAGGATAGAGGATAGGATAGGATAGAGGATAGGATAGGATAAAGGATAGGATAGGATAGAGGATAGGATAGGATAGAGGATAGGATAGGTTAGAGGATAGGATAGGATAGGATAGAGGATAGGATAGGTAATTGGATAGGATAGAGTATAGGATAAGGTAGAGGATAGGATAGGATAGAGGGTAGGATAGGATAGAGGATAGGATAGAGGATAGGATAGGATAGAGGATAGGATAGGATAGAGGATGGGATAGGATACAGGATAGGATATGAGAGAGGATAGGATAGGATAGAGGATCTGATAGAGGATACGATCGGATAGAGGATAGGATAGGATAGAGGATCGGATAGGTAATTGGATAGGATAGGGGAGAGGATAAGGTAGAGGCTAGTATAGGATAGAGGATCTGATAGAGGATAGGATAGGATGGAGGATAGGATAGGATAGAGGATAGGATAGTATAGAGGATAGAATAGGATAGATGATATTATAGGATAGAGGATAGGATATGATAGAGTAAACGATATTCTAGAGGATAGGATAGGATAGAGGATCGGATAGAGGATAGGATAGGATAGAGGATGGTATAGAGGATAGGATAGATTATAGGATAGGATAGAGGATAGGATAGGATAGAGGATAGTATAGGATAGAGAATAGGATAGAATAGAGGAAAGGATAGGATAAAGGATAGGATAGGATAGAGGATAGGATAGGATAGGATAGGATAGAGGATAGGATAGGATAGAGGATAGGATAGGATAGAGGATCGGATAGAGCATAGGATAGGATAGAGGATAGGATAGGATAGAGGAAAGGATAGGATAGAAGATAGGATAGGATAGGATAGAGGAAAGGATAGGATAGAAGATAGGATAGGATAGATGATAGGATAGGATAGGATAGAGGAGAGGATAGGATAGAGGATAGGATAGGATAGAGGATAGGATAGGATAGAGGATAGGATAGGATAGGATAGAGGATAGGATAGGATAGAGGATAGAATAGGATTGAGGAGCGTTTAGGATAGAGGATAGGATATGATAGAGGATAGGATAGGATACGATAGAGGATAGGATAGGATAGAGGATAGAATAGGATTGAGGAGCGTTTAGGATAGAGGATAGGATATGATAGAGGATAGGATAGGATACGATAGAGGATAGGATAGGATAGAGGATCGGATAGAGGATAGGATAGGATAGAGGATAGGAAAGGATAGAGGATAGGATAGGATAGGATAGAGGATAGGATAGGATAGAGGATAGGATAGAGGATAGGATAGAGGATAGGATAGGATAGAGGATAGGATAGGATAGAGGATAGATAGGATAGAGGATAGGATAGGATAGAGGATAGTATAGGATAGAGGATAGGATAGAATAGAGGATAGGATAGGATAACGGATAGGATAGGATAGAGGATAGGATAGGATAGGATAGAGGATAGGATAGAGGATCGGATAGAGGATAGGATAGGATAGAGGAAAGGATAGGATAGAGGATAGGATAGGTAATTGGATAGGATAGAGGATAGGATAAGGTAGAGGATAGTATAGGATAGAGGATAGGATAGGATAGAGGATAGGATAGGATAAAGGATAGGATAGGATAGAGGATAGGATAGGATAGAGGATGGGATAGGATACAGGATAGGATATGAGGGAGGATAGGATAGGATAGAGGATCGGATAGAGGATAGGATAGGATAGAGGATCGGATAGAGGATAGGATAGGATAGAGGATAGGATAGGATAGAGGATAGAGTAGGATAGAGGATAGGATAGGATAAAGGATAGGATTGGATAGAGGATCGGATAGAGGATAGAATAGGATAGAGGATAGGATAGGATAGAGGATAGTATGGGATAGAGGATAGGATAGAATAGAGGATAGGATAGGATAAAGGATAGGATAGGATAGAGGATAGGATAGGATAGGATAGAGGATAGGATAGGATAGGATAGAGGATAGGATAGGAAAGAGGGTAGGATAGGATAGAGGATAGGTACTATAGGATAGGATAGAGGATAGGATAGGATAGAGGATAGACTATAGGATAGGATAGAGGATAGGATAGGATAGAGGAGAGGATAGGATAGAGGATAGGATAGGATAGAGGATAGGATAGGATAGAGGATAGAATAGGATAGATGATATTATAGGATAGAGGATAGGATATGATAGAGTAAACGATATTATAGAGGATAGGATAGGATAGAGGATCGGATAGAGGATAGGATAGGATAGAGGATGGTATAGAGGATAGAATAGAGGATAGGATAGGATAGAGGATAGGATAGGAAAGAGGATAGGATAGGATACGATAGAGGATAGGATAGATGATAGGATAGGATAGAGGATCTGATAGAGGATACGATCGGATAGAGGATAGGATAGGATAGAGGATAGGATAAGGTAGAGGATAGTATAGGATAGAGGATAGTATAGGATAGAGGATAGGATAGAATAGAGGATAGGATAGGATAAAGGATAGGATAGGATAGAGGATAGGATAGGATAGGATAGGATAGGATAGAGGATAGGATAGGATAGGATAGAGGATAGGATAGGATAGGATGGAGGATAGGATAGGATAGGATAGAGGATAGGATAGGATAGGATAGGATAGGATAGGATAGAGGATAGGATAGGATAGGATAGAGGATAGGATAGGATAGAGGATAGATAGGATAGAGGATAGGATAGGATAGAGGATAGTATAGGATAGAGGATAGGATAGAATAGAGGATAGGATAGGATAACGGATAGGATAGGATAGAGGATAGGATAGGATAGGATAGAGGATAGGATAGGATAGAGGATAGGATAGAGGATCGGATAGAGGATAGGATAGGATAGAGGATAGGATAGGATAGAGGATAGAGTAGGATAGAGGATAGGATAGGATAAAGGATAGGATTGGATAGAGGATCGGATAGAGGATAGAATAGGATAGAGGATAGGATAGGATAGAGGATAGTATAGGATAGAGGATAGGATAGAATAGAGGATAGGATAGGATAAAGGATAGGATAGGATAGAGGATAGGATAGGTAATTGGATAGGATAGAGTATAGGATAAGGTAGAGGATAGTATAGGATAGAGGATAGGATAGGATAGAGGATAGGATAGGATAAAGGATAGGATAGGATAGAGGATAGGATAGGATAGAGGATAGGATAGGTTAGAGGATAGGATAGGATAGGATAGAGGATAGGATAGGTAATTGGATAGGATAGAGTATAGGATAAGGTAGAGGATAGGATAGGATAGAGGGTAGGATAGGATAGAGGATAGGATAGAGGATAGGATAGGATAGAGGATAGGATAGGATAGAGGATGGGATAGGATACAGGATAGGATATGAGAGAGGATAGGATAGGATAGAGGATCTGATAGAGGATACGATCGGATAGAGGATAGGATAGGATAGAGGATCGGATAGGTAATTGGATAGGATAGGGGAGAGGATAAGGTAGAGGCTAGTATAGGATAGAGGATCTGATAGAGGATAGGATAGGATGGAGGATAGGATAGGATAGAGGATAGGATAGTATAGAGGATAGAATAGGATAGATGATATTATAGGATAGAGGATAGGATATGATAGAGTAAACGATATTCTAGAGGATAGGATAGGATAGAGGATCGGATAGAGGATAGGATAGGATAGAGGATGGTATAGAGGATAGGATAGATTATAGGATAGGATAGAGGATAGGATAGGATAGAGGATAGTATAGGATAGAGAATAGGATAGAATAGAGGAAAGGATAGGATAAAGGATAGGATAGGATAGAGGATAGGATAGGATAGGATAGGATAGAGGATAGGATAGGATAGAGGATAGGATAGGATAGAGGATCGGATAGAGCATAGGATAGGATAGAGGATAGGATAGGATAGAGGAAAGGATAGGATAGAAGATAGGATAGGATAGGATAGAGGAAAGGATAGGATAGAAGATAGGATAGGATAGATGATAGGATAGGATAGGATAGAGGAGAGGATAGGATAGAGGATAGGATAGGATAGAGGATAGGATAGGATAGAGGATAGGATAGGATAGGATAGAGGATAGGATAGGATAGAGGATAGAATAGGATTGAGGAGCGTTTAGGATAGAGGATAGGATATGATAGAGGATAGGATAGGATACGATAGAGGATAGGATAGGATAGAGGATAGAATAGGATTGAGGAGCGTTTAGGATAGAGGATAGGATATGATAGAGGATAGGATAGGATACGATAGAGGATAGGATAGGATAGAGGATCGGATAGAGGATAGGATAGGATAGAGGATAGGAAAGGATAGAGGATAGGATAGGATAGGATAGAGGATAGGATAGGATAGAGGATAGGATAGAGGATAGGATAGAGGATAGGATAGGATAGAGGATAGGATAGGATAGAGGATAGATAGGATAGAGGATAGGATAGGATAGAGGATAGTATAGGATAGAGGATAGGATAGAATAGAGGATAGGATAGGATAACGGATAGGATAGGATAGAGGATAGGATAGGATAGGATAGAGGATAGGATAGAGGATCGGATAGAGGATAGGATAGGATAGAGGAAAGGATAGGATAGAGGATAGGATAGGTAATTGGATAGGATAGAGGATAGGATAAGGTAGAGGATAGTATAGGATAGAGGATAGGATAGGATAGAGGATAGGATAGGATAAAGGATAGGATAGGATAGAGGATAGGATAGGATAGAGGATGGGATAGGATACAGGATAGGATATGAGGGAGGATAGGATAGGATAGAGGATCGGATAGAGGATAGGATAGGATAGAGGATCGGATAGAGGATAGGATAGGATAGAGGATAGGATAGGATAGAGGATAGAGTAGGATAGAGGATAGGATAGGATAAAGGATAGGATTGGATAGAGGATCGGATAGAGGATAGAATAGGATAGAGGATAGGATAGGATAGAGGATAGTATGGGATAGAGGATAGGATAGAATAGAGGATAGGATAGGATAAAGGATAGGATAGGATAGAGGATAGGATAGGATAGGATAGAGGATAGGATAGGATAGGATAGAGGATAGGATAGGAAAGAGGGTAGGATAGGATAGAGGATAGGTACTATAGGATAGGATAGAGGATAGGATAGGATAGAGGATAGACTATAGGATAGGATAGAGGATAGGATAGGATAGAGGAGAGGATAGGATAGAGGATAGGATAGGATAGAGGATAGGATAGGATAGAGGATAGAATAGGATAGATGATATTATAGGATAGAGGATAGGATATGATAGAGTAAACGATATTATAGAGGATAGGATAGGATAGAGGATCGGATAGAGGATAGGATAGGATAGAGGATGGTATAGAGGATAGAATAGAGGATAGGATAGGATAGAGGATAGGATAGGAAAGAGGATAGGATAGGATACGATAGAGGATAGGATAGATGATAGGATAGGATAGAGGATCTGATAGAGGATACGATCGGATAGAGGATAGGATAGGATAGAGGATAGGATAAGGTAGAGGATAGTATAGGATAGAGGATAGTATAGGATAGAGGATAGGATAGAATAGAGGATAGGATAGGATAAAGGATAGGATAGGATAGAGGATAGGATAGGATAGGATAGGATAGGATAGAGGATAGGATAGGATAGGATAGAGGATAGGATAGGATAGGATGGAGGATAGGATAGGATAGGATAGAGGATAGGATAGGATAGGATAGGATAGGATAGGATAGAGGATAGGATAGGATAGGATAGAGGATAGGATAGGATAGAGGATAGATAGGATAGAGGATAGGATAGGATAGAGGATAGTATAGGATAGAGGATAGGATAGAATAGAGGATAGGATAGGATAACGGATAGGATAGGATAGAGGATAGGATAGGATAGGATAGAGGATAGGATAGGATAGAGGATAGGATAGAGGATCGGATAGAGGATAGGATAGGATAGAGGATAGGATAGGATAGAGGATAGAGTAGGATAGAGGATAGGATAGGATAAAGGATAGGATTGGATAGAGGATCGGATAGAGGATAGAATAGGATAGAGGATAGGATAGGATAGAGGATAGTATAGGATAGAGGATAGGATAGAATAGAGGATAGGATAGGATAAAGGATAGGATAGGATAGAGGATAGGATAGGATAGGATAGGATAGGATAGAGGATAGGATAGGATAGGATAGAGGATAGGATAGGATAGGATAGAGGATAGGATAGGATAGGATAGAGGATAGGATAGGATAGGATAGGATAGGATAGGATAGGATAGAGGATAGGATAGGATAGGATAGAGGATAGGATAGGATAGAGGATAGATAGGATAGAGGATAGGATAGGATAGAGGATAGTATAGGATAGAGGATAGGATAGAATAGAGGATAGGATAGGATAACGGATAGGATAGGATAGAGGATAGGATAGGATAGGATAGAGGATAGGATAGGATAGAGGATAGGATAGAGGATCGGATAGAGGATAGGATAGGATAGAGGAAAGGATAGGATAAAGGATAGGATAGGATAGAGGATAGTATAGGATAGAGGATAGGATAGAATAGAGGATAGGATAGGATACAGGATAGGATAGGATAGAGGATAGGATAGGATAGGATAGAGGATAGGAAAGGATAGGATAGAGGATAGGATAGAGGATAGGATAGGATAGAGTTGAGGATAGGATAGAGGATAGGATAGGATAGATGATATTATAGGATAGAGGATAGGATATGATAGAGTAAACGATATTATAGAGGATAGGATAGGATACAGGATCGGATAGAGGATGGTATAGAGGATAGGATAGAGGATAGGATAGGATAGAGGATAGGACAGGAACGAGGATAGGATAGGATACGATAGAGGATAGGATAGATGATAGGATAGGATAGAGGATCTGATAGAGGATACGATCGGATAGAGGATAGGATAGGATAGAGGATCGGATAGGTAATTGGATAGGATAGGGGAGAGGATAAGGTAGAGGCTAGTATAGGATAGAGGATCTGATAGAGGATAGGATAGGATGGAGGATAGGATAGGATCGAGGATAGGATAGGTAATTGGATAGGATAGAGGATAGGATAAGGTAGAGGATAGTATAGGATAGAGGATAGGATAGAGGATCGGATAGGATAGGATAGAGGATAGGATAGGATAGAGGATAGGATAGGATGGAGGATAGGATAGGATAGAGGATAGGATAGAGGATAGGATAGGATAGAGGACAGGATAGGTAATTGGATAGGATAGAGTATAGGATAAGGTAGAGGATAGGATAGGATAGGATAGAGGATAGGATAGGATAGAGGATATAATGGAGGATCGGATAGAGGATAGGATAGGATAGAGGAAAGGATAGGATAGAGGATAGGATAGGTAATTGGATAGGATAGAGGATAGGATAATGTAGAGGATAGTATAGGATAGAGGATGGGATAGGATAGAGTATAGGATAGGGTAAAGGATAGGATAGGATAGAGGATAGGATAGGATAGAGGATAGGATAGGATAGAGGATCGGATAGAGGATAGGATAGGATAGAGGATCGGATAGAGGATGGGATAGGATAGAGGATAGGATAGGATAGAGGATAGAGTAGGATAGAGGATAGGATAGGATAAAGGATAGGATTGGATAGAGGATCGGATAGAGGATAGAATAGGATAGAGGATAGGATAGGATAGAGGATAGTATAGGATAGAGGATAGGATAGAATAGAGGATAGGATAGGATAAAGGATAGGATAGGATAGAGGATAGGATAGGATAGGATAGGATAGGATAGAGGATAGGATAGGATAGGATAGAGGATAGGATAGGATAGGATAGAGGATAGGATAGGATAGGATAGAGGATAGGATAGGATAGGATAGGATAGGATAGGATAGAGGATAGGATAGGATAGGATAGAGGATAGGATAGGATAGAGGATAGATAGGATAGAGGATAGGATAGGATAGAGGATAGTATAGGATAGAGGATAGGATAGAATAGAGGATAGGATAGGATAACGGATAGGATAGGATAGAGGATAGGATAGGATAGGATAGAGGATAGGATAGGATAGAGGATAGGATAGAGGATCGGATAGAGGATAGGATAGGATAGAGGAAAGGATAGGATAGAGGATAGGATAGGTAATTGGATAGGATAGAGGATAGGATAAGGTAGAGGATAGTATAGGATAGAGGATAGGATAGGATAGAGTTGAGGATAGGATAGAGGATAGGATAGGATAGATGATATTATAGGATAGAGGATAGGATATGATAGAGTAAACGATATTATAGAGGATAGGATAGGATACAGGATCGGATAGAGGATGGTATAGAGGATAGGATAGAGGATAGGATAGGATAGAGGATAGGACAGGAACGAGGATAGGATAGGATACGATAGAGGATAGGATAGATGATAGGATAGGATAGAGGATCTGATAGAGGATACGATCGGATAGAGGATAGGATAGGATAGAGGATCGGATAGGTAATTGGATAGGATAGGGGAGAGGATAAGGTAGAGGCTAGTATAGGATAGAGGATCTGATAGAGGATAGGATAGGATGGAGGATAGGATAGGATCGAGGATAGGATAGGTAATTGGATAGGATAGAGGATAGGATAAGGTAGAGGATAGTATAGGATAGAGGATAGGATAGAGGATCGGATAGGATAGGATAGAGGATTGGATAGAGGATAGGGTAGAGGATCGGATAGAGGATAGGATAGGATAGAGGAAAGGATAGGATAGAGGATAGGATAGGTAATTGGATAGGATAGAGGATAGGATTAGGTAGAGGATAGTATAGGATAGAGGATAGGATGGGATAGAGGATAGGATAGGATAAAGGATAGGATAGGACAGATGATAGGATAGGATAGAGAATAGGATAGGATACAGGATAGGATAGGATAGAGGATAGGATAGAGGATAGGATAGGATAGAGGATAGGAAAGGATAGAGGATAGGATGGGATAGAGGATAGGATAGGATAGAGGATAGGATAGGATAGAGGATAGGATAGGATAGAGGATAGGATAGGATAGAGGAAAGGATAGGATAGAGGATAGGATAGGTAATTGGATAGCATAGAGGATAGGATTAGGTAGAGGATAGTATAGGATAGAGGATAGGATGGGATAGAGGATAGGATAGGATAAAGGATAGGATAGGACAGATGATAGGATAGGATAGAGAATAGGATAGGATACAGGATAGGATAGGATAGAGGATAGGATAGAGGATAGGATAGGATAGAGGATAGGAAAGGATAGAGGATAGGATGGGGTAGAGGATAGGATAGGATAGAGGATAGGATAGGATACGATAGAGGATAGGATAGATGATAGGATAGGATAGAGGATCTGATAGAGGATACGATCGGATAGAGGATAGGATAGGATAGAGGATCGGATAGGTAATTGGATAGGATAGGGGAGAGGATAAGGTAGAGGCTAGTATAGGATAGAGGATCTGATAGAGGATAGGATAGGATGGAGGATAGGATAGGATCGAGGATAGGATAGGTAATTGGATAGGATAGAGGATAGGATAAGGTAGAGGATAGTATAGGATAGAGGATAGGATAGGATAGAGGATAGGATAGGATAAAGGATAGGATAGGATAGAGGATAGGATAGGATAGAGGATAGGATAGGTTAGAGGATAGGATAGGATACAGGATAGGATAGAGGATAGGATAGGTAATTGGATAGGATAGAGTATAGGATAAGGTAGAGGATAGGATAGGATAGAGGATATAATAGGGTAGAGGATAGGATAGGATAAAGGATAGGATAGGAAAGAGGATAGGATAGGATAGAGGGTAGGATAGGATAGAGGATAGGATAGAGGATAGGATAGGATAGAGGATAGGATAGGATAGAGGATGGGATAGGATACAGGATAGGATATGATAGAGGATAGGATAGGATAGAGGATCGGATAGAGGATAGGATAGTATAGAGGATCTTATAGAGGATAGGATTGGATAGAGGATAGGATAGGATAGAGGATAGAGTCGGATAGAGGATAGGATAGGATAAAGGATAGGATTGGATAGAGCATCGGATAGAGGATAGAATAGGATAGAGGATGGGATAGGGTAGAGGATAGTATGGGATAGAGGATAGGATAGAATAGAGGATAGGATAGGATAAATTATAGGATAGGATAGGATAGAGGATAGGATAGGATAGAGGATAGGATAGGATAGGATAGAGGATAGGATAGGAAAGAGGGTAGGATAGGATAGAGGATAGACTATAGGATAGGATAGAGGATAGGATAGGATAGAGGATAGACTATAGGATAGGATAGAGGATAGGATAGGATAGAGGAGAGGATAGGATAGAAGATAGGATAGGATAGATGATAGGATAGGAAAGAGGGTAGGATAGGATAGAGGATAGAGTATAGGATAGGATAGAGGATAGGATAGGATAGAGGAGAGGATAGGATAGAGGATAGGATAGGATAGAGGATAGGATAGGATAGAGGATAGGATAGGATAGGATAGAGGATAGGATATAATAGAGGATAGAATAGGATTGAGGAGCGTTTAGGATAGAGGATAGGATATGATAGAGGATAGGATAGGATACGATAGAGGATAGGATAGGATAGAGGATAGGATAGGATAGAGGATAGGATAGGATAGAGGATAGGATAGGATAGAGGATAGGATAGGATAGGATAGAGGTTAGGTTAGGATAGGATAGAGGATAGGATAGGATAGAGGATAGAGTATAGGATAGGATAGAGGATAGGATAGGATAGAGGATAGGATAGGATAGAGGATAGAGTAGGATAGAGGATAGGATAGGATAAAGGATAGGATTGGATAGAGGATCGGATAGAGGATAGGATAGGATAGAGGATAGGATAGGATAGAGGATAGTATAGGATAGAGGATAGGATAGAATAGAGGATAGGATAGGATACAGGATAGGATAGGATAGAGGATAGGATAGGATAGGATAGAGGATAGGAAAGGATAGGATAGAGGATAGGATAGAGGATAGGATAGGATAGAGGATAGGACAGGAACGAGGATAGGATAGGATACGATAGAGGATAGGATAGATGATATGATAGGATAGAGGATCTGATAGAGGATACGATCGGATAGAGGATCGGATAGGATAGAGGATCGGATAGGTAATTGGATAGGATAGGGGAGAGGATAAGGTAGAGGCTAGTATAGGATAGAGGATCTGATAGAGGATAGGATAGGATGGAGGATAGGATAGGATCGAGGATAGGATAGGTAATTGGATAGGATAGAGGATAGGATAAGGTAGAGGATAGTATAGGATAGAGGATAGGATAGAGGATCGGATAGGATAGTATAGAGGATAGGATAGAGGATAGGGTAGAGGATCGGATAGAGGATAGGATAGGATAGAGGAAAGGATAGGATAGAGGATAGGATAGGTAATTGGATAGGATAGAGGATAGGATAAGTTAGAGGATAGTATAGGATAGAGGATAGGATAGGATAGAGAATAGGATAGGATACAGGATAGGATAGGATAGAGGATAGGATAGAGGATAGGATAGGATAGAGGATAGGATAGGATAGAGGATAGGAAAGGATAGAGGATAGGATGGGGTAGAGGATATCATAGGATAGAGGATAGGATAGGATAGAGGATAGAGTATAGGATAGGATAGAGGATAGGATAGGATAGAGGAGAGGATAGGATACAGGATAGGATAGGATAGAGGATAGGATAGGATAGGATAGAGGATAGGAAAGGATAGGATAGAGGATAGGATAGGATAGGATAGAGGATAGGATAGGATAGAGGATAGAATAGGATTGAGGAGCGTTTAGGATAGAGGATAGGATATGATAGAGGATAGGATAGGATACGATAGAGGATAGGATAGGATAGAGGATAGGATAGGATAGAGGATAGGATAGGATAGGATAGAGGTTAGGTTAGGATAGGATAGAGGATAGGATAGGATAGAGGATAGAGTATAGGATAGGATAGAGGATAGGATAGGATAGAGGATAGGATAGGATAGAGGATAGAGTAGGATAGAGGATAGGATAGGATAAAGGATAGGATTGGATAGAGGATCGGATAGAGGATAGGATAGGATAGAGGATAGGATAGGATAGAGGATAGTATAGGATAGAGGATAGGATAGAATAGAGGATAGGATAGGATACAGGATAGGATAGGATAGAGGATAGGATAGGATAGGATAGAGGATAGGAAAGGATAGGATAGAGGATAGGATAGAGGATAGGATAGGATAGAGGATAGGATAGGATAGAGGAGAGGATAGGATAGAGGATAGGATAGGATAGATGATATTATATGATTGAGGATAGGATATGATAGAGTAAACGATATTATAGGATACAGGATAGGATATGATAGAGTAAACGATATTATAGAGGATAGGATAGGATACAGGATCGGATAGAGGATAGGATAGGATAGAGGATGGTATAGAGGATAGGATAGAGGATAGGATAGGATAGAGGATAGGACAGGAACGAGGATAGGATAGGATACGATAGAGGATAGGATAGATGATATGATAGGATAGAGGATCTGATAGAGGATACGATCGGATAGAGGATCGGATAGGATAGAGGATCGGATAGGTAATTGGATAGGATAGGGGAGAGGATAAGGTAGAGGCTAGTATAGGATAGAGGATCTGATAGAGGATAGGATAGGATGGAGGATAGGATAGGATCGAGGATAGGATAGGTAATTGGATAGGATAGAGGATAGGATAAGGTAGAGGATAGTATAGGATAGAGGATAGGATAGAGGATCGGATAGGATAGGATAGAGGATAGGATAGAGGATAGGGTAGAGGATCGGATAGAGGATAGGATAGGATAGAGGAAAGGATAGGATAGAGGATAGGATAGGTAATTGGATAGGATAGAGGATAGGATAAGTTAGAGGATAGTATAGGATAGAGGATAGGATAGGATAGAGGATAGGATAGGATAGAGAATAGGATAGGATACAGGATAGGATAGGATAGAGGATAGGATAGAGGATAGGATAGGATAGAGGATAGGATAGGATAGAGGATAGGAAAGGATAGAGGATAGGATGGGGTAGAGGATATCATAGGATAGAGGATAGGATAGGATAGAGGATAGAGTATAGGATAGGATAGAGGATAGGATAGGATAGAGGAGAGGATAGGATACAGGATAGGATAGGATAGAGGATAGGATAGGATAGGATAGAGGATAGGATAGAGGATAGGATAGGATAGAGGATAGGATAGGATAGAGGATAGTATAGGATAGAGGATAGGATAGAATAGAGGATAGGATAGGATACAGGATAGGATAGGATAGAGGATAGGATAGGATAGGATAGAGGATAGGAAAGGATAGGATAGAGGATAGGATAGAGGATAGGATAGGATAGAGGATAGGATAGGATAGAGGAGAGGATAGGATAGAGGATAGGATAGGATAGATGATATTATATGATTGAGGATAGGATATGATAGAGTAAACGATATTATAGGATACAGGATAGGATAGGATAGAGGAAAGGATAGGATAAAGGATAGGATAGGATAGAGGATAGTATAGGATAGAGGATAGGATAGAATAGAGGATAGGATAGGATACAGGATAGGATAGGATAGAGGATAGGATAGGATAGGATAGAGGATAGGAAAGGATAGGATAGAGGATAGGATAGAGGATAGGATAGGATAGAGTTGAGGATAGGATAGAGGATAGGATAGGATAGATGATATTATAGGATAGAGGATAGGATATGATAGAGTAAACGATATTATAGAGGATAGGATAGGATACAGGATCGGATAGAGGATGGTATAGAGGATAGGATAGAGGATAGGATAGGATAGAGGATAGGACAGGAACGAGGATAGGATAGGATACGATAGAGGATAGGATAGATGATAGGATAGGATAGAGGATCTGATAGAGGATACGATCGGATAGAGGATAGGATAGGATAGAGGATCGGATAGGTAATTGGATAGGATAGGGGAGAGGATAAGGTAGAGGCTAGTATAGGATAGAGGATCTGATAGAGGATAGGATAGGATGGAGGATAGGATAGGATCGAGGATAGGATAGGTAATTGGATAGGATAGAGGATAGGATAAGGTAGAGGATAGTATAGGATAGAGGATAGGATAGAGGATCGGATAGGATAGGATAGAGGATAGGATAGGATAGAGGATAGGATAGGATGGAGGATAGGATAGGATAGAGGATAGGATAGAGGATAGGATAGGATAGAGGACAGGATAGGTAATTGGATAGGATAGAGTATAGGATAAGGTAGAGGATAGGATAGGATAGGATAGAGGATAGGATAGGATAGAGGATATAATGGAGGATCGGATAGAGGATAGGATAGGATAGAGGAAAGGATAGGATAGAGGATAGGATAGGTAATTGGATAGGATAGAGGATAGGATAATGTAGAGGATAGTATAGGATAGAGGATGGGATAGGATAGAGTATAGGATAGGGTAAAGGATAGGATAGGATAGAGGATAGGATAGGATAGAGGATAGGATAGGATAGAGGATCGGATAGAGGATAGGATAGGATAGAGGATCGGATAGAGGATGGGATAGGATAGAGGATAGGATAGGATAGAGGATAGAGTAGGATAGAGGATAGGATAGGATAAAGGATAGGATTGGATAGAGGATCGGATAGAGGATAGAATAGGATAGAGGATAGGATAGGATAGAGGATAGTATAGGATAGAGGATAGGATAGAATAGAGGATAGGATAGGATAAAGGATAGGATAGGATAGAGGATAGGATAGGATAGGATAGGATAGGATAGAGGATAGGATAGGATAGGATAGAGGATAGGATAGGATAGGATAGAGGATAGGATAGGATAGGATAGAGGATAGGATAGGATAGGATAGGATAGGATAGGATAGAGGATAGGATAGGATAGGATAGAGGATAGGATAGGATAGAGGATAGATAGGATAGAGGATAGGATAGGATAGAGGATAGTATAGGATAGAGGATAGGATAGAATAGAGGATAGGATAGGATAACGGATAGGATAGGATAGAGGATAGGATAGGATAGGATAGAGGATAGGATAGGATAGAGGATAGGATAGAGGATCGGATAGAGGATAGGATAGGATAGAGGAAAGGATAGGATAGAGGATAGGATAGGTAATTGGATAGGATAGAGGATAGGATAAGGTAGAGGATAGTATAGGATAGAGGATAGGATAGGATAGAGTTGAGGATAGGATAGAGGATAGGATAGGATAGATGATATTATAGGATAGAGGATAGGATATGATAGAGTAAACGATATTATAGAGGATAGGATAGGATACAGGATCGGATAGAGGATGGTATAGAGGATAGGATAGAGGATAGGATAGGATAGAGGATAGGACAGGAACGAGGATAGGATAGGATACGATAGAGGATAGGATAGATGATAGGATAGGATAGAGGATCTGATAGAGGATACGATCGGATAGAGGATAGGATAGGATAGAGGATCGGATAGGTAATTGGATAGGATAGGGGAGAGGATAAGGTAGAGGCTAGTATAGGATAGAGGATCTGATAGAGGATAGGATAGGATGGAGGATAGGATAGGATCGAGGATAGGATAGGTAATTGGATAGGATAGAGGATAGGATAAGGTAGAGGATAGTATAGGATAGAGGATAGGATAGAGGATCGGATAGGATAGGATAGAGGATTGGATAGAGGATAGGGTAGAGGATCGGATAGAGGATAGGATAGGATAGAGGAAAGGATAGGATAGAGGATAGGATAGGTAATTGGATAGGATAGAGGATAGGATTAGGTAGAGGATAGTATAGGATAGAGGATAGGATGGGATAGAGGATAGGATAGGATAAAGGATAGGATAGGACAGATGATAGGATAGGATAGAGAATAGGATAGGATACAGGATAGGATAGGATAGAGGATAGGATAGAGGATAGGATAGGATAGAGGATAGGAAAGGATAGAGGATAGGATGGGATAGAGGATAGGATAGGATAGAGGATAGGATAGGATAGAGGATAGGATAGGATAGAGGATAGGATAGGATAGAGGAAAGGATAGGATAGAGGATAGGATAGGTAATTGGATAGCATAGAGGATAGGATTAGGTAGAGGATAGTATAGGATAGAGGATAGGATGGGATAGAGGATAGGATAGGATAAAGGATAGGATAGGACAGATGATAGGATAGGATAGAGAATAGGATAGGATACAGGATAGGATAGGATAGAGGATAGGATAGAGGATAGGATAGGATAGAGGATAGGAAAGGATAGAGGATAGGATGGGGTAGAGGATAGGATAGGATAGAGGATAGGATAGGATACGATAGAGGATAGGATAGATGATAGGATAGGATAGAGGATCTGATAGAGGATACGATCGGATAGAGGATAGGATAGGATAGAGGATCGGATAGGTAATTGGATAGGATAGGGGAGAGGATAAGGTAGAGGCTAGTATAGGATAGAGGATCTGATAGAGGATAGGATAGGATGGAGGATAGGATAGGATCGAGGATAGGATAGGTAATTGGATAGGATAGAGGATAGGATAAGGTAGAGGATAGTATAGGATAGAGGATAGGATAGGATAGAGGATAGGATAGGATAAAGGATAGGATAGGATACAGGATAGGATAGAGGATAGGATAGGTTAGAGGATAGGATAGGATACAGGATAGGATAGAGGATAGGATAGGTAATTGGATAGGATAGAGTATAGGATAAGGTAGAGGATAGGATAGGATAGAGGATATAATAGGGTAGAGGATAGGATAGGATAAAGGATAGGATAGGAAAGAGGATAGGATAGGATAGAGGGTAGGATAGGATAGAGGATAGGATAGAGGATAGGATAGGATAGAGGATAGGATAGGATAGAGGATGGGATAGGATACAGGATAGGATATGATAGAGGATAGGATAGGATAGAGGATCGGATAGAGGATAGGATAGTATAGAGGATCTTATAGAGGATAGGATTGGATAGAGGATAGGATAGGATAGAGGATAGAGTCGGATAGAGGATAGGATAGGATAAAGGATAGGATTGGATAGAGCATCGGATAGAGGATAGAATAGGATAGAGGATGGGATAGGGTAGAGGATAGTATGGGATAGAGGATAGGATAGAATAGAGGATAGGATAGGATAAATTATAGGATAGGATAGGATAGAGGATAGGATAGGATAGAGGATAGGATAGGATAGGATAGAGGATAGGATAGGAAAGAGGGTAGGATAGGATAGAGGATAGACTATAGGATAGGATAGAGGATAGGATAGGATAGAGGATAGACTATAGGATAGGATAGAGGATAGGATAGGATAGAGGAGAGGATAGGATAGAAGATAGGATAGGATAGATGATAGGATAGGAAAGAGGGTAGGATAGGATAGAGGATAGAGTATAGGATAGGATAGAGGATAGGATAGGATAGAGGAGAGGATAGGATAGAGGATAGGATAGGATAGAGGATAGGATAGGATAGAGGATAGGATAGGATAGGATAGAGGATAGGATATAATAGAGGATAGAATAGGATTGAGGAGCGTTTAGGATAGAGGATAGGATATGATAGAGGATAGGATAGGATACGATAGAGGATAGGATAGGATAGAGGATAGGATAGGATAGAGGATAGGATAGGATAGAGGATAGGATAGGATAGGATAGAGGTTAGGTTAGGATAGGATAGAGGATAGGATAGGATAGAGGATAGAGTATAGGATAGGATAGAGGATAGGATAGGATAGAGGATAGGATAGGATAGAGGATAGAGTAGGATAGAGGATAGGATAGGATAAAGGATAGGATTGGATAGAGGATCGGATAGAGGATAGGATAGGATAGAGGATAGGATAGGATAGAGGATAGGATAGGATAGAGGATAGTATAGGATAGAGGATAGGATAGAATAGAGGATAGGATAGGATACAGGATAGGATAGGATAGAGGATAGGATAGGATAGGATAGAGGATAGGAAAGGATAGGATAGAGGATAGGATAGAGGATAGGATAGGATAGAGGATAGGACAGGAACGAGGATAGGATAGGATACGATAGAGGATAGGATAGATGATATGATAGGATAGAGGATCTGATAGAGGATACGATCGGATAGAGGATCGGATAGGATAGAGGATCGGATAGGTAATTGGATAGGATAGGGGAGAGGATAAGGTAGAGGCTAGTATAGGATAGAGGATCTGATAGAGGATAGGATAGGATGGAGGATAGGATAGGATCGAGGATAGGATAGGTAATTGGATAGGATAGAGGATAGGATAAGGTAGAGGATAGTATAGGATAGAGGATAGGATAGAGGATCGGATAGGATAGTATAGAGGATAGGATAGAGGATAGGGTAGAGGATCGGATAGAGGATAGGATAGGATAGAGGAAAGGATAGGATAGAGGATAGGATAGGTAATTGGATAGGATAGAGGATAGGATAAGTTAGAGGATAGTATAGGATAGAGGATAGGATAGGATAGAGAATAGGATAGGATACAGGATAGGATAGGATAGAGGATAGGATAGAGGATAGGATAGGATAGAGGATAGGATAGGATAGAGGATAGGAAAGGATAGAGGATAGGATGGGGTAGAGGATATCATAGGATAGAGGATAGGATAGGATAGAGGATAGAGTATAGGATAGGATAGAGGATAGGATAGGATAGAGGAGAGGATAGGATACAGGATAGGATAGGATAGAGGATAGGATAGGATAGGATAGAGGATAGGAAAGGATAGGATAGAGGATAGGATAGGATAGGATAGAGGATAGGATAGGATAGAGGATAGAATAGGATTGAGGAGCGTTTAGGATAGAGGATAGGATATGATAGAGGATAGGATAGGATACGATAGAGGATAGGATAGGATAGAGGATAGGATAGGATAGAGGATAGGATAGGATAGGATAGAGGTTAGGTTAGGATAGGATAGAGGATAGGATAGGATAGAGGATAGAGTATAGGATAGGATAGAGGATAGGATAGGATAGAGGATAGGATAGGATAGAGGATAGAGTAGGATAGAGGATAGGATAGGATAAAGGATAGGATTGGATAGAGGATCGGATAGAGGATAGGATAGGATAGAGGATAGGATAGGATAGAGGATAGTATAGGATAGAGGATAGGATAGAATAGAGGATAGGATAGGATACAGGATAGGATAGGATAGAGGATAGGATAGGATAGGATAGAGGATAGGAAAGGATAGGATAGAGGATAGGATAGAGGATAGGATAGGATAGAGGATAGGATAGGATAGAGGAGAGGATAGGATAGAGGATAGGATAGGATAGATGATATTATATGATTGAGGATAGGATATGATAGAGTAAACGATATTATAGGATAGAGGATAGGATATGATAGAGTAAACGATATTATAGAGGATAGGATAGGATACAGGATCGGATAGAGGATAGGATAGGATAGAGGATGGTATAGAGGATAGGATAGAGGATAGGATAGGATAGAGGATAGGACAGGAACGAGGATAGGATAGGATACGATAGAGGATAGGATAGATGATATGATAGGATAGAGGATCTGATAGAGGATACGATCGGATAGAGGATCGGATAGGATAGAGGATCGGATAGGTAATTGGATAGGATAGGGGAGAGGATAAGGTAGAGGCTAGTATAGGATAGAGGATCTGATAGAGGATAGGATAGGATGGAGGATAGGATAGGATCGAGGATAGGATAGGTAATTGGATAGGATAGAGGATAGGATAAGGTAGAGGATAGTATAGGATAGAGGATAGGATAGAGGATCGGATAGGATAGGATAGAGGATAGGATAGAGGATAGGGTAGAGGATCGGATAGAGGATAGGATAGGATAGAGGAAAGGATAGGATAGAGGATAGGATAGGTAATTGGATAGGATAGAGGATAGGATAAGTTAGAGGATAGTATAGGATAGAGGATAGGATAGGATAGAGGATAGGATAGGATAGAGAATAGGATAGGATACAGGATAGGATAGGATAGAGGATAGGATAGAGGATAGGATAGGATAGAGGATAGGATAGGATAGAGGATAGGAAAGGATAGAGGATAGGATGGGGTAGAGGATATCATAGGATAGAGGATAGGATAGGATAGAGGATAGAGTATAGGATAGGATAGAGGATAGGATAGGATAGAGGAGAGGATAGGATACAGGATAGGATAGGATAGAGGATAGGATAGGATAGGATAGAGGATAGGATAGAGGATAGGATAGGATAGAGGATAGGATAGGATAGAGGATAGTATAGGATAGAGGATAGGATAGAATAGAGGATAGGATAGGATACAGGATAGGATAGGATAGAGGATAGGATAGGATAGGATAGAGGATAGGAAAGGATAGGATAGAGGATAGGATAGAGGATAGGATAGGATAGAGGATAGGATAGGATAGAGGAGAGGATAGGATAGAGGATAGGATAGGATAGATGATATTATATGATTGAGGATAGGATATGATAGAGTAAACGATATTATAGGATAGAGGATAGGATATGATAGAGTAAACGATATTATAGAGGATAGGATAGGATACAGGATCGGATAGAGGATAGGATAGGATAGAGGATAGGACAGGAACGAGGATAGGATAGGATACGATAGAGGATAGGATAGAGGATAGGACAGGAACGAGGATAGGATAGGATACGATAGAGGATAGGATAGATGATAGGATAGGATAGAGGATCTGATAGAGGATACGATCGGATAGAGGATCGGATAGGATCGAGGATAGGATAGGTAATTGGATAGGATAGAGGATAGGATAAGGTAGAGGATAGTATAGGATAGAGGATAGGATAGAGGATCGGATAGGATAGGATAGAGGATAGGATAGAGGATAGGGTAGAGGATCGGATAGAGGATAGGATAGGATAGAGGAAAGGATAGGATAGAGGATAGGATAGGTAATTGGATAGGATAGAGGATAGGATAAGTTAGAGGATAGTATAGGATAGAGGATAGGATAGGATAGAGGATAGGATAGGATAGAGAATAGGATAGGATACAGGATAGGATAGGATAGAGGATAGGATAGAGGATAGGATAGGATAGAGGATAGGATAGGATAGAGGATAGGAAAGGATAGAGGATAGGATGGGGTAGAGGATATCATAGGATAGAGGATAGGATAGGATAGAGGATAGGATAGGATAGAGGATAGGATAGGAAAGATGATAGGATAGAGGATAGGATAGGATAGAGGATAGGATAGGATAGAGGATAGGATAGGATAGAGGATAGGATAGGATAGAGGATAGGATAGGATAGAGGATAGGATAGGATAGAGGATAGGATAGGATAGAGGATAGGATAGGATAGAGGATAGGATAGGTAATTGGATAGGATAGAGGATATAATAGGGTAGAGGATAGGATAGGATAGAGGATAGGATAGGAAAGAGGATAGGATAGGATAGAGGATAGGATAGGATAAAGGATAGGATAGGATAGAGAATAGGATAGGATAGAGGATAGGATAGGATAGAGGATAGGATAGGATAGAGGATAGGATAGGATAGATAATAGGATAGGATAGAGGATAGGATAGAGGATAGGATAGAGGATCTGATAGAGGATAGGATAGGATAGAGGAAAGGATAGGATAGAAGATAGGATAGGTAATTGGATAGGATAGAGGATAGGATAAGGTAGAGGATAGTATAGGATAGAGGATAGGATGGGATAGAGGATAGGATAGGATAAAGGATAGGATAGGACAGATGATAGGATAGGATAGAGAATAGGATAGGATACAGGATAGGATAGGATAGAGGATAGGCTAGAGGATAGGATAGGATAGAGGATAGGATAGGATAGAGGATAGGAAAGGATAGAGGATAGGATGGGGTAGAGGATATCATAGGATAGAGGATAGGATAGGATAGAGGATAGGATAGGATAGAGGATAGGATAGGAAAGAGGATAGGATAGAGGATAGGATAGGATAGAGGATAGGATAGGATAGAGGATAGGATAGGATAGAGGATAGGATAGGATAGAGGATAGGATAGGATAGAGGATAGGATAGGTAATTGGATAGGATAGAGGATAGAGTAGGATAGAGGATAGGATAGAGGAGAGGATAGGATAGAGGATAGGATAGGATAGAGGATAGGATAGGATAGAGGATAGGATAGGTAATTGGATAGGATAGAGGATAGGATAAGGTAGAGGATAGTATAGGATAGAGGATAGGATAGGATAGAGGATAGGATAGGATAAAGGATAGGATAGGATAGAGGATAGGATAGAGGATAGGATAGGTAATTGGATAGGATAGAGTATAGGATAAGGTAGAGGATAGGATAGGATAGAGGATATAATAGGGTAGAGGATAGGATAGGATACAGGATAGGATAGGAAAGAGGATAGGATAGGATAGAGGGTAGGATAGGATAGAGGATAGGATAGGAAAGAGGATAGGATAGAGGATAGGATAGGATAGAGGATAGGATAGGATAGAGGATAGGATAGGATAGAGGATAGGATAGGATAGAGGATAGGATAGGATAGAGGATAGGATAGGTAATTGGATAGGATAGAGGATAGAGTAGGATAGAGGATAGGATAGAGGAGAGGATAGGATAGAGGATAGGATAGGATAGAGGATAGGATAGGATAGAGGATAGGATAGGTAATTGGATAGGATAGAGGATAGGATAAGGTAGAGGATAGTATAGGATAGAGGATAGGATAGGATAGAGGATAGGATAGGATAAAGGATAGGATAGGATAGAGGATAGGATAGAGGATAGGATAGGTAATTGGATAGGATAGAGTATAGGATAAGGTAGAGGATAGGATAGGATAGAGGATATAATAGGGTAGAGGATAGGATAGGATAGAGGATAGGATAGGAAAGAGGATAGGATAGAGGATAGGATAGGATAGAGGATAGGATAGGATAGAGGATAGGATAGGATAGAGGATAGGATAGGATAGAGGTTAGGATAGGTAATTGGATAGGATAGAGGATAGAGTAGGATAGAGGATAGGATAGAGGAGAGGATAGGATAGAGGATAGGATATGATAGAGGATAGGATAGGATAGAGGATAGGATAGGTAATTGGATAGGATAGAGGAGAGGATAGGATAGAGGATAGGATAGGATAGAGGATAGGATAGGATAGAGGATAGGATAGGTAATTGGATAGGATAGAGGATAGGATAAGGTAGAGGATAGTATAGGATAGAGGAGAGGATAGGATAGAGGATAGGATAGGATAGAGGATAGGATAGGATAGAGGATAGGATAGGTAATTGGATAGGATAGAGGATAGGATAAGGTAGAGGATAGTATAGGATAGAGGATAGGATAGGATAGAGGATAGGATAGGATAAAGGATAGGATAGGATAGAGGATAGGATAGAGGATAGGATAGGTAATTGGATAGGATAGAGTATAGGATAAGGTAGAGGATAGGATAGGATAGAGGATATAATAGGGTAGAGGATAGGATAGGATAGAGGATAGGATAGGAAAGAGGATAGGATAGGATAGAGGGTAGGATAGGATAGAGGATAGGATAGAGGATAGGATAGGATAGAGGATAGGATAGGATAGAGGATGGGATAGGATAGAGGATAGGATATGATAGAGGATAGGATAGGATATAGGATCGGATAGAGGATCGGATAGGATAGGATAGAGGATAGGATAGAGGATACGATAGAGGATCGGATAGAGGATAGGATAGTATAGAGGAAAGGATAGGATAGAGGATAGGATAGGTAATTGGATAGGATAGAGGATAGGATAAGTTAGAGGATAGTATAGGATAGAGGATAGGATAGGATAGAGGATAGGATAGGATAAAGGATAGGATAGGATAGAGGATAGGATAGGATAGAGGATAGAATAGGATAGATGATAGGATAGGATAGAGGATAGGATAGGATAGAGGATAGGATAGAGGATAGGATAGAGGATAGGATAGAGGATAGGATAAGATAGAGGATAGGAAAGGATAGAGGATAGGATGGGATAGAGGATAGGATAGGATAGAGGATAGGATAGGATAGAGGATAGGATAGGATGGAGGATAGGATAGGATATAGGATAGGATAGAGGATAGGATAGGATAGAGGATAGGATAGGTAATTGGATAGGATAGAGTATAGGATAAGGTAGAGGATAGGATAGGATAGGATAGAGGATAGGATAGGATAGAGGATAGGATAGAGGATCGGATAGAGGATAGGATAGGATAGAGGAAAGTATAGGATAGAGGATAGGATAGGTAATTGGATAGGATAGAGGATAGGATAAGGTAGAGGATAGTATAGGATAGAGGATAGGATAGGATAGAGTATAGGATAGGGTAAAGGATAGGATAGGATAGAGGATAGGATAGGATAGAGGATAGGATAGGATAGAGGATCGGATAGAGGATAGGATAGGATAGAGGATCGGATAGAGGATAGGATAGGATAGAGGATAGGATAGGATAGAGGATAGAGTAGGATAGAGGATAGGATAGGATAAAGGATAGGATTGGATACAGGATCGGATAGAGGATAGAATAGGATAGAGGATAGGATAGGATAGAGGATAGTATAGGATAGAGGATAGGATAGAATAGAGGATAGGATAAGATAAAGGATAGGATAGGATAGAGGATAGGATAGGATAGGATAGAGGATAGGATAGGATAGGATAGGATAGGATAGAGGATAGGATAGGATAGGATAGAGGATAGGATAGGATAGGATAGAGGATAGGATAGAGGATAGGATAGGACAGAGGATCGGATAGAGGATAGGATAGGATAGAGGATAGGATATGATAGAGTAAACGATATTATAGAGGATAGGATAGGACAGAGGATCGGATAGAGGATAGGATAGGATAGAGGATGGCATAGAGGATAGGATAGAGGATAGGATAGGATAGAGGATAGGATAGGAAAGAGGATAGGATAGGATACGATAGAGGATAGGATAGATGATAGGATAGGATAGAGGATCTGATAGAGGATACGATCGGATAGAGGATCGGATAGAGGATAGGATAGGATAGAGGATCGGATAGAGGATAGGATAGGATAGAGGATAGGATAGGATAGAGGATAGAGTAGGATAGAGGATAGGATAGGATAAAGGATAGGATTGGATAGAGGATCGGATAGAGGATAGAATAGGATAGAGGATAGGATAGGATAGAGGATAGTATAGGATAGAGGATAGGATAGAATAGAGGATAGGATAGGATAAAGGATAGGATAGGATAGAGGATAGGATAGGATAGGATAGAGGATAGGATAGGATAGAGGATAGGATAGGATAAAGGATAGGATAGGATAGAGGATAGGATAAGATAGAGGATAGGATAGGATAGAGGATCGGATAGAGGATAGGATAGGTAATTGGATAGGATAGAGTATAGGATAAGGTAGAGGATAGGATAGGATAGAGGATATAATAGGGTAGAGGATAGGATAGGATAGAGGATAGGATAGGAAAGAGGATAGGATAGGATAGAGGATAGGATAGGATAAAGGATAGGATAGTATAGAGGATAGGATAGGATAGAGGATAGAATAGGATAGATGATAGGATAGGATAGAGAATAGGATAGGATAGAGGATAGGATAGGATAGAGGATAGGATAGGATAGAGGATAGGAAAAAATAGAGGATAGGATGGGATAGAGGATAGGATAGGATAGAGGATAGGATAGGATAGAGGATAGGATAGGATAGATAATAGGATAGGATAGAGGATAGGATAGAGGATAGGATAGAGGATCGGATAGAGGATAGGATAGGATAGAGGAAAGGATAGGATAGAAGATAGGATAGGTAATTGGATAGGATAGAGGATAGGATAAGGTAGAGGATAGTATAGCATAGAGGATAGGATGGGATAGAGGATAGGATAGGATAAAGGATAGGATAGGACAGATGATAGGATAGGATAGAGAATAGGATAGGATACAGGATAGGATAGGATAGCGGATAGGATAGAGGAGAGGATAGGATAAAGGATAGGATAGGACAGATGATAGGATAGGATAGAGAATAGGATAGGATACAGGATAGGATAGGATAGCGGATAGGATAGAGGAGAGGATAGGATAGAGGATAGGATAGGATAGAGGATAGGATAGGATAGAGGAGAGGATAGGATAGAGGATAGGATAGGATAGAGGATAGGATAGGATAGAGGATAGGATAGGTAATTGGATAGGATAGAGGATAGGATAAGGTAGAGAATAGGATAGGATACAGGATAGGATAGGATAGCGGATAGGATAGAGGAGAGGATAGGATAGAGGATAGGATAGGATAGAGGATAGGATAGGAAAGAGGATAGGATAGGATAGAGGGTAGGATAGGATAGAGGATAGGATAGAGGATAGGATAGGATAGAGGATAGGATAGGATAGAGGATGGGATAGGATAGAGGATAGGATAGGATAGAGGATCGGATAGAGGATCGGATAGGATAGGATAGAGGATAGGATAGAGGATACGATAGAGGATCGGATAGAGGATAGGATAGTATAGAGGAAAGGATAGGATAGAGGATAGGATAGGTAATTGGATAGGATAGAGGATAGGATAAGATAGAGGATAGTATAGGATAGAGGATAGGATAGGATAGAGGATAGGATAGGATAAAGGATAGGATAGGATAGAGGATAGGATAGGATAGAGGATAGAATAGGATAGATGATAGGATAGGATAGAGAATAGGATAGGATAGAGGATAGGATAGGATAGAGGATAGGATAGAGGATAGGATAGAGGATAGGATAAGATAGAGGATAGGAAAGGATAGAGGATAGGATGGGATAGAGGATAGGATAGGATAGAGGATAGGATAGGATAGAGGATAGGATAGGATGGAGGATAGGATAGGATATAGGATAGGATAGAGGATAGGATAGGATAGAGGATAGGATAGGTAATTGGATAGGATAGAGTATAGGATAAGGTAGAGGATAGGATAGGATAGGATAGAGGATAGGATAGGATAGAGGATAGGATAGAGGATCGGATAGAGGATAGGATAGGATAGAGGAAAGTATAGGATAGAGGATAGGATAGGTAATTGGATAGGATAGAGGATAGGATAAGGTAGAGGATAGTATAGGATAGAGGATAGGATAGGATAGAGTATAGGATAGGGTAAAGGATAGGATAGGATAGAGGATAGGATAGGATAGAGGATAGGATAGGATAGAGGATCGGATAGAGGATAGGATAGGATAGAGGATCGGATAGAGGATAGGATAGGATAGAGGATAGGATAGGATAGAGGATAGAGTAGGATAGAGGATAGGATAGGATAAAGGATAGGATTGGATACAGGATCGGATAGAGGATAGAATAGGATAGAGGATAGGATAGGATAGAGGATAGTATAGGATAGAGGATAGGATAGAATAGAGGATAGGATAAGATAAAGGATAGGATAGGATAGAGGATAGGATAGGATAGGATAGAGGATAGGATAGGATAGAGGATAGGATAGGATAAAGGATAGGATAGGATAGAGGATAGGATAAGATAGAGGATAGGATAGGATAGAGGATCGGATAGAGGATAGGATAGGTAATTGGATAGGATAGAGTATAGGATAAGGTAGAGGATAGGATAGGATAGAGGATATAATAGGGTAGAGGATAGGATAGGATAGAGGATAGGATAGGAAAGAGGATAGGATAGGATAGAGGATAGGATAGGATAAAGGATAGGATAGTATAGAGGATAGGATAGGATAGAGGATAGAATAGGATAGATGATAGGATAGGATAGAGAATAGGATAGGATAGAGGATAGGATAGGATAGAGGATAGGATAGGATAGAGGATAGGAAAAAATAGAGGATAGGATGGGATAGAGGATAGGATAGGATAGAGGATAGGATAGGATAGAGGATAGGATAGGATAGATAATAGGATAGGATAGAGGATAGGATAGAGGATAGGATAGAGGATCGGATAGAGGATAGGATAGGATAGAGGAAAGGATAGGATAGAAGATAGGATAGGTAATTGGATAGGATAGAGGATAGGATAAGGTAGAGGATAGTATAGCATAGAGGATAGGATGGGATAGAGGATAGGATAGGATAAAGGATAGGATAGGACAGATGATAGGATAGGATAGAGAATAGGATAGGATACAGGATAGGATAGGATAGAGGATAGGATAGAGGAGAGGATAGGATAGAGGATAGGATAGGATAGAGGATAGGATAGGATAGAGGATAGGATAGGTAATTGGATAGGATAGAGGATAGGATAAGGTAGAGGATAGTATAGGATAGAGGATAGGATAGGATAGAGGATAGGATAGGATAAAGGATAGGATAGGATAGAGGATAGGATAGAGGATAGGATAGGTAATTGGATAGGATAGAGTATAGGATAAGGTAGAGGATAGGATAGGATAGAGGATATAATAGGGTAGAGGATAGGATAGGATAGAGGATAGGATAGGAAAGAGGATAGGATAGGATAGAGGGTAGGATAGGATAGAGGATAGGATAGAGGATAGGATAGGATAGAGGATAGGATAGGATAGAGGATGGGATAGGATAGAGGATAGGATATGATAGAGGATAGGATAGGATAGAGGATCGGATAGAGGATCGGATAGGATAGGATAGAGGATAGGATAGAGGATACGATAGAGGATCGGATAGAGGATAGGATAGTATAGAGGAAAGGATAGGATAGAGGATAGGATAAGATAGAGGATAGGATAGGATAGAGGATCGGATAGAGGATAGGATAGGTAATTGGATAGGATAGAGTATAGGATAAGGTAGAGGATAGGATAGGATAGAGGATATAATAGGGTAGAGGATAGGATAGGATAGAGGATAGGATAGGAAAGAGGATAGGATAGGACAGAGGATAGGATAGGATAGAGGATATAATAGGGTAGAGGATAGGATAGGATAGAGGATAGGATAGGAAAGAGGATAGGATAGGATAGAGGATAGGATAGGATAAAGGATAGGATAGTATAGAGGATAGGATAGGATAGAGGATAGAATAGGATAGATGATAGGATAGGATAGAGAATAGGATAGGATAGAGGATAGGATAGGATAGAGGATAGGATAGGATAGAGGATAGGATGGGATAGAGGATAGGATAGGATAGAGGATAGGATAGGATAGAGGATAGGATAGGATAGAGGATCGGATAGAGGATAGGATAGGATAGAGGATCGGATAGAGGATAGGATAGGATAGAGGATAGGATAGGATAGAGGATAGAGTAGGATAGAGGATAGGATAGGATAAAGGATAGGATTGGATACAGGATCGGATAGAGGATAGAATAGGATAGAGGATAGGATAGGATAGAGGATAGTATAGGATAGAGGATAGGATAGAATAGAGGATAGGATAAGATAAAGGATAGGATAGGATAGAGGATAGGATAGGATAGGATAGAGGATAGGATAGGATAGAGGATAGGATAGGATAAAGGATAGGATAGGATAGAGGATAGGATAAGATAGAGGATAGGATAGGATAGAGGATCGGATAGAGGATAGGATAGGTAATTGGATAGGATAGAGTATAGGATAAGGTAGAGGATAGGATAGGATAGAGGATATAATAGGGTAGAGGATAGGATAGGATAGAGGATAGGATAGGAAAGAGGATAGGATAGGATAGAGGATAGGATAGGATAAAGGATAGGATAGTATAGAGGATAGGATAGGATAGAGGATAGAATAGGATAGATGATAGGATAGGATAGAGAATAGGATAGGATAGAGGATAGGATAGGATAGAGGATAGGATAGGATAGAGGATAGGAAAAAATAGAGGATAGGATGGGATAGAGGATAGGATAGGATAGAGGATAGGATAGGATAGAGGATAGGATAGGATAGATAATAGGATAGGATAGAGGATAGGATAGAGGATAGGATAGAGGATCGGATAGAGGATAGGATAGGATAGAGGAAAGGATAGGATAGAAGATAGGATAGGTAATTGGATAGGATAGAGGATAGGATAAGGTAGAGGATAGTATAGCATAGAGGATAGGATGGGATAGAGGATAGGATAGGATAAAGGATAGGATAGGACAGATGATAGGATAGGATAGAGAATAGGATAGGATACAGGATAGGATAGGATAGAGGATAGGATAGAGGAGAGGATAGGATAGAGGATAGGATAGGATAGAGGATAGGATAGGATAGAGGATAGGATAGGTAATTGGATAGGATAGAGGATAGGATAAGGTAGAGGATAGTATAGGATAGAGGATAGGATAGGATAGAGGATAGGATAGGATAAAGGATAGGATAGGATAGAGGATAGGATAGAGGATAGGATAGGTAATTGGATAGGATAGAGTATAGGATAAGGTAGAGGATAGGATAGGATAGAGGATATAATAGGGTAGAGGATAGGATAGGATAGAGGATAGGATAGGAAAGAGGATAGGATAGGATAGAGGGTAGGATAGGATAGAGGATAGGATAGAGGATAGGATAGGATAGAGGATAGGATAGGATAGAGGATGGGATAGGATAGAGGATAGGATATGATAGAGGATAGGATAGGATAGAGGATCGGATAGAGGATCGGATAGGATAGGATAGAGGATAGGATAGAGGATACGATAGAGGATCGGATAGAGGATAGGATAGTATAGAGGAAAGGATAGGATAGAGGATAGGATAGGTAATTGGATAGGATAGAGGATAGGATAAGTTAGAGGATAGTATAGGATAGAGGATAGGATAGGATAGAGGATAGGATAGGATAAAGGATAGGATAGGATAGAGGATAGGATAGGATAGAGGATAGAATAGGATAGATGATAGGATAGGATAGAGAATAGGATAGGATAGAGGATAGGATAGGATAGAGGATAGGATAGAGGATAGGATAGAGGATAGAATAAGATAGAGGATAGGAAAGGATAGAGGATAGGATGGGATAGAGGATAGGATAGGATAGAGGATAGGATAGGATAGAGGATAGGATAGGATGGAGGATAGGATAGGATATAGGATAGGATAGAGGATAGGATAGGATAGAGGATAGGATAGGTAATTGGATAGGATAGAGTATAGGATAAGGTAGAGGATAGGATAGGATAGGATAGAGGATAGGATAGGATAGAGGATAGGATAGAGGATCGGATAGAGGATAGGATAGGATAGAGGAAAGTATAGGATAGAGGATAGGATAGGTAATTGGATAGGATAGAGGATAGGATAAGGTAGAGGATAGTATAGGATAGAGGATAGGATAGGATAGAGTATAGGATAGGGTAAAGGATAGGATAGGATAGAGGATAGGATAGGATAGAGGATAGGATAGGATAGAGGATCGGATAGAGGATAGGATAGGATAGAGGATCGGATAGAGGATAGGATAGGATAGAGGATAGGATAGGATAGAGGATAGAGTAGGATAGAGGATAGGATAGGATAAAGGATAGGATTGGATACAGGATCGGATAGAGGATAGAATAGGATAGAGGATAGGATAGGATAGAGGATAGTATAGGATAGAGGATAGGATAGAATAGAGGATAGGATAAGATAAAGGATAGGATAGGATAGAGGATAGGATAGGATAGGATAGAGGATAGGATAGGATAGAGGATAGGATAGGATAAAGGATAGGATAGGATAGAGGATAGGATAAGATAGAGGATAGGATAGGATAGAGGATCGGATAGAGGATATGATAGGTAATTGGATAGGATAGAGTATAGGATAAGGTAGAGGATAGGATAGGATAGAGGATATAATAGGGTAGAGGATAGGATAGGATAGAGGATAGGATAGGAAAGAGGATAGGATAGGATAGAGGATAGGATAGGATAAAGGATAGGATAGTATAGAGGATAGGATAGGATAGAGGATAGAATAGGATAGATGATAGGATAGGATAGAGAATAGGATAGGATAGAGGATAGGATAGGATAGATAATAGGATAGGATAGAGGATAGGATAGAGGATAGGATAGAGGATCGGATAGAGGATAGGATAGGATAGAGGAAAGGATAGGATAGAAGATAGGATAGGTAATTGGATAGGATAGAGGATAGGATAAGGTAGAGGATAGTATAGCATAGAGGATAGGATGGGATAGAGGATAGGATAGGATAAAGGATAGGATAGGACAGATGATAGGATAGGATAGAGAATAGGATAGGATACAGGATAGGATAGGATAGAGGATAGGATAGAGGAGAGGATAGGATAGAGGATAGGATAGGATAGAGGATAGGATAGGATAGAGGATAGGATAGGTAATTGGATAGGATAGAGGATAGGATAAGGTAGAGGATAGTATAGGATAGAGGATAGGATAGGATAGAGGATAGGATAGGATAAAGGATAGGATAGGATAGAGGATAGGATAGAGGATAGGATAGGTAATTGGATAGGATAGAGTATAGGATAAGGTAGAGGATAGGATAGGATAGTGGATATAATAGGGTAGAGGATAGGATAGGATAGAGGATAGGATAGGAAAGAGGATAGGATAGGATAGAGGGTAGGATAGGATAGAGGATAGGATAGAGGATAGGATAGGATAGAGGATAGGATAGGATAGAGGATGGGATAGGATAGAGGATAGGATATGATAGAGGATAGGATAGGATAGAGGATCGGATAGAGGATCGGATAGGATAGGATAGAGGATAGGATAGAGGATACGATAGAGGATCGGATAGAGGATAGGATAGTATAGAGGAAAGGATAGGATAGAGGATAGGATAGGTAATTGGATAGGATAGAGGATAGGATAAGTTAGAGGATAGTATAGGATAGAGGATAGGATAGGATAGAGGATAGGATAGGATAAAGGATAGGATAGGATAGAGGATAGGATAGGATAGAGGATAGAATAGGATAGATGATAGGATAGGATAGAGAATAGGATAGGATAGAGGATAGGATAGGATAGAGGATAGGATAGAGGATAGGATAGAGGATAGGATAAGATAGAGGATAGGAAAGGATAGAGGATAGGATGGGATAGAGGATAGGATAGGATAGAGGATAGGATAGGATAGAGGATAGGATAGGATGGAGGATAGGATAGGATATAGGATAGGATAGAGGATAGGATAGGATAGAGGATAGGATAGGTAATTGGATAGGATAGAGTATAGGATAAGGTAGAGGATAGGATAGGATAGGATAGAGGATAGGATAGGATAGAGGATAGGATAGAGGATCGGATAGAGGATAGGATAGGATAGAGGAAAGTATAGGATAGAGGATAGGATAGGTAATTGGATAGGATAGAGGATAGGATAAGGTAGAGGATAGTATAGGATAGAGGATAGGATAGGATAGAGTATAGGATAGGGTAAAGGATAGGATAGGATAGAGGATAGGGTAGGATAGAGGATAGGATAGGATAGAGGATCGGATAGAGGATAGGATAGGATAGAGGATCGGATAGAGGATAGGATAGGATAGAGGATAGGATAGGATAGAGGATAGAGTAGGATAGAGGATAGGATAGGATAAAGGATAGGATTGGATACAGGATCGGATAGAGGATAGAATAGGATAGAGGATAGGATAGGATAGAGGATAGTATAGGATAGAGGATAGGATAGAATAGAGGATAGGATAAGATAAAGGATAGGATAGGATAGAGGATAGGATAGGATAGGATAGAGGATAGGATAGGATAGAGGATAGGATAGGATAAAGGATAGGATAGGATAGAGGATAGGATAGGTAATTGGATAGGATAGAGGATAGGATAAGGTAGAGGATAGTATAGGATAGAGGATAGGATAGGATAGAGGATAGGATAGGATAAAGGATAGGATAGGATAGAGGATAGGATAGAGGATAGGATAGGTAATTGGATAGGATAGAGTATAGGATAAGGTAGAGGATAGGATAGGATAGAGGATATAATAGGGTAGAGGATAGGATAGGATAGAGGATAGGATAGGAAAGAGGATAGGATAGGATAGAGGGTAGGATAGGATAGAGGATAGGATAGAGGATAGGATAGGATAGAGGATAGGATAGGATAGAGGATGGGATAGGATAGAGGATAGGATATGATAGAGGATAGGATAGGATAGAGGATCGGATAGAGGATCGGATAGGATAGGATAGAGGATAGGATAGAGGATACGATAGAGGATCGGATAGAGGATAGGATAGTATAGAGGAAAGGATAGGATAGAGGATAGGATAGGTAATTGGATAGGATAGAGGATAGGATAAGTTAGAGGATAGTATAGGATAGAGGATAGGATAGGATAGAGGATAGGATAGGATAAAGGATAGGATAGGATAAAGGATAGGATAGTATAGAGGATAGGATAGGATAGAGGATAGAATAGGATAGATGATAGGATAGGATAGAGAATAGGATAGGATAGAGGATAGGATAGGAAAGAGGGTAGGATAGGATAGAGGATAGACTATAGGATAGGATAGAGGAGAGGATAGGATAGAGGATAGGATAGGATAGAGGATAGGATAGGATAGAGGATAGGATAGGATAGGATAGAGGATAGGATAGGATAGAGGATAGGATAGGATAGAGGATAGGATAATATAGGATAGAGGATAGAGTATAGGATAGGATAGAGGATAGGATAGGATAGAGGAGAGGATAGGATAGAGGATAGGATAGGATAGAGGATAGGATAGGATAGAGGATAGGTTAGGATAGAGGATAGGATAGGATAAAGGATAGGATTGGATAGAGGATCGGATAGAGGATAGAATAGGATAGAGGATAGGATAGGATAGAGGATAGGATAGGATAGGATAGAGGATAGGATAGGATAAAGGATAGGATAGGATAGAGGATAGGATAGGGTAGAGGATAGAATAGGATAGATGATAGGATAGGATAGAGAATAGGATAGGATAGAGGATAGGATAGGATAGAGGATAGGATAGAGGATAGGATAGGATAAAGGATAGGATTGGATAGAGGATCGGATAGAGGATAGGATAGGATAGAGGATAGGATAGGATAGAGGATAGGATAGGATAGAGGATAGGATAGGATAGAGGATAGGATAGAGGATCGGATAGAGGATAGGATAGGATAGAGGACAGGATAGGATAGAGGATAGGATAGGTAATTGGATAGGATAAAGGATAGGATAAGGTAGAGGATAGTATAGGATAGAGGATAGGATAGGATAGAGGATAGGATAGGATAAAGGATAGGATAGGATAGAGGATAGGATAGGATAGAGGATAGGATAGGATAGAGGATCGGATAGAGGATAGGATAGGATAGAGGATCGGATAGAGGATAGGATAGGATAGAGGATCGGATAGAGGATAGGATAGGATAGAGGATAGGGTAGGATAGAGGATAGAGTAGGATAGAGGATAGGATAGGATAAAGGATAGGATTGGATAGAGGATCGGATAGAGGATAGAATAGGATAGTGGATAGGATAGGATAGACGATAGTATAGGATAGAGGACAGGATAGAATAGAGGATAGGATAGGATAAAGGATAGGATAGGATAGAGGATAGGATAGGATAGGATAGAGGATAGGATAGGATAGGATAGAGGATAGGATAGAGGATAGGAGAGGACAGAGGATCGGATAGAGGATAGGATAGGATAGAGGATAGGATGGGATAGAGGAAAGGATAGGATAGAAGATAGGATAGGATAGATGATAGGATAGGAAAGAGGGTAGGATAGGATAGAGGATAGACTATAGGATAGGATAGAGGATAGGATAGGATAGAGGAGAGGATAGGATAGAGGATACGATAGGATAGAGGATAGGATAGGATAGAGGATAGGATTGGATAGAGGATAGGATAGAGGATAGGATAGAGGATAGGATAGGATAGAGGAAAGGATAGGATAGAGGATAGGATAGGTAATTGGATAGGATAGAGGATAGGATAAGGTAGAGGATAGTATAGGATAGAGGATAGGATAGGATAGAGGATAGGATAGGATAAAGGATAGGATAAGATAGAGGATAGGATAGGATAGAGGATAGGATAGGATAGAGGATCGGATAGAGGATAGGATAGGATAGAGGATCGGATAGAGGATAGGATAGGATAGATGATAGGATAGGATAGAGGATAGAGTAGGATAGAGGATAGGATAGGATAAAGGATAGGATTGGATAGAGGATCGGATAGAGGATAGAATAGGATAGAGGATAGGATAGGATAGAGGATAGGATAGGATAGGATAGAGGATAGGATAGAGGATAGGATAGGAAAGAGGGTAGGATAGGATAGAGGATAGACTATAGGATAGGATAGAGGAGAGGATAGGATAGAGGATAGGATAGGATAGAGGATAGGATAGGATAGAGGATAGGATAGGATAGGATAGAGGATAGGATAGGATAGAGGATAGGATAGGATAGAGGATAGGATAATATAGGATAGAGGATAGAGTATAGGATAGGATAGAGGATAGGATAGGATAGAGGAGAGGATAGGATAGAGGATAGGATAGGATAGAGGATAGGATAGGATAGAGGATAGGTTAGGATAGAGGATAGGATAGGATAAAGGATAGGATTGGATAGAGGATCGGATAGAGGATAGAATAGGATAGAGGATAGGATAGGATAGAGGATAGGATAGGATAGGATAGAGGATAGGATAGGATAAAGGATAGGATAGGATAGAGGATAGGATAGGGTAGAGGATAGAATAGGATAGATGATAGGATAGGATAGAGAATAGGATAGGATAGAGGATAGGATAGGATAGAGGATAGGATAGAGGATAGGATAGGATAAAGGATAGGATTGGATAGAGGATCGGATAGAGGATAGAATAGGATAGAGGATAGGATAGGATAGAGGATAGGATAGGATAGGATAGAGGATAGGATAGAGGATAGGATAGGACAGAGGATCGGATAGAGGATAGGATAGGATAGAGGATAGGATAGGATAGAGGAAAGGATAGGATAGAAGATAGGATAGGATAGATGATAGGATAGGAAAGAGGGTAGGATAGGATAGAGGATAGACTATAGGATAGGATAGAGGAGAGGATAGGATAGAGGATAGGATAGGATAGAGGATAGGATAGGATAGAGGATAGGATAGGATAGGATAGAGGATAGGATAGGATAGAGGATAGGATAGGATAGAGGATAGGATAGGATAGAGGATAGGATAGGATAGGATAGAGGATAGAATACGATACGATAGAGGATAGGATAGGATAGAGGATAGGATAGGATAGAGGATAGGATAGGTAATTGGATAGGATAAAGGATAGGATAAGTTAGAGGATAGTATAGGATAGAGGATAGGATAGGATAGAGGATAGGATAGGATAAAGGATAGGATAGGATAGAGGATAGGATAGGGTAGAGGATAGAATAGGATAGATGATAGGATAGGATAGAGAATAGGAGAGGATAGAGGATAGGATAGGATAGAGGATAGGATAGAGGATAGGATAGGATAGAGGATAGGAAAGGATAGAGGATAGGATGGGATAGAGGATAGGATAGGATAGACGATAGGATAGGATAGAGGATAGGATAGGATAGAGGATAGGATAGAGGATAGGATAGAGGATAGGATAGGATAGAGGAAAGGATAGGATAGAGGATAGGATAGGTAATTGGATAGGATAGAGGATAGGATAAGGTAGAGGATAGTATAGGATAGAGGATAGGATAGGATAGAGGATCGGATAGAGGATAGGATATGATAGAGGATAGGATAGGATAGAGGATAGAGTAGGATAGAGGATAGGATAAGGTAGAGGATAGTATAGGATAGAGGATAGGATAGGATAGAGGATAGGATAGGATAAAGGATAGGATAGGATAGAGGATAGGATAGGATAGAGGAGAGGATAGGATAGAGGATCGGATAGAGGATAGGATAGGATAGAGGATCGGATAGATGATAGGATAGGAAAGAGGGTAGGATAGGATAGAGGATAGACTATAGGATAGGATAGAGGATAGGATAGGATAGAGGAGAGGATAGGATAGAGGATACGATAGGATAGAGGATAGGATAGGATAGAGGATAGAATAGGATAGACGATATTATAGGATAGAGGATAGGATATGATAGAGTAAACGATATTATAGAGGATAGGATAGGATAGAGGATAGTATAGGATAGAGAATAGGATAGAATAGAGGATAGGATAGGATAAAGGATATGATAGGATAGAGGATAGGATAGGATAGGATAGAGGATAGGATAGGATAGGATAGAGGATAGGATAGAGGATAGGATAGGATAGAGGATCGGATAAAGGATAGGATAGGATAGAGGATAGGATAGGATAGAGGAAAGGATAGGATAGAAGATAGGATAGGATAGATGATAGGATAGGAAAGAGGGTAGGATAGGATAGAGGATAGAGTATAGGATACGATAGAGGATAGGATAGGATAGAGGAGAGGATAGGATAGAGGATAGGATAGGATAGAGGATAGGATAGGATAGAGGATAGGATATGATAGGATAGAGGATAGGATAGGATAGAGGATAGAATAGGATTGAGGAGCGTTTAGGATAGAGGATAGGATATGATAGAGGATAGGATAGGATACGATAGAGGATAGGATAGGATAGAGGATAGGATAGGATAGAGGATAGGATAGGATAGAGGATAGGATAGGATAGAGGATAGGATAGAGGATAGGATAGGATAGAGGATAGGAAAGGATAGAGGATAGGATGGGATAGAGGATAGGATAGGATAGAGGATAGGATAGGATAGAGGAGAGGATAGGATAGAGGATACGATAGGATAGAGGATAGGATAGGATAGAGGATAGAATAGGATAGATGATATTATAGGATAGACGATAGGATATGATAGAGTAAACGATATTATAGAGGATAGGATAGGATAGAGGATCGGATAGAGGATAGGATAGGATAGAGGATGGTATAGAGGATAGGATAGAGGATAGGATAGGATAGAGGATAGGATAGGAAAGAGGATAGGATAGGATAGGATAGAGGATAGGATAGGATAGAGGATAGAGGATAGGATAGAGGATAGGATAGGACAGAGGATCGGATAGAGGATAGGATAGGATGGAGGATAGGATAGGATAGAGGATAGGATAGAGTAGAAGATAGGATAGGATAGAGGATACGATAGGATAGAGGATAGAATAGGATAGATGATATTATAGGATAGAAGATAGGATATGATAGAGTAAACGATATTATAGAGGATAGGATAGGATAGAGGATCGGATAGAGGATAGGATAGGATAGAGAATGGTATAGAGGATAGGATAGAGGATAGGATAGGATAGAGGATAGGGTAGGATAGAGGATAGTATAGGATAGAGAATAGGATAGAATAGAGGATAGGATAGGATAGGATAGAGGATAGGATAGAGGATAGGATAGGATAGAGGATCGGATAGAGGATCGGATAGAGGATAGGATAGGATAGAGGATAGGATAGGATAGAGGAAAGGATAGGATAGAAGATAGGATAGGATAGATGATAGGATAGGAAAGAGGGTAGGATAGGATAGAGGATAGAGTATAGGATAGGATAGAGGATAGGATAGGATAGAGGAGAGGATAGGATAGAGGATAGGATAGGATAGAGGATAGGATAGGATAGAGGATAGGATAGGATAGGATAGAGGATAGGATAGGATAGAGGATAGAATAGGATTGAGGAGCGTTTAGGATAGAGGATAGGATATGATAGAGGATTGGATAGGATACGATAGAGGATAGGATAGGATAGAGGATAGGATAGGATAGGATAGAGGATAGGATAGGATAAAGGATAGGATAGGATAGGATAGGATAGATGATAGGATAGGATAGAGGATAGAGTAGGATAGAGGATAGGATAGGATAAAGGATAGGATTGGATAGAGGATCGGATAGAGGATAGAATAGGATAGAGGATAGGATAGGATAGAGGATAGGATAGGATAGGATAGAGGATAGGATAGGATAGGATAGAGGATAGGATAGAGGATAGGATAGGACAGAGGATCGGATAGAGGATAGGATAGGATAGAGGATAGGATAGGATAGAGGAAAGGATAGGATAGAAGATAGGATAGGATAGATGATAGGATATGAAAGAGGGTAGGATAGGATAGAGGATAGAGTATAGGATAGGATAGAGGATAGGATAGGATAGAGGATAGGATAGGATAGAGGATAGGATAGGTAATTGGATAGGATAGGATAGAGGATAGGATAGGATAGAGGATAGATTAGGATAGATGATAGGATAGGATAGAGAATAGGATAGGATAGAGGATAGGATAGGATAGAGGATAGGATAGAGGATAGGATAGGATAGAGGATAGGAAAGGATAGAGGATAGGATGGGATAGAGGATAGGATATAATAGAGGATAGGATAGGATAGAGGATAGGATAGGATAGAGGATAGGATAGGATAGAGGATAGGATAGGATAGAGGATAGGATAGAGGATCGGATAGAGGATAGGATAGGATAGAGGACAGGATAGGATAGAGGATAGGATAGGTAATTGGATAGGATAGAGGATAGGATAAGGTAGAGGATAGTATAGGATAGAGGATAGGATAGGATAGAGGATAGGATAGGATAAAGGATAGGATAGGATAGAGGATAGGATAGGATAGAGGATAGGATAGGATAGAGGATCGGATAGAGGATAGGATAGGATAGAGGATCGGATAGAGGATAGGATAGGATAGAGAATAGGGTAGGATAGAGGATAGAGTAGGATAGAGGATAGGATAGGATAAAGGATAGGATTGGATAGAGGATCGGATAGAGGATAGAATAGGATAGAGGATAGGATAGGATAGACGATAGTATAGGATAGAGGACAGGATAGAATAGAGGATAGGATAGGATAAAGGATAGGATAGGATAGAGGATAGGATAGGATAGGATAGAGGATAGGATAGGATAGGATAGAGGATAGGATAGGATAGGATAGAGGATAGGATAGAGGATAGGAGAGGACAGAGGATCGGATAGAGGATAGGATAGGATAGAGGATAGGATGGGATAGAGGAAAGGATAGGATAGAAAATAGGATAGGATAGATGATAGGATAGGAAAGAGGGTAGGATAGGATAGAGGATAGACTATAGGATAGGATAGAGGATAGGATAGGATAGAGGAGAGGATAGGATAGAGGATACGATAGGATAGAGGATAGGATAGGATAGAGGATAGGATAGGATAGAGGATAGGATAGAGGATAGGATAGAGGATAGGATAGGATAGAGGATAGGATAGGATAGAGGATAGGATAGGATAGGATAGAGGATAGGATAGGATAGAGGATAGAATAGGATTGAGGAGCGTTTAGGATAGAGGATAGGATATGATAGAGGATAGGATAGGATACGATAGAGGATAGTATAGGATAGAGGATAGGATAGGATAGGATAGAGGATAGGATAGGATAGAGGATAGAGTATAGGATAGGATAGAGGATAGGATAGGATAGAGGAGAGGATAGGATAGAGGATAGGATAGGATAGAGGATAGGATAGGATAGAGGATAGGATAGGTAATTGGATAGGATAGAGGATAGGATAAGTTAGAGGATAGTATAGGATAGAGGATAGGATAGGATAGAGGATAGGATAGGATAAAGGATAGGATAGGATAGGATAGGATAGATGATAGGATAGGATAGAGGATAGAGTAGGATAGAGGATAGGATAGGATAAAGGATAGGATTGGATAGAGGATCGGATAGAGGATAGAATAGGATACAGGATAGGATAGGATAGAGGATAGGATAGGATGGGATAGAGGATAGGATAGAGGATAGGATAGGACAGAGGATCGGATAGAGGATAGGATAGGATAGAGGATAGGATAGGATAGAGGAAAGGATAGGATAGAAGATAGGATAGGATAGATGATAGGATAGGAAAGAGGGTAGGATAGGATAGAGGATAGACTATAGGATAGGATAGGGGAGAGGATAGGATAGAGGATAGGATAGGATAGAGGATAGGATAGGATAGAGGATAGGGTAGGATAAAGGATAGGATAGGATAGAGGATAGGATAGGATAGAGGATAGGATAGGTTAGAGGATAGGATAGGATACAGGATAGGATAGAGGATAGGATAGGTAATTGGATAGGATAGAGTATAGGATAAGGTAGAGGATAGGATAGGATAGAGGATATAATAGGGTAGAGGATAGGATAGGATAGAGGATAGGATAGGAAAGAGGATAGGATAGGATAGAGGGTAGGATAGGATAGAGGATAGGATAGAGGATAGGATAGGATACAGGATAGGATATGATAGAGGATAGGATAGGACAGAGGATCGGATAGAGGATAGGATAGGATAGAGGATCTTATAGAGGATAGGATTGGATAGAGGATAGGATAGGATAGAGGATAGAGTAGGATAGAGGATAGGATAGGATAAAGGATAGGATTGGATAGAGGATCGGATAGAGGATAGAATAGGATAGAGGATAGGATAGGATAGAGGATAGTATGGGATAGAGGATAGGATAGAATAGAGGATAGGATAGGATAAAGGATAGGATAGGATAGAGGATAGGATAGGATAGGATAGAGGATAGGATAGGATAGGATAGAGGATAGGATAGGAAAGAGGGTAGGATAGGATAGAGGATAGACTATAGGATAGGATAGAGGATAGGATAGGATAGAGGATAGACTATAGGATAGGATAGAGGATAGGATAGGATAGAGGAGAGGATAGGATAGAAGATAGGATAGGATAGATGATAGGATAGGAAAGAGGGTAGGATAGGATAGAGGGTAGAGTATAGGATAGGATAGAGGATAGGATAGGATAGAGGAGAGGATAGGATAGAGGATAGGATAGGATAGAGGATAGGATAGGATAGAGGATAGGATAGGATAGAGGATAGGATAGGATAGGATAGAGGATAGGATAGGATAGGATAGAGGATAGGATAGGATAGAGGATAGAGTATAGGATAGGATAGAGGATAGGATAGGATAGAGGATAGGATAGGATAGAGGATAGAGTAGGATAGAGGATAGGATAGGATAAAGGATAGGATTGGATAGAGGATCGGATAGAGGATAGGATAGGATAGAGGATAGGATAGGATAGAGGATAGTATAGGATAGAGGATAGGATAGAATAGAGGATAGGATAGGATACAGGATAGGATAGGATAGAGGATAGGATAGGATAGGATAGAGGATAGGAAAGGATAGGATAGAGGATAGGATAGAGGATAGGATAGGATAGAGGATAGGATAGGATAGAGGAGAGGATAGGATAGAGGATAGGATAGGATAGAGAATAGGATAGGATAGAGGATAGGATAGGATAGAGGATAGGATAGGATAGAGGATAGGATAGGATAGAGGATAGGATAGGATAGATAATAGGATAGGATAGAGGATAGGATAGAGGATAGGATAGAGGATCGGATAGAGGATAGGATAGGATAGAGGAAAGGATAGGATAGAGGATCTGATAGAGGATACGATCGGATAGAGGATAGGATAGGATAGAGGATCGGATAGGTAATTGGCTAGGATAGGGGAGAGGATAAGGTGGAGGCTAGTATAGGATAGAGGATCTGATAGAGGATAGGATAGGATGGAGGATAGGATAGGATCGAGGATAGGATAGGTAATTGGATAGGATAGAGGATAGGATAAGGTAGAGGATAGTATAGGATAGAGGAAAGGATAGGATAGAGGATAGGATAGGTAATTGGATAGGATAGAGGATAGGATAAGGTAGAGGATAGTATAGGATAGAGGATAGGATGGGATAGAGGATAGGATAGGATAAAGGATAGGATAGGACAGATGATAGGATAGGATAGAGAATAGGATAGGATACAGGATAGGATAGGATAGAGGATAGGATAGAGGATAGGATAGGATAGAGGATAGGATAGGATAGAGGATAGGAAAGGATAGAGGATAGGATGGGGTAGAGGATAGGATAGGATAGAGGATAGGATAGGATAGAGGATAGGATAGGAAAGAGGATAGGATAGAGGATAGGATAGGATAGAGGATAGGATAGGATAGAGGATAGGATAGGATAGAGGATAGGATAGGATAGAGGATAGGATAGGTAATTGGATAGGATAGAGGATAGAGTAGGATAGAGGATAGGATAGAGGAGAGGATAGGATAGAGGATAGGATAGGATAGAGGATAGGATAGGATAGAGGATAGGATAGGTAATTGGATAGGATAGACGATAGGATAAGATAGAGGATAGTATAGGATAGAGGATAGGATAGGATAGAGGATAGGATAGGATAAAGGATAGGATAGGATAGAGGATAGGATAGAGGATAGAATAGGATAGATGATAGGATAGGATAGAGAATAGGATAGGATAGAGGATAGGATAGGTTAGAGGATAGGATAGAGGATAGGATAGAAGATAGGATAGAGGATAGGATAGGATAGAGGATAGGAAAGGATAGAGGATAGGATGGGATAGAGGATAGGATAGGATAGAGGATAGGATAGGATAGAGGATAGGATAGGATAGAGTATAGGATAGGATAGAGGATAGGATAGGATAGAGGATAGAATAGGTAATTGGATAGGGTAGAGGATAGAGTAGGATAGAGGATAGGATAGAGGATAGGATAGGATAGAGGATAGGATAGGATAGAGGATAGAGTAGGATAGAGGATAGGATAGGATAAAGGATAGGATTGGATAGAGGATCGGATAGAGGATAGAATAGGATAGAGGATAGGATAGGATAGAGGATAGTATAGGATAGAGGATAGGATAGAATAGAGGATAGGATAAGATAAAGGATAGGATAGGATAGAGGATAGGATAGGATAGGATAGAGGATAGGATAGGATAGGATAGGATAGGATAGAGGATAGGATAGGATAGGATAGAGGATAGGATAGGATAGGATAGAGGATAGGATAGAGGATAGGATAGGACAGAGGATCGGATAGAGGATAGGATAGGATAGAGGATAGGATATGATAGAGTAAACGATATTTTAGAGGATAGGATAGGACAGAGGATCGGATAGAGGATAGGATAGGATAGAGGATGGCATAGAGGATAGGATAGAGGATAGGATAGGATAGAGGATAGGATAGGAAAGAGGATAGGATAGGATACGATAGAGGATAGGATAGAGGATCTGATAGAGGATACGATCGGATAGAGGATCGGATAGAGGATAGGATAGGATAGAGGATCGGATAGAGGATAGGATAGGATAGAGAAGATAGGATAGGATAGAGGATAGAGTAGGATAGAGGATAGGATAGGATAAAGGATAGGATTGGATAGAGGATCGGATAGAGGATAGAATAGGATAGAGGATAGGATAGGATAGAGGATATTATAGGATAGAGGATAGGATAGAATAGAGGATAGGATAGGATAAAGTATAGGATAGGATAGACGATAGGATAGGATAGGATAGAGGATAGGATAGGATAGAGGATAGGATAGGATAAAGGATAGGATAGGATAGAGGATAGGATAAGATAGAGGATAGGATAGGATAGAGGATCGGATAGAGGATAGGATAGGATAGAGGATCGGATAGAGGATAGGATAGGATAGAGGATCGGATAGAGGATAGGAAAGGATAGAGGATAGAGTAGGATAGAGGATATAATAGGATAAAGGATAGGATTGGATAGAGGATCGGATAGAGGATAGAATAGGATAGAGGATAGGATAGGATAGAGGATAGTATAGGATAGAGGATAGGATAGAATAGAGGATAGGATAGGATAAAGGATAGGATAGGATAGAGGATAGGATAGGATAGGATAGAGGATAGGATAGAAGATAGGATAGGATAGATGATAGGATAGGAAAGAGGGTAGGATAGGATAGAGGATAGACTATAGGATAGGATAGAGGATAGGATAGGATAGAGGAGAGGATAGGATAGATGATACGATAGGATAGAGGATAGGATAGGATAGAGGATAGAATAGGATAGATGATATTATAGGATAGAGGATAGGATATGATAGAGTAAACGATATTATAGAGGATAGGATAGGATGGAGGATCGGATAGAGGATAGGATAGGATAGAGGATGGTATAGAGGATAGGATAGAGGATAGGATAGGATAGAGGATAGGATAGGAAAGAGGATAGGATAGGATACGATAGAGGATAGGATAGATGATAGGATAGGATAGAGGATAGGATAGGATGGAGGATAGGATAGGATAGAGGATAGGATAGAGGATAGGATAGGATAGAGGATAGGATAGGTAATTGGATAGGATAGAGTATAGGATAAGGTAGAGGATAGGATAGGATAGGATAGAGGATAGGATAGGTTAGAGGATAGGATAGGATAGAGGATAGTATAGGATAGAGGATAAGATAGAATAGAGGATAGGATAGGATAAAGGATAGGATAGGATAGAGGATAGGATAGGATAGGATAGAGGATAGGATAGGATAGAGGATAGGATAGGATAAAGGATAGGATAGGATAGAGGATAGGATAGGATAGAGGATAGGATAGGATAGAGGATCGGATAGAGGATAGGATAGGATAGAGGATCGGATAGAGGATAGGATAGGATAGAGGATCGGATAGAGGATAGGATAGGATAGAGGATCGGATAGAGGATAGGATAGGATAGAGGATAGGATAGGATAGAGGATAGAGTAGGATAGAGGATAGGATAGGATAAAGGATAGGAAAGGATAGAAGATAGGATGGGATAGAGGATAGGATAGAGGATAGGAAAGGATAGAAGATAGGATGGGATAGAGGATAGGATAGGATAGAGGATAGGATAGGATAGAGGATAGGATAGGATAGAGGATAGGATAGGATAGAGGATAGGATAGGATAGAGGATAGAATAGGATAGATGATAGGATAGGATAGAGAATAGGATAGGATAGAGGATAGGATAGGATAGAGGATAGGATAGAGGATCGGATAGGATAGAGGATAGGAAAGGATAGAGGATAGGATGGGATAGAGGATAGGATAGGATAGAGGATAGGATAGCATAGAGGATAGGATAGGATGGAGGATAGGATAGGATAGAGGATAGGATAGAGGATAGGATAGGATAGAGGATAGGATAGGTAATTGGATAGGATAGAGTATAGGATAAGGTAGAGGATAGGATAGGATAGGATAGAGGATAGGATAGGTAATTGGATAGGATAGAGTATAGGATAAGGTAGAGGATAGGATAGGATAGGATAGAGGATAGGATAGGATAGAGGATAGGATAGAGGATCGGATAGAGGATAGGATAGGATAGAGGAAAGGATAGGATAGAGGATAGGATAGGATAGAGGATAGGATAGGATAGAGGATAGAATAGGTAATTGGATAGGGTAGAGGATAGAGTAGGATAGAGGATAGGATAGAGGATAGGATAGGATAGAGGATAGGATAGGATAGAGGATAGAGTAGGATAGAGGATAGGATAGGATAAAGGATAGGATTGGATAGAGGATCGGATAGAGGATAGAATAGGATAGAGGATAGGATAGGATAGAGGATAGTATAGGATAGAGGATAGGATAGAATAGAGGATAGGATAAGATAAAGGATAGGATAGGATAGAGGATAGGATAGGATAGGATAGAGGATAGGATAGGATAGGATAGGATAGGATAGAGGATAGGATAGGATAGGATAGAGGATAGGATAGGATAGGATAGAGGATAGGATAGAGGATAGGATAGGACAGAGGATCGGATAGAGGATAGGATAGGATAGAGGATAGGATATGATAGAGTAAACGATATTTTAGAGGATAGGATAGGACAGAGGATCGGATAGAGGATAGGATAGGATAGAGGATGGCATAGAGGATAGGATAGAGGATAGGATAGGATAGAGGATAGGATAGGAAAGAGGATAGGATAGGATACGATAGAGGATAGGATAGAGGATCTGATAGAGGATACGATCGGATAGAGGATCGGATAGAGGATAGGATAGGATAGAGGATCGGATAGAGGATAGGATAGGATAGAGAAGATAGGATAGGATAGAGGATAGAGTAGGATAGAGGATAGGATAGGATAAAGGATAGGATTGGATAGAGGATCGGATAGAGGATAGAATAGGATAGAGGATAGGATAGGATAGAGGATATTATAGGATAGAGGATAGGATAGAATAGAGGATAGGATAGGATAAAGTATAGGATAGGATAGACGATAGGATAGGATAGGATAGAGGATAGGATAGGATAGAGGATAGGATAGGATAAAGGATAGGATAGGATAGAGGATAGGATAAGATAGAGGATAGGATAGGATAGAGGATCGGATAGAGGATAGGATAGGATAGAGGATCGGATAGAGGATAGGATAGGATAGAGGATCGGATAGAGGATAGGAAAGGATAGAGGATAGAGTAGGATAGAGGATAGGATAGGATAAAGGATAGGATTGGATAGAGGATCGGATAGAGGATAGAATAGGATAGAGGATAGGATAGGATAGAGGATAGTATAGGATAGAGGATAGGATAGAATAGAGGATAGGATAGGATAAAGGATAGGATAGGATAGAGGATAGGATAGGATAGGATAGAGGATAGGATAGAAGATAGGATAGGATAGATGATAGGATAGGAAAGAGGGTAGGATAGGATAGAGGATAGACTATAGGATAGGATAGAGGATAGGATAGGATAGAGGAGAGGATAGGATAGATGATACGATAGGATAGAGGATAGGATAGGATAGAGGATAGAATAGGATAGATGATATTATAGGATAGAGGATAGGATATGATAGAGTAAACGATATTATAGAGGATAGGATAGGATGGAGGATCGGATAGAGGATAGGATAGGATAGAGGATGGTATAGAGGATAGGATAGAGGATAGGATAGGATAGAGGATAGGATAGGAAAGAGGATAGGATAGGATACGATAGAGGATAGGATAGATGATAGGATAGGATAGAGGATAGGATAGGATGGAGGATAGGATAGGATAGAGGATAGGATAGAGGATAGGATAGGATAGAGGATAGGATAGGTAATTGGATAGGATAGAGTATAGGATAAGGTAGAGGATAGGATAGGATAGGATAGAGGATAGGATAGGTTAGAGGATAGGATAGGATAGAGGATAGTATAGGATAGAGGATAAGATAGAATAGAGGATAGGATAGGATAAAGGATAGGATAGGATAGAGGATAGGATAGGATAGGATAGAGGATAGGATAGGATAGAGGATAGGATAGGATAAAGGATAGGATAGGATAGAGGATAGGATAGGATAGAGGATAGGATAGGATAGAGGATCGGATAGAGGATAGGATAGGATAGAGGATCGGATAGAGGATAGGATAGGATAGAGGATCGGATAGAGGATAGGATAGGATAGAGGATCGGATAGAGGATAGGATAGGATAGAGGATAGGATAGGATAGAGGATAGAGTAGGATAGAGGATAGGATAGGATAAAGGATAGGAAAGGATAGAAGATAGGATGGGATAGAGGATAGGATAGAGGATAGGAAAGGATAGAAGATAGGATGGGATAGAGGATAGGATAGGATAGAGGATAGGATAGGATAGAGGATAGGATAGGATAGAGGATAGGATAGGATAGAGGATAGGATAGGATAGAGGATAGAATAGGATAGATGATAGGATAGGATAGAGAATAGGATAGGATAGAGGATAGGATAGGATAGAGGATAGGATAGAGGATCGGATAGGATAGAGGATAGGAAAGGATAGAGGATAGGATGGGATAGAGGATAGGATAGGATAGAGGATAGGATAGCATAGAGGATAGGATAGGATGGAGGATAGGATAGGATAGAGGATAGGATAGAGGATAGGATAGGATAGAGGATAGGATAGGTAATTGGATAGGATAGAGTATAGGATAAGGTAGAGGATAGGATAGGATAGGATAGAGGATAGGATAGGTAATTGGATAGGATAGAGTATAGGATAAGGTAGAGGATAGGATAGGATAGGATAGAGGATAGGATAGGATAGAGGATAGGATAGAGGATCGGATAGAGGATAGGATAGGATAGAGGAAAGGATAGGATAGAGGATAGGATAGGTAATTGGATAGGTAAGAGGATAGGAGAAGGTAGAGGATAGTATAGGATAGAGGATAGGATAGGATAGAGGATAGGATAGGATAAAGGATAGGATAGGATAGAGGATAGGATAGGATAGAGGATAGGATAGGATAGAGGATCGGATAGAGGATAGTATAGGATAGAGGATCGGATAGAGGATAGGATAGGATAGAGGATAGGATAGGATAGAGGATAGAGTAGGATAGAGGATAGGATAGGATAAAGGATAGGATTGGATAGAGGATCGGATAGAGGATAGAACAGGATAGAGGATAGGATAGGATAGAGGATAGTATAGGATAGAGGATAGGATAGAATAGAGGATAGGATAGGATAAAGGATAGGATAGGATAGGATAGGAAAGAGGATAGGATAGGATAGGATAGAGGATAGGATAGGACAGAGGATCGGATAGAGGATAGGATAGGATAGAGGATAGGATATGATAGAGTAAACGATATTATAGAGGATAGGATAGGGTAGAGGATCGGATAGAGGATAGGATAGGATAGAGGATGGCATAGAGGATAGGATAGAGGATAGGATAGGATAGAGGATAGGATAGGAAAGAGGATAGGATAGGATACGATAGAGGATAGGATAGATGATCTGATAGAGGATACGATCGGATAGAGGATAGGATAGGATAGAGGATCGGATAGGTAATTGGATAGGATAGGGGAGAGGATAAGGTAGAGACTAGTATAGGATAGAGGATCTGATAGAGGATAGGATAGGATGGAGGATAGGATAGGATCGAGGATAGGATAGGTAATTGGATAGGATAGAGGATAGGATATGGTAGAGGATAGTATAGGATAGAGGATAGGATAGAGGATCGGATAGGATAGGATAGAGGATAGGATAGAGGATACGATAGAGGATCGGATAGAGGATAGGATAGGATAGAGGAAAGGATAGGATAGAGGATAGGATAGGTAATTGGATAGGTTAGAGGATAGGATAAGTTAGAGGATAGTATAGGATAGAGGATAGGATAGGATAGAGGATAGGATAGGATAGAGGATAGAATAGGATAGATGATAGGATAGGATAGAGAATAGGATAGGATAGAGGATAGGATAGGATAGAGGATAGGATAGAGGATAGGATAGGATAGAGGATAGAATAGGATAGATGATAGGATAGGATAGAGAATAGGATAGGATAGAGGATAGGATAGGATAGAGGATAGGATAGAGGATAGGATAGGATAGAGGATAGGAAAGGATAGAGGATAGGATGGGATAGAGGATAGGATAGGATAGAGGATAGGATAGGATAGAGGATAGGATAGGATAGAGGATAGGATATAGGATCGGATAGAGGATAGGATAGGATAAAGGATAGGATAGGATAGAGGATAGGATAGGATAGGATAGAGGATAGGATAGGATAGGATAGGATAGAGGATAGGATAGGATAGAGGATAGGATAGGATAGGATAGAGGATAGGATAGGATAGGATAGGATAGAGGATAGAGGATAGGATAGGATAGGATAGAGGATAGGATAGAGGATAGGATAGGACAGAGGATCGGATAGAGGATAGGATAGGATAGAGGATAGGATAGGATACAGGAAAGGATAGGATAGAAGATAGGATAGGATAGATGATAGGATACGAAAGAGGGTAGGATAGGATAGAGGATAGACTATAGGATAGGATAGAGGATAGGATAGGATAGAGGAGAGGATAGGATAGAGGATACGATAGGATAGAGGATAGGATAGGATAGAGGATAGAATAGGATAGATGATATTATAGGATAGAGGATAGGATATGATAGAGTAAACGATATTATAGAGGATAGGATAGGATAGAGGATCGGATAGAGGATAGGATAGGATAGAGGATGGTATAGAGGATAGGATAGAGGATAGGATAGGATAGAGGATAGGATAGGAAAGAGGATAGGATAGGATACGATAGAGGATAGGATAGATGATAGGATAGGATAGAGGATCTGATAGAGGATACGATCGGATAGAGGATAGGATAGGATAGAGGATCGGATAGGTAATTGGATAGGATAGGGGAGAGGATAAGGTAGAGGCTAGTATAGGATAGAGGATCTGATAGAGGATAGGATAGGATGGAGGATAGGATAGGATCGAGGATAGGATAGGTAATTGGATAGGATAGAGGATAGGATATGGTAGAGGATAGTATAGGATAGAGGATAGGATAGAGGATCGGATAGGATAGGATAGGATAGAGGAAAGGATAGGATAGAGGATAGGATAGGTAATTGGATAGGATAGAGGATAGGATAAGTTAGAGGATAGTATAGGATAGAGGATAGGATAGGATAGAGGATAGGATAGAGGATAGGATAGGATAAAGGATAGGATAGGATAGAGGATAGGATAGGATAGAGGATAGAATAGGATAGATGATAGGATATGATAGAGAATAGGATAAGATAGGGAATAGGATAGGATAGGATAGAGGATAGGAAAGCATAGAGGATAGGATGGGATAGAGGATAGGATAGGATAGAGGATAGGATAGGATAGAGGATAGGATAGGATAGAGGATAGGATAGGATAGAGGATAGGATAGAGGATCGGATAGAGGATAGGATAGGATAGAGGATAGGATAGGATAGAGGATAGAGTAGGATAGAGGATAGGATAGGATAAAGGATAGGATTGGATAGAGGATAGGATAGGTAATTGGATAGGATAGAGGATAGGATAAGTTAGAGGATAGTATAGGATAGAGGATAGGATAGGATAGAGGATTGGATAGGATAAAAGATAGGATAGGATAGAGGATAGGATAGGATAGATGATATTATAGGATAGAGGATAGGATATGATAGAGTAAACGATATTATAGAGGATAGGATAAGATAGAGGATCGGATAGAGGATAGGAAAGCATAGAGGATAGGATGGGATAGAGGATAGGATAGGATAGAGGATAGGATAGGATAGAGGATAGGATAGGATAGAGGATAGGATAGGATAGAGGATAGGATAGAGGATCGGATAGAGGATAGGATAGGATAGAGGATAGGATAGGATAGAGGAAAGGATAGGATAGAAGATAGGATAGGATAGATGATAGGATAGGAAAGAGGGTAGGATAGGATAGATGATAGAGTATAGGATAGGATAGAGGATAGGATAGGATAGAGGAGAGGATAGGATAGAGGATAGGATAGGATAGATGATAGGATAGGATAGAGGATAGGATAGGATAGAGGATAGGATAGGATAGGATAGAGGATAGGATAGGATAGAGGATAGAATAGGATTGAGGAGCGTTTAGGATAGAGGATAGGATATGATAGAGGATAGGATAGGATACGATAGAGGATAGGATAGGATAGAGGATAGGATAGGATAGAGGATAGGATAGGATAGAGGATAGGATAGGATAGAGGATAGGATAGGATAGAGGATAGGATAGGATAGGATAGAGGATAGGATAGGATAGGATAGAGGATAGGATAGGATAGAGGATAGAGTATAGGATAGGATAGAGGATAGGATAGGATAGAGGAGAGGATAGGATAGAGGATAGGATAGGATAGAGGATAGGATAGGATAGAGGATAGGATAGGTAATTGGATAGGATAGGTAATTGGATAGGATAGGTAATTGGATAGGATAGAGGATAGGATAAGTTAGAGGATAGTATAGGATAGAGGATAGGATAGGATAGAGGATAGGATAGGATAAAGGATAGGATAGGATAGAGGATAGGATAGGATAGAGGATAGAATAGGATAGATGATAGGATAGGATAGAGAATAGGATAGGATAGAGGATAGGATAGGACAGAGGATACGATAGAGGATAGGATAGGATAGAGGATAGAAAAGGATAGAGGATAGTATGGGATAGAGGATAGGATAGGATAGAGGATAGGATAGGATAGAGGATAGGATAGGATGGAGGATAGGATAGGATAGAGGATAGGATAGAGGATAGGATAGGATAGGTAATTGGATAGGATAGAGTATAGGATAAGGTAGAGGATAGGATAGGATAGGATAGAGGATAGGATAGGATAGAGGATAGGATAGAGGATCGGATAGAGGATAGGATAGGATAGAGGAAAGGATAGGATAGAGGATATAATAGGTAATTGGATAGGATAGAGGATAGGATAAGGTAGAGGATAGTATAGGATAGAGGATAGGATAGGATAGAGGATAGGATAGGATAAAGGATAGGATAGGATAGAGGATAGGATAGGATAGAGGATAGGATAGGATAGAGGATCGGATAGAGGATAGGATAGGATAGAGGATCGGATAGAGGATAGGATAGGATAGAGGATAGGCTAGGATAGAGGATAGAGTAGGATAGAGGATAGGATAGGGTAAAGGATAGGATTGGATAGAGGATCGGATAGAGGATAGAATAGGATAGAGGATAGGATAGGATAGAGGATAGTATAGGATAGAGGATAGGATAGAATAGAGGATAGGATAGGATAAAGGATAGGATAGGATAGAGGATAGGATAGGATAGGATAGAGGATAGGATAGGATAGGATAGAGGATAGGATAGAGGATAGGATAGGATAGAGGATAGGATAGGATAGAGGATCGGATAGAGGATAGGATAGGATAGAGGATAGGATAGGATAGAGGAAAGGATAGGATAGAAGATAGGATAGGATAGATGATAGGATAGGAAAGAGGGTAGGATAGGATAGAGGATAGAGTATAGGATAGGATAGAGGATAGGATAGGATAGAGGATAGGATAGGATAGAGGAGAGGATAGGATAGAGGATAGGATAGGATAGAGGATAGGATAGGATAGAGGATAGGATAGGATAGGATAGAGGATAGGATAGGATAGAGGATAGAATAGGATTGAGGAGCGTTTAGGATAGAGGATAGGATATGATAGAGGATAGGATAGGATACAATAGAGGATAGGATAGGATAGAGGATAGGATAGGATAGAGGATAGGATAGGATAGAGGATAGGATAGGATAGAGGAAAGGATAGGATAGAGGATAGGATAGGATAGGATAGAGGATAGGATAGGATAGAGGATAGAATAGGATTGAGGAGCGTTTAGGATAGAGGATAGGATAGGATACGATAGAGGATATGATAGGATAGAGGATAGGATAGGATAGAGGATAGGATAGGATAGAGGATAGGATAGGATAGGATAGAGGATAGGATAGGATAGGATAGAGGATAGGATAGGATAGAGGATAGAGTATAGGATAGGATAGAGGATAGGATAGGATAGAGGAGAGGATAGGATAGAGGATAGGATAGGATAGAGGATAGGATAGGATAGAGGATATGATAGGATAGGATAGAGGATAGGATAGGATAGAGGATAGAATAGGATACGATAGAGGATAGGATAGGATAGGATAGAGGATAGGATAGGTAATTGGATAGGATAGAGTATAGGATAAGGTAGAGGATAGGATAGGATAGGATAGAGGATAGGATAGAGGATCGGATAGAGGATAGTATAGGATAGAGGATCGGATAGAGGATAGGATAGGATAGAGGATAGGATAGGATAGAGGATAGAGTAGGATAGAGGATAGGATAGGATAAAGGATAGGATTGGATAGAGGATCGGATAGAGGATAGAACAGGATAGAGGATAGGATAGGATAGAGGATAGTATAGGATAGAGGATAGGATAGAATAGAGGATAGGATAGGATAAAGGATAGGATCGGATAGAGGATAGAATAGGATACAGGATAGGATAGGATAGAGGATGGTATAGGATAGAGGATAGGATAGGATAGGATAAAGGATAGGATAGGATAGAGGATAGGATAGGATAGGATAGAGGATAGGATAGGATAGGATAGAGGATAGGATAGAGGATAGGATAGGATAGAGGATCGGATAGAGGATAGGATAGGATAGAGGATAGGATAGGATAGAGGAAAGGATAGGATAGAAGATAGGATATGATAGATGATAGGATAGGAAAGAGGGTAGGATAGGATAGAGGATAGAGTATAGGATAGGATAGAGGATAGGATAGGATAGAGGAGAGGATAGGATAGAGGATAGGATAGGATAGAGTATAGGATAGGATAGAGGATAGGATAGGATAGGATAGAGGATAGGATAGGATAGAGGATAGAATAGGATTGAGGAGCGTTTAGGATAGAGGATAGGATAGGATACGATAGAGGATATGATAGGATAGAGGATAGGATAGGATAGAGGATAGGATAGGATAGAGGATAGGATAGGATAGGATAGAGGATAGGATAGGATAGGATAGAGGATAGGATAGGATAGAGGATAGAGTATAGGATAGGATAGAGGATAGGATAGGATAGAGGAGAGGATAGGATAGAGGATAGGATAGGATAGAGGATAGGATAGGATAGAGGATAGGATAGGATAGGATAGAGGATAGGATAGGATAGAGGATAGTATAGGATAGAGGATAGGATAGAATAGAGGATAGGATAGGATAAAGGATAGGATAGGATAGGATAGGAAAGAGGATAGGATAGGATAGGATAGAGGATAGGATAGGACAGAGGATCGGATAGAGGATAGGATAGGATAGAGGATAGGATATGATAGAGTAAACGATATTATAGAGGATAGGATAGGGTAGAGGATCGGATAGAGGATAGGATAGGATAGAGGATGGCATAGAGGATAGGATAGAGGATAGGATAGGATAGAGGATAGGATAGGAAAGAGGATAGGATAGGGTAAAGGATAGGATTGGATAGAGGATCGGATAGAGGATAGAATAGGATAGAGGATAGGATAGGATAGAGGATAGTATAGGATAGAGGATAGGATAGAATAGAGGATAGGATAGGATAAAGGATAGGATAGGATAGAGGATAGGATAGGATAGGATAGAGGATAGGATAGGATAGGATAGAGGATAGGATAGAGGATAGGATAGGATAGAGGATCGGATAGAGGATAGGATAGGATAGAGGATAGGATAGGATAGAGGAAAGGATAGGATAGAAGATAGGATAGGATAGATGATAGGATAGGAAAGAGGGTAGGATAGGATAGAGGATAGAGTATAGGATAGGATAGAGGATAGGATAGGATAGAGGATAGGATAGGATAGAGGAGAGGATAGGATAGAGGATAGGATAGGATAGAGGATAGGATAGGATAGAGGATAGGATAGGATAGGATAGAGGATAGGATAGGATAGAGGATAGAATAGGATTGAGGAGCGTTTAGGATAGAGGATAGGATATGATAGAGGATAGGATAGGATACGATAGAGGATAGGATAGGATAGAGGATAGGATAGGATAGAGGATAGGATAGGATAGAGGATAGGATAGGATAGGATAGAGGATAGGATAGGATAGGATAGAGGATAGGATAGGATAGAGGATAGAGTATAGGATAGGATAGAGGATAGAATAGGATACGATAGAGGATAGGATAGGATAGAGGATAGGATAGGATAGAGGATAGGATAGGATAGAGGATAGGATAGGATAGAGGATAGGATAGGATAGAGGATAGGATAGGTAATTGGATAGGATAGAGTATAGGATAAGGTAGAGAATAGGATAGGATAGGATAGAGGACAGGATAGGATAGAGGATAGGATAGAGGATCGGATAGAGGATAGGATAGGATAGAGGAAAGGATAGGATAGAGGATATAATAGGTAATTGGATAGGATAGAGGATAGGATAAGGTAGAGGATAGTATAGGATAGAGGATAGGATAGGATAGAGGATAGGATAGGATAAAGGATAGGATAGGATAGAGGATAGGATAGGATAGAGGATAGGATAGGATAGAGGATAGGATAGGATAAAGGATAGGATAGGATAGAGGATAGGATAGGATAGAGGATAGGATAGGATAGAGGATCGGATAGAGGCTAGGATAGGATAGAGGATCGGATAGAGGATAGGATAGGATAGAGGATAGGATAGGATAGAGGATAGAGTAGGATAGAGGATAGGATAGGGTAAAGGATAGGATTGGATAGAGGATCGGATAGAGGATAGAATAGGATAGAGGATAGGATAGGATAGAGGATAGTATAGGATAGAGGATAGGATAGGATAGGATAAAGGATAGGATAGGATAGAGGATAGGATAGGATAGGATAGAGGATAGGATAGGATAGGATAGAGGATAGGATAGAGGATAGGATAGGATAGAGGATCGGATAGAGGATAGGATAGGATAGAGGATAGGATAGGATAGGATAGAGGATAGGATAGGATAGAGGATAGAATAGGATTGAGAAGCGTTTAGGATAGAGGATAGGATATGATAGAGGATAGGATAGGATACGATAGAGGATATGATAGGATAGAGGATAGGATAGGATAGAGGATAGGATAGGATAGAGGATAGGATAGGATAGGATAGAGGATAGGATAGGATAGGATAGAGGATAGGATAGGATAGAGGATAGAGTATAGGATAGGATAGAGGATAGGATAGGATAGAGGAGAGGATAGGATAGAGGATAGGATAGGATAGAGGATAGGATAGGATAGGATAGAGGATAGGATAGGATAGAGGATAGAATAGGATACGATAGAGGATAGGATAGGATAGGATAGAGGATAGGATAGGATAGAGGATAGAATAGGATACGATAGAGGATAGGATAGGATAGAGGATAGGATAGGATAGAGGATAGGATAGGATAGAGGATAGGATAGGATAGAGGATAGGATAGGATAGAGGATAGGATAGGATAGAGGATAGGATAGGATAGAGGATAGGATAGGTAATTGGATAGGATAGAGGATAGGATAAGTTAGAGGATAGTATAGGATAGAGGATAGGATAGGATAGAGGATAGGATAGGATAAAGGAGAGGATAGGATAGAGGATAGGATAGGATAGAGGATAGAATAGGATAGATGATAGGATAGGATAGAGAATAGAATAGGATAGAGGATAGGATAGGATAGAGGATAGGATAGAGGATAGGATAGGATAGAGGATAGGAAAGGATAGAGGATAGGATGGGATAGAGGATAGGATAGGATAGAGGATAGGATAGCATAGAGGATAGGATAGGATAGAGGATAGGATAGGATAGAGGATAGGATAGAGGATAGGATAGGATAGAGGATAGGATAGGTAATTGGATAGGATAGAGTATAGGATAAGGTAGAGGATAGGATAGGATAGGATAGAGGATAGGATAGGATAGAGGATAGGATAGAGGATCGGATAGAGGATAGGATAGGATAGAGGAAAGGATAGGATAGAGGATAGGATAGGTAATTGGATAGGTTAGAGGATAGGATAAGGTAGAGGATAGTATAGGATAGAGGATATAATAGGATAGAGGATAGGATAGGATAAAGGATAGGATAGGATAGAGGATAGGATAGGATAGAGGATAGGATAGGATAGAGGATCGGATAGAGGATAGTATAGGATAGAGGATCGGATAGAGGATAGGATAGATTAGAGGATAGGATAGGATAGAGGATAGAGTAGGATAGAGGATAGGATAGGATAAAGGATAGGATTGGATAGAGGATCGGATAGAGGATAGAACAGGATAGAGGATAGGATAGGATAGAGGATAGTATAGGATAGAGGATAGGATAGAATAGAGGATAGGATAGGATAAAGGATAGGATAGGATAGGATAGGAAAGAGGATAGGATAGGATAGGATAGAGGATAGGATAGATGATAGGATAGGATAGAGGATCTGATAGAGGATACGATCGGATAGAGGATAGGATAGGATAGAGGATCGGATAGGTAATTGGATAGGATAGGGGAGAGGATAAGGTAGAGACTAGTATAGGATAGAGGATCTGATAGAGGATAGGATAGGATGGAGGATAGGATAGGATCGAGGATAGGATAGTTAATTGGATAGGATAGAGGATAGGATATGGTAGAGGATAGTATAGGATAGAGGATAGGATAGAGGATCGGATAGGATAGGATAGAGGATAGGATAGAGGATACGATAGAGGATCGGATAGAGGATAGGATAGGATAGAGGAAAGGATAGGATAGAGGATAGGATAGGTAATTGGATAGGTTAGAGGATAGGATAAGTTAGAGGATAGTATAGGATAGAGGATAGGATAGGATAGAGGATAGGATAGGATAAAGGATAGGATAGGATAGAGGATAGGATAGGATAGAGGATAGAATAGGATAGATGATAGGATAGGATAGAGAATAGGATAGGATAGAGGATTGGTTAGGATAGAGGATAGAATAGAGGATAGGATAGGATAGAGGATAGGAAAGGATAGAGGATAGGATGGGATAGAGGATAGGATAGGATAGAGGATAGGATATAGGATCGGATAGAGGATAGGATAGGATAGAGGAAAGGATAGGATAGAGGATAGGATAGGTAATTGGATAGGATAGAGGATAGGATAAGGTAGAGGATAGTATAGGATAGAGGATACGATAGGATAGAGGATAGGATAGGATAAAGGATAGGATAGGATAGAGGATCGGATAGAGGATAGGATAGTATAGAGGATCGGATAGAGGATAGGATAGGATAGAGGATAGGATAGGATAGAGGATAGAGTAGGATAGAGGATAGGATAGGATAAAGGATAGGATTGGATAGAGGATCGGATAGAGGATAGAATAGGATAAAGGATAGGATAGGATAGAGGATAGTATAGGATAGAGGATAGGATAGAATAGAGGATAGGATAGGATAAAGGATAGGATAGGATAGAGGATAGGATAGGATAGGATAGAGGATAGGATAGGATAGGATAGAGGATAGGATAGGATAGGATAGGATAGAGGATAGGATAGGATACAGGAAAGGATAGGATAGAAGATAGGATAGGATAGATGATAGGATAGGAAAGAGGGTAGGATAGGATAGAGGAGAGGATAGGATAGAGGATACGATAGGATAGAGGATAGGATAGGATAGAGGATAGAATAGGATAGATGATATTATAGGATAGAGGATAGGATATGATAGAGTAAACGATATTATAGAGGATAGGATAGGATAGAGGATCGGATAGAGGATAGGATAGGATAGAGGATGGTATAGAGGATAGGATAGAGGATAGGATAGGATAGAGGATAGGATAGGAAAGAGGATAGGATAGGATACGATAGAGGATAGGATGGATGATAGGATAGGATAGGGGATCTGATAGAGGATACGATCGGATAGAGGATAGGATAGGATAGAGGATCGGATAGGTTATTGGATAGGATAGGGGAGAGGATAAGGTAGAGGCTAGTATAGGATAGAGGATCTGATAGAGGATAGGATAGGATGGAGGATAGGATAGGATCGAGGATAGGATAGGTAATTGGATAGGATAGAGGATAGGATATGGTAGAGGATAGTATAGGATAGAGGATAGGATAGAGGATCGGATAGGATAGGATAGATGATAGGATAGAGGATACGATAGAGGATCGGTTAGAGGATAGGATAGGATAGAGGAAAGGATAGGATAGAGGATAGGATAGGTAATTGGATAGGATAGAGGATAGGATAAGTTAGAGGATAGTATAGGATAGAGGATAGGATAGGATAGAGGATAGGATAGGATAAAGGATAGGATAGGATAGAGGATAGGATAGAATAGGATAGATGATAGGATAGGATAGAGAATAGGATAGGATAGAGGATAGGATAGGATAGAGGATAGGATAGAGGATAGGATAGGATAGAGGATAGGAAAGGATAGAGGATAGGATGGGATAGAGGATAGGATAGGATAGAGGATAGGATAGGATGGAGGATAGGATAGGATAGAGGATAGGATAGAGGATAGGATAGGATAGAGGATAGGATAGGTAATTGGATAGGATAGAGTATAGGATAAGGTAGAGGATAGGATAGGATAGGATAGAGGATAGGATAGGATAGAGGATAGGATAGGATAGAGGATAGGATAGAGGATCGGATAGAGGATGGGATAGAGGAAACGATAGGTAATTGGATAGGATAGAGGATAGGATAAGGTAGAGGATAGTATAAGATAGAGGATAGGATAGGATAGAGGATAGGATAGGATAGAGGAGAGGATAGGATAGAGGATACGATAGGATAGAGGATAGGATAGGATAGAGGATCGGATAGAGGATAGGATAGGATAGAGGATAGGATAGGATAGAGGATAGGATAGGATAGAGGATAGGATATGATAGAGTAAACGATATTATAGAGGATAGGATAGGATAGAGGATCGGATAGAGGATAGGATAGGATAGAGGATGGTATAGAGGATAGGATAGAGGATAGTATAGGATAGAGGATAGGATAGAGTAGAGGATAGGATAGGATAAAGGAGAGGATAGGATAGAGGATAGGATAGGATAGAGGATAGGATAGTATAGAGGATAGAATAGGATAGATGATATTATAGGATAGAGGATAGGATATGATAGAGTAAACGATATTCTAGAGGATAGGATAGGATAGAGGATCGGATAGAGGATAGGATAGGATAGAGGATGGTATAGAGGATAGGATAGAGGATAGGATAGGATAGAGGATAGGATAGGAAAGAGGATAGGATAGGATAGAGGATGGTATAGAGGATAGGATAGAGGATAGTATAGGATAGAGGATAGGATAGAGTAGAGGATAGGATAGGATAAAGGAGAGGATAGGATAGAGGATAGGATAGGATAGAGGATAGGTTAGGATAGAGGATAGGATAGGATAGAGGATAGGATAGGTAATTGGATAGGATAGAGGATAGGATAAGTTAGAGGATAGTATAGGATAGAGGATAGGATAGGATAGAGGATAGGATAGGATAAAGGAGAGGATAGGATAGAGGATAGGATAGGATAGAGGATAGAATAGGATAGATGATAGGATAGGATAGAGAATAGAATAGGATAGAGGATAGGATAGGATAGAGGATAGGATAGAGGATAGGATAGGATAGAGGATAGGAAAGGATAGAGGATAGGATGGGATAGAGGATAGGATAGGATAGAGGATAGGATAGCATAGAGGATAGGATAGGATAGAGGATAGGATAGGATAGAGGATAGGATAGAGGATAGGATAGGATAGAGGATAGGACAGGTAATTGGATAGGATAGAGTATAGGATAAGGTAGAGGATAGGATAGGATAGGATAGAGGATAGGATAGGATAGAGGATAGGATAGAGGATCGGATAGAGGATAGGATAGGATAGAGGAAAGGATAGGATAGAGGATAGGATAGGTAATTGGATAGGTTAGAGGATAGGATAAGGTAGAGGATAGTATAGGATAGACGATATAATAGGATAGAGGATAGGATAGGATAAAGGATAGGATAGGATAGAGGATAGGATAGGATAGAGGATAGGATAGGATAGAGGATCGGATAGAGGATAGTATAGGATAGAGGATCGGATAGAGGATAGGATAGATTAGAGGATAGGATAGGATAGAGGATAGAGTAGGATAGAGGATAGGATAGGATAAAGGATAGGATTGGATAGAGGATCGGATAGAGGATAGAACAGGATAGAGGATAGGATAGGATAGAGGATAGTATAGGATAGAGGATAGGATAGAATAGAGGATAGGATAGGATAAAGGATAGGATAGGATAGGATAGGAAAGAGGATAGGATAGGATAGGATAGAGGATAGGATAGATGATAGGATAGGATAGAGGATCGGATAGGTAATTGGATAGGATAGGGGAGAGGATAAGGTAGAGACTAGTATAGGATAGAGGATCTGATAGAGGATAGGATAGGATGGAGGATAGGATAGGATCGAGGATAGGATAGTTAATTGGATAGGATAGAGGATAGGATAGGATAGGATAGGATAGAGGATAGGATAGGATACAGGAAAGGATAGGATAGAAGATAGGATAGGATAGATGATAGGATAGGAAAGAGGGTAGGATAGGATAGAGGAGAGGATAGCATAGAGGATACGATAGGATAGAGGATAGGATAGGATAGAGGATAGAATAGGATAGATGATATTATAGGATAGAGGATAGGATATGATAGAGTAAACGATATTATAGAGGATAGGATAGGATAGAGGATCGGATAGAGGATAGGATAGGATAGAGGATGGTATAGAGGATAGGATAGAGGATAGGATAGGATAGAGGATAGGATAGGAAAGAGGATAGGATAGGATACGATAGAGGATAGGATGGATGATAGGATAGGATAGGGGATCTGATAGAGGATACGATCGGATAGAGGATAGGATAGGATAGAGGATCGGATAGGTTATTGGATAGGATAGGGGAGAGGATAAGGTAGAGGCTAGTATAGGATAGAGGATCTGATAGAGGATAGGATAGGATGGAGGATAGGATAGGATCGAGGATAGGATAGGTAATTGGATAGGATAGAGGATAGGATATGGTAGAGGATAGTATAGGATAGAGGATAGGATAGAGGATCGGATAGGATAGGATAGATGATAGGATAGAGGATACGATAGAGGATCGGTTAGAGGATAGGATAGGATAGAGGAAAGGATAGGATAGAGGATAGGATAGGTAATTGGATAGGATAGAGGATAGGATAAGTTAGAGGATAGTATAGGATAGAGGATAGGATAGGATAGAGGATAGGATAGGATAAAGGATAGGATAGGATAGAGGATAGGATAGGATAGAGGATAGAATAGGATAGATGATAGGATAGGATAGAGAATAGGATAGGATAGAGGATAGGATAGGATAGAGGATAGGATAGAGGATAGGATAGGATAGAGGATAGGAAAGGATAGAGGATAGGATGGGATAGAGGATAGGATAGGATAGAGGATAGGATAGGATGGAGGATAGGATAGGATAGAGGATAGGATAGAGGATAGGATAGGATAGAGGATAGGATAGGTAATTGGATAGGATAGAGTATAGGATAAGGTAGAGGATAGGATAGGATAGGATAGAGGATAGGATAGGATAGAGGATAGGATAGGATAGAGGATAGGATAGGATAGAGGATAGGATAGAGGATCGGATAGAGGATGGGATAGAGGAAACGATAGGTAATTGGATAGGATAGAGGATAGGATAAGGTAGAGGATAGTATAAGATAGAGGATAGGATAGGATAGAGGATAGGATAGGATAGAGGAGAGGATAGGATAGAGGATACGATAGGATAGAGGATAGGATAGGATAGAGGATCGGATAGAGGATAGGATAGGATAGAGGATAGGATAGGATAGAGGATAGGATATGATAGAGTAAACGATATTATAGAGGATAGGATAGGATAGAGGATCGGATAGAGGATAGGATAGGATAGAGGATGGTATAGAGGATAGGATAGAGGATAGTATAGGATAGAGGATAGGATAGAGTAGAGGATAGGATAGGATAAAGGAGAGGATAGGATAGAGGATAGGATAGGATAGAGGATAGGATAGTAAAGAGGATAGAATAGGATAGATGATATTATAGGATAGAGGATAGGATATGATAGAGTAAACGATATTCTAGAGGATAGGATAGGATAGAGGATCGGATAGAGGATAGGATAGGATAGAGGATCTGATAGAGGATACGATCGGATAGAGGATTGGATAGGATAGAGGATCGGATAGGTAATTGGATAGGATAGGGGAGAGGATAAGGTAGATGCTAGTATAGGATAGAGGATCTGATAGAGGATAGGATAGGATGGAGGATCGGATAGGTAATTGGATAGTATAGGATAGAGGATAGGATAGGATAGAGGATAGAATAGGATAGATGATAGGATAGGATAGAGAATAGGATAGGATAGAGGATAGGATAGGACAGAGGATACGATAGAGGATAGGATAGGATAGAGGATAGGAAAGGATAGAGGATAGGATGGGATAGAGGATAGGATAGGATAGAGGATAGGATAGGATAGAGGATAGGATAGGATGGAGGATAGGATAGGATAGAGGATAGGATAGAGGATAGGATAGGATAGGTAATTGGATAGGATAGAGTATAGGATAAGGTAGAGGATAGGATAGGATAGGATAGAGGATAGGATAGGATAGAGGATAGGATAGAGGATCGGATAGAGGATAGGATAGGATAGAGGATAGGATAGAGGATCGGATAGAGGATAGGATAGGATAGAGGAAAGGATAGGATAGAGGATATAATAGGTAATTGGATAGGATAGAGGATAGGATAAGGTAGAGGATAGTATAGGATAGAGGATAGGATAGGATAGAGGATAGGATAGGATAAAGGATAGGATAGGATAGAGGATAGGATAGGATAGAGGATAGGATAGGATAGAGGATCGGATAGAGGATAGGATAGGATAGAGGATCGGATAGAGGATAGGATAGGATAGAGGATAGGCTAGGATAGAGGATAGAGTAGGATAGAGGATAGGATAGGGTAAAGGATAGGATTGGATAGAGGATCGGATAGAGGATAGAATAGGATAGAGGATAGGATAGGATAGAGGATAGTATACGATAGAGGATAGGATAGTATAGAGGATAGAATAGGATAGATGATATTATAGGATAGAGGATATGATATGATAGAGTAAACGATATTCTAGAGGATAGGATAGGATAGAGGATCGGATAGAGGATAGGATAGGATAGAGGATGGTATAGAGGATAGGATAGAGGATAGAGGATGGTATAGAGGATAGGATAGAGGATAGGATAGGATAGAGGATAGGATAGGAAAGAGGATAGGATAGGATACGATAGAGGATAGGATAGATGATAGGATAGGATAGAGGATCTGATAGAGGATACGATCGGATAGAGGATAGGATAGGATAGAGGATCGGATAGGTAATTGGATAGGATAGGGGAGAGGATAAGGTAGAGGCTAGTATAGGATAGAGGATCTGATAGAGGATAGGATAGGATGGAGGATAGGATAGGATCGAGGATAGGATAGGTAATTGGATAGGATAGAGGATAGGATATGGTAGAGGATAGTATAGGATAGAGGATAGGATAGAGGATCGGATAGGATAGGATAGGATAGAGGAAAGGATAGGATAGAGGATAGGATAGGTAATTGGATAGGATAGAGGATAGGATAAGTTAGAGGATAGTATAGGATAGAGGATAGGATAGGATAGAGGATAGGATAGGATAAAGGATAGGATAGGATAGAGGATAGGATAGGATAGAGGATAGAATAGGATAGATGATAGGATATGATAGAGAATAGGATAAGATAGGGAATAGGATAGGATAGGATAGAGGATAGGAAAGCATAGAGGATAGGATGGGATAGAGGATAGGATAGGATAGAGGATAGGATAGGATAGAGGATAGGATAGGATAGAGGATAGGATAGGATAGAGGATAGGATAGAGGATCGGATAGAGGATAGGATAGGATAGAGGATAGGATAGGATAGAGGATAGAGTAGGATAGAGGATAGGATAGGATAAAGGATAGGATAGGATAGAGGATAGGATAGGATAGATGATATTATAGGATAGAGGATAGGATATGATAGAGTAAACGATATTATAGAGGATAGGATAAGATAGAGGATCGGATAGAGGATAGGAAAGCATAGAGGATAGGATAGGATAGAGGATAGGATAGAGGATCGGATAGAGGATAGGATAGGATAGAGGATAGGATAGGATAGAGGATAGAGTAGGATAGAGGATAGGATAGGATAAAGGATAGGATTGGATAGAGGATAGGATAGGTAATTGGATAGGATAGAGGATAGGATAAGTTAGAGGATAGTATAGGATAGAGGATAGGATAGGATAGAGGATTGGATAGGATAAAAGATAGGATAGGATAGAGGATAGGATAGGATAGATGATATTATAGGATAGAGGATAGGATATGATAGAGTAAACGATATTATAGAGGATAGGATAAGATAGAGGATCGGATAGAGGATAGGAAAGCATAGAGGATAGGATGGGATAGAGGATAGGATAGGATAGAGGATAGGATAGGATAGAGGATAGGATAGGATAGAGGATAGGATAGGATAGAGGATAGGATAGAGGATAGGATAGGATAGGATAGAGGATAGGATAGGATAGAGGATAGAGTATAGGATAGGATAGAGGATAGGATAGGATAGAGGAGAGGATAGGATAGAGGATAGGATAGGATAGAGGATAGGATAGGATAGAGGATAGGATAGGATAGGATAGAGGATAGGATAGGATAGAGGATAGAATAGGATACGATAGAGGATAGGATAGGATAGGATAGAGGATAGGATAGGATAGAGGATAGGATAGGTAATTGGATAGGATAGAGTATAGGATAAGGTAGAGGATAGGATAGGATAGGATAGAGGATAGGATAGGATAGAGGATAGGATAGAGGATCGGATAGAAGATAGGATAGGATAGAGGAAAGGATAGGATAGAGGATAGGATAGGTAATTGGATAGGTTAGAGGATAGGATAAGGTAGAGGATAGTATAGGATAGAGGATAGGATAGGATAGAGGATAGGATAGGATAAAGGATAGGATAGGATAGAGGATAGGATAGGATAGAGGATAGAATAGGATAGATGATAGGATATGATAGAGAATAGGATAAGATAGGGAATAGGATAGGATAGGATAGAGGATAGGAAAGCATAGAGGATAGGATGGGATAGAGGATAGGATAGGATAGAGGATAGGATAGGATAGAGGATAGGATAGGATAGAGGATAGGATAGGATAGAGGATAGGATAGAGGATCGGATAGAGGATAGGATAGGATAGAGGATAGGATAGGATAGAGGATAGAGTAGGATAGAGGATAGGATAGGATAAAGGATAGGATTGGATAGAGGATAGGATAGGTAATTGGATAGGATAGAGGATAGGATAAGTTAGAGGATAGTATAGGATAGAGGATAGGATAGGATAGAGGATTGGATAGGATAGAGGATAGGATAGGATAGAGGATAGGATAGGATAGAGGATAGGATAGAGGATCGGATAGAGGATAGGATAGGATAGAGGAAAGGATAGGATAGATGATAGGATAGGATAGATGATAGGATAGGAAAGAGGGTAGGATAGGATAGATGATAGAGTATAGGATAGGATAGAGGATAGGATAGGATAGAGGATAGAATAGGATTGAGGAGCGTTTAGGATAGAGGATAGGATAGGATACGATAGAGGATATGATAGGATAGAGGATAGGATAGGATAGAGGATAGGATAGGATAGAGGATAGGATAGGATAGGATAGAGGATAGGATAGGATAGGATAGAGGATAGGATAGGATAGAGGATAGAGTATAGGATAGGATAGAGGATAGGATAGGATAGAGGAGAGGATAGGATAGAGGATAGGATAGGATAGAGGATAGGATAGGATAGAGGATAGGATAGGATAGGATAGAGGATAGGATAGGATAGAGGATAGAATAGGATACGATAGAGGATAGGATAGGATAGGATAGAGGATAGGATAGGATAGAGGATAGGATAGGTAATTGGATAGGATAGAGTATAGGATAAGGTAGAGGATAGGATAGGATAGGATAGAGGATAGGATAGAGGATCGGATAGAAGATAGGATAGGATAGAGGAAAGGATAGGATAGAGGATAGGATAGGTAATTGGATAGGTTAGAGGATAGGATAAGGTAGAGGATAGTATAGGATAGAGGATAGGATAGGATAGAGGATAGGATAGGATAAAGGATAGGATAGGATAGAGGATAGGATAGGATAGAGGATAGGATAGGATAGAGGATCGGATAGAGGATAGTATAGGATAGAGGATCGGATAGAGGATAGGATAGGATAGAGGATAGGATAGGATAGAGGATAGAGTAGGATAGAGGATAGGATAGGATAAAGGATAGGATTGGATAGAGGATCGGATAGTGGATAGAACAGGATAGAGGATAGGATAGGATAGAGGATAGTATAGGATAGAGGATAGGATAGAATAGAGGATAGGATAGGATAAAGGATAGGATAGGATAGGATAGGAAAGAGGATAGGATAGGATAGGATAGAGGATAGGATAGGACAGAGGATCGGATAGAGGATAGGATAGGATAGAGGATAGGATATGATAGAGTAAACGATATTATAGAGGATAGGATAGGGTAGAGGATCGGATAGAGGATAGGATAGGATAGAGGATGGCATAGAGGATAGGATAGAGGATAGGATAGGATAGAGGATAGGATAGGAAAGAGGATAGGATAGGGTAAAGGATAGGATTGGATAGAGGATCGGATAGAGGATAGAATAGGATAGAGGATAGGATAGGATAGAGGATAGTATAGGATAGAGGATAGGATAGAATAGAGGATAGGATAGGATAAAGGATAGGATAGGATAGAGGATAGGATAGGATAGGATAGAGGATAGGATAGGATAGGATAGAGGATAGGATAGAGGATAGGATAGGATAGAGGATCGGATAGAGGATAGGATAGGATAGAGGATAGGATAGGATAGAGGAAAGGATAGGATAGAAGATAGGATAGGATAGATGATAGGATAGGAAAGAGGGTAGGATAGGATAGAGGATAGAGTATAGGATAGGATAGAGGATAGGATAGGATAGAGGATAGGATAGGATAGAGGAGAGGATAGGATAGAGGATAGGATAGGATAGAGGATAGAATAGGATTGAGGAGCGTTTAGGATAGAGGATAGGATATGATAGAGGATAGGATAGGATACGATAGAGGATAGGATAGGATAGAGGATAGGATAGGATAGAGGATAGGATAGGATAGAGGATAGGATAGGATAGGATAGAGGATAGGATAGGATAGAGGATAGGATAGGATAGAGGATAGTATAGGATAGAGGATAGGATAGGATAGGATAAAGGATAGGATAGGATAGAGGATAGGATAGGATAGGATAGAGGATAGGATAGGATAGGATAGAGGATAGGATAGAGGATAGGATAGGATAGAGGATCGGATAGAGGATAGGATAGGATAGAGGATAGGATAGGATAGGATAGAGGATAGGATAGGATAGAGGATAGAATAGGATTGAGAAGCGTTTAGGATAGAGGATAGGATATGATAGAGGATAGGATAGGATACGATAGAGGATATGATAGGATAGAGGATAGGATAGGATAGAGGATAGGATAGGATAGAGGATAGGATAGGATAGGATAGAGGATAGGATAGGATAGAGGATAGGATAGGATAGAGGATAGGATAGGATAGAGGATAGGATAGGATAGAGGATAGGATAGGATAGAGGATAGGATAGGATAGAGGATAGGATAGGATAGGATAGAGGATAGGATAGGATAGGATAGAGGATAGGATAGGATAGAGGATAGAGTATAGGATAGGATAGAGGATAGAATAGGATACGATAGAGGATAGGATAGGATAGGATAGAGGATAGGATAGGATAGAGGATAGAATAGGATACGATAGAGGATAGGATAGGATAGAGGATAGGATAGGATAGAGGATAGGATAGGATAGAGGATAGGATAGGATAGAGGATAGGATAGGATAGAGGATAGGATAGGATAGAGGATAGGATAGGATAGAGGATAGGATAGGTAATTGGATAGGATAGAGGATAGGATAAGTTAGAGGATAGTATAGGATAGAGGATAGGATAGGATAGAGGATTGGATAGGATAAAGGAGAGGATAGGATAGAGGATAGGATAGGATAGAGGATAGAATAGGATAGATGATAGGATAGGATAGAGAATAGAATAGGATAGAGGATAGGATAGGATAGAGGATAGGATAGAGGATAGGATAGAGGATAGGATAGGATAGAGGATAGGAAAGGATAGAGGATAGGATGGGATAGAGGATAGGATAGGATAGAGGATAGGATAGCATAGAGGATAGGATAGGATAGAGGATAGGATAGGATAGAGGACAGGATAGAGGATCGGATAGAGGATAGGATAGGATAGAGGATGGTATAGAGGTTAGGATAGAGGATAGTATAGGATAGAGGATAGGATAGAGTAGAGGATAGGATAGGATAAAGGAGAGGATAGGATAGAGGATAGGATAGGATAGAGGATAGGATAGTATAGAGGATAGAATAGGATAGATGATATTATAAGATAGAGGATAGGATATGATAGAGTAAACGATATTCTAGAGGATAGGATAAGATAGAGGATCGGATAGAGGATAGGATAGGATAGAGGATGGTATAGAGGATAGGATAGAGGATAGGATAGGAAAGAGGATAGGATAGGGTACGATAGAGGATAGGATAGATGATAGGATAGGATAGAGGATCTGATAGAGGATACGATCGGATAGAGGATTGGATAGGATAGAGGATCGGATAGGTAATTGGATAGGATAGGGGAGAGGATAAGGTAGATGCTAGTATAGGATAGAGGATCTGATAGAGGATAGGATAGGATGGAGGATCGGATAGGTAATTGGATAGTATAGGATAGAGGATAGGATAGGATAGAGGATAGAATAGGATAGATGATAGGATAGGATAGAGAATAGGATAGGATAGAGGATAGGATAGGACAGAGGATACGATAGAGGATAGGATAGGATAGAGGATAGGAAAGGATAGAGGATAGGATGGGATAGAAGATAGGATAGGATAGAGGATAGGATAGGATAGAGGATAGGATAGGATGGAGGATAGGATAGGATAGAGGATAGGATAGAGGATAGGATAGGATAGGTAATTGGATAGGATAGAGTATAGGATAAGGTAGAGGATAGGATAGGATAGGATAGAGGATAGGATAGGATAGAGGATAGGATAGAGGATCGGATAGAGGATAGGATAGGATAGAGGAAAGGATAGGATAGAGGATATAATAGGTAATTGGATAGGATATTGGATAGGATAAGGTAGAGGATAGTATAGGATAGAGGATAGGATAGGATAGAGGATAGGATAGGATAAAGGATAGGATAGGATAGAGGATAGGATAGGATAGAGGATAGGATAGGATAGAGGATCGGATAGAGGATAGGATCGGATAGAGGATCGGATAGAGGATAGGATAGGATAGAGGATAGGCTAGGATAGAGGATAGAGTAGGATAGAGGATAGGATAGGGTAAAGGATAGGATTGGATAGAGGATCGGATAGAGGATAGAATAGGATAGAGGATAGGATAGGATAGAGGATAGTATAGGATAGAGGATAGGATAGTATAGAGGATAGAATAGGATAGATGATATTATAGGATAGAGGATAGGATATGATAGAGTAAACGATATTCTAGAGGATAGGATAGGATAGAGGATCGGATAGAGGATAGGATAGGATAGAGGATGGTATAGAGGATAGGATAGAGGATAGAGGATGGTATAGAGGATAGGATAGAGGATAGGATAGGATACAGGATAGGATAGGAAAGAGGATAGGATAGGATACGATAGAGGATAGGATAGATGATAGGATAGGATAGAGGATCTGATAGAGGATACAATCGGATAGAGGATAGGATAGGATAGAGGATCGGATAGGTAATTGGATAGGATAGGGGAGAGGATAAGGTAGAGGCTAGTATAGGATAGAGGATCTGATAGAGGATAGGATAGGATGGAGGATAGGATAGGATCGAGGATAGGATAGGTAATTGGATAGGATAGAGGATAGGATATGGTAGAGGATAGTATAGGATAGAGGATAGGATAGAGGATCGGATAGGATAGGATAGGATAGAGGAAAGGATAGGATAGAGGATAGGATAGGTAATTGGATAGGATAGAGGGTAGGATAAGTTAGAGGATAGTATAGGATAGAGGATAGGATAGGATAGAGGATAGGATAGGATAAAGGATAGGATAGGATAGAGGATAGGATAGGATAGAGGATAGAATAGGATAGATGATAGGATATGATAGAGAATAGGATAAGATAGGGAATAGGATAGGATAGGATAGAGGATAGGAAAGCATAGAGGATAGGATGGGATAGAGGATAGGATAGGATAGAGGATAGGATAGGATAGAGGATAGGATAGGATAGAGGATAGGATAGGATAGAGGATAGGATAGAGGATCGGATAGAGGATAGGATAGGATAGAGGATAGGATAGGATAGAGGATAGAGTAGGATAGAGGATAGGATAGGATAAAGGATAGGATTGGATAGAGGATAGGATAGGTAATTGGATAGGATAGAGGATAGGATAAGTTAGAGGATAGTATAGGATAGAGGATAGGATAGGATAGAGGATTGGATAGGATAAAAGATAGGATAGGATAGAGGATAGGATAGGATAGATGATATTATAGGATAGAGGATAGGATATGATAGAGTAAACGATATTATAGAGGATAGGATAAGATAGAGGATCGGATAGAGGATAGGAAAGCATAGAGGATAGGATGGGATAGAGGATAGGATAGGATAGAGGATAGGATAGGATAGAGGATAGGATAGGATAGAGGATAGGATAGGATAGAGGATAGGATAGAGGATCGGATAGAGGATAGGATAGGATAGAGGATAGGATAGGATAGAGGAAAGGATAGGATAGAAGATAGGATAGGATAGATGATAGGATAGGAAAGAGGGTAGGATAGGATAGATGATAGAGTATAGGATAGGATAGAGGATAGGATAGGATAGAGGATAGAATAGGATTGAGGAGCGTTTAGGATAGAGGATAGGATAGGATACGATAGAGGATATGATAGGATAGAGGATAGGATAGGATAGAGGATAGGATAGGATAGAGGATAGGATAGGATAGGATAGAGGATAGGATAGGATAGGATAGAGGATAGGATAGGATAGAGGATAGAGTATAGGATAGGATAGAGGATAGGATAGGATAGAGGAGAGGATAGGATAGAGGATAGGATAGGATAGAGGATAGGATAGGATAGAGGATAGGATAGGATAGGATAGAGGATAGGATAGGATAGAGGATAGAATAGGATACGATAGAGGATAGGATAGGATAGGATAGAGGATAGGATAGGATAGAGGATAGGATAGGTAATTGGATAGGATAGAGTATAGGATAAGGTAGAGGATAGGATAGGATAGGATAGAGGATAGGATAGGATAGAGGATAGGATAGAGGATCGGATAGAAGATAGGATAGGATAGAGGAAAGGATAGGATAGAGGATAGGATAGGTAATTGGATAGGTTAGAGGATAGGATAAGGTAGAGGATAGTATAGGATAGAGGATAGGATAGGATAGAGGATAGGATAGGATAAAGGATAGGATAGGATAGAGGATAGGATAGGATAGAGGATAGAATAGGATAGATGATAGGATATGATAGAGAATAGGATAAGATAGGGAATAGGATAGGATAGGATAGAGGATAGGAAAGCATAGAGGATAGGATGGGATAGAGGATAGGATAAGATAGAGGATAGGATAGGATAGAGGATAGGATAGGATAGAGGATAGGATAGGATAGAGGATAGGATAGAGGATCGGATAGAGGATAGGATAGGATAGAGGATAGGATAGGATAGAGGATAGAGTAGGATAGAGGATAGGATAGGATAAAGGATAGGATTGGATAGAGGATAGGATAGGTAATTGGATAGGATAGAGGATAGGATAAGTTAGAGGATAGTATAGGATAGAGGATAGGATAGGATAGAGGATTGGATAGGATAAAAGATAGGATAGGATAGAGGATAGGATAGGATAGATGATATTATAGGATAGAGGATAGGATATGATAGAGTAAACGATATTATAGAGGATAGGATAAGATAGAGGATCGGATAGAGGACAGGAAAGCATAGAGGATAGGATGGGATAGAGGATAGGATAGGATAGAGGATAGGATAGGATAGAGGATAGGATAGGATAGAGGATAGGATAGGATAGAGGATAGGATAGAGGATCGGATAGAGGATAGGATAGGATAGAGGATAGGATAGGATAGAGGAAAGGATAGGATAGAGGAGCGTTTAGGATAGAGGATAGGATAGGATACGATAGAGGATATGATAGGATAGAGGATAGGATAGGATAGAGGATAGGATAGGATAGAGGATAGGATAGGATAGGATAGAGGATAGGATAGGATAGGATAGAGGATAGGATAGGATAGAGGATAGAGTATAGGATAGGATAGAGGATAGGATAGGATAGAGGAGAGGATAGGATAGAGGATAGGATAGGATAGAGGATAGGATAGGATAGAGGATAGGATAGGATAGGATAGAGGATAGGATAGGATAGAGGATAGAATAGGATACGATAGAGGATAGGATAGGATAGGATACAGGATAGGATAGGATAGAGGATAGGATAGGTAATTGGATAGGATAGAGTATAGGATAAGGTAGAGGATAGGATAGGATAGGATAGAGGATAGGATAGGATAGAGGATAGGATAGAGGATCGGATAGAAGATAGGGTAGGATAGAGGAAAGGATAGGATAGAGGATAGGATAGGTAATTGGATAGGTTAGAGGATAGGATAAGGTAGAGGATAGTATAGGATAGAGGATAGGATAGGATAGAGGATAGGATAGGATAAAGGATAGGATAGGATAGAGGATAGGATAGGATAGAGGATAGGATAGGATAGAGGATCGGATAGAGGATAGTATAGGATAGAGGATCGGATAGAGGATAGGATAGGATAGAGGATAGGATAGGATAGAGGATAGAGTAGGATAGAGGATAGGATAGGATAAAGGATAGGATTGGATAGAGGATCGGATAGTGGATAGAACAGGATAGAGGATAGGATAGGATAGAGGATAGTATAGGATAGAGGATAGGATAGAATAGAGGATAGGATAGGATAAAGGATAGGATAGGATAGGATAGGAAAGAGGATAGGATAGGATAGGATAGAGGATAGGATAGGACAGAGGATCGGATAGAGGATAGGATAGGATAGAGGATAGGATATGATAGAGTAAACGATATTATAGAGGATAGGATAGGGTAGAGGATCGGATAGAGGATAGGATAGGATAGAGGATGGCATAGAGGATAGGATAGAGGATAGGATAGGATAGAGGATAGGATAGGAAAGAGGATAGGATAGGGTAAAGGATAGGATTGGATAGAGGATCGGATAGAGGATAGAATAGGATAGAGGATAGGATAGGATAGAGGATAGTATAGGATAGAGGATAGGATAGAATAGAGGATAGGATAGGATAAAGGATAGGATAGGATAGAGGATAGGATAGGATAGGATAGAGGATAGGATAGGATAGGATAGAGGATAGGATAGAGGATAGGATAGGATAGAGGATCGGATAGAGGATAGGATAGGATAGAGGATAGGATAGGATAGAGGAAAGGATAGGATAGAAGATAGGATAGGATAGATGATAGGATAGGAAAGAGGGTAGGATAGGATAGAGGATAGAGTATAGGATAGGATAGAGGATAGGATAGGATAGAGGATAGGATAGGATAGAGGAGAGGATAGGATAGAGGATAGGATAGGATAGAGGATAGAATAGGATTGAGGAGCGTTTAGGATAGAGGAGAGGATATGATAGAGGATAGGATAGGATACGATAGAGGATAGGATAGGATAGAGGATAGGATAGGATAGAGGATAGGATAGGATAGAGGATAGGATAGGATAGGATAGAGGATAGGATAGGATAGGATAGAGGATAGGATAGGATAGAGGATAGAGTATAGGATAGGATAGAGGATAGAATAGGATACGATAGAGGATAGGATAGGATAGAGGATAGGATAGGATAGAGGATAGGATAGGATAGAGGATAGGATAGGATAGAGGATAGGATAGGATAGAGGATAGGATAGGATAGAGGATAGGATAGGATAGAGGATAGGATAGGATAGAGGATAGGATAGGTAATTGGATAGGATAGAGTATAGGATAAGGTAGAGGATAGGATAGGATAGGATAGAGGATAGGATAGGATAGAGGATAGGTTAGAGGATCGGATAGAGGATAGGATAGGAAAGAGGAAAGGATAGGATAGAGGATATAATAGGTAATTGGATAGGATAGAGGATAGGATAAGGTAGAGGATAGTATAGGATAGAGGATAGGATAGGATAGAGGATAGGATAGGATAAAGGATAGGATAGGATAGAGGATAGGATAGGATAGAGGATAGGATAGGATAGAGGATCGGATAGAGGATAGGATAGGATAGAGGATCGGATAGAGGATAGGATAGGATAGAGGATAGGATAGGATAGAGGATAGAGTAGGATAGAGGATAGGATAGGGTAAAGGATAGGATTGGATAGAGGATCGGATAGAGGATAGAATAGGATAGAGGATAGGATAGGATAGAGGATAGTATAGGATAGAGGATAGGATAGGATAGGATAAAGGATAGGATAGGATAGAGGATAGGATAGGATAGGATAGAGGATAGGATAGGATAGGATAGAGGATAGGATAGAGGATAGGATAGGATAGAGGATCGGATAGAGGATAGGATAGGATAGAGGATAGGATAGGATAGGATAGAGGATAGGATAGGATAGAGGATAGAATAGGATTGAGAAGCGTTTAGGATAGAGGATAGGATATGATAGAGGATAGGATAGGATACGATAGAGGATATGATAGGATAGAGGATAGGATAGGATAGAGGATAGGATAGGATAGAGGATAGGATAGGATAGGATAGAGGATAGGATAGGATAGAGGATAGAGTATAGGATAGGATAGAGGATAGGATAGGATAGAGGAGAGGATAGGATAGAGGATAGGATAGGATAGAGGATAGGATAGGATAGAGGATAGGATAGGATAGGATAGAGGATAGGATAGGATAGAGGATAGAATAGGATACGATAGAGGATAGGATAGGATAGGATAGAGGATAGGATAGGATAGAGGATAGAATAGGATACGATAGAGGATAGGATAGGATAGAGGATAGGATAGGATAGAGGATAGGATAGGATAGAGGATAGGATAGGATAGAGGATAGGATAGGATAGAGGATAGGATAGGATAGAGGATAGGATAGGTAATTGGATAGGATAGAGGATAGGATAAGTTAGAGGATAGTATAGGATAGAGGATAGGATATTATAGAGGATAGGATAGGATAAAGGAGAGGATAGGATAGAGGATAGGATAGGATAGAGGATAGAATAGGATAGATGATAGGATAGGATAGAGAATAGAATAGGATAGAGGATAGGATAGGATAGAGGATAGGATAGAGGATAGGATAGGATAGAGGATAGGAAAGGATAGAGGATAGGATGGGATAGAGGATAGGATAGGATAGAGGATAGGATAGCATAGAGGATAGGATAGGATAGAGGATAGGATAGGATAGAGGATAGGATAGAGGATAGGATAGGATAGAGGATAGGATAGGTAATTGGATAGGATAGAGTATAGGATAAGGTAGAGGATAGGATAGGATAGGATAGAGGATAGGATAGGATAGAGGATAGGATAGAGGATCGGATAGAGGATAGGATAGGATAGAGGAAAGGATAGGATAGAGGATAGGATAGGTAATTGGATAGGTTAGAGGATAGGATAAGGTAGAGGATAGTATAGGATAGAGGATATAATAGGATAGAGGATAGGATAGGATAAAGGATAGGATAGGATAGAGGATAGGATAGGATAGAGGATAGGATAGGATAGAGGATCGGATAGAGGATAGTATAGGATAGAGGATCGGATAGAGGATAGGATAGGATAGAGGATAGGATAGGATAGAGGATAGAGTAGGATAGAGGATAGGATAGGATAAAGGATAGGATTGGATAGAGGATCGGATAGAGGATAGAACAGGATAGAGGATAGGATAGGATAGAGGATAGTATAGGATAGAGGATAGGATAGAATAGAGGATAGGATAGGATAAAGGATAGGATAGGATAGGATAGGAAAGAGGATAGGATAGGATAGGATAGAGGATAGGATAGATGATAGGATAGGATAGAGGATCTGATAGAGGATACGATCGGATAGAGGATAGGATAGGATAGAGGATCGGATAGGTAATTGGATAGGATAGGGGAGAGGATAAGGTAGAGACTAGTATAGGATAGAGGATCTGATAGAGGATAGGATAGGATGGAGGATAGGATAGGATCGAGGATAGGATAGTTAATTGGATAGGATAGAGGATAGGATATGGTAGAGGATAGTATAGGATAGAGGATAGGATAGAGGATCGGATAGGATAGGATAGAGGATAGGATAGAGGATACGATAGAGGATCGGATAGAGGATAGGATAGGATAGAGGAAAGGATAGGATAGAGGATAGGATAGGTAATTGGATAGGTTAGAGGATAGGATAAGTTAGAGGATAGTATAGGATAGAGGATAGGATAGGATAGAGGATAGGATAGGATAAAGGATAGGATAGGATAGAGGATAGGATAGGATAGAGGATAGAATAGGATAGAGGATAGGATAGGATAGAGGATAGGATAGAGGATAGGATAGGATAGAGGATAGGAAAGGATAGAGGATAGGATGGGATAGAGGATAGGATAGGATAGAGGATAGGATAGGATAGAGGATAGGATAGGATAGAGGATAGGATAGGATAGAGGATAGGATATAGGATCGGATAGAGGATAGGATAGGATAGAGGAAAGGATAGGATAGAGGATAGGATAGGTAATTGGATAGGATAGAGGATAGGATAAGGTAGAGGATAGTATAGGATAGAGGATAGGATAGGATAGAGGATAGGATAGGATAAAGGATAGGATAGGATAGAGGATCGGATAGAGGATAGGATAGAGGATAGGATAGGACAGAGGATCGGATAGAGGATAGGATAGGATAGAGGATAGGATAGGATACAGGAAAGGATAGGATAGAAGATAGGATACGATAGATGATAGGATAGGAAAGAGGGTAGGATAGGATAGAGGAGAGGATAGGATAGAGGATACGATAGGATAGAGGATAGGATAGGATAGAGGATAGAATAGGATAGATGATATTATAGGATAGAGGATAGGATATGATAGAGTAAACGATATTATAGAGGATAGGATAGGATAGAGGATCGGATAGAGGATAGGATAGGATAGAGGATGGTATAGAGGATAGGATAGAGGATAGGATAGGATAGAGGATAGGATAGGAAAGAGGATAGGATAGGATACGATAGAGGATAGGATGGATGATAGGATAGGATAGGGGATCTGATAGAGGATACGATCGGATAGAGGATAGGATAGGATAGAGGATCGGATAGGTTATTGGATAGGATAGGGGAGAGGATAAGGTAGAGGCTAGTATAGGATAGAGGATCTGATAGAGGATAGGATAGGATGGAGGATAGGATAGGATCGAGGATAGGATAGGTAATTGGATAGGATAGAGGATAGGATATGGTAGAGGATAGTATAGGATAGAGGATAGGATAGAGGATCGGATAGGATAGGATAGATGATAGGATAGAGGATACGATAGAGGATCGGTTAGAGGATAGGATAGGATAGAGGAAAGGATAGGATAGAGGATAGGATAGGTAATTGGATAGGATAGAGGATAGGATAAGTTAGAGGATAGTATAGGATAGAGGATAGGATAGGATAGAGGATAGGATAGGATAAAGGATAGGATAGGATAGAGGATAGGATAGGATAGAGGATAGAATAGGATAGATGATAGGATAGGATAGAGAATAGGATAGGATAGAGGATAGGATAGGATAGAGGATAGGATAGAGGATAGGATAGGATAGAGGATAGGAAAGGATAGAGGATAGGATGGGATAGAGGATAGGATAGGATAGAGGATAGGATAGGATGGAGGATAGGATAGGATAGAGGATAGGATAGAGGATAGGATAGGATAGAGGATAGGATGGGTAATTGGATAGGATAGAGTATAGGATAAGGTAGAGGATAGGATAGGATAGGATAGAGGATAGGATAGGATAGAGGATAGGATAGGATAGAGGATAGGATAGAGGATCGGATAGAGGATGGGATAGAGGAAACGATAGGTAATTGGATAGGATAGAGGATAGGATAAGGTAGAGGATAGTATAAGATAGAGGATAGGATAGGATAGAGGATAGGATAGGATAGAGGAGAGGATAGGATAGAGGATACGATAGGATAGAGGATAGGATAGGATAGAGGATCGGATAGAGGATAGGATAGGATAGAGGATAGGATAGGATAGAGGATAGGATATGATAGAGTAAACGATATTATAGAGGATAGGATAGGATAGAGGATCGGATAGAGGATAGGATAGGATAGAGGATGGTATAGAGGATAGGATAGAGGATAGGATAGGATAGAGGATCGGATAGAGGATAGGATAGGATAGAGGATAGGATAGGATAGAGGATAGGATAGGATAGAGGAAAGGATAGGATAGAGGATAGGATAGGTAATTGGATAGGATAAAGGATAGGATAAGGTAGAGGATAGGATAGGATAGAGGATAGGATAGGATAGAGGATAGGATAGGATAGAGGATAGGATAGGATAGAAGATAGGATAGAGGACAGGATAGAGGATCGGATAGAGGAGAGGATAGGATAGAGGATCGGATAGAGGAGAGGATAGGATAGAGGAAAGGATAGGATAGAGGATAGGATAGATAATTGGATAGGATAGAGGATAGGATAAGTTAGAGGATAGTATAGGATAGAGGATAGGATCGGATAGAGGATAGGATAGGATAGGGGAAAGGATAGGATAGAAGATAGGATAGGATAGATGATAGGATAGGAAAGAGGGTAGGATAGGATAGAGGATAGACTATAGGATAGGATAGAGGATAGGATAGGATAGAGGATAGGATAGGATAGAGGAGAGGATAGGATAGAGGATAGGATAGGATAAAGGATAGGATTGGATAGAGGATCGGATAGAGGATAGAATAGGATAGAGGATAGGATAGGATAGAGGATAGTATATGTTAGACGATAGGATAGAATAGAGGATAGGATATGATAGAGTAAACGATATTATAGAGGATAGGATAGGATAGAGGATCGGATAGAGGATAGGATAGGATAGAGGATGGTATAGAGGATAGGATAGAGGATAGTATAGGATAGAGGATAGGATAGAGTAGAGGATAGGATAGGATAAAGGAGAGGATAGGATAGAGGATAGGATAGGATAGAGGAAAGGATAGGATAGAGGATAGGATAGGATAGAGGATAGGATAGGATAGAGGATAGTATAGGATAGAGGATAGGATAGGATAGGATAAAGGATAGGATAGGATAGAGGATAGGATAGGATAGGATAGAGGATAGGATAGGATAGGATAGAGGATAGGATAGAGGATAGGATAGGATAGAGGATCGGATAGAAGGATAGGATAGGATAGAGGATAGGATAGGATAGGATAGAGGATAGGATAGGATAGAGGATAGAATAGGATTGAGAAGCGTTTAGGATAGAGGATAGGATATGATAGAGGATAGGATAGGATACGATAGAGGATATGATAGGATAGAGGATAGGATAGGATAGAGGATAGGATAGGATAGAGGATAGGATAGGATAGGATAGAGGATAGGATAGGATAGAGGATAGGATAGGATAGAGGATAGGATAGGATAGAGGATAGGATAGGATAGAGGATAGGATAGGATAGAGGATAGGATAGGATAGAGGATAGGATAGGATAGGATAGAGGATAGGATAGGATAGGATAGAGGATAGGATAGGATAGAGGATAGAGTATAGGATAGGATAGAGGATAGAATAGGATACGATAGAGGATAGGATAGGATAGGATAGAGGATAGGATAGGATAGAGGATAGAATAGGATACGATAGAGGATAGGATAGGATAGAGGATAGGATAGGATAGAGGATAGGATAGGATAGAGGATAGGATAGGATAGAGGATAGGATAGGATAGAGGATAGGATAGGATAGAGGATAGGATAGGATAGAGGATAGGATAGGTAATTGGATAGGATAGAGGATAGGATAAGTTAGAGGATAGTATAGGATAGAGGATAGGATAGGATAGAGGATTGGATAGGATAAAGGAGAGGATAGGATAGAGGATAGGATAGGATAGAGGATAGGATAGAGGATAGGATAGAGGATAGGATAGGATAGAGGATAGGAAAGGATAGAGGATAGGATGGGATAGAGGATAGGATAGGATAGAGGATAGGATAGCATAGAGGATAGGATAGGATAGAGGATAGGATAGGATAGAGGACAGGATAGAGGATCGGATAGAGGATAGGATAGGATAGAGGATGGTATAGAGGTTAGGATAGAGGATAGTATAGGATAGAGGATAGGATAGAGTAGAGGATAGGATAGGATAAAGGAGAGGATAGGATAGAGGATAGGATAGGATAGAGGATAGGATAGTATAGAGGATAGAATAGGATAGATGATATTATAAGATAGAGGATAGGATATGATAGAGTAAACGATATTCTAGAGGATAGGATAAGATAGAGGATCGGATAGAGGATAGGATAGGATAGAGGATGGTATAGAGGATAGGATAGAGGATAGGATAGGAAAGAGGATAGGATAGGGTACGATAGAGGATAGGATAGATGATAGGATAGGATAGAGGATCTGATAGAGGATACGATCGGATAGAGGATTGGATAGGATAGAGGATCGGATAGGTAATTGGATAGGATAGGGGAGAGGATAAGGTAGATGCTAGTATAGGATAGAGGATCTGATAGAGGATAGGATAGGATGGAGGATCGGATAGGTAATTGGATAGTATAGGATAGAGGATAGGATAGGATAGAGGATAGAATAGGATAGATGATAGGATAGGATAGAGAATAGGATAGGATAGAGGATAGGATAGGACAGAGGATACGATAGAGGATAGGATAGGATAGAGGATAGGAAAGGATAGAGGATAGGATGGGATAGAAGATAGGATAGGATAGAGGATAGGATAGGATAGAGGATAGGATAGGATGGAGGATAGGATAGGATAGAGGATAGGATAGAGGATAGGATAGGATAGGTAATTGGATAGGATAGAGTATAGGATAAGGTAGAGGATAGGATAGGATAGGATAGAGGATAGGATAGGATAGAGGATAGGATAGAGGATCGGATAGAGGATAGGATAGGATAGAGGAAAGGATAGGATAGAGGATATAATAGGTAATTGGATAGGATATAGGATAGGATAAGGTAGAGGATAGTATAGGATAGAGGATAGGATAGGATAGAGGATAGGATAGGATAAAGGATAGGATAGGATAGAGGATAGGATAGGATAGAGGATAGGATAGGATAGAGGATCGGATAGAGGATAGGATCGGATAGAGGATCGGATAGAGGATAGGATAGGATAGAGGATAGGCTAGGATAGAGGATAGAGTAGGATAGAGGATAGGATAGGGTAAAGGATAGGATTGGATAGAGGATCGGATAGAGGATAGAATAGGATAGAGGATAGGATAGGATAGAGGATAGTATAGGATAGAGGATAGGATAGTATAGAGGATAGAATAGGATAGATGATATTATAGGATAGAGGATAGGATATGATAGAGTAAACGATATTCTAGAGGATAGGATAGGATAGAGGATCGGATAGAGGATAGGATAGGATAGAGGATGGTATAGAGGATAGGATAGAGGATAGAGGATGGTATAGAGGATAGGATAGAGGATAGGATAGGATACAGGATAGGATAGGAAAGAGGATAGGATAGGATACGATAGAGGATAGGATAGATGATAGGATAGGATAGAGGATCTGATAGAGGATACAATCGGATAGAGGATAGGATAGGATAGAGGATCGGATAGGTAATTGGATAGGATAGGGGAGAGGATAAGGTAGAGGCTAGTATAGGATAGAGGATCTGATAGAGGATAGGATAGGATGGAGGATAGGATAGGATCGAGGATAGGATAGGTAATTGGATAGGATAGAGGATAGGATATGGTAGAGGATAGTATAGGATAGAGGATAGGATAGAGGATCGGATAGGATAGGATAGGATAGAGGAAAGGATAGGATAGAGGATAGGATAGGTAATTGGATAGGATAGAGGGTAGGATAAGTTAGAGGATAGTATAGGATAGAGGATAGGATAGGATAGAGGATAGGATAGGATAAAGGATAGGATAGGATAGAGGATAGGATAGGATAGAGGATAGAATAGGATAGATGATAGGATATGATAGAGAATAGGATAAGATAGGGAATAGGATAGGATAGGATAGAGGATAGGAAAGCATAGAGGATAGGATGGGATAGAGGATAGGATAGGATAGAGGATAGGATAGGATAGAGGATAGGATAGGATAGAGGATAGGATAGGATAGAGGATAGGATAGAGGATCGGATAGAGGATAGGATAGGATAGAGGATAGGATAGGATAGAGGATAGAGTAGGATAGAGGATAGGATAGGATAAAGGATAGGATTGGATAGAGGATAGGATAGGTAATTGGATAGGATAGAGGATAGGATAAGTTAGAGGATAGTATAGGATAGAGGATAGGATAGGATAGAGGATTGGATAGGATAAAAGATAGGATAGGATAGAGGATAGGATAGGATAGATGATATTATAGGATAGAGGATAGGATATGATAGAGTAAACGATATTATAGAGGATAGGATAAGATAGAGGATCGGATAGAGGATAGGAAAGCATAGAGGATAGGATGGGATAGAGGATAGGATAGGATAGAGGATAGGATAGGATAGAGGATAGGATAGGATAGAGGATAGGATAGGATAGAGGATAGGATAGAGGATCGGATAGAGGATAGGATAGGATAGAGGATAGGATAGGATAGAGGAAAGGATAGGATAGAAGATAGGATAGGATAGATGATAGGATAGGAAAGAGGGTAGGATAGGATAGATGATAGAGTATAGGATAGGATAGAGGATAGGATAGGATAGAGGATAGAATAGGATTGAGGAGCGTTTAGGATAGAGGATAGGATAGGATACGATAGAGGATATGATAGGATAGAGGATAGGATAGGATAGAGGATAGGATAGGATAGAGGATAGGATAGGATAGGATAGAGGATAGGATAGGATAGGATAGAGGATAGGATAGGATAGAGGATAGAGTATAGGATAGGATAGAGGATAGGATAGGATAGAGGAGAGGATAGGATAGAGGATAGGATAGGATAGAGGATAGGATAGGATAGAGGATAGGATAGGATAGGATAGAGGATAGGATAGGATAGAGGATAGAATAGGATACGATAGAGGATAGGATAGGATAGGATAGAGGATAGGATAGGATAGAGGATAGGATAGGTAATTGGATAGGATAGAGTATAGGATAAGGTAGAGGATAGGATAGGATAGGATAGAGGATAGGATAGGATAGAGGATAGGATAGAGGATCGGATAGAAGATAGGATAGGATAGAGGAAAGGATAGGATAGAGGATAGGATAGGTAATTGGATAGGTTAGAGGATAGGATAAGGTAGAGGATAGTATAGGATAGAGGATAGGATAGGATAGAGGATAGGATAGGATAAAGGATAGGATAGGATAGAGGATAGGATAGGATAGAGGATAGAATAGGATAGATGATAGGATATGATAGAGAATAGGATAAGATAGGGAATAGGATAGGATAGGATAGAGGATAGGAAAGCATAGAGGATAGGATGGGATAGAGGATAGGATAAGATAGAGGATAGGATAGGATAGAGGATAGGATAGGATAGAGGATAGGATAGGATAGAGGATAGGATAGAGGATCGGATAGAGGATAGGATAGGATAGAGGATAGGATAGGATAGAGGATAGAGTAGGATAGAGGATAGGATAGGATAAAGGATAGGATTGGATAGAGGATAGGATAGGTAATTGGATAGGATAGAGGATAGGATAAGTTAGAGGATAGTATAGGATAGAGGATAGGATAGGATAGAGGATTGGATAGGATAAAAGATAGGATAGGATAGAGGATAGGATAGGATAGATGATATTATAGGATAGAGGATAGGATATGATAGAGTAAACGATATTATAGAGGATAGGATAAGATAGAGGATCGGATAGAGGACAGGAAAGCATAGAGGATAGGATGGGATAGAGGATAGGATAGGATAGAGGATAGGATAGGATAGAGGATAGGATAGGATAGAGGATAGGATAGGATAGAGGATAGGATAGAGGATCGGATAGAGGATAGGATAGGATAGAGGATAGGATAGGATAGAGGAAAGGATAGGATAGAGGAGCGTTTAGGATAGAGGATAGGATAGGATACGATAGAGGATATGATAGGATAGAGGATAGGATAGGATAGAGGATAGGATAGGATAGAGGATAGGATAGGATAGGATAGAGGATAGGATAGGATAGGATAGAGGATAGGATAGGATAGAGGATAGAGTATAGGATAGGATAGAGGATAGGATAGGATAGAGGAGAGGATAGGATAGAGGATAGGATAGGATAGAGGATAGGATAGGATAGAGGATAGGATAGGATAGGATAGAGGATAGGATAGGATAGAGGATAGAATAGGATACGATAGAGGATAGGATAGGATAGGATACAGGATAGGATAGGATAGAGGATAGGATAGGTAATTGGATAGGATAGAGTATAGGATAAGGTAGAGGATAGGATAGGATAGGATAGAGGATAGGATAGGATAGAGGATAGGATAGAGGATCGGATAGAAGATAGGGTAGGATAGAGGAAAGGATAGGATAGAGGATAGGATAGGTAATTGGATAGGTTAGAGGATAGGATAAGGTAGAGGATAGTATAGGATAGAGGATAGGATAGGATAGAGGATAGGATAGGATAAAGGATAGGATAGGATAGAGGATAGGATAGGATAGAGGATAGGATAGGATAGAGGATCGGATAGAGGATAGTATAGGATAGAGGATCGGATAGAGGATAGGATAGGATAGAGGATAGGATAGGATAGAGGATAGAGTAGGATAGAGGATAGGATAGGATAAAGGATAGGATTGGATAGAGGATCGGATAGTGGATAGAACAGGATAGAGGATAGGATAGGATAGAGGATAGTATAGGATAGAGGATAGGATAGAATAGAGGATAGGATAGGATAAAGGATAGGATAGGATAGGATAGGAAAGAGGATAGGATAGGATAGGATAGAGGATAGGATAGGACAGAGGATCGGATAGAGGATAGGATAGGATAGAGGATAGGATATGATAGAGTAAACGATATTATAGAGGATAGGATAGGGTAGAGGATCGGATAGAGGATAGGATAGGATAGAGGATGGCATAGAGGATAGGATAGAGGATAGGATAGGATAGAGGATAGGATAGGAAAGAGGATAGGATAGGGTAAAGGATAGGATTGGATAGAGGATCGGATAGAGGATAGAATAGGATAGAGGATAGGATAGGATAGAGGATAGTATAGGATAGAGGATAGGATAGAATAGAGGATAGGATAGGATAAAGGATAGGATAGGATAGAGGATAGGATAGGATAGGATAGAGGATAGGATAGGATAGGATAGAGGATAGGATAGAGGATAGGATAGGATAGAGGATCGGATAGAGGATAGGATAGGATAGAGGATAGGATAGGATAGAGGAAAGGATAGGATAGAAGATAGGATAGGATAGATGATAGGATAGGAAAGAGGGTAGGATAGGATAGAGGATAGAGTATAGGATAGGATAGAGGATAGGATAGGATAGAGGATAGGATAGGATAGAGGAGAGGATAGGATAGAGGATAGGATAGGATAGAGGATAGAATAGGATTGAGGAGCGTTTAGGATAGAGGAGAGGATATGATAGAGGATAGGATAGGATACGATAGAGGATAGGATAGGATAGAGGATAGGATAGGATAGAGGATAGGATAGGATAGAGGATAGGATAGGATAGGATAGAGGATAGGATAGGATAGGATAGAGGATAGGATAGGATAGAGGATAGAGTATAGGATAGGATAGAGGATAGAATAGGATACGATAGAGGATAGGATAGGATAGAGGATAGGATAGGATAGAGGATAGGATAGGATAGAGGATAGGATAGGATAGAGGATAGGATAGGATAGAGGATAGGATAGGATAGAGGATAGGATAGGATAGAGGATAGGATAGGATAGAGGATAGGATAGGTAATTGGATAGGATAGAGTATAGGATAAGGTAGAGGATAGGATAGGATAGGATAGAGGATAGGATAGGATAGAGGATAGGTTAGAGGATCGGATAGAGGATAGGATAGGAAAGAGGAAAGGATAGGATAGAGGATATAATAGGTAATTGGATAGGATAGAGGATAGGATAAGGTAGAGGATAGTATAGGATAGAGGATAGGATAGGATAGAGGATAGGATAGGATAAAGGATAGGATAGGATAGAGGATAGGATAGGATAGAGGATAGGATAGGATAGAGGATCGGATAGAGGATAGGATAGGATAGAGGATCGGATAGAGGATAGGATAGGATAGAGGATAGGATAGGATAGAGGATAGAGTAGGATAGAGGATAGGATAGGGTAAAGGATAGGATTGGATAGAGGATCGGATAGAGGATAGAATAGGATAGAGGATAGGATAGGATAGAGGATAGTATAGGATAGAGGATAGGATAGGATAGGATAAAGGATAGGATAGGATAGAGGATAGGATAGGATAGGATAGAGGATAGGATAGGATAGGATAGAGGATAGGATAGAGGATAGGATAGGATAGAGGATCGGATAGAGGATAGGATAGGATAGAGGATAGGATAGGATAGGATAGAGGATAGGATAGGATAGAGGATAGAATAGGATTGAGAAGCGTTTAGGATAGAGGATAGGATATGATAGAGGATAGGATAGGATACGATAGAGGATATGATAGGATAGAGGATAGGATAGGATAGAGGATAGGATAGGATAGAGGATAGGATAGGATAGGATAGAGGATAGGATAGGATAGAGGATAGAGTATAGGATAGGATAGAGGATAGGATAGGATAGAGGAGAGGATAGGATAGAGGATAGGATAGGATAGAGGATAGGATAGGATAGAGGATAGGATAGGATAGGATAGAGGATAGGATAGGATAGAGGATAGAATAGGATACGATAGAGGATAGGATAGGATAGGATAGAGGATAGGATAGGATAGAGGATAGAATAGGATACGATAGAGGATAGGATAGGATAGAGGATAGGATAGGATAGAGGATAGGATAGGATAGAGGATAGGATAGGATAGAGGATAGGATAGGATAGAGGATAGGATAGGATAGAGGATAGGATAGGTAATTGGATAGGATAGAGGATAGGATAAGTTAGAGGATAGTATAGGATAGAGGATAGGATATTATAGAGGATAGGATAGGATAAAGGAGAGGATAGGATAGAGGATAGGATAGGATAGAGGATAGAATAGGATAGATGATAGGATAGGATAGAGAATAGAATAGGATAGAGGATAGGATAGGATAGAGGATAGGATAGAGGATAGGATAGGATAGAGGATAGGAAAGGATAGAGGATAGGATGGGATAGAGGATAGGATAGGATAGAGGATAGGATAGCATAGAGGATAGGATAGGATAGAGGATAGGATAGGATAGAGGATAGGATAGAGGATAGGATAGGATAGAGGATAGGATAGGTAATTGGATAGGATAGAGTATAGGATAAGGTAGAGGATAGGATAGGATAGGATAGAGGATAGGATAGGATAGAGGATAGGATAGAGGATCGGATAGAGGATAGGATAGGATAGAGGAAAGGATAGGATAGAGGATAGGATAGGTAATTGGATAGGTTAGAGGATAGGATAAGGTAGAGGATAGTATAGGATAGAGGATATAATAGGATAGAGGATAGGATAGGATAAAGGATAGGATAGGATAGAGGATAGGATAGGATAGAGGATAGGATAGGATAGAGGATCGGATAGAGGATAGTATAGGATAGAGGATCGGATAGAGGATAGGATAGGATAGAGGATAGGATAGGATAGAGGATAGAGTAGGATAGAGGATAGGATAGGATAAAGGATAGGATTGGATAGAGGATCGGATAGAGGATAGAACAGGATAGAGGATAGGATAGGATAGAGGATAGTATAGGATAGAGGATAGGATAGAATAGAGGATAGGATAGGATAAAGGATAGGATAGGATAGGATAGGAAAGAGGATAGGATAGGATAGGATAGAGGATAGGATAGATGATAGGATAGGATAGAGGATCTGATAGAGGATACGATCGGATAGAGGATAGGATAGGATAGAGGATCGGATAGGTAATTGGATAGGATAGGGGAGAGGATAAGGTAGAGACTAGTATAGGATAGAGGATCTGATAGAGGATAGGATAGGATGGAGGATAGGATAGGATCGAGGATAGGATAGTTAATTGGATAGGATAGAGGATAGGATATGGTAGAGGATAGTATAGGATAGAGGATAGGATAGAGGATCGGATAGGATAGGATAGAGGATAGGATAGAGGATACGATAGAGGATCGGATAGAGGATAGGATAGGATAGAGGAAAGGATAGGATAGAGGATAGGATAGGTAATTGGATAGGTTAGAGGATAGGATAAGTTAGAGGATAGTATAGGATAGAGGATAGGATAGGATAGAGGATAGGATAGGATAAAGGATAGGATAGGATAGAGGATAGGATAGGATAGAGGATAGAATAGGATAGAGGATAGGATAGGATAGAGGATAGGATAGAGGATAGGATAGGATAGAGGATAGGAAAGGATAGAGGATAGGATGGGATAGAGGATAGGATAGGATAGAGGATAGGATAGGATAGAGGATAGGATAGGATAGAGGATAGGATAGGATAGAGGATAGGATATAGGATCGGATAGAGGATAGGATAGGATAGAGGAAAGGATAGGATAGAGGATAGGATAGGTAATTGGATAGGATAGAGGATAGGATAAGGTAGAGGATAGTATAGGATAGAGGATAGGATAGGATAGAGGATAGGATAGGATAAAGGATAGGATAGGATAGAGGATCGGATAGAGGATAGGATAGGATAGAGGATCGGATAGAGGATAGGATAGGATAGAGGATAGGATAGGATAGAGGATAGAGTAGGATAGAGGATAGGATAGGATAAAGGATAGGATTGGATAGAGGATCGGATAGAGGATAGAATAGGATAAAGGATAGGATAGGATAGAGGATAGTATAGGATAGAGGATAGGATAGAATAGAGGATAGGATAGGATAAAGGATAGGATAGGATAGAGGATAGGATAGGATAGGATAGAGGATAGGATAGGATAGGATAGGATAGAGGATAGGATAGGATAGGATAGAGGATAGGATAGGATAGGATAGGATAGAGGATAGGATAGGATAGGATAGAGGATAGGATAGAGGATAGGATAGGACAGAGGATCGGATAGAGGATAGGATAGGATAGAGGATAGGATAGGATACAGGAAAGGATAGGATAGAAGATAGGATACGATAGATGATAGGATAGGAAAGAGGGTAGGATAGGATAGAGGAGAGGATAGGATAGAGGATACGATAGGATAGAGGATAGGATAGGATAGAGGATAGAATAGGATAGATGATATTATAGGATAGAGGATAGGATATGATAGAGTAAACGATATTATAGAGGATAGGATAGGATAGAGGATCGGATAGAGGATAGGATAGGATAGAGGATGGTATAGAGGATAGGATAGAGGATAGGATAGGATAGAGGATAGGATAGGAAAGAGGATAGGATAGGATACGATAGAGGATAGGATGGATGATAGGATAGGATAGGGGATCTGATAGAGGATACGATCGGATAGAGGATAGGATAGGATAGAGGATCGGATAGGTTATTGGATAGGATAGGGGAGAGGATAAGGTAGAGGCTAGTATAGGATAGAGGATCTGATAGAGGATAGGATAGGATGGAGGATAGGATAGGATCGAGGATAGGATAGGTAATTGGATAGGATAGAGGATAGGATATGGTAGAGGATAGTATAGGATAGAGGATAGGATAGAGGATCGGATAGGATAGGATAGATGATAGGATAGAGGATACGATAGAGGATCGGTTAGAGGATAGGATAGGATAGAGGAAAGGATAGGATAGAGGATAGGATAGGTAATTGGATAGGATAGAGGATAGGATAAGTTAGAGGATAGTATAGGATAGAGGATAGGATAGGATAGAGGATAGGATAGGATAAAGGATAGGATAGGATAGAGGATAGGATAGGATAGAGGATAGAATAGGATAGATGATAGGATAGGATAGAGAATAGGATAGGATAGAGGATAGGATAGGATAGAGGATAGGATAGAGGATAGGATAGGATAGAGGATAGGAAAGGATAGAGGATAGGATGGGATAGAGGATAGGATAGGATAGAGGATAGGATAGGATGGAGGATAGGATAGGATAGAGGATAGGATAGAGGATAGGATAGGATAGAGGATAGGATGGGTAATTGGATAGGATAGAGTATAGGATAAGGTAGAGGATAGGATAGGATAGGATAGAGGATAGGATAGGATAGAGGATAGGATAGGATAGAGGATAGGATAGAGGATCGGATAGAGGATGGGATAGAGGAAACGATAGGTAATTGGATAGGATAGAGGATAGGATAAGGTAGAGGATAGTATAAGATAGAGGATAGGATAGGATAGAGGATAGGATAGGATAGAGGAGAGGATAGGATAGAGGATACGATAGGATAGAGGATAGGATAGGATAGAGGATCGGATAGAGGATAGGATAGGATAGAGGATAGGATAGGATAGAGGATAGGATATGATAGAGTAAACGATATTATAGAGGATAGGATAGGATAGAGGATCGGATAGAGGATAGGATAGGATAGAGGATGGTATAGAGGATAGGATAGAGGATAGGATAGGATAGAGGATCGGATAGAGGATAGGATAGGATAGAGGATAGGATAGGATAGAGGATAGGATAGGATAGAGGAAAGGATAGGATAGAGGATAGGATAGGTAATTGGATAGGATAAAGGATAGGATAAGGTAGAGGATAGGATAGGATAGAGGATAGGATAGGATAGAGGATAGGATAGGATAGAGGATAGGATAGGATAGAAGATAGGATAGAGGACAGGATAGAGGATCGGATAGAGGAGAGGATAGGATAGAGGATCGGATAGAGGAGAGGATAGGATAGAGGAAAGGATAGGATAGAGGATAGGATAGATAATTGGATAGGATAGAGGATAGGATAAGTTAGAGGATAGTATAGGATAGAGGATAGGATCGGATAGAGGATAGGATAGGATAGGGGAAAGGATAGGATAGAAGATAGGATAGGATAGATGATAGGATAGGAAAGAGGGTAGGATAGGATAGAGGATAGACTATAGGATAGGATAGAGGATAGGATAGGATAGAGGATAGGATAGGATAGAGGAGAGGATAGGATAGAGGATAGGATAGGATAAAGGATAGGATTGGATAGAGGATCGGATAGAGGATAGAATAGGATAGAGGATAGGATAGGATAGAGGATAGTATATGTTAGACGATAGGATAGAATAGAGGATAGGATATGATAGAGTAAACGATATTATAGAGGATAGGATAGGATAGAGGATCGGATAGAGGATAGGATAGGATAGAGGATGGTATAGAGGATAGGATAGAGGATAGTATAGGATAGAGGATAGGATAGAGTAGAGGATAGGATAGGATAAAGGAGAGGATAGGATAGAGGATAGGATAGGATAGAGGATAGGATAGTATAGAGGATAGAATAGGATAGATGATATTATAGGATAGAGGATAGGATATGATAGAGTAAACGATATTCTAGAGGATAGGATAGGATAGAGGATCGGATAGAGGATAGGATAGGATAGAGGATGGTATAGAGGATAGGATAGAGGATAGGATAGGATAGAGGATAGGATAGGAAAGAGGATAGGATAGGGTACGATAGAGGATAGGATAGATGATAGGATAGGATAGAGGATCTGATAGAGGATACGATCGGATAGAGGATTGGATAGGATAGAGGATCGGATAGGTAATTGGATAGGATAGGGGAGAGGATAAGGTAGATGCTAGTATAGGATAGAGGATCTGATAGAGGATAGGATAGGATGGAGGATCGGATAGGTAATTGGATAGTATAGGATAGAGGATATGATAGGATAGAGGATAGAATAGGATAGATGATAGGATAGGATAGAGAATAGGATAGGATAGAGGATAGGATAGGACAGAGGATACGATAGAGGATAGGATAGGATAGAGGATAGGAAAGGATAGAGGATAGGATGGGATAGAGGATAGGATAGGATAGAGGATAGGATAGGATAGAGGATAGGATAGGATGGAGGATAGGATAGGATAGAGGATAGGATAGAGGATAGGATAGAGGATAGGATAGGATAGGTAATTGGATAGGATAGAGTATAGGATAAGGTAGAGGATAGGATAGGATAGGATAGAGGATAGGATAGGATAGAGGATAGGATAGAGGATCGGATAGAGGATAGGATAGGATAGAGGAAAGGATAGGATAGAGGATATAATAGGTAATTGGATAGGATAGAGGATAGGATAAGGTAGAGGATAGTATAGGATAGAGGATAGGATAGGATAGAGGATAGGATAGGATAAAGGATAGGATAGGATAGAGGATAGGATAGGATAGAGGATAGGATAGGATAGAGGATCGGATAGAGGATAGGATAGGATAGAGGATCGGATAGAGGATAGGATAGGATAGAGGATAGGCTAGGATAGAGGATAGAGTAGGATAGAGGATAGGATAGGGTAAAGGATAGGATTGGATAGAGGATCGGATAGAGGATAGAATAGGATAGAGGATAGGATAGGATAGAGGATAGTATAGGATAGAGGATAGGATAGTATAGAGGATAGAATAGGATAGATGATATTATAGGATAGAGGATAGGATATGATAGAGTAAACGATATTCTAGAGGATAGGATAGGATAGAGGATCGGATAGAGGATAGGATAGGATAGAGGATGGTATAGAGGATAGGATAGAGGATAGAGGATGGTATAGAGGATAGGATAGATGATAGGATAGGATAGAGGATCTGATAGAGGATACGATCGGATAGAGGATTGGATACGATAGAGGATCGGATAGGTAATTGGATAGGATAGGGGAGAGGATAAGGTAGATGCTGGTATAGGATAGAGGATCTGATAGAGGATAGGATAGGATGGAGGATCGGATAGGTAATTGGATAGTATAGGATAGAGGATAGGATAGGATAGAGGATAGGATAGTATAAAGGATAGGATAGGATAGAGGATAGGATAGGATAGAGGATAGAATAGGATAGATGATAGGATAGGATAGAGAATAGGATAGGATAGAGGATAGGATAGGACAGAGGATACGATAGAGGATAGGATAGGATAGAGGATAGGAAAGGATAGAGGATAGGATGGGATAGAGGATAGGATAGGATAGAGGATAGGATAGGATAGAGGATAGGATAGGATGGAGGATAGGATAGGATAGAGGATAGGATAGAGGATAGGATAGGATAGGTAATTGGATAGGATAGAGTATAGGATAAGGTAGAGGATAGGATAGGATAGGATAGAGGATAGGATAGGATAGAGGATAGGATAGAGGATCGGATAGAGGATAGGATAGGATAGAGGAAAGGATAGGATAGAGGATATAATAGGTAATTGGATAGGATAGAGGATAGGATAAGGTAGAGGATAGTATAGGATAGAGGATAGGATAGGATAGAGGATAGGATAGGATAAAGGATAGGATAGGATAGAGGATAGGATAGGATAGAGGATAGGATAGGATAGAGGATCGGATAGAGGATAGGATAGGATAGAGGATCGGATAGAGGATAGGATAGGATAGAGGATAGGCTAGGATAGAGGATAGAGTAGGATAGAGGATAGGATAGGGTAAAGGATAGGATTGGATAGAGGATCGGATAGAGGATAGAATAGGATAGAGGATAGGATAGGATAGAGGATAGTATAGGATAGAGGATAGGATAGAATAGAGGATAGGATAGGATAAAGGATAGGATAGGATAGAGGATAGGATAGGATAGGATAGAGGATAGGATAGGATAGGATAGAGGATAGGATAGAGGATAGGATAGGATAGAGGATCGGATGGAGGATAGGATAGGATAGAGGATAGGATAGGATAGAGGAAAGGATAGGATAGAAGATAGGATAGGATAGATGATAGGATAGGAAAGAGGGTAGGATAGGATAGAGGATAGAGTATAGGATAGGATAGAGGATAGGATAGGATAGAGGATAGGATAGGATAGAGGAGAGGATAGGATAGAGGATAGGATAGGATAGAGGATAGGATAGGATAGAGGATAGGATAGGATAGAGGATAGGATAGGATAGGATAGAGGATAGGATAGGATAGGATAGAGGATAGGATAGGATAGAGGATAGGATAGATGATCGGATAGAGGATAGGATAGGATAGAGGATAGGATAGGTAATTGGATAGGTTAGAGGATAGGATAAGGTAGAGGATAGTATAGGATAGAGGATAGGATAGGATAGAGGATAGGATAGGATAAAGGATAGGATAGGATAGAGGATAGGATAGGATAGAGGATAGGATAGGAAAGAGGATAGGATAGGGTAAAGGATAGGATTGGATAGAGGATCGGATAGAGGATAGAATAGGATAGAGGATAGGATAGGATAGAGGATAGTATAGGATAGAGGATAGGATAGAATAGAGGATAGGATAGGATAAAGGATAGGATAGGATAGAGGATAGGATAGGATAGGATAGAGGATAGGATAGGATAGGATAGAGGATAGGATAGAGGATAGGATAGGATAGAGGATCGGATAGAGGATAGGATAGGATAGAGGATAGGATAGGATAGAGGAAAGGATAGGATAGAAGATAGGATAGGATAGATGATAGGATAGGAAAGAGGGTAGGATAGGATAGAGGATAGAGTATAGGATAGGATAGAGGATAGGATAGGATAGAGGATAGGATAGGATAGAGGAGAGGATATTATAGAGGATAGGATAGGATAGAGGATAGGATAGGATAGAGGATAGGATAGGATAGGATAGAGGATAGGATAGGATAGAGGATAGAATAGGATTGAGGAGCGTTTAGGATAGAGGATAGGATATGATAGAGGATAGGATAGGATACGATAGAGGATAGGATAGGATAGAGGATAGGATAGGATAGAGGATAGGATAGGACAGAGTATCGGATAGAGGATAGGATAGGATAGAGAATAGGATATGATAGAGTAAACGATATTATATAGGATAGGATAGGGTAGAGGATCGGATAGAGGATAGGATAGGATAGAGGATGGCATAGAGGATAGGATAGAGGATAGGATAGGATAGAGGATAGGATAGGAAAGAGGATAGGATAGGGTAAAGGATAGGATTGGATAGAGGATCGGATAGAGGATAGAATAGGATAGAGGATAGGATAGGATAGAGGATAGTATAGGATAGAGGATAGGATAGAATAGAGGATAGGATAGGATAAAGGATAGGATAGGATAGAGGATAGGATAGGATAGGATAGAGGATAGGATAGGATAGGATAGGATAGAGGATAGGATAGAGGATAGGATAGGATAGAGGATCGGATAGAGGATAGGATAGGATAGAGGATAGGATAGGATAGAGGAAAGGATAGGATAGAAGATAGGATAGGATAGATGATAGGATAGGAAAGAGGGTAGGATAGGATAGAGGATAGAGTATAGGATAGGATAGAGGATAGGATAGGATAGAGGATAGGATAGGATAGAGGAGAGGATATTATAGAGGATAGGATAGAGGAGAGGATATTATAGAGGATAGGATAGGATAGAGGATAGGATAGGATAGAGGATAGGATAGGATACGATAGAGGATAGGATAGGATAGAGGATAGAATAGGATTGAGGAGCGTTTAGGATAGAGGATAGGATATGATAGAGGATAGGATAGGATACGATAGAGGATAGGATAGGATAGAGGATAGGATAGGATAGAGGATAGGATAGGATAGAGGATAGGATAGGATAGAGGATAGGATAGGTAATTGGATAGGATAGAGGATAGGATAAGGTAGAGGATAGTATAGGATAGAGGATAGGATAGGATAGAGGATAGGATAGGATAAAGGATAGGATAGGATAGAGGATAGGATAGGATAGAGGATAGGATAGGATAGAGGATCGGATAGAGGATAGGATAGGATAGAGGATCGGATAGAGGATAGGATAGGATAGAGGATAGGATAGGATATAGGATAGAGTGGGATAGAGGATAGGATAGGGTAAAGGATAGGATTGGATAGAGGATCGGATAGAGGATAGAATAGGATAGAGGATAGGATAGGATAGAGGATAGTATAGGATAGAGGATAGGATAGGATAGGATAAAGGATAGGATAGGATAGAGGATAGGATAGGATAGGATAGAGGATAGGATAGGATAGGATAGAGGATAGGATAGAGGATAGGATAGGATAGAGGATCGGATAGAGGATAGGATAGGATAGAGGATAGGATAGGATAGAGGAAAGGATAGGATAGAAGATAGGATAGGATAGATGATAGGATAGGAAAGAGGGTAGGATAGGATAGAGGATAGAGTATAGGATAGGATAGAGGATAGGATAGGATAGAGGAGAGGATAGGATAGAGGATAGGATAGGATAGAGTATAGGATAGGATAGAGGATAGGATAGGATAGGATAGAGGATAGGATAGGATAGAGGATCGGATAGAGGATAGGATAGGATAGAGGATCGGATAGAGGATAGGATAGGATAGAGGATAGGATAGGATATAGGATAGAGTAGGATAGAGGATAGGATAGGGTAAAGGATAGGATTGGATAGAGGATCGGATAGAGGATAGAATAGGATAGAGGATAGGATAGGATAGAGGATAGTATAGGATAGAGGATAGGATAGGATAGGATAAAGGATAGGATAGGATAGAGGATAGGATAGAGGATAGGATAGGATAGAGGATCGGATAGAGGATAGGATAGGATAGAGGATAGGATAGGATAGAGGAAAGGATAGGATAGAAGATAGGATAGGATAGATGATAGGATAGGAAAGAGGGTAGGATAGGATAGAGGATAGAGTATAGGATAGGATAGAGGATAGGATAGGATAGAGGAGAGGATAGGATAGAGGATAGGATAGGATAGAGTATAGGATAGGATAGAGGATAGGATAGGATAGGATAGAGGATAGGATAGGATAGAGGATAGAATAGGATTGAGGAGCGTTTAGGATAGAGGATAGGATAGGATACGATAGAGGATATGATAGGATAGAGGATAGGATAGGATAGAGGATAGGATAGGATAGAGGATAGGATAGGATAGGATAGAGGATAGGATAGGATAGGATAGAGGATAGGATAGGATAGAGGATAGAGTATAGGATAGGATAGAGGATAGGATAGGATAGAGGAGAGGATAGGATAGAGGATAGGATAGGATAGAGGATAGGGTAGGATAGAGGATAGGATAGGATAGGATAGAGGATAGGATAGGATAGAGGATAGAATAGGATACGATAGAGGATAGAATAGGATTGAGGAGCGTTTAGGATAGAGGATAGGATAGGATACGATAGAGGATATGATAGGATAGAGGATAGGATAGGATAGAGGATAGGATAGGATAGAGGATAGGATAGGATAGGATAGAGGATAGGATAGGATAGGATAGAGGATAGGATAGGATAGAGGATAGAGTATAGGATAGGATAGAGGATAGGATAGGATAGAGGAGAGGATAGGATAGAGGATAGGATAGGATAGAGGATAGGGTAGGATAGAGGATAGGATAGGATAGGATAGAGGATAGGATAGGATAGAGGATAGAATAGGATACGATAGAGGATAGGATAGGATAGGATAGAGGATAGGATAGGATAGAGGATAGAATAGGATACGATAGAGGATAGGATAGGATAGAGGATAGGATAGGATAGAGGATAGGATAGGATAGAGGATAGGATAGGATAGGATAGAGGATAGGATAGGATAGAGGATAGGATAGGATAGAGGATAGGATAGGTAATTGGATAGGATAGAGGATAGGATAAGTTAGAGGATAGTATAGGATAGAGGATAGGATAGGATAGAGGATAGGATAGGATAAAGGAGAGGATAGGATAGAGAATAGGATAGGATAGAGGATAGAATAGGATAGATGATAGGATAGGATAGAGAATAGAATAGGATAGAGGATAGGATAGGATAGAGGATAGGATAGAGGATAGGATAGGATAGAGGATAGGATAGCATAGAGGATAGGATAGGATGGAGGATAGGATAGGATAGAGGATAGGATAGAGGATAGGATAGGATAGAGGATAGGATAGGTAATTGGATAGGATAGAGTATAGGATAAGGTAGAGGATAGGATAGGATAGGATAGAGGATAGGATAGGATAGAGGATAGGATAGAGGATCGGATAGAGGATAGGATAGGATAGAGGAAAGGATAGGATAGAGGATAGGATAGGTAATTGGATAGGTTAGAGGATAGGATAAGGTAGAGGATAGTATAGGATAGAGGATAGGATAGGATAGAGGATCGGATAGAGGATAGTATAGGATAGAGGATCGGATAGAGGATAGGATAGGATAGAGGATAGGATAGGATAGAGGATAGAGTAGGATAGAGGATAGGATAGGATAAAGGATAGGATTGGATAGAGGATCGGATAGAGGATAGAACAGGATAGAGGATAGGATAGGATAGAGGATAGTATAGGATAGAGGATAGGATAGGATAGAGGATAGGGTAGGATAGAGGATAGGATAGGATAGAGGATAGGATAGAAGATCGGATAGAGGATAGGATAGGATAGAGGATAGGATAGGATAGAGGATCGGATAGAGGATAGGATAGGATAGAGGATCGGATAGAGGATAGGATAGGATAGAGGATAGGATAGGATAGAGGATAGAGTAGGATAGAGGATAGGATAGGATAAAGGATAGGATTGGATAGAGGATCGGATAGAGGATAGGATAGGATAGACGATAGTATAGGATAGAGGACAGGATAGAATAGAGGATAGGATAGGATAAAGGATAGGATAGGATAGAGGATAGGATAGGATAGGATAGAGGATAGGATAGGATAGAGGATAGAATAGGATACGATAGAGGATAGGATAGGATAGAGGATAGGATAGGATAGAGGATAGGATAGGATAGAGGATAGGATAGGATAGAGGATAGGATAGGATAGAGGATAGGATAGGATAGAGGATAGGATAGGATAGAGGATAGGATAGGTAATTGGATAGGATAGGATAGAGGATAGGATAGGATAGAGGATAGATTAGGATAGATGATAGGATAGGATAGAGGATAGGATAGGATAGAGGATAGGATAGAGGATCGGATAGAGGATAGGATAGGATAGAGGACAGGATAGGATAGAGGATAGGATAGGTAATTGGATAGGATAGAGGATAGGATAAGGTAGAGGATAGTATAGGATAGAGGATAGGATAGGATAGAGGATAGGATAGGATAGAGGATAGGATAGAGGATAGGATAGGATAGAGGATAGGAAAGGATAGAGGATAGGATGGGATAGAGGATAGGATAGGATAGAGGATAGGATAGGATAGAGGATAGGATAGGATAGAGGATAGGATAGGATAGAGGATAGGATAGAGGATCGGATAGAGGATAGGATAGGATAGAGGACAGGATAGGATAGAGGATAGGATAGGTAATTGGATAGGATAGAGGATAGGATAAGGTAGAGGATAGTATAGGATAGAGGATAGGATAGGATAGAGGATAGGATAGGATAAAGGATAGGATAGGATAGAGGATAGGATAGGATAGAGGATAGGATAGGATAGAGGATCGGATAGAGGATAGGATAGGATAGAGGATAGGGTAGGATAGAGGATAGAGTAGGATAGAGGATAGGATAGGATAAAGGATAGGATTGGATAGAGGATCGGATAGAGGATAGAAAAGGATAGAGGATAGGATAGGATAGACGATAGTATAGGATAGAGGACAGGATAGAATAGAGGATAGGATAGGATAAAGGATAGGATAGGATAGAGGATAGGATAGGATAGGATAGAGGATAGGATAGGATAGGATAGAGGATAGGATAGGATAGGATAGAGGATAGGATAGAGGATAGGAGAGGACAGAGGATCGGATAGAGGATAGGATAGGATAGAGGATAGGATGGGATAGAGGAAAGGATAGGATAGAAGATAGGATAGGATAGATGATAGGATAGGAAAGAGGGTAGGATAGGATAGAGGATAGACTATAGGATAGGATAGAGGATAGGATAGGATAGAGGAGAGGATAGGATAGAGGATACGATAGGATAGAGGATAGGATAGGATAGAGGATAGGATAGGATAGAGGATAGGATAGAGGATAGGATAGAGGATAGGATAGGATAGAGGAAAGGATAGGATAGAGGATAGGATAGGTAATTGGATAGGATAGAGGATAGGATAAGGTAGAGGATAGTATAGGATAGAGGATAGGATAGGATAGAGGATAGGATAGGATAAAGGATAGGATAGGATAGAGGATAGGATAGGATAGAGGATAGGATAGGATAGAGGATCGGATAGAGGATAGGATAGGATAGAGGATCGGATAGAGGATAGGATAGGATAGAGGATCGGATAGAGGATAGGATAGGATAGATGATAGGATAGGATAGAGGATAGAGTTGGATAGAGGATAGGATAGGATAAAGGATAGGATTGGATAGAGGATCGGATAGAGGATAGAATAGGATAGAGGATAGGATAGGATAGAGGATAGGATAGGATAGGATAGAGGATAGGATAGAGGATAGGATAGGACAGAGGATCGGATAGAGGATAGGATAGGATAGAGGATAGGATAGGATAGAGGAAAGGATAGGATAGAAGATAGGATAGGATAGATGATAGGATAGGAAAGGGGGTAGGATAGGATAGAGGATAGACTATAGGATAGGATAGAGGAGAGGATAGGATAGAGGATAGGATAGGATAGAGGATAGGATAGGATAGAGGATAGGATAGGATAGGATAGAGGATAGGATAGGATAGAGGATAGGATAGGATAGAGGATAGGATAGGATAGAGGATAGGATAATATAGGATAGAGGATAGAGTATAGGATAGGATAGAGGATAGGATAGGATAGAGGAGAGGATAGGATAGAGGATAGGATAGGATAGAGGATAGGATAGGATAGAGGATAGGATAGGATAGAGGATAGGATAGGATAGGATAGAGGAGAGGATAGGATAGAGGATAGGATAGGATAGAGGATAGGATAGGATAGAGGATAGGATAGGATAGGATAGAGGATAGGATAGTATAGAGGATAGAATACGATACGATAGAGGATAGGATAGGATAGAGGATAGGATAGGATAGAGGATAGGATAGGTAATTGGATAGGATAAAGGATAGGATAAGTTAGAGGATAGTATAGGATAGAGGATAGGATAGGATAGAGGATAGGATAGGATAAAGGATAGGATAGGATAGAGGATAGGATAGGGTAGAGGATAGAATAGGATAGATGATAGGATAGGATAGAGAATAGGATAGGATAGAGGATAGGATAGGATAGAGGATAGGATAGAGGATAGGATAGGATAGAGGATAGGAAAGGATAGAGGATAGGATGGGATAGAGGATAGGATAGGATAGACGATAGGATAGGATAGAGGATAGGATAGGATAGAGGATAGGATAGAGGATAGGATAGAGGATAGGATAGGATAGAGGAAAGGATAGGATAGAGGATAGGATAGGTAATTGGATAGGATAGAGGATAGGATAAGGTAGAGGATAGTATAGGATAGAGGATAGGATAGGATAGAGGATCGGATAGAGGATAGGATATGATAGAGGATAGGATAGGATAGAGGATAGGATAGAGGATAGGATAGGATAGAGGATCGGATAGAGGATAGGATAGGATAGAGGATAGGATAGGATAGAGGAAAGGATAGGATAGAAGATAGGATAGGATAGATGATAGGATAGGAAAGAGGGTAGGATAGGATAGAGGATAGAGTATAGGATAGGATAGAGGATAGGATAGGATAGAGGAGAGGATAGGATAGAGGATAGGATAGGATAGAGTATAGGATAGGATAGAGGATAGAATAGGATTGAGGAGCGTTTAGGATAGAGGATAGGATAGGATACGATAGAGGATATGATAGGATAGAGGATAGGATAGATGATAGGATAGGATAGAGGATAGAGTTGGATAGAGGATAGGATAGGATAAAGGATAGGATTGGATAGAGGATCGGATAGAGGATAGAATAGGATAGAGGATAGGATAGGATAGAGGATAGGATAGGATAGGATAGAGGATAGGATAGAGGATAGGATAGGACAGAGGATCGGATAGAGGATAGGATAGGATAGAGGATAGGATAGGATAGAGGAAAGGATAGGATAGAAGATAGGATAGGATAGATGATAGGATAGGAAAGAGGGTAGGATAGGATAGAGGATAGACTATAGGATAGGATAGAGGAGAGGATAGGATAGAGGATAGGATAGGATAGAGGATAGGATAGGATAGAGGATAGGATAGGATAGGATAGAGGATAGGATAGGATAGAGGATAGGATAGGATAGAGGATAGGATAATATAGGATAGAGGATAGAGTATAGGATAGGATAGAGGATAGGATAGGATAGAGGAGAGGATAGGATAGAGGATAGGATAGGATAGAGGATAGGATAGGATAGAGGATAGGATAGGATAGAGGATAGGATAGGATAGGATAGAGGAGAGGATAGGATAGAGGATAGGATAGGATAGAGGATAGGATAGGATAGAGGATAGGATAGGATAGGATAGAGGATAGGATAGTATAGAGGATAGAATACGATACGATAGAGGATAGGATAGGATAGAGGATAGGATAGGATAGAGGATAGGATAGGTAATTGGATAGGATAAAGGATAGGATAAGTTAGAGGATAGTATAGGATAGAGGATAGGATAGGATAGAGGATAGGATAGGATAAAGGATAGGATAGGATAGAGGATAGGATAGGGTAGAGGATAGAATAGGATAGATGATAGGATAGGATAGAGAATAGGATAGGATAGAGGATAGGATAGGATAGAGGATAGGATAGAGGATAGGATAGGATAGAGGATAGGAAAGGATAGAGGATAGGATGGGATAGAGGATAGGATAGGATAGACGATAGGATAGGATAGAGGATAGGATAGGATAGAGGATAGGATAGAGGATAGGATAGAGGATAGGATAGGATAGAGGAAAGGATAGGATAGAGGATAGGATAGGTAATTGGATAGGATAGAGGATAGGATAGAGGATAGGATAGAGGATAGGATAGGATAGAGGATCGGATAGAGGATAGGATAGGATAGAGTATAGGATAGGATAGAGGATAGGATAGGATAGAGGAGAGGATAGGATAGAGGATAGGATAGGATAGAGTATAGGATAGGATAGAGGATAGAATAGGATTGAGGAGCGTTTAGGATAGAGGATAGGATAGGATACGATAGAGGATATGATAGGATAGAGGATAGGATAGGATAGAGGATAGGATAGGATAGAGGATAGGATAGGATAGGATAGAGGATAGGATAGGATAGGATAGAGGATAGGATAGGATAGAGGATAGAGTATAGGATAGGATAGAGGATAGGATAGGATAGAGGAGAGGATAGGATAGAGGATAGGATAGGATAGAGGATAGGATAGGATAGAGGATAGGATAGGATAGGATAGAGGATAGGATAGGATAGAGGATAGAATAGGATACGATAGAGGATAGGATAGGATAGGATAGAGGATAGGATAGGATAGAGGATAGAATAGGATACGATAGAGGATAGGATAGGATAGAGGATAGGATAGGATAGAGGATAGGATAGGATAGAGGATAGGATAGGATAGAGGATAGGATAGGATAGAGGATAGGATAGGATAGAGGATAGGATAGGTAATTGGATAGGATAGAGGATAGGATAAGTTAGAGGATAGTATAGGATAGAGGATAGGATAGGATAGAGGATAGGATAGGATAAAGGAGAGGATAGGATAGAGGATAGGATAGGATAGAGGATAGAATAGGATAGATGATAGGATAGGAGAAAGAATAGAATAGGATACAGGATAGGATAGGATAGAGGATAGGATAGAGGATAGGATAGGATAGAGGATAGGAAAGGATAGAGGATAGGATGGGATAGAGGATAGGATAGGATAGAGGATAGGATAGCATAGAGGATAGGATAGGATGGAGGATAGGATAGGATAGAGGATAGGATAGAGGATAGGATAGGATAGAGGATAGGATAGGTAATTGGATAGGATAGAGTATAGGATAAGGTAGAGGATAGGATAGGATAGGATAGAGGATAGGATAGGATAGAGGATAGGATAGAGGATCGGATAGAGGATAGGATAGGATAGAGGATCGGATAGAGGATAGGATAGGATAGAGGATAGGATAGGTAATTGGATAGGATAGAGGATAGGATAAGTTAGATGATAGTATAGGATAGAGGATAGGATAGGATAAAGGATAGGATAGGATAGAGGATAGGATAGGATAGAGGATAGGATAGGATAGAGGATCGGATAGAGGATAGTATAGGATAGAGGATCGGATAGAGGATAGGATAGGATAGAGGATAGGATAGGATAGAGGATAGAGTAGGATAGAGGATAGGATAGGATAAAGGATAGGATTGGATAGAGGATCGGATAGAGGATAGAACAGGATAGAGGATAGGATAGGATAGAGGATAGTATAGGATAGAGGATAGGATAGGATAGGGGATAGGGTAGGATAGAGGATAGGATAGGATACAGGATAGGATAGAAGATCGGATAGAGGATAGGATAGGATAGAGGATAGGATAGGATAGAGGATCGGATAGAGGATAGGATAGGATAGAGGATCGGATAGAGGATAGGATAGGATAGAGGATAGGATAGGATAGAGGATAGAGTAGGATAGAGGATAGGATAGGATAAAGGATAGGATTGGATAGAGGATCGGATAGAGGATAGGATAGGATAGACGATAGTATAGGATAGAGGACAGGATAGAATAGAGGATAGGATAGGATAAAGGATAGGATAGGATAGAGGATAGGATAGGATAGGATAGAGGATAGGATAGGATAGAGGATAGAATAGGATACGATAGAGGATAGGATAGGATAGAGGATAGGATAGGATAGAGGATAGGATAGGATAGAGGATAGGATAGGATAGAGGATAGGATAGGATAGAGGATAGGATAGGATAGAGGATAGGATAGGATAGAGGATAGGATAGGATAGAGGATAGGATAGGTAATTGGATAGGATAGGATAGAGGATAGGATAGGATAGAGGATAGATTAGGATAGATGATAGGATAGGATAGAGAATAGGATAGGATAGAGGATAGGATAGGATAGAGGATAGGATAGAGGATAGGATAGGATAGAGGATAGGAAAGGATAGAGGATAGGATGGGATAGAGGATAGGATAGGATAGAGGATAGGATAGGATAGAGGATAGGATAGGATAGAGGATAGGATAGGATAGAGGATAGGATAGAGGATCGGATAGAGGATAGGATAGGATAGAGGACAGGATAGGATAGAGGATAGGATAGGTAATTGGATAGGATAGAGGATAGGATAGGATAGAGGATCGGATAGAGGATAGGATAGGATAGAGGATCGGATAGAGGATAGGATAGGATAGAGGATAGGGTAGGATAGAGGATAGAGTAGGATAGAGGATAGGATAGGATAAAGGATAGGATTGGATAGAGGATCGGATAGAGGATAGAATAGGATAGAGGATAGGATAGGATAGACGATAGTATAGGATAGAGGACAGGATAGAATAGAGGATAGGATAGGATAAAGGATAGGATAGGATAGGATAGAGGATAGGATAGGATAGGATAGAGGATAGGATAGGATAGGATAGAGGATAGGATAGGATAGGATAGAGGATAGGATAGAGGATAGGAGAGGACAGAGGATCGGATAGAGGATAGGATAGGATAGAGGATAGGATGGGATAGAGGAAAGGATAGGATAGAAGATAGGATAGGATAGATGATAGGATAGGAAAGAGGGTAGGATAGGATAGAGGATAGACTATAGGATAGGATAGAGGATAGGATAGGATAGAGGAGAGGATAGGATAGAGGATACGATAGGATAGAGGATAGGATAGGATAGAGGAAAGGATAGGATAGAGGACCGGATAGAGGATAGGATAGGATAGAGGATCGGATAGAGGATAGGATAGGATAGATGATAGGATAGGATAGAGGATAGAGTAGGATAGAGGATAGGATAGGATAAAGGATAGGATTGGATAGAGGATCGGATAGAGGATAGAATAGGATAGAGGATAGGATAGGATAGAGGATAGGATAGGATAGAGGATAGGATAGGATAGAGGATAGGATAGGATAGAGGATCGGATAGAGGATAGGATAGGATAGAGGATCGGATAGAGGATAGGATAGGATAGATGATAGGATAGGATAGAGGATAGAGTAGGATAGAGGATAGGATAGGATAAAGGATAGGATTGGATAGAGGATCGGATAGAGGATAGAATAGGATAGAGGATAGGATAGGATAGAGGATAGGATAGGATAGAGGAAAGGATAGGATAGAAGATAGGATAGGATAGATGATAGGATAGGAAAGAGGGTAGGATAGGATAGAGGATAGACTATAGGATAGGATAGAGGAGGATAGGATAGAGGATAGACTATAGGATAGGATAGAGGAGAGGATAGGATAGAGGATAGGATAGGATAGAGGATAGGATAGGATAGAGGATAGGATAGGATAGGATAGAGGATAGGATAGGATAGAGGATAGGATAGGATAGAGGATAGGATAGGATAGAGGATAGGATAATATAGGATAGAGGATAGAGTATAGGATAGGATAGAGGATAGGATAGGATAGAGGAGAGGATAGGATAGAGGATAGGATAGGATAGAGGATAGGATAGGATAGAGGATAGGATAGGATAGAGGATAGGATAGGATAGGATAGAGGAGAGGATAGAATAGAGGATAGGATAGGATAGAGGATAGGATAGGATAGAGGATAGGATAGGATAGGATAGAGGATAGGATAGGATAGAGGATAGAATACGATACGATAGAGGATAGGATAGGATAGAGGATAGGATAGGATAGAGGATAGGATAGGTAATTGGATAGGATAAAGGATAGGATAAGTTAGAGGATAGTATAGGATAGAGGATAGGATAGGATAGAGGATAGGATAGGATAAAGGATAGGATAGGATAGAGGATAGGATAGGGTAGAGGATAGAATAGGATAGATGATAGGATAGGATAGAGAATAGGATAGGATAGAGGATAGGATAGGATAGAGGATAGGATAGAGGATAGGATAGGATAGAGGATAGGAAAGGATAGAGGATAGGATGGGATAGAGGATAGGATAGGATAGACGATAGGATAGGATAGAGGATAGGATAGGATAGAGGATAGGATAGAGGATAGGATAGAGGATAGGATAGGATAGAGGATAGAGGATAGGATAGAGGATAGGATAGGACAGAGGATCGGATAGAAGATAGGATAGGATAGAGGATAGGATAGGATAGAGGATAGGATAGGATAGAGGATAGAATAGGATAGATGATATTATAGGATAGAGGATAGGATATGATAGAGTAAACGATATTATAGAGGATAGGATAGGATAGAGGATCGGATAGAGGATAGGATAGGATAGAGAATGGTATAGAGGATAGGATAGAGGATAGGATAGGATAGAGGATAGGATAGGATAGAGGATAGTATAGGATAGAGAATAGGATAGAATACAGGATAGGATAGGATAGGATAGAGGATAGGATAGAGGATAGGATAGGATAGAGGATCGGATAGAGGATCGGATAGAGGATAGGATAGGATAGAGGATAGGATAGGATAGAGGAAAGGATAGGATAGAAGATAGGATAGGATAGATGATAGGATAGGAAAGAGGGTAGGATAGGATAGAGGATAGAGTATAGGATAGGATAGAGGATAGGATAGGATAGAGGAGAGGATAGGATAGAGGATAGGATAGGATAGAGGATAGGATAGGATAGAGGATAGGATAGGATAGGATAGAGGATAGGATAGGATAGAGGATAGAATAGGATTGAGGAGCGTTTAGGATAGAGGATAGGATATGATAGAGGATAGGATAGGATACGATAGAGGATAGGATAGGATAGAGGATAGGATAGGATAGGATAGAGGATAGGATAGGATAGACGATAGAGTATAGGATAGGATAGAGGATAGGATAGGATAGAGGAGAGGATAGGATAGAGGATAGGATAGGATAGAGGATAGGATAGGATAGAGGATAGGATAGGTAATTGGATAGGATAGAGGATAGGATAAGTTAGAGGATAGTATAGGATAGAGGATAGGATAGGATAGAGGATAGGATAGGATAAAGGATAGGATAGGATAGGATAGGATAGATGATAGGATAGGATAGAGGATAGAGTAGGATAGAGGTTAGGATAGGATAAAGGATAGGATTGGATAGAGGATCGGATAGAGGATAGAATAGGATAGAGGATAGGATAGGATAGAGGATAGGATAGGATAGGATAGAGGATAGGATAGAGGATAGGATAGGACAGAGGATCGGATAGAGGATAGGATAGGATAGAGGATAGGATAGGATAGAGGAAAGGATAGGATAGAAGATAGGATAGGATAGATGATAGGATATGAAAGAGGGTAGGATAGGATAGAGGATAGAGTATAGGATAGGATAGAGGATAGGATAGGATAGAGGATAGGATAGGATAGAGGATAGGATAGGTAATTGGATAGGATAGGATAGAGGATAGGATAGGATAGAGGATAGATTAGGATAGATGATAGGATAGGATAGAGAATAGGATAGGATAGAGGATAGGATAGGATAGAGGATAGGATAGAGGATAGGATAGGATAGAGGATAGGAAAGGATAGAGGATAGGATGGGATAGAGGATAGGATAGGATAGAGGATAGGATAGGATAGAGGATAGGATAGGATAGAAGATAGGATAGGATAGAGGATAGGATAGAGGATCGGATAGAGGATAGGATAGGATAGAGGACAGGATAGGATAGAGGATAGGATAGGTAATTGGATAGGATAGAGGATAGGATAAGGTAGAGGATAGTATAGGATAGAGGATAGGATAGGATAGAGGATAGGATAGGATAAAGGATAGGATAGGATAGAGGATAGGATAGGATAGAGGATAGGATAGGATAGAGGATCGGATAGAGGATAGGATAGGATAGAGGATCGGATAGAGGATAGGATAGGATAGAGGATAGGGTAGGATAGAGGATAGAGTAGGATAGAGGATAGGATAGGATAAAGGATAGGATTGGATAGAGGATCGGATAGAGGATAGAATAGGATAGAGGATAGGATAGGATAGACGATAGTATAGGATAGAGGACAGGATAGAATAGAGGATAGGATAGGATAAAGGATAGGATAGGAAAGAGGATAGGATAGGATAGGATAGAGGATAGGATAGGATAGGATAGAGGATAGGATAGGATAGGGTAGAGGATAGGATAGAGGATAGGAGAGGACAGAGGATCGGATAGAGGATAGGATAGGATAGAGGATAGGATGGGATAGAGGAAAGGATAGGATAGAAGATAGGATAGGATAGATGATAGGATAGGAAAGAGGGTAGGATAGGATAGAGGATAGACTATAGGATAGGATAGAGGATAGGATAGGATAGAGGAGAGGATAGGATAGAGGATACGATAGGATAGAGGATAGGATAGGATAGAGGATAGGATAGGATAGAGGATAGGATAGAGGATAGGATAGAGGATAGGATAGGATAGGATAGAGGATAGGATAGGATAGAGGATAGAATAGGATTGAGGAGCGTTTAGGATAGAGGATAGGATATGATAGAGGATAGGATAGGATACGATAGAGGATAGGATAGGATAGAGGATAGGATAGGATAGGATAGAGGATAGGATAGGATAGAGGATAGAGTATAGGATAGGATAGAGGATAGGATAGGATAGAGGAGAGGATAGGATAGAGGATAGGATAGGATAGAGGATAGGATAGGATAGAGGATAGGATAGGTAATTGGATAGGATAGAGGATAGGATAAGTTAGAGGATAGTATAGGATAGAGGATAGGATAGGATAGAGGATAGGATAGGATAAAGGATAGGATAGGATAGGATAGGATAGATGATAGGATAGGATAGAGGATAGAGTAGGATAGAGGATAGGATAGGATAAAGGATAGGATTGGATAGAGGATCGGATAGAGGATAGAATAGGATACAGGATAGGATAGGATAGAGGATAGGATAGGATGGGATAGAGGATAGGATAGAGGATAGGATAGGACAGAGGATCGGATAGAGGATAGGATAGGATAGAGGATAGGATAGGATAGAGGAAAGGATAGGATAGAAGATAGGATAGGATAGATGATAGGATAGGAAAGAGGGTAGGATAGGATAGAGGATAGACTATAGGATAGGATAGGGGAGAGGATAGGATAGAGGATAGGATAGGATAGAGGATAGGATAGGATAGAGGATAGGATAGGATAAAGGATAGGATAGGATAGAGGATAGGATAGGATAGAGGATAGGATAGGTTAGAGGATAGGATAGGATACAGGATAGGATAGAGGATAGGATAGGTAATTGGATAGGATAGAGTATAGGATAAGGTAGAGGATAGGATAGGATAGAGGATATAATAGGGTAGAGGATAGGATAGGATAGAGGATAGGATAGGAAAGAGGATAGGATGGGATAGAAGATAGGATAGGATAGATGATAGGATAGGAAAGAGGGTAGGATAGGATAGAGGATAGACTATAGGATAGGATAGAGGATAGGATAGGATAGAGGAGAGGATAGGATAGAGGATACGATAGGATAGAGGATAGGATAGGATAGAGGATAGGATAGAGGATAGGATAGAGGATAGGATAGGATAGAGGATAGGATAGGATAGAGGATAGGATAGGATAGGATAGAGGATAGGATAGGATAGAGGATAGAATAGGATTGAGGAGCGTTTAGGATAGAGGATAGGATATGATAGAGGATAGGATAGGATACGATAGAGGATAGGATAGGATAGAGGATAGGATAGGATAGGATAGAGGATAGGATAGGATAGAGGATAGAGTATAGGATAGGATAGAGGATAGGATAGGATAGAGGAGAGGATAGGATAGAGGATAGGATAGGATAGAGGATAGGATAGGATAGAGGATAGGATAGGTAATTGGATAGGATAGAGGATAGGATAAGTTAGAGGATAGTATAGGATAGAGGATAGGATAGGATAGAGGATAGGATAGGATAAAGGATAGGATAGGATAGGATAGGATAGATGATAGGATAGGATAGAGGATAGGATAGGATGGGATAGAGGATAGGATAGAGGATAGGATAGGACAGAGTATCGGATAGAGGATAGGATAGGATAGAGGATAGGATAGGATAGAGGATAGGATAGGATAGAGGAAAGGATAGGATAGAAGATAGGATAGGATAGATGATAGGATAGGAAAGAGGGTAGGATAGGATAGAGGATAGAGTATAGGATAGGATAGAGGATAGGATAGGATAGAGGAGAGGATAGGATAGAGGATAGGATAGGATAGAGGATAGGATAGGATAGAGGATAGGATAGGATAGGATAGAGGATAGGATAGGATAGAGGATAGAATAGGATTGAGGAGCGTTTAGGATAGAGGATAGGATATGATAGAGGATAGGATAGGATACGATAGAGGATAGGATAGGATAGAGGATAGGATAGGATAGGATAGAGGATAGGATAGGATAGACGATAGAGTATAGGATAGGATAGAGGATAGGATAGGATAGAGGAGAGGATAGGATAGAGGATAGGATAGGATAGAGGATAGGATAGGATAGAGGATAGGATAGGTAATTGGATAGGATAGAGGATAGGATAAGTTAGAGGATAGTATAGGATAGAGGATAGGATAGGATAGAGGATAGGATAGGATAAAGGATAGGATAGGATAGGATAGGATAGATGATAGGATAGGATAGAGGATAGAGTAGGATAGAGGTTAGGATAGGATAAAGGATAGGATTGGATAGAGGATCGGATAGAGGATAGAATAGGATAGAGGATAGGATAGGATAGAGGATAGGATAGGATAGGATAGAGGATAGGATAGAGGATAGGATAGGACAGAGGATCGGATAGAGGATAGGATAGGATAGAGGATAGGATAGGATAGAGGAAAGGATAGGATAGAAGATAGGATAGGATAGATGATAGGATATGAAAGAGGGTAGGATAGGATAGAGGATAGAGTATAGGATAGGATAGAGGATAGGATAGGATAGAGGATAGGATAGGATAGAGGATAGGATAGGTAATTGGATAGGATAGGATAGAGGATAGGATAGGATAGAGGATAGATTAGGATAGATGACAGGATAGGATAGAGAATAGGATAGGATAGAGGATAGGATAGGATAGAGGATAGGATAGAGGATAGGATAGGATAGAGGATAGGAAAGGATAGAGGATAGGATGGGATAGAGGATAGGATAGGATAGAGGATAGGATAGGATAGAGGATAGGATAGGATAGAAGATAGGATAGGATAGAGGATAGGATAGAGGATCGGATAGAGGATAGGATAGGATAGAGGACAGGATAGGATAGAGGATAGGATAGGTAATTGGATAGGATAGAGGATAGGATAAGGTAGAGGATAGTATAGGATAGAGGATAGGATAGGATAGAGGATAGGATAGGATAAAGGATAGGATAGGATAGAGGATAGGATAGGATAGAGGATAGGATAGGATAGAGGATCGGATAGAGGATAGGATAGGATAGAGGATCGGATAGAGGATAGGATAGGATAGAGGATAGGGTAGGATAGAGGATAGAGTAGGATAGAGGATAGGATAGGATAAAGGATAGGATTGGATAGAGGATCGGATAGAGGATAGAATAGGATAGAGGATAGGATAGGATAGACGATAGTATAGGATAGAGGACAGGATAGAATAGAGGATAGGATAGGATAAAGGATAGGATAGGATAGAGGATAGGATAGGATAGGATAGAGGATAGGATAGGATAGGATAGAGGATAGGATAGGATAGGATAGAGGATAGGATAGAGGATAGGAGAGGACAGAGGATCGGATAGAGGATAGGATAGGATAGAGGATAGGATGGGATAGAGGAAAGGATAGGATAGAAGATAGGATAGGATAGATGATAGGATAGGAAAGAGGGTAGGATAGGATAGAGGATAGACTATAGGATAGGATAGAGGATAGGATAGGATAGAGGAGAGGATAGGATAGAGGATACGATAGGATAGAGGATAGGATAGGATAGAGGATAGGATAGGATAGAGGATAGGATAGAGGATAGGATAGAGGATAGGATAGGATAGAGGATAGGATAGGATAGAGGATAGGATAGGATAGGATAGAGGATAGGATAGGATAGAGGATAGAATAGGATTGAGGAGCGTTTAGGATAGAGGATAGGATATGATAGAGGATAGGATAGGATACGATAGAGGATAGGAAAGGATAGAGGATAGGATAGGATAGGATAGAGGATAGGATAGGATAGAGGATAGAGTATAGGATAGGATAGAGGATAGGATAGGATAGAGGAGAGGATAGGATAGAGGATAGGATAGGATAGAGGATAGGATAGGATAGAGGATAGGATAGGTAATTGGATAGGATAGAGGATAGGATAAGTTAGAGGATAGTATAGGATAGAGGATAGGATAGGATAGAGGATAGGATAGGATAAAGGATAGGATAGGATAGGATAGGATAGGATAGATGATAGGATAGGATAGAGGATAGAGTAGGATAGAGGATAGGATAGGATAAAGGATAGGATTGGATAGAGGATCGGATAGAGGATAGAATAGGATACAGGATAGGATAGGATAGAGGATAGGATAGGATGGGATAGAGGATAGGATAGAGGATAGGATAGGACAGAGGATCGGATAGAGGATAGGATAGGATAGAGGATAGGATAGGATAGAGGAAAGGATAGGATAGAAGATAGGATAGGATAGATGATAGGATAGGAAAGAGGGTAGGATAGGATAGAGGATAGGATAGAGGATAGGATAGGTAATTGGATAGGATAGAGTATAGGATAAGGTAGAGGATAGGATAGGATAGAGGATATAATAGGGTAGAGGATAGGATAGGATAGAGGATAGGATAGGAAAGAGGATAGGATAGGATAGAGGGTAGGATAGGATAGAGGATAGGATAGAGGATAGGATAGGATAGAGGATAGGATAGGATAGAGGATGGGATAGGATACAGGATAGGATATGATAGAGGATAGGATAGGACAGAGGATCGGATAGACGATAGGATAGGATAGAGGATCTTATAGAGGATAGGATTGGATAGAGGATAGGATAGGATAGAGGATAGAGTAGGATAGAGGATAGGATAGGATAAAGGATAGGATTGGATAGAGGATCGGATAGAGGATAGAATAGGATAGAGGATAGGATAGGATAGAGGATAGTATGGGATAGAGGATAGGATAGAATAGAGGATAGGATAGGATAAAGGATAGGATAGGATAGAGGATAGGATAGGATAGGATAGAGGATAGGATAGGATAGGATAGAGGATAGGATAGGAAAGAGGGTAGGATAGGATAGAGGATAGACTATAGGATAGGATAGAGGATAGGATAGGATAGAGTATAGACTATAGGATAGGATAGAGGATAGGATAGGATAGAGGAGAGGATAGGATAGAAGATAGGATAGGATGGATGATAGGATAGGAAAGAGGGTAGGATAGGATAGAGGATAGAGTATAGGATAGGATAGAGGATAGGATAGGATAGAGGAGAGGATAGGATAGAGGATAGGATAGGATAGAGGATAGGATAGGATAGAGGATAGGATAGGATAGGATAGAGGATAGGATAGGATAGAGGATAGAATAGGATTGAGGAGCGTTTAGGATAGAGGATAGGATATGATAGAGGATAGGATAGGATACGATAGAGGATAGGATAGGATAGAGGATAGGATAGGATAGAGGATAGGATAGGATAGAGGATAGGATAGGATAGAGGATAGGATAGGATAGAGGATAGGATAGGATAGGATAGAGGATAGGATAGGATAGGATAGAGGATAGGATAGGATAGGATAGAGGATAGGATAGGATAGGATAGAGGATAGGATAGGATAGAGGATAGAGTATAGGATAGGATAGAGGATAGTATAGGATAGAGGATAGGATAGGATAGAGGATAGAGTAGGATAGAGGATAGGATAGGATAAAGGATAGGATTGGATAGAGGATCGGATAGAGGATAGGATAGGATAGAGCATAGGATAGGATAGATGATATTATAGGATAGAGGATAGGATATGATAGAGTAAACGATATTATAGAGGATAGGATAGGATACAGGATCGGATAGAGGATAGGATAGGATAGAGGATGGTATAGAGGATAGGATAGAGGATAGGATAGGATAGAGGATAGGACAGGAACGAGGATAGGATAGGATACGATAGAGGATAGGATAGATGATAGGATAGGATAGAGGATCTGATAGAGGATACGATCGGATAGAGGATAGGATAGGATAGAGGATCGGATAGGTAATTGGATAGGATAGGGGAGAGGATAAGGTGGAGGCTAGTATAGGATAGAGGATCTGATAGAGGATAGGATAGGATGGAGGATAGGATAGGATCGAGGATAGGATAGGTAATTGGATAGGATAGAGGATAGGATAAGGTAGAGGATAGTATAGGATAGAGGATAGGATAGAGGATCGGATAGGATAGGATAGAGGATAGGATAGAGGATAGGGTAGAGGATCGGATAGAGGATAGGATAGGATAGAGGAAAGGATAGGATAGAGGATAGGATAGGTAATTGGATAGGATAGAGGATAGGATAAGTTAGAGGATAGTATAGGATAGAGGATAGGATAGGATAGAGGATAGGATAGGATAAAGGATAGGATAGTATAGAGGATAGGATAGGATAGAGGATAGAATAGGATAGATGATAGGATAGGATAGAGAATAGGATAGGATAGAGGATAGGATAGGATAGAGGATAGGATAGGATAGAGGATAGGATAGGATAGAGGATAGGATAGGATAGATAATAGGATAGGATAGAGGATAGGATAGAGGATAGGATAGAGGATCGGATAGAGGATAGGATAGGATAGAGGAAAGGATAGGATAGAGGATAGGATAGGTAATTGGATAGAATAGAGGATAGGATAAGGTAGAGGATAGTATAGGATAGAGGATAGGATGGGATAGAGGATAGGATAGGATAAAGGATAGGATAGGACAGATGATAGGATAGGATAGAGAATACGATAGGATACAGGATAGGATAGGATAGAGGATAGGATAGAGGATAGGATAGGATAGAGGATAGGATAGGATAGAGGATAGGAAAGGATAGAGGATAGGATGGGGTAGAGGATAGGATAGGATAGAGGATAGGATAGGATAGAGGATAGGATAGGATAGAGGATAGGATAGGAAAGAGGATAGGATAGAGGATAGGATAGGATAGAGGATAGGATAGGATAGACGATAGGATAGGATAGAGGATAGGATAGGTAATTGGATAGGATACAGGATAGAGTAGGATAGAGGATAGGATAGAGGAGAGGATAGGATAGAGGATAGGATAGGATAGAGGATAGGATAGGATAGAGGATAGGATAGGTAATTGGATAGGATAGAGGATAGGATAAGGTAGAGGATAGTATAGGATAGAGGATAGGATAGGATAGAGGATAGGATAGGATAAAGGATAGGATAGGATAGAGGATAGGATAGAGGATAGAATAGGATAGATGATAGGATAGGATAGAGAATAGGATAGGATAGAGGATAGGATAGGTTAGAGGATAGGATAGAGGATAGGATAGAGGATAGGATAGGATAGAGGATAGGAAAGGATAGAGGATAGGATGGGATAGAGGATAGGATAGGATAGAGGATAGGATAGGATAGAGGATAGGATAGGATAGAGTATAGGATAGGATAGAGGATAGGATAGGATAGAGGATAGGATAGGTAATTGGATAGGATAGAGGATAGAGTAGGATAGAGGATAGGATAGAGGAGAGGATAGGATAGAGGATAGGATAGGATAGAGGATAGGATAGGATAGAGGATAGTATAGGATAGAGGATAGGATAGAATAGAGGATAGGATAAGATAAAGGATAGGATAGGATAGAGGATAGGATAGGATAGGATAGAGGATAGGATAGGATAGGATAGGATAGGATAGAGGATAGGATAGGATAGGATAGAGGATAGGATAGGATAGGATAGAGGATAGGATAGAGGATAGGATAGGACAGAGGATCGGATAGAGGATAGGATAGGATAGAGGATAGGATATGATAGAGTAAACGATATTATAGAGGATAGGATAGGACAGAGGATCGGATAGAGGATAGGATAGGATAGAGGATGGCATAGAGGATAGGATAGAGGATAGGATAGGATAGAGGATAGGATAGGAAAGAGGATAGGATAGGATACGATAGAGGATAGGATAGATGATAGGATAGGATAGAGGATCTGATAGAGGATACGATCGGATAGAGGATCGGATAGAGGATAGGATAGGATAGAGGATCGGATAGAGGATAGGATAGGATAGAGGATAGGATAGGATAGAGGATAGAGTAGGATAGAGGATAGGATAGGATAAAGGATAGGATTGGATAGAGGATCGGATAGAGGATAGAATAGGATAGAGGATAGGATAGGATAGAGGATATTATAGGATAGAGGATAGGATAGAATAGAGGATAGGATAGGATAAAGTATAGGATAGGATAGAGGATAGGATAGGATAGGATAGAGGATAGGATAGGATAGAGGATAGGATAGGATAAAGGATAGGATAGGATAGAGGATAGGATAAGATAGAGGATAGGATAGGATAGAGGATCGGATAGAGGATAGGATAGGATAGAGGATCGGATAGAGGATAGGATAGGATAGAGGATCGGATAGAGGATAGGATAGGATAGAGGGTAGGATAGGATAGAGGATAGAGTAGGATAGAGGATAGGATAGGATAAAGGATAGGATTGGATAGAGGATCGGATAGAGGATAGAATAGGATAGAGGATAGGATAGGATAGAGGATAGTATAGGATAGAGGATAGGATAGAATAGAGGATAGGATAGGATAAAGGATAGGATAGGATAGAGGATAGGATAGGATAGGATAGAGGATAGGATAGAAGATAGGATAGGATAGATGATAGGATAGGAAAGAGGGTAGGATAGGATAGAGGATAGACTATAGGATAGGATAGAGTATAGGATAGGATAGAGGAGAGGATAGGATAGATGATACGATAGGATAGAGGATAGGATAGGATAGAGGATAGAATAGGATAGATGATATTATAGGATAGAGGATAGGATATGATAGAGTAAACGATATTATAGAGGATAGGATAGGATGGAGGATCGGATAGAGGATAGGATAGGATAGAGGATGGTATAGAGGATAGGATAGAGGATAGGATAGGATAGAGGATAGGATAGGAAAGAGGATAGGATAGGATACGATAGAGGATAGGATAGATGATAGGATAGGATAGAGGATAGGATAGGATGGAGGATAGGATAGGATAGAGGATAGGATAGAGGATAGGATAGGATAGAGGATAGGATAGGTAATTGGATAGGATAGAGTATAGGATAAGGTAGAGGATAGGATAGGATAGGATAGAGGATAGGATAGGATAGAGGATAGGATAGGATAGAGGATAGTATAGGATAGAGGATAAGATAGAATAGAGGATAGGATAGGATAGAGGATAGGATAGGATAGAGGATAGGATAGGATAGGATAGAGGATAGGATAGGATAGAGGATAGGATAGGATAAAGGATAGGATAGGATAGAGGATAGGATAGGATAGAGGATAGGATAGGATAGAGGATCGGATAGAGGATAGGATAGGATAGAGGATCGGATAGAGGATAGGATAGGATAGAGGATCGGATAGAGGATAGGATAGGATAGAGGATAGGATAGGATAGAGGATAGAGTAGGATAGAGGATAGGATAGGATAAAGGATAGGATTGGATAGAGGATCGGATAGAGGATAGAATAGGATAGAGGATAGGATAGGATAGAGGATAGTATAGGATAGAGGATAGGATAGAATAGAGGATAGGATAGGATAAAGGATAGGATAGGATAGAGGATAGGATAAGACAGAGGATCGGATAGAGGATAGGATAGGATAGAGGATAGGATAGGATAGAGGAAAGGATAGGATAGAAGATAGGATAGGATAGATGATAGGATAGGAAAGAGGGTAGGATAGGATAGAGGATAGACCATAGGATAGGATAGAGGATAGGATAGGATAGAGGAGAGGATAGGATAGATGATACGATAGGATAGAGGATAGGATAGGATAGAGGATAGAATAGGATAGATGATATTGTAGGATAGAGGATAGGATATGATAGAGTAAACGATATTATAGAGGATAGGATAGGATGGAGGATCGGATAGAGGATAGGATAGGATAGAGGATGGTATAGAGGATAGGATAGAGGATAGGATAGGATAGAGGATAGGATAGGAAAGAGGATAGGATAGGATAGGATAAAGGATAGGATAGGATAGGATAGGATAGGATAGGATAGGATAGGAAAGAGGATAGGATAGGATAGGATAGAGGATAGGATAGATGATAGGATAGGATAGAGGATAGGATAGGATAGAGGATAGGATATGATAGAGTAAACGATATTATAGAGGATAGGATAGGGTAGAGGATCGGATAGAGGATAGGATAGGATAGAGGATGGCATAGAGGATAGGATAGAGGATAGGATAGGATAGAGGATAGGATAGGAAAGAGGATAGGATAGGATACGATAGAGGATAGGATAGATGATAGGATAGGATAGAGGATCTGATAGAGGATACGATCGGATAGAGGATAGGATAGGATAGAGGATCGGATAGGTAATTGGATAGGATAGGGGAGAGGATAAGGTAGAGACTAGTATAGGATAGAGGATCTGATAGAGGATAGGATAGGATGGAGGATAGGATAGGATCGAGGATAGGATAGGTAATTGGATAGGATAGAGGATAGGATATGGTAGAGGATAGTATAGGATAGAGGATAGGATAGAGGATCGGATAGGATAGGATAGAGGATAGGATAGAGGATACGATAGAGCATCGGATAGAGGATAGGATAGGATAGAGGAAAGGATAGGATAGAGGATAGGATAGGTAATTGGATAGGTTAGAGGATAGGATAAGTTAGAGGATAGTATAGGATAGAGGATAGGATAGGATAGAGGATAGGATAGGATAAAGGATAGGATAGGATAGAGGATAGGATAGGATAGAGGATAGAATAGGTTAGATGATAGGATAGGATAGAGAATAGGATAGGATAGAGGATAGGATAGGATAGAGGATAGGATAGAGGATAGGATAGGATAGAGGATGTGGAAGGTAGATTAAGGAATGAAATTACAATGCTGGATGAGTGCAAACAATTTGTAAGCGATCTGTATGGGAGTGTGATGCAGAGAAAGGAATGAATGAAATTAAAGTGCTGGATGAGCGAAACAATAGGTAAGCGTGTTGTATGAGCGTGGAAGGTAGACGAATCAATGAAAGTACAATGTTGGATGAGTGCAAACAATCTGTAAGCGTTCTGTATGAGGGTGCGATGCAGAGAAAGGAATGAAATTAAAGTGTTGGATGAGTGTGAAAAATTAGTAAGAGTGATGTATGAGGGTCGAAGGCAGATGAATGAATGAAGGAACGAAATTAAAATGGTAGATGCGTGCGAACAATTTGTGAGAGTTTGAGTGAGTGAGGAGCGCAGTGGAATGAATGGAATAAAAGTAAGAATGTAACGGTAAAGATAATAAAAACGAAGAATAACCTACTAAGAGAGCGGCAAGAGAGAAGAGTGTAAGAGAGGAAGAGATGCATGTGTTAAGAGCGGAGAAACAAACAATATGTCAATGTAAGAAGTGTATTGCGAAAGGATATGTAATTGTAATGGTAATTGTAATGATTGTACAAGAAATTGATAAATAAAGAGGAAATTTTAATACAAAAAAAAAAAAGGATAGGATAGAGGATAGGAAAGGATAGAGGATAGGATGGGATAGAGGATAGGATAGGATAGAGGATAGGATAGGATAGAGGATAGGATAGGATAGAGGATAGGATATAGGATCGGATAGAGGATAGGATAGGATAGAGGAAAGGATAGGATAGAGGATAGGATAGGTAATTGGATAGGATAGAGGATAGGATAAGGTAGAGGATAGTATAGGATAGAGGATAGGATAGGATAGAGGATAGGATAGGATAGGATAGAGGATCGGATAGAGGATAGGATAGGATAGAGGATCGGATAGAGGATAGGATAGGATAGAGGATAGGATAGGATAGAGGATAGGATAGGATAGGATAGAGGATAGGATAGGATAGAGGATAGAGTATAGGATAGGATAGAGGATAGGATAGGATAGAGGAGAGGATAGGATAGAGGATAGGATAGGATAGAGGATAGGATAGGATAGAGGATAGGATAGGATAGGATAGAGGATAGGATAGGATAGAGGATAGAATAGGATACGATAGAGGATAGGATAGGATAGGATAGAGGATAGGATAGGATAGAGGATAGAATAGGATACGATAGAGGATAGGATAGGATAGAGGATAGGATAGGATAGAGGATAGGATAGGATAGAGGATAGGATAGGATAGAGGATAGGATAGGATAGAGGATAGGATAGGTAATTGGATAGGATAGAGGATAGGATAAGTTAGAGGATAGTATAGGATAGAGGATAGGATAGGATAGAGGATAGGATAGGATAAAGGAGAGGATAGGATAGAGGATAGGATAGGATAGAGGATAGAATAGGATAGAGGATAGGATAGGATAGAGGATAGGATAGAGGATAGGATAGGATAGAGGATAGGAAAGGATAGAGGATAGGATGGGATAGAGGATAGGATAGGATAGAGGATAGGATAGCATAGAGGATAGGATAGGATGGAGGATAGGATAGGATAGAGGATAGGATAGAGGATAGGATAGGATAGAGGATAGGATAGGTAATTGGATAGGATAGAGTATAGGATAAGGTAGAGGATAGGATAGGATAGGATAGAGGATAGGATAGGATAGAGGATAGGATAGGATAGAGGATAGGATAGAGGATCGGATAGAGGATAGGATAGGATAGAGGATAGGATAGGATAGAGGATAGGATAGGTAATTGGATAGGATAGAGGATAGGATAAGTTAGAGGATAGTATAGGATAGAGGATAGGATAGGATAAAGGATAGGATAGGATAGAGGATAGGATAGGATAGAGGATAGGATAGGATAGAGGATCGGATAGAGGATAGTATAGGATAGAGGATCGGATAGAGGATAGGATAGGATAGAGGATAGGATAGGATAGAGGATAGAGTAGGATAGAGGATAGGATAGGATAAAGGATAGGATTGGATAGAGGATCGGATAGAGGATAGAACAGGATAGAGGATAGGATAGGATAGAGGATAGTATAGGATAGAGGATAGGATAGGATAGAGGATAGGGTAGGATAGAGGATAGGATAGGATAGAGGATAGGATAGAAGATCGGATAGAGGATAGGATAGGATAGAGGATCGGATAGAGGATAGGATAGGATAGAGGATCGGATAGAGGATAGGATAGGATAGAGGATAGGATAGGATAGAGGATAGAGTAGGATAGAGGATAGGATAGGATAAAGGATAGGATTGGATAGAGGATCGGATAGAGGATAGGATAGGATAGACGATAGTATAGGATAGAGGACAGGATAGAATAGAGGATAGGATAGGATAAAGGATAGGATAGGATAGAGGATAGGATAGGATAGGATAGGGGATAGGATAGGATAGAGGATAGAATAGGATACGATAGAGGATAGGATAGGATAGAGGATAGGATAGGATAGAGGATAGGATAGGATAGAGGATAGGATAGGATAGAGGATAGGATAGGATAGAGGATAGGATAGGATAGAGGATAGGATAGGATAGAGGATAGGATAGGATAGAGGATAGGATAGGATAGAGGATAGGATAGGTAATTGGATAGGATAGGATAGAGGATAGGATAGGATAGAGGATAGATTAGGATAGATGATAGGATAGGATAGAGAATAGGATAGGATAGAGGATAGGATAGGATAGAGGATAGGATAGAGGATAGGATAGGATAGAGGATAGGAAAGGATAGAGGATAGGATGGGATAGAGGATAGGATAGGATAGAGGATAGGATAGGATAGAGGATAGGATAGGATAGAGGATAGGATAGGATAGAGGATAGGATAGAGGATCGGATAGAGGATAGGATAGGATAGGTAATTGGATAGGATAGAGGATAGGATAAGGTAGAGGATAGTATAGGATAGAGGATAGGATAGGATAGAGGATAGGATAGGATAAAGGATAGGATAGGATAGAGGATAGGATAGGATAGAGGATAGGATAGGATAGAGGATCGGATAGAGGATAGGATAGGATAGAGGATCGGATAGAGGATAGGATAGGATAGAGGATAGGGTAGGATAGAGGATAGAGTAGGATAGAGGATAGGATAGGATAAAGGATAGGATTGGATAGAGGATCGGATAGAGGATAGAATAGGATAGAGGATAGGATAGGATAGACGATAGTATAGGATAGAGGACAGGATAGAATAGAGGATAGGATAGGATAAAGGATAGGATAGGATAGAGGATAGGATAGGATAGGATAGAGGATAGGATAGGATAGGATAGAGGATAGGATAGGATAGGATAGAGGATAGGATAGAGGATAGGAGAGGACAGAGGATCGGATAGAGGATAGGATAGGATAGAGGATAGGATGGGATAGAGGAAAGGATAGGATAGAAGATAGGATAGGATAGATGATAGGATAGGAAAGAGGGTAGGATAGGATAGAGGATAGACTATAGGATAGGATAGAGGATAGGATAGGATAGAGGAGAGGATAGGATAGAGGATACGATAGGATAGAGGATAGGATAGGATAGAGGAAAGGATAGGATAGAGGATCGGATAGAGGATAGGATAGGATAGAGGATCGGATAGAGGATAGGATAGGATAGATGATAGGATAGGATAGAGGATAGAGTAGGATAGAGGATAGGATAGGATAAAGGATAGGATTGGATAGAGGATCGGATAGAGGATAGAATAGGATAGAGGATAGGATAGGATAGAGGATAGGATAGGATAGAGGATAGGATAGGATAGAGGATAGGATAGCATAGAGGATAGGATAGGATGGAGGATAGGATAGGATAGAGGATAGGATAGAGGATAGGATAGGATAGAGGATAGGATAGGTAATTGGATAGGATAGAGTATAGGATAAGGTAGAGGATAGGATAGGATAGGATAGAGGATAGGATAGGATAGAGGATAGAGGATAGAGTATAGGATAGGATAGAGGATAGGATAGGATAGAGGAGAGGATAGGATAGAGGATAGGATAGGATAGAGGATAGGATAGGATAGAGGATAGGATAGGATAGGATAGAGGATAGGATAGGATAGAGGATAGAATAGGATACGATAGAGGATAGGATAGGATAGGATAGAGGATAGGATAGGATAGAGGATAGAATAGGATACGATAGAGGATAGGATAGGATAGAGGATAGGATAGGATAGAGGATAGGATAGGATAGAGGATAGGATAGGATAGAGGATAGGATAGGATAGAGGATAGAATAGGATACGATAGAGGATAGGATAGGATAGGATAGAGGATAGGATAGGATAGAGGATAGAATAGGATACGATAGAGGATAGGATAGGATAGAGGATAGGATAGGATAGAGGATAGGATAGGATAGAGGATAGGATAGGATAGGATAGAGGATAGGATAGGATAGAGGATAGGATAGGATAGAGGATAGGATAGGTAATTGGATAGGATAGAGGATAGGATAAGTTAGAGGATAGTATAGGATAGAGGATAGGATAGGATAGAGGATAGGATAGGATAAAGGAGAGGATAGGATAGAGGATAGGATAGGATAGAGGATAGAATAGGATAGATGATAGGATAGGATAGAGAATAGAATAGGATAGAGGATAGGATAGGATAGAGGATAGGATAGAGGATAGGATAGGATAGAGGATAGGAAAGGATAGAGGATAGGATGGGATAGAGGATAGGATAGGATAGAGGATAGGATAGCATAGAGGATAGGATAGGATGGAGGATAGGATAGGATAGAGGATAGGATAGAGGATAGGATAGGATAGAGGATAGGATAGGTAATTGGATAGGATAGAGTATAGGATAAGGTAGAGGATAGGATAGGATAGGATAGAGGATAGGATAGGATAGAGGATAGGATAGAGGATCGGATAGAGGATAGGATAGGATAGAGGATAGGATAGGATAGAGGATAGGATAGGTAATTGGATAGGATAGAGGATAGGATAAGTTAGAGGATAGTATAGGATAGAGGATAGGATAGGATAAAGGATAGGATAGGATAGAGGATAGGATAGGATAGAGGATAGGATAGGATAGAGGATCGGATAGAGGATAGTATAGGATAGAGGATCGGATAGAGGATAGGATAGGATAGAGGATAGGATAGGATAGAGGATAGAGTAGGATAGAGGATAGGATAGGATAAAGGATAGGATTGGATAGAGGATCGGATAGAGGATAGAACAGGATAGAGGATAGGATAGGATAGAGGATAGTATAGGATAGAGGATAGGATAGGATAGAGGATAGGGTAGGATAGAGGATAGGATAGGATAGAGGATAGGATAGAAGATCGGATAGAGGATAGGATAGGATAGAGGATAGGATAGGATAGAGGATCGGATAGAGGATAGGATAGGATAGAGGATCGGATAGAGGATAGGATAGGATAGAGGATAGGATAGGATAGAGGATAGAGTAGGATAGAGGATAGGATAGGATAAAGGATAGGATTGGATAGAGGATCGGATAGAGGATAGGATAGGATAGACGATAGTATAGGATAGAGGACAGGATAGAATAGAGGATAGGATAGGATAAAGGATAGGATAGGATAGAGGATAGGATAGGATAGGATAGAGGATAGGATAGGATAGAGGATAGAATAGGATACGATAGAGGATAGGATAGGATAGAGGATAGGATAGGATAGAGGATAGGATAGGATAGAGGATAGGATAGGATAGAGGATAGGATAGGATAGAGGATAGGATAGGATAGAGGATAGGATAGGATAGAGGATAGGATAGGTAATTGGATAGGATAGGATAGAGGATAGGATAGGATAGAGGATAGATTAGGATAGATGATAGGATAGGATAGAGAATAGGATAGGATAGAGGATAGGATAGGATAGAGGATAGGATAGAGGATAGGATAGGATAGAGGATAGGAAAGGATAGAGGATAGGATGGGATAGAGGATAGGATAGGATAGAGGATAGGATAGGATAGAGGATAGGATAGGATAGAGGATAGGATAGGATAGAGGATAGGATAGAGGATCGGATAGAGGATAGGATAGGATAGAGGACAGGATAGGATAGAGGATAGGATAGGTAATTGGATAGGATAGAGGATAGGATAAGGTAGAGGATAGTATAGGATAGAGGATAGGATAGGATAGAGGATAGGATAGGATAAAGGATAGGATAGGATAGAGGATAGGATAGGATAGAGGATAGGATAGGATAGAGGATCGGATAGAGGATAGGATAGGATAGAGGATCGGATAGAGGATAGGATAGGATAGAGGATAGGGTAGGATAGAGGATAGAGTAGGATAGAGGATAGGATAGGATAAAGGATAGGATTGGATAGAGGATCGGATAGAGGATAGAATAGGATAGAGGATAGGATAGGATAGACGATAGTATAGGATAGAGGACAGGATAGAATAGAGGATAGGATAGGATAAAGGATAGGATAGGATAGAGGATAGGATAGGATAGGATAGAGGATAGGATAGGATAGGATAGAGGATAGGATAGGATAGGATAGAGGATAGGATAGAGGATAGGAGAGGACAGAGGATCGGATAGAGGATAGGATAGGATAGAGGATAGGATGGGATAGAGGAAAGGATAGGATAGAAGATAGGATAGGATAGATGATAGGATAGGAAAGAGGGTAGGATAGGATAGAGGATAGACTATAGGATAGGATAGAGGATAGGATAGGATAGAGGAGAGGATAGGATAGAGGATACGATAGGATAGAGGATAGGATAGGATAGAGGAAAGGATAGGATAGAGGATCGGATAGAGGATAGGATAGGATAGAGGATCGGATAGAGGATAGGATAGGATAGATGATAGGATAGGATAGAGGATAGAGTAGGATAGAGGATAGGATAGGATAAAGGATAGGATTGGATAGAGGATCGGATAGAGGATAGAATAGGATAGAGGATAGGATAGGATAGAGGATAGGATAGGATAGAGGATAGGATAGGATAGAGGATAGGATAGGATAGAGGATCGGATAGAGGATAGGATAGGATAGAGGATCGGATAGAGGATAGGATAGGATAGATGATAGGATAGGATAGAGGATAGAGTAGGATAGAGGATAGGATAGGATAAAGGATAGGATTGGATAGAGGATCGGATAGAGGATAGAATAGGATAGAGGATAGGATAGGATAGAGGATAGGATAGGATAGAGGAAAGGATAGGATAGAAGATAGGATAGGATAGATGATAGGATAGGAAAGAGGGTAGGATAGGATAGAGGATAGACTATAGGATAGGATAGAGGAGAGGATAGGATAGAGGATAGGATAGGATAGAGGATAGGATAGGATAGAGGATAGGATAGGATAGGATAGAGGATAGGATAGGATAGAGGATAGGATAGGATAGAGGATAGGATAATATAGGATAGAGGATAGAGTATAGGATAGGATAGAGGATAGGATAGGATAGAGGAGAGGATAGGATAGAGGATAGGATAGGATAGAGGATAGGATAGGATAGAGGATAGGATAGGATAGAGGATAGGATAGGATAGGATAGAGGAGAGGATAGGATAGAGGATAGGATAGGATAGGATAGAGGATAGGATAGGATAGAGGATAGAATACGATACGATAGAGGATAGGATAGGATAGAGGATAGGATAGGATAGAGGATAGGATAGGTAATTGGATAGGATAAAGGATAGGATAAGTTAGAGGATAGTATAGGATAGAGGATAGGATAGGATAGAGGATAGGATAGGATAAAGGATAGGATAGGATAGAGGATAGGATAGGGTAGAGGATAGAATAGGATAGATGATAGGATAGGATAGAGAATAGGATAGGATAGAGGATAGGATAGGATAGAGGATAGGATAGAGGATAGGATAGGATAGAGGATAGGAAAGGATAGAGGATAGGATGGGATAGAGGATAGGATAGGATAGACGATAGGATAGGATAGAGGATAGGATAGGATAGAGGATAGGATAGAGGATAGGATAGAGGATAGGATAGGATAGAGGATAGAGGATAGGATAGAGGATAGGATAGGACAGAGGATCGGATAGAAGATAGGATAGGATAGAGGATAGGATAGGATAGAGGATAGGATAGGATAGAGGATAGAATAGGATAGATGATATTATAGGATAGAGGATAGGATATGATAGAGTAAACGATATTATAGAGGATAGGATAGGATAGAGGATCGGATAGAGGATAGGATAGGATAGAGAATGGTATAGAGGATAGGATAGAGGATAGGATAGGATAGAGGATAGGATAGGATAGAGGATAGTATAGGATAGAGAATAGGATAGAATACAGGATAGGATAGGATAGGATAGAGGATAGGATAGAGGATAGGATAGGATAGAGGATCGGATAGAGGATCGGATAGAGGATAGGATAGGATAGAGGATAGGATAGGATAGAGGAAAGGATAGGATAGAAGATAGGATAGGATAGATGATAGGATAGGAAAGAGGGTAGGATAGGATAGAGGATAGAGTATAGGATAGGATAGAGGATAGGATAGGATAGAGGAGACGATAGGATAGAGGATAGGATAGGATAGAGGATAGGATAGGATAGAGGATAGGATAGGATAATATAGAGGATAGGATAGGATAGAGGATAGAATAGGATTGAGGAGCGTTTAGGATAGAGGATAGGATATGATAGAGGATAGGATAGGATACGATAGAGGATAGGATAGGATAGAGGATAGGATAGGATAGGATAGAGGATAGGATAGGATAGACGATAGAGTATAGGATAGGATAGAGGATAGGATAGGATAGAGGAGAGGATAGGATAGAGGATAGGATAGGATAGAGGATAGGATAGGATAGAGGATAGGATAGGTAATTGGATAGGATAGAGGATAGGATAAGTTAGAGGATAGTATAGGATAGAGGATAGGATAGGATAGAGGATAGGATAGGATAAAGGATAGGATTGGATAGAGGATCGGATAGAGGATAGGATAGGATAGAGGATAGAATAGGATAGATGATATTATAGGATAGAGGATAGGATATGATAGAGTAAACGATATTATAGAGGATAGGATAGGATAGAGGATCGGATAGAGGATAGGATAGGATAGAGAATGGTATAGAGGATAGGATAGAGGATAGGATAGGATAGAGGATAGGATAGGATAGAGGATAGTATAGGATAGAGAATAGGATAGAATACAGGATAGGATAGGATAGGATAGAGGATAGGATAGAGGATAGGATAGGATAGAGGATCGGATAGAGGATCGGATAGAGGATAGGATAGGATAGAGGATAGGATAGGATAGAGGAAAGGATAGGATAGAAGATAGGATAGGATAGATGATAGGATAGGAAAGAGGGTAGGATAGGATAGAGGATAGAGTATAGGATAGGATAGAGGATAGGATAGGATAGAGGAGAGGATAGGATAGAGGATAGGATAGGATAGAGGATAGGATAGGATAGAGGATAGGATAGGATAGGATAGAGGATAGGATAGGATAGAGGATAGAATAGGATTGAGGAGCGTTTAGGATAGAGGATAGGATATGATAGAGGATAGGATAGGATACGATAGAGGATAGGATAGGATAGAGGATAGGATAGGATAGGATAGAGGATAGGATAGGATAGACGATAGAGTATAGGATAGGATAGAGGATAGGATAGGATAGAGGAGAGGATAGGATAGAGGATAGGATAGGATAGAGGATAGGATAGGATATAGGATAGGATAGGTAATTGGATAGGATAGAGGATAGGATAAGTTAGAGGATAGTATAGGATAGAGGATAGGATAGGATAGAGGATAGGATAGGATAGAGGATAGGATAGAGGATAGGATAGGACAGAGGATCGGATAGAGGATAGGATAGGATAGAGGATAGGATAGGATAGAGGAAAGGATAGGATAGAAGATAGGATAGGATAGATGATAGGATATGAAAGAGGGTAGGATAGGATAGAGGATAGAGTATAGGATAGGATAGAGGATAGGATAGGATAGAGGATAGGATAGGATAGAGGATAGGATAGGTAATTGGATAGGATAGGATAGAGGATAGGATAGGATAGAGGATAGATTAGGATAGATGATAGGATAGGATAGAGAATAGGATAGGATAGAGGATAGGATAGGATAGAGGATAGGATAGAGGATAGGATAGGATAGAGGATAGGAAAGGATAGAGGTTAGGATGGGATAGAGGATAGGATAGGATAGAGGATAGGATAGGATAGAGGATAGGATAGGATAGAAGATAGGATAGGATAGAGGATAGGATAGAGGATAGGATAGAGGATCGGATAGAGGATAGGATAGGATAGAGGACAGGATAGGATAGAGGATAGGATAGGTAATTGGATAGGATAGAGGATAGGATAAGGTAGAGGATAGTATAGGATAGAGGATAGGATAGGATAGAGGATAGGATAGGATAAAGGATAGGATAGGATAGAGGATAGGATAGGATAGAGGATAGGATAGGATAGAGGATCGGATAGAGGATAGGATAGGATAGAGGATCGGATAGAGGATAGGATAGGATAGAGGATAGGGTAGGATAGAGGATAGAGTAGGATAGAGGATAGGATAGGATAAAGGATAGGATTGGATAGAGGATCGGATAGAGGATATAATAGGATAGAGGATAGGATAGGATAGACGATAGTATAGGATAGAGGACAGGATAGAATAGAGGATAGGATAGGATAAAGGATAGGATAGGATAGAGGATAGGATAGGATAGGATAGAGGATAGGATAGGATAGGATAGAGGATAGGATAGGATAGGATAGAGGATAGGATAGAGGATAGGAGAGGACAGAGGATCGGATAGAGGATAGGATAGGATAGAGGATAGGATGGGATAGAGGAAAGGATAGGATAGAAGATAGGATAGGATAGATGATAGGATAGGAAAGAGGGTAGGATAGGATAGAGGATAGACTATAGGATAGGATAGAGGATAGGATAGGATAGAGGAGAGGATAGGATAGAGGATACGATAGGATAGAGGATAGGATAGGATAGAGGATAGGATAGGATAGAGGATAGGATAGAGGATAGGATAGAGGATAGGATAGAGGATAGGATAGGATAGAGGATAGGATAGGATAGAGGATAGGATAGGATAGGATAGAGGATAGGATAGGATAGAGGATAGAATAGGATTGAGGAGCGTTTAGGATAGAGGATAGGATATGATAGAGGATAGGATAGGATACGATAGAGGATAGGATAGGATAGAGGATAGGATAGGATAGGATAGAGGATAGGATAGGATAGAGGATAGAGTATAGGATAGGATAGAGGATAGGATAGGATAGAGGAGAGGATAGGATAGAGGATAGGATAGGATAGAGGATAGGATAGGATAGAGGATAGGATAGGTAATTGGATAGGATAGAGGATAGGATAAGTTAGAGGATAGTATAGGATAGAGGATAGGATAGGATAGAGGATAGGATAGGATAAAGGATAGGATAGGATAGGATAGGATAGATGATAGGATATGATAGAGGATAGAGTAGGATAGAGGATAGGATAGGATAAAGGATAGGATTGGATAGAGGATCGGATAGAGGATAGAATAGGATACAGGATAGGATAGGATAGAGGATAGGATAGGATGGGATAGAGGATAGGATAGAGGATAGGATAGGACAGAGGATCGGATAGAGGATAGGATAGGATAGAGGATAGGATAGGATAGAGGAAAGGATAGGATAGAAGATAGGATAGGATAGATGATAGGATAGGAAAGAGGGTAGGATAGGATAGAGGATAGACTATAGGATAGGATAGGGGAGAGGATAGGATAGAGGATAGGATAGGATAGAGGATAGGATAGGATAGAGGATAGGATAGGATAGAGGATAGGATAGGATAGAGGATAGGATAGAGGATAGGATAGAGGATAGGATAGAGGATAGGATAGGATAGAGGATAGGATAGGATAGAGGATAGGATAGGATAGGATAGAGGATAGGATAGGATAGAGGATAGAATAGGATTGAGGAGCGTTTAGGATAGAGGATAGGATATGATAGAGGATAGGATAGGATACGATAGAGGATAGGATAGGATAGAGGATAGGATAGGATAGGATAGAGGATAGGATAGGATAGAGGATAGAGTATAGGATAGGATAGAGGATAGGATAGGATAGAGGAGAGGATAGGATAGAGGATAGGATAGGATAGAGGATAGGATAGGATAGAGGATAGGATAGGTAATTGGATAGGATAGAGGATAGGATAAGTTAGAGGATAGTATAGGATAGAGGATAGGATAGGATAGAGGATAGGATAGGATAAAGGATAGGATAGGATAGGATAGGATAGATGATAGGATAGGATAGAGGATAGAGTAGGATAGAGGATAGGATAGGATAAAGGATAGGATTGGATAGAGGATCGGATAGAGGATAGAATAGGATACAGGATAGGATAGGATAGAGGATAGGATAGGATGGGATAGAGGATAGGATAGAGGATAGGATAGGACAGAGGATCGGATAGAGGATAGGATAGGATAGAGGATAGGATAGGATAGAGGAAAGGATAGGATAGAAGATAGGATAGGATAGATGATAGGATAGGAAAGAGGGTAGGATAGGATAGAGGATAGACTATAGGATAGGATAGGGGAGAGGATAGGAAAGAGGGTAGGATAGGATAGAGGATAGACTATAGGATAGGATAGAGGATAGGATAGGATAGAGGAGAGGATAGGATAGAGGACACGATAGGATAGAGGATAGGATAGGATAGAGGATAGGATAGGATAGAGGATAGGATAGAGGATAGGATAGAGGATAGGATAGAGGATAGGATAGGATAGAGGATAGGATAGGATAGAGGATAGGATAGGATAGGATAGAGGATAGGATAGGATAGAGGATAGAATAGGATTGAGGAGCGTTTAGGATAGAGGATAGGATATGATAGAGGATAGGATAGGATACGATAGAGGATAGGATAGGATAGAGGATAGGATAGGATAGGATAGAGGATAGGATAGGATAGAGGATAGAGTATAGGATAGGATAGAGGATAGGATAGGATAGAGGAGAGGATAGGATAGAGGATAGGATAGGATAGAGGATAGGATAGGATAGAGGATAGGATAGGTAATTGGATAGGATAGAGGATAGGATAAGTTAGAGGATAGTATAGGATAGAGGATAGGATAGGATAGAGGATAGGATAGGATAAAGGATAGGATAGGATAGGATAGGATAGATGATAGGATAGGATAGAGGATAGAGTAGGATAGAGGATAGGATAGGATAAAGGATAGGATTGGATAGAGGATCGGATAGAGGATAGAATAGGATACAGGATAGGATAGGATAGAGGATAGGATAGGATGGGATAGAGGATAGGATAGAGGATAGGATAGGACAGAGGATCGGATAGAGGATAGGATAGGATAGAGGATAGGATAGGATAGAGGAAAGGATAGGATAGAAGATAGGATAGGATAGATGATAGGATAGGAAAGAGGGTAGGATAGGATAGAGGATAGGATAGGATAAAGGATAGGATAGGATAGAGGATAGGATAGGATAGAGGATAGGATAGGTTAGAGGATAGGATAGGATACAGGATAGGATAGAGGATAGGATAGGTAATTGGATAGGATAGAGTATAGGATAAGGTAGAGGATAGGATAGTATAGAGGATATAATAGGGTAGAGGATAGGATAGGATAGAGGATAGGATAGGAAAGAGGATAGGATGGGATAGAGGAAAGGATAGGATAGAAGATAGGATAGGATAAAGGATAGGATTGGATAGAGGATCGGATAGAGGATAGAATAGGATACAGGATAGGATAGGATAGAGGATAGGATAGGATGGGATAGAGGATAGGATAGAGGATAGGATAGGATAGAGGATAGAGTATAGGATAGGATAGAGGATAGGATAGGATAGAGGAGAGGATAGGATAGAGGATAGGATAGGATAGAGGATAGGATAGGATAGAGGATAGGATAGGTAATTGGATAGGATAGAGGATAGGATAAGTTAGAGGATAGTATAGGATAGAGGATAGGATAGGATAGAGGATAGGATAGGATAAAGGATAGGATAGGATAGGATAGGATAGATGATAGGATAGGATAGAGGATAGAGTAGGATAGAGGATAGGATAGGATAAAGGATAGGATTGGATAGAGGATCGGATAGAGGATAGAATAGGATACAGGATAGGATAGGATAGAGGATAGGATAGGATGGGATAGAGGATAGGATAGAGGATAGGATAGGACAGAGGATCGGATAGAGGATAGGATAGGATAGAGGATAGGATAGGATAGAGGAAAGGATAGGATAGAAGATAGGATAGGATAGATGATAGGATAGGAAAGAGGGTAGGATAGGATAGAGGATAGACTATAGGATAGGATAGGGGAGAGGATAGGAAAGAGGGTAGGATAGGATAGAGGATAGACTATAGGATAGGATAGAGGATAGGATAGGATAGAGGAGAGGATAGGATAGAGGATACGATAGGATAGAGGATAGGATAGGATAGAGGATAGGATAGGATAGAGGATAGGATAGAGGATAGGATAGAGGATAGGATAGAGGATAGGATAGGATAGAGGATAGGATAGGATAGAGGATAGGATAGGATAGGATAGAGGATAGGATAGGATAGAGGATAGAATAGGATTGAGGAGCGTTTAGGATAGAGGATAGGATATGATAGAGGATAGGATAGGATACGATAGAGGATAGGATAGGATAGAGGATAGGATAGGATAGGATAGAGGATAGGATAGGATAGAGGATAGAGTATAGGATAGGATAGAGGATAGGATAGGATAGAGGAGAGGATAGGATAGAGGATAGGATAGGATAGAGGATAGGATAGGATAGAGGATAGGATAGGTAATTGGATAGGATAGAGGATAGGATAAGTTAGAGGATAGTATAGGATAGAGGATAGGATAGGATAGAGGATAGGATAGGATAAAGGATAGGATAGGATAGGATAGGATAGATGATAGGATAGGATAGAGGATAGAGTAGGATAGAGGATAGGATAGGATAAAGGATAGGATTGGATAGAGGATCGGATAGAGGATAGAATAGGATACAGGATAGGATAGGATAGAGGATAGGATAGGATGGGATAGAGGATAGGATAGAGGATAGGATAGGACAGAGGATCGGATAGAGGATAGGATAGGATAGAGGATAGGATAGGATAGAGGAAAGGATAGGATAGAAGATAGGATAGGATAGATGATAGGATAGGAAAGAGGGTAGGATAGGATAGAGGATAGGATAGGATAAAGGATAGGATAGGATAGAGGATAGGATAGGATAGAGGATAGGATAGGTTAGAGGATAGGATAGGATACAGGATAGGATAGAGGATAGGATAGGTAATTGGATAGGATAGAGTATAGGATAAGGTAGAGGATAGGATAGTATAGAGGATATAATAGGGTAGAGGATAGGATAGGATAGAGGATAGGATAGGAAAGAGGATAGGATGGGATAGAGGAAAGGATAGGATAGAAGATAGGATAGGATAGATGATAGGATAGGAAAGAGGGTAGGATAGGATAGAGGATAGACTATAGGATAGGATAGAGGATAGGATAGGATAGAGGAGAGGATAGGATAGAGGATAGGATAGGATAGAGGATAGGATAGAGGATAGGATAGAGGATAGGATAGGATAGAGGATAGGATAGGATAGAGGATAGGATAGGATAGGATAGAGGATAGGATAGGATAGAGGATAGAATAGGATTGAGGAGCGTTTAGGATAGAGGATAGGATATGATAGAGGATAGGATAGGATACGATAGAGGATAGGATAGGATAGAGGATAGGATAGGATAGGATAGAGGATAGGATAGGATAGAGGATAGAGTATAGGATAGGATAGAGGATAGGATAGGATAGAGGAGAGGATAGGATAGAGGATAGGATAGGATAGAGGATAGGATAGGATAGAGGATAGGATAGGTAATTGGATAGGATAGAGGATAGGATAAGTTAGAGGATAGTATAGGATAGAGGATAGGATAGGATAGAGGATAGGATAGGATAAAGGATAGGATAGGATAGGATAGGATAGATGATAGGATAGGATAGAGGATCGGATAGGATGGGATAGAGGATAGGATAGAGGATAGGATAGGACAGAGGATCGGATAGAGGATAGGATAGGATAGAGGATAGGATAGGATAGAGGAAAGGATAGGATAGAAGATAGGATAGGATAGATGATAGGATAGGAAAGAGGGTAGGATAGGATAGAGGATAGACTATAGGATAGGATAGGGGAGAGGATAGGATAGAGGATAGGATAGGATAGAGGATAGGATAGGATAGAGGATAGGATAGGATAAAGGATAGGATAGGATAGAGGATAGGATAGGATAGAGGATAGGATAGGTTAGAGGATAGGATAGGATAGAGGATAGGATAGGATAGAGGATAGGATAGGATAGGATAGAGGATAGGATAGGATAGAGGATAGAATAGGATTGAGGAGCGTTTAGGATAGAGGATAGGATATGATAGAGGATAGGATAGGATACGATAGAGGATAGGATAGGATAGAGGATAGGATAGGATAGGATAGAGGATAGGATAGGATAGAGGATAGAGTATAGGATAGGATAGAGGATAGGATAGGATAGAGGAGAGGATAGGATAGAGGATAGGATAGGATAGAGGATAGGATAGGATAGAGGATAGGATAGGTAATTGGATAGGATAGAGGATAGGATAAGTTAGAGGATAGTATAGGATAGAGGATAGGATAGGATAGAGGATAGGATAGGATAAAGGATAGGATAGGATAGGATAGGATAGATGATAGGATAGGATAGAGGATAGAGTAGGATAGAGGATAGGATAGGATAAAGGATAGGATTGGATAGAGGATCGGATAGAGGATAGAATAGGATACAGGATAGGATAGGATAGAGGATAGGATAGGATGGGATAGAGGATAGGATAGAGGATAGGATAGGACAGAGGATCGGATAGAGGATAGGATAGGATAGAGGATAGGATAGGATAGAGGAAAGGATAGGATAGAAGATAGGATAGGATAGATGATAGGATAGGAAAGAGGGTAGGATAGGATAGAGGATAGACTATAGGATAGGATAGGGGAAAGGATAGGATAGAGGATAGGATAGGATAGAGGATAGGATAGGATAGAGGATAGGATAGGATAAAGGATAGGATAGGATAGAGGATAGGATAGGATAGAGGATAGGATAGGTTAGAGGATAGGATAGGATACAGGATAGGATAGAGGATAGGATAGGTAATTGGATAGGATAGAGTATAGGATAAGGTAGAGGATAGGATAGGATAGAGGATATAATAGGGTAGAGGATAGGATAGGATAGAGGATAGGATAGGAAAGAGGATAGGATAGGATAGAGGGTAGGATAGGATAGAGGATAGGATAGAGGATAGGATAGAGGATAGGATAGGATAGAGGATAGGATAGGATAGAGGATGGGATAGGATACAGGATAGGATATGATAGAGGATAGGATAGGACAGAGGATCGGATAGAGGATAGGATAGGATAGAGGATCTTATAGAGGATAGGATTGGATAGAGGATAGGATAGGATAGAGGATAGAGTAGGATAGAGGATAGGATAGGATAAAGGATAGGATTGGATAGAGGATCGGATAGAGGATAGAATAGGATAGAGGATAGGATAGGATAGAGGATAGTATGGGATAGAGGATAGGATAGAATAGAGGATAGGATAGGATAAAGGATAGGATAGGATAGAGGATAGGATAGGATAGGATAGAGGATAGGATAGGATAGGATAGAGGATAGGATAGGAAAGAGGGTAGGATAGGATAGAGGATAGACTATAGGATAGGATAGAGGATAGGATAGGATAGAGTATAGACTATAGGATAGGATAGAGGATAGGATAGGATAGAGGAGAGGATAGGATAGAAGATAGGATAGGATGGATGATAGGATAGGAAAGAGGGTAGGATAGGATAGAGGATAGAGTATAGGATAGGATAGAGGATAGGATAGGATAGAGGAGAGGATAGGATAGAGGATAGGATAGGATAGAGGATAGGATAGGATAGGATAGAGGATAGGATAGGATAGAGGATAGAATAGGATTGAGGAGCGTTTAGGATAGAGGATAGGATATGATAGAGGATAGGATAGGATACGATAGAGGATAGGATAGGATAGAGGATAGGATAGGATAGAGGATAGGATAGGATAGAGGATAGGATAGGATAGAGGATAGGATAGGATAGGATAGAGGATAGGATAGGATAGGATAGAGGATAGGATAGGATAGAGGATAGAGTATAGGATAGGATAGAGGATAGTATAGGATAGAGGATAGGATAGGATAGAGGATAGAGAAGGATAGAGGATAGGATAGGATAAAGGATAGGATTGGATAGAGGATCGGATAGAGGATAGGATAGGATAGAGGATAGGATAGGATAGATGATATTATAGGATAGAGGATAGGATATGATAGAGTAAACGATATTATAGAGGATCGGATAGGTAATTGGATAGGATAGGGGAGAGGATAAGGTGGAGGCTAGTATAGGATAGAGGATCTGATAGAGGATAGGATAGGATGGAGGATAGGATAGGATCGAGGATAGGATAGGTAATTGGATAGGATAGAGGATAGGATAAGGTAGAGGATAGTATAGGATAGAGGATAGGATAGGATAGAGGATAGGATAGGATAAAGGATAGGATAGTATAGAGGATAGGATAGGATAGAGGATAGAATAGGATAGATGATAGGATAGGATAGAGAATAGGATAGGATAGAGGATAGGATAGGATAGAGGATAGGATAGGATAGAGGATAGGATAGGATAGAGGATAGGATAGGATAGATAATAGGATAGGATAGAGGATAGGATAGAGGATAGGATAGAGGATCGGATAGAGGATAGGATAGGATAGAGGAAAGGATAGGATAGAGGATAGGATAGGTAATTGGATAGGATAGAGGATAGGATAAGGTAGAGGATAGTATAGGATAGAGGATAGGATAGGATAGAGGATAGGATAGGATAAAGGATAGGATAGTATAGAGGATAGGATAGGATAGAGGATAGAATAGGATAGATGATAGGATAGGATAGAGAATAGGATAGGATAGAGGATAGGATAGGATAGAGGATAGGATAGGATAGAGGATAGGATAGGATAGAGGATAGGATAGGATAGATAATAGGATAGGATAGAGGATAGGATAGAGGATAGGATAGAGGATCGGATAGAGGATAGGATAGGATAGAGGAAAGGATAGGATAGAGGATAGGATAGGTAATTGGATAGGATAGAGGATAGGATAAGGTAGAGGATAGTATAGGATAGAGGATAGGATGGGATAGAGGATAGGATAGGATAAAGGATAGGATAGGACAGATGATAGGATAGGATAGAGAATAGGATAGGATACAGGATAGGATAGGATAGAGGATAGGATAGAGGATAGGATAGGATAGAGGATAGGATAGGATAGAGGATAGGAAAGGATAGAGGATAGGATGGGGTAGAGGATAGGATAGGATAGAGGATAGGATAGGATAGAGGATAGGATAGGATAGAGGATAGGATAGGAAAGAGGATAGGATAGAGGATAGGATAGGATAGAGGATAGGATAGGAAAGAGGATAGGATAGGATAGAGGATAGGATAGGTAATTGGATAGGATAGAGGATAGAGTAGGATAGAGGATAGGATAGAGGAGAGGATAGGATAGAGGATAGGATAGGATAGAGGATAGGATAGGATAGAGGATAGGATAGGTAATTGGATAGGATAGAGGATAGGATAAGGTAGAGGATTGTATAGGATAGAGGATAGGATAGGATAGAGGATAGGATAGGATAAAGGATAGGATAGGATAGAGGATAGGATAGAGGATAGAATAGGATAGATGATAGGATAGGATAGAGAATAGGATAGGATAGAGGATAGGATAGGTTAGAGGATAGGATAGAGGATAGGATAGAGGATAGGATAGAGGATAGGATAGGATAGAGGATAGGAAAGGATAGAGGATAGGATGGGATAGAGGATAGGATAGGATAGAGGATAGGATAGGATAGAGGATAGGATAGGATAGAGTATAGGATAGGATAGAGGATAGGATAGGATAGAGGATAGGATAGGTAATTGGATAGGATAGAGGATAGAGTAGGATAGAGGATAGGATAGAGGAGAGGATAGGATAGAGGATAGGATAGGATAGAGGATAGGATAGAGGATAGGATAGGATAGAGGATAGAGTAGGATAGAGGATAGGATAGAGGAGAGGATAGGATAGAGGATAGGATAGGATAGAGGATAGGATAGGATAGAGGATAGAGTAGGATAGAGGATAGGATAGGATAAAGGATAGGATTGGATAGAGGATCGGATAGAGGATAGAATAGGATAGAGGATAGGATAGGATAGAGGATAGTATAGGATAGAGGATAGGATAGAATAGAGGATAGGATAAGATAAAGGATAGGATAGGATAGAGGATAGGATAGGATAGGATAGAGGATAGGATAGGATAGGATAGGATAGGATAGAGGATAGGATAGGATAGGATAGAGGGTAGGATAGGATAGGATAGAGGATAGGATAGAGGATAGGATAGGACAGAGGATCGGATAGAGGATAGGATAGGATAGAGGATAGGATATGATAGAGTAAACGATATTATAGAGGATAGGATAGGACAGAGGATCGGATAGAGGATAGGATAGGATAGAGGATGGCATAGAGGATAGGATAGAGGATAGGATAGGATAGAGGATAGGATAGGAAAGAGGATAGGATAGGATACGATAGAGGATAGGATAGATGATAGGATAGGATAGAGGATCTGATAGAGGATACGATCGGATAGAGGATCGGATAGAGGATAGGATAGGATAGAGGATCGGATAGAGGATAGGATAGGATAGAGGATAGGATAGGATAGAGGATAGAGTAGGATAGAGGATAGGATAGGATAAAGGATAGGATTGGATAGAGGATAGGATAGGATAAAGGATAGGATTGGATAGAGGATCGGATAGAGGATAGAATAGGATAGAGGATAGGATAGGATAGAGGATATTATAGGATAGAGGATAGGATAGAATAGAGGATAGGATAGGATAAAGTATAGGATAGGATAGAGGATAGGATAGGATAGGATAGAGGATAGGATAGGATAGAGGATAGGATAGGATAAAGGATAGGATAGGATAGAGGATAGGATAAGATAGAGGATAGGATAGGATAGAGGATCGGATAGAGGATAGGATAGGATAGAGGATCGGATAGAGGATAGGATAGGATAGAGGATCGGATAGAGGATAGGATAGGATAGAGGGTAGGATAGGATAGAGGATAGAGTAGGATAGAGGATAGGATAGGATAAAGGATAGGATTGGATAGAGGATCGGATAGAGGATAGAATAGGATAGAGGATAGGATAGGATAGAGGATAGTATAGGATAGAGGATAGGATAGAATAGAGGCTAGGATAGGATAAAGGATAGGATAGGATAGAGGATAGGATAGGATAGGATAGAGGATAGGATAGAAGATAGGATAGGATAGATGATAGGATAGGAAAGAGGGTAGGATAGGATAGAGGATAGACTATAGGATAGGATAGAGTATAGGATAGGATAGAGGAGAGGATAGGATAGATGATACGATAGGATAGAGGATAGGATAGGATAGAGGATAGAATAGGATAGATGATATTATAGGATAGAGGATAGGATATGATAGAGTAAACGATATTATAGAGGATAGGATAGGATGGAGGATCGGATAGAGGATAGGATAGGATAGAGGATGGTATAGAGGATAGGATAGAGGATAGGATAGGATAGAGGATAGGATAGGAAAGAGGATAGGATAGGATACGATAGAGGATAGGATAGATGATAGGATAGGATAGAGGATAGGATAGGATGGAGGATAGGATAGGATAGAGGATAGGATAGAGGATAGGATAGGATAGAGGATAGGATAGGTAATTGGATAGGATAGAGTATAGGATAAGGTAGAGGATAGGATAGGATAGGATAGAGGATAGGATAGGATAGAGGATAGGATAGGATAGAGGATAGTATAGGATAGAGGATAAGATAGAATAGAGGATAGGATAGGATAGAGGATAGGATAGGATAGAGGATAGGATAGGATAGGATAGAGGATAGGATAGGATAGAGGATAGGATAGGATTGAGGAGCGTTTAGGATAGAGGATAGGATATGATAGAGGATAGGATAGGATACGATAGAGGATAGGATAGGATAGAGGATAGGATAGGATAGAGGATAGGATAGGATAGAGGATAGGATAGGATAGAGGATAGGATAGGATAGGATAGAGGATAGGATAGGATAGGATAGAGGATAGGATAGGATAGAGGATAGAGTATAGGATAGGATAGAGGATAGTATAGGATAGAGGATAGGATAGGATAGAGGATAGAGAAGGATAGAGGATAGGATAGGATAAAGGATAGGATTGGATAGAGGATCGGATAGAGGATAGGATAGGATAGAGGATAGGATAGGATAGATGATATTATAGGATAGAGGATAGGATATGATAGAGTAAACGATATTATAGAGGATCGGATAGGTAATTGGATAGGATAGGGGAGAGGATAAGGTGGAGGCTAGTATAGGATAGAGGATCTGATAGAGGATAGGATAGGATGGAGGATAGGATAGGATCGAGGATAGGATAGGTAATTGGATAGGATAGAGGATAGGATAAGGTAGAGGATAGTATAGGATAGAGGATAGGATAGAGGATCGGATAGGATAGGATAGAGGATAGGATAGAGGATAGGGTAGAGGATCGGATAGAGGATAGGATAGGATAGAGGAAAGGATAGGATAGAGGATAGGATAGGTAATTGGATAGGATAGAGGATAGGATAAGTTAGAGGATAGTATAGGATAGAGGATAGGATAGGATAGAGGATAGGATAGGATAAAGGATAGGATAGTATAGAGGATAGGATAGGATAGAGGATAGAATAGGATAGATGATAGGATAGGATAGAGAATAGGATAGGATAGAGGATAGGATAGGATAGAGGATAGGATAGGATAGAGGATAGGATAGGATAGAGGATAGGATAGGATAGATAATAGGATAGGATAGAGGATAGGATAGAGGATAGGATAGAGGATCGGATAGAGGATAGGATAGGATAGAGGAAAGGATAGGATAGAGGATAGGATAGGTAATTGGATAGGATAGAGGATAGGATAAGGTAGAGGATAGTATAGGATAGAGGATAGGATGGGATAGAGGATAGGATAGGATAAAGGATAGGATAGGACAGATGATAGGATAGGATAGAGAATAGGATAGGATACAGGATAGGATAGGATAGAGGATAGGATAGAGGATAGGATAGGATAGAGGATAGGATAGGATAGAGGATAGGAAAGGATAGAGGATAGGATGGGGTAGAGGATAGGATAGGATAGAGGATAGGATAGGATAGAGGATAGGATAGGATAGAGGATAGGATAGGAAAGAGGATAGGATAGAGGATAGGATAGGATAGAGGATAGGATAGGAAAGAGGATAGGATAGGATAGAGGATAGGATAGGTAATTGGATAGGATAGAGGATAGAGTAGGATAGAGGATAGGATAGAGGAGAGGATAGGATAGAGGATAGGATAGGATAGAGGATAGGATAGGATAGAGGATAGGATAGGTAATTGGATAGGATAGAGGATAGGATAAGGTAGAGGATTGTATAGGATAGAGGATAGGATAGGATAGAGGATAGGATAGGATAAAGGATAGGATAGGATAGAGGATAGGATAGAGGATAGAATAGGATAGATGATAGGATAGGATAGAGAATAGGATAGGATAGAGGATAGGATAGGTTAGAGGATAGGATAGAGGATAGGATAGAGGATAGGATAGAGGATAGGATAGGATAGAGGATAGGAAAGGATAGAGGATAGGATGGGATAGAGGATAGGATAGGATAGAGGATAGGATAGGATAGAGGATAGGATAGGATAGAGTATAGGATAGGATAGAGGATAGGATAGGATAGAGGATAGGATAGGTAATTGGATAGGATAGAGGATAGAGTAGGATAGAGGATAGGATAGAGGAGAGGATAGGATAGGATAGAGGATAGGATAGAGGATAGGATAGGATAGAGGATAGAGTAGGATAGAGGATAGGATAGAGGAGAGGATAGGATAGAGGATAGGATAGGATAGAGGATAGGATAGGATAGAGGATAGAGTAGGATAGAGGATAGGATAGGATAAAGGATAGGATTGGATAGAGGATCGGATAGAGGATAGAATAGGATAGAGGATAGGATAGGATAGAGGATAGTATAGGATAGAGGATAGGATAGAATAGAGGATAGGATAAGATAAAGGATAGGATAGGATAGAGGATAGGATAGGATAGGATAGAGGATAGGATAGGATAGGATAGGATAGGATAGAGGATAGGATAGGATAGGATAGAGGGTAGGATAGGATAGGATAGAGGATAGGATAGAGGATAGGATAGGACAGAGGATCGGATAGAGGATAGGATAGGATAGAGGATAGGATATGATAGAGTAAACGATATTATAGAGGATAGGATAGGACAGAGGATCGGATAGAGGATAGGATAGGATAGAGGATGGCATAGAGGATAGGATAGAGGATAGGATAGGATAGAGGATAGGATAGGAAAGAGGATAGGATAGGATACGATAGAGGATAGGATAGATGATAGGATAGGATAGAGGATCAGATAGAGGATACGATCGGATAGAGGATCGGATAGAGGATAGGATAGGATAGAGGATCGGATAGAGGATAGGATAGGATAGAGGATAGGATAGGATAGAGGATAGAGTAGGATAGAGGATAGGATAGGATAAAGGATAGGATTGGATAGAGGATAGGATAGGATAAAGGATAGGATTGGATAGAGGATCGGATAGAGGATAGAATAGGATAGAGGATAGGATAGGATAGAGGATATTATAGGATAGAGGATAGGATAGAATAGAGGATAGGATAGGATAAAGTATAGGATAGGATAGAGGATAGGATAGGATAGGATAGAGGATAGGATAGGATAGAGGATAGGATAGGATAAAGGATAGGATAGGATAGAGGATAGGATAAGATAGAGGATAGGATAGGATAGAGGATCGGATAGAGGATAGGATAGGATAGAGGATCGGATAGAGGATAGGATAGGATAGAGGATCGGATAGAGGATAGGATAGGATAGAGGGTAGGATAGGATAGAGGATAGAGTAGGATAGAGGATAGGATAGGATAAAGGATAGGATTGGATAGAGGATCGGATAGAGGATAGAATAGGATAGAGGATAGGATAGGATAGAGGATAGTATAGGATAGAGGATAGGATAGAATAGAGGCTAGGATAGGATAAAGGATAGGATAGGATAGAGGATAGGATAGGATAGGATAGAGGATAGGATAGAAGATAGGATAGGATAGATGATAGGATAGGAAAGAGGGTAGGATAGGATAGAGGATAGACTATAGGATAGGATAGAGTATAGGATAGGATAGAGGAGAGGATAGGATAGATGATACGATAGGATAGAGGATAGGATACGATAGAGGATAGAATAGGATAGATGATATTATAGGATAGAGGATAGGATATGATAGAGTAAACGATATTATAGAGGATAGGATAGGATGGAGGATCGGATAGAGGATAGGATAGGATAGAGGATGGTATAGAGGATAGGATAGAGGATAGGATAGGATAGAGGATAGGATAGGAAAGAGGATAGGATAGGATACGATAGAGGATAGGATAGATGATAGGATAGGATAGAGGATAGGATAGGATGGAGGATAGGATAGGATAGAGGATAGGATAGAGGATAGGATAGGATAGAGGATAGGATAGGTAATTGGATAGGATAGAGTATAGGATAAGGTAGAGGATAGGATAGGATAGGATAGAGGATAGGATAGGATAGAGGATAGGATAGGATAGAGGATAGTATAGGATAGAGGATAAGATAGAATAGAGGATAGGATAGGATAGAGGATAGGATAGGATAGAGGATAGGATAGGATAGGATAGAGGATAGGATAGGATAGAGGATAGGATAGGATAGAGGATAGTATAGGATAGAGGATAGGATAGAATAGAGGATAGGATAAGATAAAGGATAGGATAGGATAGAGGATAGGATAGGATAGGATAGAGGATAGGATAGGATAGGATAGGATAGGATAGAGGATAGGATAGGATAGGATAGAGGATAGGATAGGATAGGATAGAGGATAGGATAGAGGATAGGATAGGACAGAGGATCGGATAGAGGATAGGATAGGATAGAGGATAGGATATGATAGAGTAAACGATATTATAGAGGATAGGATAGGACAGAGGATCGGATAGAGGATAGGATAGGATAGAGGATGGCATAGAGGATAGGATAGAGGATAGGATAGGATAGAGGATAGGATAGGAAAGAGGATAGGATAGGATACGATAGAGGATAGGATAGATGATAGGATAGGATAGAGGATCTGATAGAGGATACGATCGGATAGAGGATCGGATAGAGGGTAGGATAGGATAGAGGATCGGATAGAGGATAGGATAGGATAGAGGATAGGATAGGATAGAGGATAGAGTAGGATAGAGGATAGGATAGGATAAAGGATAGGATTGGATAGAGGATCGGATAGAGGATAGAATAGGATAGAGGATAGGATAGGATAGAGGATATTATAGGATAGAGGATAGGATAGAATAGAGGATAGGATAGGATAAAGTATAGGATAGGATAGAGGATAGAATAGGATAGGATAGAGGATAGGATAGGATAGAGGATAGGATAGGATAAAGGATAGGATAGGATAGAGGATAGGATAAGATAGAGGATAGGATAGGATAGAGGATCGGATAGAGGATAGGATAGGATAGAGGATCGGATAGAGGATAGGATAGGATAGAGGATCGGATAGAGGATAGGATAGGATAGAGGGTAGGATAGGATAGAGGATAGAGTAGGATAGAGGATAGGATAGGATAAAGGATAGGATTGGATAGAGGATCGGATAGAGGATAGAATAGGATAGAGGATAGGATAGGATAGAGGATAGTATAGGATAGAGGATAGGATAGAATAGAGGCTAGGATAGGATAAAGGATAGGATAGGATAGAGGATAGGATAGGATAGGATAGAGGATAGGATAGAAGATAGGATAGGATAGATGATAGGATAGGAAAGAGGGTAGGATAGGATAGAGGATAGACTATAGGATAGGATAGAGTATAGGATAGGATAGAGGAGAGGATAGGATAGATGATACGATAGGATAGAGGATAGGATAGGATAGAGGATAGAATAGGATAGATGATATTATAGGATAGAGGATAGGATATGATAGAGTAAACGATATTATAGAGGATAGGATAGGATGGAGGATCGGATAGAGGATAGGATAGGATAGAGGATGGTATAGAGGATAGGATAGAGGATAGGATAGGATAGAGGATAGGATAGGAAAGAGGATAGGATAGGATACGATAGAGGATAGGATAGATGATAGGATAGGATAGAGGATAGGATAGGATGGAGGATAGGATAGGATAGAGGATAGGATAGAGGATAGGATAGGATAGAGGATAGGATAGGTAATTGGATAGGATAGAGTATAGGATAAGGTAGAGGATAGGATAGGATAGGATAGAGGATAGGATAGGATAGAGGATAGGATAGGATAGAGGATAGTATAGGATAGAGGATAAGATAGAATAGAGGATAGGATAGGATAGAGGATAGGATAGGATAGAGGATAGGATAGGATAGGATAGAGGATAGGATAGGATAGAGGATAGGATAGGATAAAGGATAGGATAGGATAGAGGATAGGATAGGATAGAGGATAGGATAGGATAGAGGATCGGATAGAGGATAGGATAGAATAGAGGATAGGATAGGATAAAGTATAGGATAGGATAGAGGATAGGATAGGATAGGATAGAGGATAGGATAGGATAGAGGATAGGATAGGATAAAGGATAGGATAGGATAGAGGATAGGATAGGATAGAGGATAGAGTAGGATAGAGGATAGGATAGGATAAAGGATAGGATTGGATAGAGGATCGGATAGAGGATAGAATAGGATAGAGGATAGGATAGGATAGAGGATAGTATAGGATAGAGGATAGGATAGAATAGAGGATAGGATAGGATAAAGGATAGGATAGGATAGAGGATAGGATAGGACAGAGGATCGGATAGAGGATAGGATAGGATAGAGGATAGGATAGGATAGAGGATAGGATAGGATAGAGGATAGGATAGGTAATTGGATAGGATAGAGGATAGGATAAGGTAGAGGATAGTATAGGATAGAGGATAGGATAGGATAGAGGATAGGATAGGATAAAGGATAGGATAGGATAGAGGATAGGATAGAGGATAGAATAGGATAGAGGATAGGATAGGATAGAGGATAGGATAGGATAGAGGATAGGAAAGGATAGAGGATAGGATGGGGTAGAGGATAGGATAGGATAGAGGATAGGATAGGATAGAGGATAGGATAGGATAGAGGATAGGATAGGAAAGAGGATAGGATAGAGGATAGGATAGGATAGAGGATAGGATAGGATAGAGGATAGGATAGGATAGAGGATAGGATAGGTAATTGGATAGGATAGAGGATAGAGTAGGATAGAGGATAGGATAGAGGAGAGGATAGGATAGAGGATAGGATAGGATAGAGGATAGGATAGGATAGAGGATAGGATAGGTAATTGGATAGGATAGAGGATAGGATAAGGTAGAGGATAGTATAGGATAGAGGATAGGATAGGATAGAGGATAGGATAGGATAAAGGATAGGATAGGATAGAGGATAGGATAGAGGATAGAATAGGATAGATGATAGGATAGGATAGAGAATAGGATAGGATAGAGGATAGGATAGGTTAGAGGATAGCATAGAGGATAGGATAGAGGATAGGATAGAGGATAGGATAGGATAGAGGATAGGAAAGGATAGAGGATAGGATGGGATAGAGGATAGGATAGGATAGAGGATAGGATAGGATAGAGGATAGGATAGGATAGAGTATAGGATAGGATAGAGGATAGGATAGGATAGAGGATAGGATAGGTAATTGGATAGGATAGAGGATAGAGTAGGATAGAGGATAGGATAGAGGAGAGGATAGGATAGAGGATAGGATAGGATAGAGGATAGGATAGGATAGAGGATAGAGTAGGATAGAGGATAGGATAGAGGAGAGGATAGGATAGAGGATAGGATAGGATAGAGGATAGGATAGGATAGAGGATAGAGTAGGATAGAGGATAGGATAGGATAAAGGATAGGATTGGATAGAGGATCGGATAGAGGATAGAATAGGATAGAGGATAGGATAGGATAGAGGATAGTATAGGATAGAGGATAGGATAGAATAGAGGATAGGATAAGATAAAGGATAGGATAGGATAGAGGATAGGATAGGATAGGATAGAGGATAGGATAGGATAGGATAGGATAGGATAGAGGATAGGATAGGATAGGATAGAGGATAGGATAGGATAGGATAGAGGATAGGATAGGACAGAGGATCGGATAGAGGATAGGATAGGATAGAGGATAGGATATGATAGAGTAAACGATATTATAGAGGATAGGATAGGACAGAGGATCGGATAGAGGATAGGATAGGATAGAGGATGGCATAGAGGATAGGATAGAGGATAGGATAGGATAGAGGATAGGATAGGAAAGAGGATAGGATAGGATACGATAGAGGATAGGATAGATGATAGGATAGGATAGAGGATCTGATAGAGGATACGATCGGATAGAGGATCGGATAGAGGATAGGATAGGATAGAGGATCGGATAGAGGATAGGATAGGATAGAGGATAGGATAGGATAGAGGATAGAGTAGGATAGAGGATAGGATAGGATAAAGGATAGGATTGGATAGAGGATCGGATAGAGGATAGAATAGGATAGAGGATAGGATAGGATAGAGGATATTACAGGATAGAGGATAGGATAGAATAGAGGATAGGATAGGATAAAGTATAGGATAGGATAGAGGATAGGATAGGATAGGATAGAGGATAGGATAGGATAGAGGATAGGATAGGATAAAGGATAGGATAGGATAGAGGATAGGATAAGATAGAGGATAGGATAGGATAGAGGATCGGATAGAGGATAGGATAGGATAGAGGATCGGATAGAGGATAGGATAGGATAGAGGATCGGATAGGGGATAGGATAGGATAGAGGGTAGGATAGAATAGAGGATAGAGTAGGATAGAGTATAGGATAGGATAAAGGATAGGATTGGATAGAGGATCGGATAGAGGATAGAATAGGATAGAGGATAGGATAGGATAGAGGATAGTATAGGATAGAGGATAGGATAGAATAGAGGATAGGATAGGATAAAGGATAGGATAGGATAGAGGATAGGATAGGATAGGATAGAGGATAGGATAGAAGATAGGATAGGATAGATGATAGGATAGGAAAGAGGGTAGGATAGGATAGAGGATAGACTATAGGATAGGATAGAGTATAGGATAGGATAGAGGAGAGGATAGGATAGATGATACGATAGGATAGAGGATAGGATAGGATAGAGGATAGAATAGGATAGATGATATTATAGGATAGAGGATAGGATATGATAGAGTAAACGATATTATAGAGGATAGGATAGGATGGAGGATCGGATAGAGGATAGGATAGGATAGAGGATGGTATAGAGGATAGGATAGAGGATAGGATAGGATAGAGGATAGGATAGGAAAGAGGATAGGATAGGATACGATAGAGGATAGGATAGATGATAGGATAGGATAGAGGATAGGATAGGATGGAGGATAGGATAGGATAGAGGATAGGATAGAGGATAGGATAGGATAGAGGATAGGATAGGTAATTGGATAGGATAGAGTATAGGATAAGGTAGATGATAGGATAGGATAGGATAGAGGATAGGATAGGATAGAGGATAGGATAGGATAGAGGATAGGATAGGATAGAGGATAGTATAGGATAGAGGATAAGATAGAATAGAGGATAGGATAGGATAGAGGATAGGATAGGATAGAGGATAGGATAGGATAGGATAGAGGATAGGATAGGATAGAGGATAGGATAGGATAAAGGATAGGATAGGATAGAGGATAGGATAGGATAGAGGATAGGATAGGATAGAGGATCGGATAGAGGATAGGATAGAATAGAGGATAGGATAGGATAAAGTATAGGATAGGATAGAGGATAGGATAGGATAGGATAGAGGATAGGATAGGATAGAGGATAGGATAGGATAAAGGATAGGATAGGATAGAGGATAGGATAGGATAGAGGATAGAGTAGGATAGAGGATAGGATAGGATAAAGGATAGGATTGGATAGAGGATCGGATAGAGGATAGAATAGGATAGAGGATAGGATAGGATAGAGGATAGTATAGGATAGAGGATAGGATAGAATAGAGGATAGGATAGGATAAAGGATAGGATAGGATAGAGGATAGGATAGGACAGAGGATCGGATAGAGGATAGGATAGGATAGAGGATAGGATAGGATAGAGGAAAGGATAGGATAGAAGATAGGATAGGATAGATGATAGGATAGGAAAGAGGGTAGGATAGGATAGAGGATAGACTATAGGATAGGATAGAGGATAGGATAGGATAGAGGAGAGGATAGGATAGATGATACGATAGGATAGAGGATAGGATAGGATAGAGGATAGAATAGGATAGATGATATTGTAGGATAGAGGATAGGATATGATAGAGTAAACGATATTATAGAGGATAGGATAGGATGGAGGATCGGATAGAGGATAGGATAGGATAGAGGATGGTATAGAGGATAGGATAGAGGATAGGATAGGATAGAGGATAGGATAGGAAAGAGGATAGGATAGGATAGGATAAAGGATAGGATAGGATAGGATAGGATAGGAAAGAGGATAGGATAGGATAGGATAGAGGATAGGATAGGACAGAGGATCGGATAGAGGATAGGATAGAATAGAGGATAGGATATGATAGAGTAAACGATATTATAGAGGATAGGATAGGGTAGAGGATCGGATAGAGGATAGGATAGGATAGAGGATGGCATAGAGGATAGGATAGAGGATAGGATAGGATAGAGGATACGATAGGAAAGAGGATAGGATAGGATACGATAGAGGATATAATAGATGATAGGATAGGATAGAGGATCTGATAGAGGATACGATCGGATAGAGGATAGGATAGGATAGAGGATCTGATAGAGGATACGATCGGATAGAGGATAGGATAGGATAGAGGATCGGATAGGTAATTGGATAGGATAGGGGAGAGGATAAGGTTGAGACTAGTATAGGATAGAGGATCTGATAGAGGATAGGATAGGATGGAGGATAGGATAGGATCGAGGATAGGATAGGTAATTGGATAGGATAGAGGATAGGATATGGTAGAGGATAGTATAGGATAGAGGATAGGATAGAGGATCGGATAGGATAGGATAGAGGATAGGATAGAGGATACGATAGAGCATCGGATAGAGGATAGGATAGGATAGAGGAAAGGATAGGATAGAGGATAGGATAGGTAATTGGATAGGTTAGAGGATAGGATAAGTTAGAGGATAGTATAGGATAGAGGATAGGATAGGATAGAGGATAGGATAGGATAAAGGATAGGATAGGATAGAGGATAGGATAGGATAGAGGATAGAATAGGCTAGATGATAGGATAGGATAGAGAATAGGATAGGATAGAGGATAGGATAGGATAGAGGATAGGATAGAGGATAGGATAGGATAGAGGATAGGAAAGGATAGAGGATAGGATGGGATAGAGGATAGGATAGGATAGAGGATAGGATAGGATAGAGGATAGGATAGGATAGAGGATAGGATAGGATAGAGGATAGGATAGGATAGAGGAAAGGATAGGATAGAGGATAGGATAGGTAATTGGATAGGATAGAGGATAGGATAAGGTAGAGGATAGTATAGGATAGAGGATAGGATAGGATAGAGGATAGGATAGGATAAAGGATAGGATAGGATAGAGGATCGGATAGAGGATAGGATAGGATAGAGGATCGGATAGAGGATAGGATAGGATAGAGGATAGAGTAGGATAGAGGATAGGATAGGATAAAGGATAGGATTGGATAGAGGATCGGATAGAGGATAGAATAGGATAGAGGATAGGATAGGATAGAGGATAGTATAGGATAGAGGATAGGATAGAATAGAGGATAGGATAGGATAAAGGATAGGATAGGATAGAGGATAGGATAGGATAGGATAGAGGATAGGATAGGATAGGATAGGATAGGATAGAGGATAGGATAGGATAGGATAGGATAGGATAGAGGATAGGATAGGATAGGATAGAGGATAGGATAGAGGATAGGATAGGACAGAGGATCGGATAGAGGATAGGATAGGATAGAGGATAGGATAGGATACAGGAAAGGATAGGATAGAAGATAGGATAGGATAGATGATAGGATAGGAAAGAGGGTAGGATAGGATAGAGGATAGACTATAGGATAGGATAGAGGATAGGATAGGATAGAGGAGAGGATAGGATAGAGGATACGATAGGATAGAGGATAGGATAGGATAGAGGATAGAATAGGATAGATGATATTATAGGATAGAGGATAGGATATGATAGAGTAAACGATATTATAGAGGATAGGATAGGATAGAGGATCGGATAGTGGATAGGATAGGATAGAGGATGGTATAGAGGATAGGATAGGATAGAGGATAGGATAGGATAGAGGAAAGGATAGGATAGAAGATAGGATAGGATAGATGATAGGATAGGAAAGAGGGTAGGATAGGATAGAGGATAGAGTATAGGATAGGATAGAGGATAGGATAGGATAGAGGATAGGATAGGATAGAGGATAGGATAGGATAGAGGAGAGGATATTATAGAGGATAGGATAGGATAGAGGATAGGATAGGATAGAGGATAGGATAGGATAGGATAGGATAGAGGATAGGATAGGATAGAGGATAGAATAGGATTGAGGAGCGTTTAGGATAGAGGATAGGATATGATAGAGGATAGGATAGGATACGATAGAGGATAGGATAGGATAGAGGATAGGATAGGATAGAGGATAGGATAGAGGATATGATAGGATAGAGGATAGGATAGGTAATTGGATAGGATAGAGTATAGGATAAGGTAGAGGATAGGATAGGATAGGATAGAGGATAGGATAGGATAGAGGATAGGATAGAGGATCGGATAGAGGATAGGATAGAGGAAACGATAGGTAATTGGATAGGATAGAGGATAGGATAAGGTAGAGGATAGTATAAGATAGAGGATAGGAAAGGATAGAGGATAGGATAGGATAGAGGAGAGGATAGGATAGAGGATACGATAGGATAGAGGATAGGATAGGATAGAGGATCGGATAGAGGATAGAATAGGATAGAGGATAGGATAGGATAGAGGATAGGATATGATAGAGTAAACGATATTATAGAGGATAGGATAGGATAGAGGATCGGATAGAGGATAGGATAGGATAGAGGATGGTATAGAGGATAGGATAGAGGATAGGATAGGATAGAGGATCGGATAGAGGATAGGATAGGATAGAGGATAGGATAGGATAGAGGAAAGGATAGGATAGAGGATAGGATAGGTAATTGGATAGGATAAAGGATAGGATAAGGTAGAGGATAGGATAGGATAGAGGATAGGATAGGATAAAGGATAGGATTGGATAGAGGATCGGATAGAGGATAGGATAGGATAGAGGATAGGCTAGGATAGAGGATAGAGTAGGATAGAGGATAGGATAGGGTAAAGGATAGGATTGGATAGAGGATCGGATAGAGGATAGAATAGGATAGAGGATAGGATAGGATAGAGGATAGTATAGGATAGAGGATAGGATAGAATAGAGGATAGGATAGGATAAAGGATAGGATAGGATAGAGGATAGGATAGGATAGGATAGAGGATAGGATAGGATAGGATAGAGGATAGGATAGAGGATAGGATAGGATAGAGGATCGGATAGAGGATAGGATAGGATAGAGGATAGGATAGGATAGAGGAAAGGATAGGATAGAAGATAGGATAGGATAGATGATAGGATAGGAAAGAGGGTAGGATAGGATAGAGGATAGAGGATAGGATAGGATAGAGGATAGGATAGGATAGAGGATAGGATAGGATAGAGGAGAGGATAGGATAGAGGATAGGATAGGATAGAGGATAGGATAGGATAGAGGATAGGATAGGATAGGATAGAGGATAGGATAGGATAGGATAGAGGATAGGATAGGATAGAGGATAGGATAGAGGATCGGATAGAGGATAGGATAGGATAGAGGAAAGGATAGGATAGAGGATAGGATAGGTAATTGGATAGGTTAGAGGATAGGATAAGGTAGAGGATAGTATAGGATAGAGGATAGTATAGGATAGAGGATAGGATAGAATAGAGGATAGGATAGGATAAAGGATAGGATAGGATAGGATAGGAAAGAGGATAGGATAGGATAGGATAGAGGATAGGATAGGACAGAGGATCGGATAAAGGATAGGATAGGATAGAGGATAGGATATGATAGAGTAAACGATATTATAGAGGATAGGATAGGGTAGAGGATCGGATAGAGGATAGGATAGGATAGAGGATGGCATAGAGGATAGGATAGAGGATAGGATAGGAAAGAGGGTAGGATAGGATAGAGGATAGAGTATAGGATAGGATAGAGGATAGGATAGGATAGAGGATAGGATAGGATAGAGGATAGGATAGGATAGAGGATAGGATAGGATAGAGGATAGGATAGGATAGAGGATAGGATAGGATAGAGGATAGGATAGGATAGAGGATAGGATAGGATAGAGGATAGGATAGGATAGAGGATAGGATAGGATAGAGGATAGGATAGGATAGAGGATAGGATAGGATAGAGGATAGGATAGGATAGAGGATAGGATAGGTAATTGGATAGGATAGAGGATAGGATAAGGTAGAGGATAGTATAGGATAGAGGATAGGATAGGATAGAGGATAGGATAGGATAAAGGATAGGATAGGATAGAGGATAGGATAGGATAGAGGATAGGATAGGATAGAGGATCGGATAGGATAGAGGAAAGGATAGGATAGAAGATAGGATAGGATAGATGATAGGATAGGAAAGAGGGTAGGATAGGATAGAGGATAGAGTATAGGATAGGATAGAGGATAGGATAGGATAGAGGAGAGGATAGGATAGAGGATAGGATAGGATAGAGTATAGGATAGGATAGAGGATAGGATAGGATAGGATAGAGGATAGGATAGGATAGAGGATAGAATAGGATTGAGGAGCGTTTAGGATAGAGGATAGGATTGGATACGATAGAGGATATGATAGGATAGAGGGTAGGATAGGATAGAGGATAGGATAGGATAAAGGATAGGATAGGATAGAGGATAGGATAGGATAGAGGATAGGATAGGTTAGAGGATAGGATAGGATACAGGATAGGATAGAGGATAGGATAGGTAATTGGATAGGATAGAGTATAGGATAAGGTAGAGGATAGGATAGTATAGAGGATATAATAGGGTAGAGGATAGGATAGGATAGAGGATAGGATAGGAAAGAGGATAGGATGGGATAGAGGAAAGGATAGGATAGAAGATAGGATAGGATAGATGATAGGATAGGAAAGAGGGTAGGATAGGATAGAGGATAGACTATAGGATAGGATAGAGGATAGGATAGGATAGAGGAGAGGATAGGATAGAGGATAGGATAGGATAGAGGATAGGATAGAGGATAGGATAGAGGATAGGATAGGATAGAGGATAGGATAGGATAGAGGATAGGATAGGATAGGATAGAGGATAGGATAGGATAGAGGATAGAATAGGATTGAGGAGCGTTTAGGATAGAGGATAGGATATGATAGAGGATAGGATAGGATACGATAGAGGATAGGATAGGATAGAGGATAGGATAGAGGATAGGATAGGATAGAGGATAGAGTATAGGATAGGATAGAGGATAGGATAGGATAGAGGAGAGGATAGGATAGAGGATAGGATAGGATAGAGGATAGGATAGGATAGAGGATAGGATAGGTAATTGGATAGGATAGAGGATAGGATAAGTTAGAGGATAGTATAGGATAGAGGATAGGATAGGATAGAGGATAGGATAGGATAAAGGATAGGATAGGATAGGATAGGATAGATGATAGGATAGGATAGAGGATAGGATAGGATGGGATAGAGGATAGGATAGAGGATAGGATAGGACAGAGGATCGGATAGAGGATAGGATAGGATAGAGGATAGGATAGGATAGAGGAAAGGATAGGATAGAAGATAGGATAGGATAGATGATAGGATAGGAAAGAGGGTAGGATAGGATAGAGGATAGACTATAGGATAGGATAGGGGAGAGGATAGGATAGAGGATAGGATAGGATAGAGGATAGGGTAGGATAGAGGATAGGATAGGATAAAGGATAGGATAGGATAGAGGATAGGATAGGATAGAGGATAGGATAGGTTAGAGGATAGGATAGGATACAGGATAGGATAGAGGATAGGATAGGTAATTGGATAGGATAGAGTATAGGATAAGGTAGAGGATAGGATAGGATAGAGGATATAATAGGGTAGAGGATAGGATAGGATAGAGGATAGGATAGGAAAGAGGATAGGATGGGATAGAGGAAAGGATAGGATAGAAGATAGGATAGGATAGATGATAGGATAGGAAAGAGGGTAGGATAGGATAGAGGATAGACTATAGGATAGGATAGAGGATAGGATAGGATAGAGGAGAGGATAGGATAGAGGATACGATAGGATAGAGGATAGGATAGGATAGATGATAGGATAGGATAGAGGATAGGATAGAGGATAGGATAGAGGATAGGATAGGATAGAGGATAGGATAGGATAGAGGATAGGATAGGATAGGATAGAGGATAGGATAGGATAGAGGATAGAATAGGATTGAGGAGCGTTTAGGATAGAGGATAGGATATGATAGAGGATAGGATAGGATACGATAGAGGATAGGATAGGATAGAGGATAGGATAGGATAGGATAGAGGATAGGATAGGATAGAGGATAGAGTATAGGATAGGATAGAGGATAGGATAGGATAGAGGAGAGGATAGGATAGAGGATAGGATAGGATAGAGGATAGGATAGGATAGAGGATAGGATAGGTAATTGGATAGGATAGAGGATAGGATAAGTTAGAGGATAGTATAGGATAGAGGATAGGATAGGATAGAGGATAGGATAGGATAAAGGATAGGATAGGATAGGATAGGATAGATGATAGGATAGGATAGAGGATAGAGTAGGATAGAGGATAGGATAGGATAAAGGATAGGATTGGATAGAGGATCGGATAGAGGATAGAATAGGATACAGGATAGGATAGGATAGAGGATAGGATAGGATGGGATAGAGGATAGGATAGAGGATAGGATAGGACAGAGGATCGGATAGAGGATAGGATAGGATAGAGGATAGGATAGGATAGAGGAAAGGATAGGATAGAAGATAGGATAGGATAGATGATAGGATAGGAAAGAGGGTAGGATAGGATAGAGGATAGACTATAGGATAGGATAGGGGAAAGGATAGGATAGAGGATAGGATAGGATAGAGGATAGGATAGGATAGAGGATAGGATAGGATAAAGGATAGGATAGGATAGAGGATAGGATAGGATAGAGGATAGGATAGGTTAGAGGATAGGATAGGATAGAGGGTAGGATAGGATAGAGGATAGGATAGAGGATAGGATAGGATAGAGGATAGGATAGGAAAGAGGGTAGGATAGGATAGAGGATAGACTATAGGATAGGATAGAGGATAGGATAGGATAGAGTATAGACTATAGGATAGGATAGAGGATAGGATAGGATAGAGGAGAGGATAGGATAGAAGATAGGATAGGATGGATGATAGGATAGGAAAGAGGGTAGGATAGGATAGAGGATAGAGTATAGGATAGGATAGAGGATAGGATAGGATAGAGGAGAGGATAGGATAGAGGATAGGATAGGATAGAGGATAGGATAGGATAGGATAGAGGATAGGATAGGATAGAGGATAGAATAGGATTGAGGAGCGTTTAGGATAGAGGATAGGATATGATAGAGGATAGGATAGGATACGATAGAGGATAGGATAGGATAGAGGATAGGATAGGATAGAGGATAGGATAGGATAGAGGATAGGATAGGATAGAGGATAGGATAGGATAGGATAGAGGATAGGATAGGATAGGATAGAGGATAGGATAGGATAGAGGATAGAGTATAGGATAGGATAGAGGATAGTATAGGATAGAGGATAGGATAGGATAGAGGATAGAGAAGGATAGAGGATAGGATAGGATAAAGGATAGGATTGGATAGAGGATCGGATAGAGGATAGGATAGGATAGAGGATAGGATAGGATAGATGATATTATAGGATAGAGGATAGGATATGATAGAGTAAACGATATTATAGAGGATCGGATAGGTAATTGGATAGGATAGGGGAGAGGATAAGGTGGAGGCTAGTATAGGATAGAGGATCTGATAGAGGATAGGATAGGATGGAGGATAGGATAGGATCGAGGATAGGATAGGTAATTGGATAGGATAGAGGATAGGATAAGGTAGAGGATAGTATAGGATAGAGGATAGGATAGAGGATCGGATAGGATAGGATAGAGGATAGGATAGAGGATAGGGTAGAGGATCGGATAGAGGATAGGATAGGATAGAGGAAAGGATAGGATAGAGGATAGGATAGGTAATTGGATAGGATAGAGGATAGGATAAGTTAGAGGATAGTATAGGATAGAGGATAGGATAGGATAGAGGATAGGATAGGATAAAGGATAGGATAGTATAGAGGATAGGATAGGATAGAGGATAGAATAGGATAGATGATAGGATAGGATAGAGAATAGGATAGGATAGAGGATAGGATAGGATAGAGGATAGGATAGGATAGAGGATAGGATAGGATAGAGGATAGGATAGGATAGATAATAGGATAGGATAGAGGATAGGATAGAGGATAGGATAGAGGATCGGATAGAGGATAGGATAGGATAGAGGAAAGGATAGGATAGAGGATAGGATAGGTAATTGGATAGGATAGAGGATAGGATAAGGTAGAGGATAGTATAGGATAGAGGATAGGATGGGATAGAGGATAGGATAGGATAAAGGATAGGATAGGACAGATGATAGGATAGGATAGAGAATAGGATAGGATACAGGATAGGATAGGATAGAGGATAGGATAGAGGATAGGATAGGATAGAGGATAGGATAGGATAGAGGATAGGAAAGGATAGAGGATAGGATGGGGTAGAGGATAGGATAGGATAGAGGATAGGATAGGATAGAGGATAGGATAGGATAGAGGATAGGATAGGAAAGAGGATAGGATAGAGGATAGGATAGGATAGAGGATAGGATAGGAAAGAGGATAGGATAGGATAGAGGATAGGATAGGTAATTGGATAGGATAGAGGATAGAGTAGGATAGAGGATAGGATAGAGGAGAGGATAGGATAGAGGATAGGATAGGATAGAGGATAGGATAGGATAGAGGATAGGATAGGTAATTGGATAGGATAGAGGATAGGATAAGGTAGAGGATTGTATAGGATAGAGGATAGGATAGGATAGAGGATATGATAGGATAAAGGATAGGATAGGATAGAGGATAGGATAGAGGATAGAATAGGATAGATGATAGGATAGGATAGAGAATAGGATAGGATAGAGGATAGGATAGGTTAGAGGATAGGATAGAGGATAGGATAGAGGATAGGATAGAGGATAGGATAGGATAGAGGATAGGAAAGGATAGAGGATAGGATGGGATAGAGGATAGGATAGGATAGAGGATAGGATAGGATAGAGGATAGGATAGGATAGAGTATAGGATAGGATAGAGGATAGGATAGGATAGAGGATAGGATAGGTAATTGGATAGGATAGAGGATAGAGTAGGATAGAGGATAGGATAGAGGAGAGGATAGGATAGAGGATAGGATAGGATAGAGGATAGGATAGAGGATAGGATAGGATAGAGGATAGAGTAGGATAGAGGATAGGATAGAGGAGAGGATAGGATAGAGGATAGGATAGGATAGAGGATAGGATAGGATAGAGGATAGAGTAGGATAGAGGATAGGATAGGATAAAGGATAGGATTGGATAGAGGATCGGATAGAGGATAGAATAGGATAGAGGATAGGATAGGATAGAGGATAGTATAGGATAGAGGATAGGATAGAATAGAGGATAGGATAAGATAAAGGATAGGATAGGATAGAGGATAGGATAGGATAGGATAGAGGATAGGATAGGATAGGATAGGATAGGATAGAGGATAGGATAGGATAGGATAGAGGGTAGGATAGGATAGGATAGAGGATAGGATAGAGGATAGGATAGGACAGAGGATCGGATAGAGGATAGGATAGGATAGAGGATAGGATATGATAGAGTAAACGATATTATAGAGGATAGGATAGGACAGAGGATCGGATAGAGGATAGGATAGGATAGAGGATGGCATAGAGGATAGGATAGAGGATAGGATAGGATAGAGGATAGGATAGGAAAGAGGATAGGATAGGATACGATAGAGGATAGGATAGATGATAGGATAGGATAGAGGATCTGATAGAGGATACGATCGGATAGAGGATCGGATAGAGGATAGGATAGGATAGAGGATCGGATAGAGGATAGGATAGGATAGAGGATAGGATAGGATAGAGGATAGAGTAGGATAGAGGATAGGATAGGATAAAGGATAGGATTGGATAGAGGATAGGATAGGATAAAGGATAGGATTGGATAGAGGATCGGATAGAGGATAGAATAGGATAGAGGATAGGATAGGATAGAGGATATTATAGGATAGAGGATAGGATAGAATAGAGGATAGGATAGGATAAAGTATAGGATAGGATAGAGGATAGGATAGGATAGGATAGAGGATAGGATAGGATAGAGGATAGGATAGGATAAAGGATAGGATAGGATAGAGGATAGGATAGGATAGAGGATAGGATAGGATAGAGGATAGTATAGGATAGAGGATAGGATAGAATAGAGGATAGGATAAGATAAAGGATAGGATAGGATAGAGGATAGGATAGGATAGGATAGAGGATAGGATAGGATAGGATAGGATAGGATAGAGGATAGGATAGGATAGGATAGAGGATAGGATAGGATAGGATAGAGGATAGGATAGAGGATAGGATAGGACAGAGGATCGGATAGAGGATAGGATAGGATAGAGGATAGGATATGATAGAGTAAACGATATTATAGAGGATAGGATAGGACAGAGGATCGGATAGAGGATAGGATAGGATAGAGGATGGCATAGAGGATAGGATAGAGGATAGGATAGGATAGAGGATAGGATAGGAAAGAGGATAGGATAGGATACGATAGAGGATAGGATAGATGATAGGATAGGATAGAGGATCTGATAGAGGATACGATCGGATAGAGGATCGGATAGAGGATAGGATAGGATAGAGGATCGGATAGAGGATAGGATAGGATAGAGGATAGGATAGGATAGAGGATAGAGTAGGATAGAGGATAGGATAGGATAAAGGATAGGATTGGATAGAGGATCGGATAGAGGATAGAATAGGATAGAGGATAGGATAGGATAGAGGATATTATAGGATAGAGGATAGGATAGAATAGAGGATAGGATAGGATAAAGTATAGGATAGGATAGAGGATAGGATAGGATAGGATAGAGGATAGGATAGGATAGAGGATAGGATAGGATAAAGGATAGGATAGGATAGAGGATAGGATAAGATAGAGGATAGGATAGGATAGAGGATCGGATAGAGGATAGGATAGGATAGAGGATCGGATAGAGGATAGGATAGGATAGAGGATCGGATAGAGGATAGGATAGGATAGAGGGTAGGATAGGATAGAGGATAGAGTAGGATAGAGGATAGGATAGGATAAAGGATAGGATTGGATAGAGGATCGGATAGAGGATAGAATAGGATAGAGGATAGGATAGGATAGAGGATAGTATAGGATAGAGGATAGGATAGAATAGAGGCTAGGATAGGATAAAGGATAGGATAGGATAGAGGATAGGATAGGATAGGATAGAGGATAGGATAGAAGATAGGATAGGATAGATGATAGGATAGGAAAGAGGGTAGGATAGGATAGAGGATAGACTATAGGATAGGATAGAGTATAGGATAGGATAGAGGAGAGGATAGGATAGATGATACGATAGGATAGAGGATAGGATAGGATAGAGGATAGAATAGGATAGATGATATTATAGGATAGAGGATAGGATATGATAGAGTAAACGATATTATAGAGGATAGGATAGGATGGAGGATCGGATAGAGGATAGGATAGGATAGAGGATGGTATAGAGGATAGGATAGAGGATAGGATAGGATAGAGGATAGGATAGGAAAGAGGATAGGATAGGATACGATAGAGGATAGGATAGATGATAGGATAGGATAGAGGATAGGATAGGATGGAGGATAGGATAGGATAGAGGATAGGATAGAGGATAGGATAGGATAGAGGATAGGATAGGTAATTGGATAGGATAGAGTATAGGATAAGGTAGAGGATAGGATAGGATAGGATAGAGGATAGGATAGGATAGAGGATAGGATAGGATAGAGGATAGTATAGGATAGAGGATAAGATAGAATAGAGGATAGGATAGGATAGAGGATAGGATAGGATAGAGGATAGGATAGGATAGGATAGAGGATAGGATAGGATAGAGGATAGGATAGGATAAAGGATAGGATAGGATAGAGGATAGGATAGGATAGAGGATAGGATAGGATAGAGGATCGGATAGAGGATAGGATAGAATAGAGGATAGGATAGGATAAAGTATAGGATAGGATAGAGGATAGGATAGGATAGGATAGAGGATAGGATAGGATAGAGGATAGGATAGGATAAAGGATAGGATAGGATAGAGGATAGGATAGGATAGAGGATAGAGTAGGATAGAGGATAGGATAGGATAAAGGATAGGATTGGATAGAGGATCGGATAGAGGATAGAATAGGATAGAGGATAGGATAGGATAGAGGATAGTATAGGATAGAGGATAGGATAGAATAGAGGATAGGATAGGATAAAGGATAGGATAGGATAGAGGATAGGATAGGACAGAGGATCGGATAGAGGATAGGATAGGATAGAGGATAGGATAGGATAGAGGATAGGATAGGATAGAGGATAGGATAGGTAATTGGATAGGATAGAGGATAGGATAAGGTAGAGGATAGTATAGGATAGAGGATAGGATAGGATAGAGGATAGGATAGGATAAAGGATAGGATAGGATAGAGGATAGGATAGAGGATAGAATAGGATAGAGGATAGGATAGGATAGAGGATAGGATAGGATAGAGGATAGGAAAGGATAGAGGATAGGATGGGGTAGAGGATAGGATAGGATAGAGGATAGGATAGGATAGAGGATAGGATAGGATAGAGGATAGGATAGGAAAGAGGATAGGATAGAGGATAGGATAGGATAGAGGATAGGATAGGATAGAGGATAGGATAGGATAGAGGATAGGATAGGTAATTGGATAGGATAGAGGATAGAGTAGGATAGAGGATAGGATAGAGGAGAGGATAGGATAGAGGATAGGATAGGATAGAGGATAGGATAGGATAGAGGATAGGATAGGTAATTGGATAGGATAGAGGATAGGATAAGGTAGAGGATAGTATAGGATAGAGGATAGGATAGGATAGAGGATAGGATAGGATAAAGGATAGGATAGGATAGAGGATAGGATAGAGGATAGAATAGGATAGATGATAGGATAGGATAGAGAATAGGATAGGATAGAGGATAGGATAGGTTAGAGGATAGCATAGAGGATAGGATAGAGGATAGGATAGAGGATAGGATAGGATAGAGGATAGGAAAGGATAGAGGATAGGATGGGATAGAGGATAGGATAGGATAGAGGATAGGATAGGATAGAGGATAGGATAGGATAGAGTATAGGATAGGATAGAGGATAGGATAGGATAGAGGATAGGATAGGTAATTGGATAGGATAGAGGATAGAGTAGGATAGAGGATAGGATAGAGGAGAGGATAGGATAGAGGATAGGATAGGATAGAGGATAGGATAGGATAGAGGATAGAGTAGGATAGAGGATAGGATAGAGGAGAGGATAGGATAGAGGATAGGATAGGATAGAGGATAGGATAGGATAGAGGATAGAGTAGGATAGAGGATAGGATAGGATAAAGGATAGGATTGGATAGAGGATCGGATAGAGGATAGAATAGGATAGAGGATAGGATAGGATAGATGATAGGATAGGAAAGAGGGTAGGATAGGATAGAGGATAGACTATAGGATAGGATAGAGGATAGGATAGGATAGAGGAGAGGATAGGATAGATGATACGATAGGATAGAGGATAGGATAGGATAGAGGATAGAATAGGATAGATGATATTGTAGGATAGAGGATAGGATATGATAGAGTAAACGATATTATAGAGGATAGGATAGGATGGAGGATCGGATAGAGGATAGGATAGGATAGAGGATGGTATAGAGGATAGGATAGAGGATAGGATAGGATAGAGGATAGGATAGGAAAGAGGATAGGATAGGATAGGATAAAGGATAGGATAGGATAGGATAGGATAGGAAAGAGGATAGGATAGGATAGGATAGAGGATAGGATAGGACAGAGGATCGGATAGAGGATAGGATAGAATAGAGGATAGGATATGATAGAGTAAACGATATTATAGAGGATAGGATAGGGTAGAGGATCGGATAGAGGATAGGATAGGATAGAGGATGGCATAGAGGATAGGATAGAGGATAGGATAGGATAGAGGATACGATAGGAAAGAGGATAGGATAGGATACGATAGAGGATATAATAGATGATAGGATAGGATAGAGGATCTGATAGAGGATACGATCGGATAGAGGATAGGATAGGATAGAGGATCTGATAGAGGATACGATCGGATAGAGGATAGGATAGGATAGAGGATCGGATAGGTAATTGGATAGGATAGGGGAGAGGATAAGGTTGAGACTAGTATAGGATAGAGGATCTGATAGAGGATAGGATAGGATGGAGGATAGGATAGGATCGAGGATAGGATAGGTAATTGGATAGGATAGAGGATAGGATATGGTAGAGGATAGTATAGGATAGAGGATAGGATAGAGGATCGGATAGGATAGGATAGAGGATAGGATAGAGGATACGATAGAGCATCGGATAGAGGATAGGATAGGATAGAGGAAAGGATAGGATAGAGGATAGGATAGGTAATTGGATAGGTTAGAGGATAGGATAAGTTAGAGGATAGTATAGGATAGAGGATAGGATAGGATAGAGGATAGGATAGGATAAAGGATAGGATAGGATAGAGGATAGGATAGGATAGAGGATAGAATAGGCTAGATGATAGGATAGGATAGAGAATAGGATAGGATAGAGGATAGGATAGGATAGAGGATAGGATAGAGGATAGGATAGGATAGAGGATAGGAAAGGATAGAGGATAGGATGGGATAGAGGATAGGATAGGATAGAGGATAGGATAGGATAGAGGATAGGATAGGATAGAGGATAGGATAGGATAGAGGATAGGATAGGATAGAGGAAAGGATAGGATAGAGGATAGGATAGGTAATTGGATAGGATAGAGGATAGGATAAGGTAGAGGATAGTATAGGATAGAGGATAGGATAGGATAGAGGATAGGATAGGATAAAGGATAGGATAGGATAGAGGATCGGATAGAGGATAGGATAGGATAGAGGATCGGATAGAGGATAGGATAGGATAGAGGATAGGATAGGATAGAGGATAGAGTAGGATAGAGGATAGGATAGGATAAAGGATAGGATTGGATAGAGGATCGGATAGAGGATAGAATAGGATAGAGGATAGGATAGGATAGAGGATAGTATAGGATAGAGGATAGGATAGAATAGAGGATAGGATAGGATAAAGGATAGGATAGGATAGAGGATAGGATAGGATAGGATAGAGGATAGGATAGGATAGGATAGGATAGGATAGAGGATAGGATAGGATAGGATAGGATAGGATAGAGGATAGGATAGGATAGGATAGAGGATAGGATAGAGGATAGGATAGGACAGAGGATCGGATAGAGGATAGGATAGGATAGAGGATAGGATAGGATACAGGAAAGGATAGGATAGAAGATAGGATAGGATAGATGATAGGATAGGAAAGAGGGTAGGATAGGATAGAGGATAGACTATAGGATAGGATAGAGGATAGGATAGGATAGAGGAGAGGATAGGATAGAGGATACGATAGGATAGAGGATACGATAGGATAGAGGATAGGATAGGATAGAGGATAGAATAGGATAGATGATATTATAGGATAGAGGATAGGATATGATAGAGTAAACGATATTATAGAGGATAGGATAGGATAGAGGATCGGATAGTGGATAGGATAGGATAGAGGATGGTATAGAGGATAGGATAGGATAGAGGATAGGATAGGATAGAGGAAAGGATAGGATAGAAGATAGGATAGGATAGATGATAGGATAGGAAAGAGGGTAGGATAGGATAGAGGATAGAGTATAGGATAGGATAGAGGATAGGATAGGATAGAGGATAGGATAGGATAGAGGATAGGATAGGATAGAGGAGAGGATATTATAGAGGATAGGATAGGATAGAGGATAGGATAGGATAGAGGATAGGATAGGATAGGATAGGATAGAGGATAGGATAGGATAGAGGATAGAATAGGATTGAGGAGCGTTTAGGATAGAGGATAGGATATGATAGAGGATAGGATAGGATACGATAGAGGATAGGATAGGATAGAGGATAGGATAGGATAGAGGATAGGATAGAGGATATGATAGGATAGAGGATAGGATAGGTAATTGGATAGGATAGAGTATAGGATAAGGTAGAGGATAGGATAGGATAGGATAGAGGATAGGATAGGATAGAGGATAGGATAGAGGATCGGATAGAGGATAGGATAGAGGAAACGATAGGTAATTGGATAGGATAGAGGATAGGATAAGGTAGAGGATAGTATAAGATAGAGGATAGGAAAGGATAGAGGATAGGATAGGATAGAGGAGAGGATAGGATAGAGGATACGATAGGATAGAGGATAGGATAGGATAGAGGATCGGATAGAGGATAGAATAGGATAGAGGATAGGATAGGATAGAGGATAGGATATGATAGAGTAAACGATATTATAGAGGATAGGATAGGATAGAGGATCGGATAGAGGATAGGATAGGATAGAGGATGGTATAGAGGATAGGATAGAGGATAGGATAGGATAGAGGATCGGATAGAGGATAGGATAGGATAGAGGATAGGATAGGATAGAGGAAAGGATAGGATAGAGGATAGGATAGGTAATTGGATAGGATAAAGGATAGGATAAGGTAGAGGATAGGATAGGATAGAGGATAGGATAGGATAAAGGATAGGATTGGATAGAGGATCGGATAGAGGATAGGATAGGATAGAGGATAGGCTAGGATAGAGGATAGAGTAGGATAGAGGATAGGATAGGGTAAAGGATAGGATTGGATAGAGGATCGGATAGAGGATAGAATAGGATAGAGGATAGGATAGGATAGAGGATAGTATAGGATAGAGGATAGGATAGAATAGAGGATAGGATAGGATAAAGGATAGGATAGGATAGAGGATAGGATAGGATAGGATAGAGGATAGGATAGGATAGGATAGAGGATAGGATAGAGGATAGGATAGGATAGAGGATCGGATAGAGGATAGGATAGGATAGAGGATAGGATAGGATAGAGGAAAGGATAGGATAGAAGATAGGATAGGATAGATGATAGGATAGGAAAGAGGGTAGGATAGGATAGAGGATAGAGGATAGGATAGGATAGAGGATAGGATAGGATAGAGGATAGGATAGGATAGAGGAGAGGATAGGATAGAGGATAGGATAGGATAGAGGATAGGATAGGATAGAGGATAGGATAGGATAGGATAGAGGATAGGATAGGATAGGATAGAGGATAGGATAGGATAGAGGATAGGATAGAGGATCGGATAGAGGATAGGATAGGATAGAGGAAAGGATAGGATAGAGGATAGGATAGGTAATTGGATAGGTTAGAGGATAGGATAAGGTAGAGGATAGTATAGGATAGAGGATAGTATAGGATAGAGGATAGGATAGAATAGAGGATAGGATAGGATAAAGGATAGGATAGGATAGGATAGGAAAGAGGATAGGATAGGATAGGATAGAGGATAGGATAGGACAGAGGATCGGATAAAGGATAGGATAGGATAGAGGATAGGATATGATAGAGTAAACGATATTATAGAGGATAGGATAGGGTAGAGGATCGGATAGAGGATAGGATAGGATAGAGGATGGCATAGAGGATAGGATAGAGGATAGGATAGGATAGAGGATAGGATAGGAAAGAGGGTAGGATAGGATAGAGGATAGAGTATAGGATAGGATAGAGGATAGGATAGGATAGAGGATAGGATAGGATAGAGGATAGGATAGGATAGAGGATAGGATAGGATAGAGGATAGGATAGGATAGAGGATAGGATAGGATAGAGGATAGGATAGGATAGAGGATAGGATAGGATAGAGGATAGGATAGGATAGAGGATAGGATAGGATAGAGGATAGGATAGGATAGAGGATAGGATAGGATAGAGGATAGGATAGGATAGAGGATAGGATAGGTAATTGGATAGGATAGAGGATAGGATAAGGTAGAGGATAGTATAGGATAGAGGATAGGATAGGATAGAGGATAGGATAGGATAAAGGATAGGATAGGAAAGAGGGTAGGATAGGATAGAGGATAGAGGATAGGATAGGATAGAGGATAGGATAGGATAGAGGATAGGATAGGATAGAGGAGAGGATAGGATAGAGGATAGGATAGGATAGAGGATAGGATAGGATAGAGGATAGGATAGGATAGGATAGAGGATAGGATAGGATAGGATAGAGGATAGGATAGGATAGAGGATAGGATAGAGGATCGGATAGAGGATAGGATAGGATAGAGGAAAGGATAGGATAGAGGATAGGATAGGTAATTGGATAGGTTAGAGGATAGGATAAGGTAGAGGATAGTATAGGATAGAGGATAGTATAGGATAGAGGATAGGATAGAATAGAGGATAGGATAGGATAAAGGATAGGATAGGATAGGATAGGAAAGAGGATAGGATAGGATAGGATAGAGGATAGGATAGGACAGAGGATCGGATAAAGGATAGGATAGGATAGAGGATAGGATATGATAGAGTAAACGATATTATAGAGGATAGGATAGGGTAGAGGATCGGATAGAGGATAGGATAGGATAGAGGATGGCATAGAGGATAGGATAGAGGATAGGATAGGATAGAGGATAGGATAGGAAAGAGGGTAGGATAGGATAGAGGATAGAGTATAGGATAGGATAGAGGATAGGATAGGATAGAGGATAGGATAGGATAGAGGATAGGATAGGATAGAGGATAGGATAGGATAGAGGATAGGATAGGATAGAGGATAGGATAGGATAGAGGATAGGATAGGATAGAGGATAGGATAGGATAGAGGATAGGATAGGATAGAGGATAGGATAGGATAGAGGATAGGATAGGTAATTGGATAGGATAGAGGATAGGATAAGGTAGAGGATAGTATAGGATAGAGGATAGGATAGGATAGAGGATAGGATAGGATAAAGGATAGGATAGGATAGAGGATAGGATAGGATAGAGGATAGGATAGGATAGAGGATCGGATAGAGGATAGGATAGGATAGAGGATCGGATAGAGGATAGGATAGGATAGAGGATCGGATAGAGGATAGGATAGGATAGAGGATAGGATAGGATATAGGATAGAGTAGGATAGAGGATAGGATAGGGTAAAGGATAGGATTGGATAGAGGATCGGATAGAGGATAGAATAGGATAGAGGATAGGATAGGATAGAGGATAGTATAGGATAGAGGATAGGATAGGATAGGATAAAGGATAGGATAGGATAGAGGATAGGATAGGATAGGATAGAGGATAGGATAGGATAGGATAGAGGATAGGATAGAGGATAGGATAGGATAGAGGATCGGATAGAGGATAGGATAGGATAGAGGATAGGATAGGATAGAGGAAAGGATAGGATAGAAGATAGGATAGGATAGATGATAGGATAGGAAAGAGGGTAGGATAGGATAGAGGATAGAGTATAGGATAGGATAGAGGATAGGATAGGATAGAGGAGAGGATAGGATAGAGGATAGGATAGGATAGAGTATAGGATAGGATAGAGGATAGGATAGGATAGGATAGAGGATAGGATAGGATAGAGGATAGAATAGGATTGAGGAGCGTTTAGGATAGAGGATAGGATTGGATACGATAGAGGATATGATAGGATAGAGGATAGGATAGGATAGAGGATAGGATAGGATAGAGGATAGTATAGGATAGAGGATAGGATAGAATAGAGGATAGGATAGGATAAAGGATAGGATAGGATAGGATAGGAAAGAGGATAGGATAGGATAGGATAGAGGATAGGATAGGACAGAGGATCGGATAGAGGATAGGATAGGATAGAGGATAGGATATGATAGAGTAAACGATATTATAGAGGATAGGATAGGGTAGAGGATCGGATAGAGGATAGGATAGGATAGAGGATGGCATAGAGGATAGGATAGAGGATAGGATAGGATAGAGGATAGGATAGGAAAGAGGATAGGATAGGGTAAAGGATAGGATTGGATAGAGGATCGGATAGAGGATAGAATAGGATAGAGGATAGGATAGAATAGAGGATAGGATAGGATAGAGGATAGGATAGGAAAGAGGATAGGATAGGGTAAAGGATAGGATAGGATAGAGGATAGGATAGGATAGGATAGAGGATAGGATAGGATAGGATAGAGGATAGGATAGAGGATAGGATAGAGGATAGGATAGGATAGAGGATAGGATAGGAAAGAGGATAGGATAGGGTAAAGGATAGGATAGGATAGAGGATAGGATAGGATAGGATAGAGGATAGGATAGGATAGGATAGAGGATAGGATAGAGGATAGGATAGGATAGAGGATCGGATAGAGGATAGGATAGGATAGAGGATAGGATAGGATAGAGGAAAGGATAGGATAGAAGATAGGATAGGATAGATGATAGGATAGGAAAGAGGGTAGGATAGGATAGAGGATAGAGTATAGGATAGGATAGAGGATAGGATAGGATAGAGGATAGGATAGGATAGAGGATAGGATAGGATAGAGGAGAGGATATTATAGAGGATAGGATAGGATAGAGGATAGGATAGGATAGAGGATAGGATAGGATAGGATAGAGGATAGGATAGGATAGAGGATAGAATAGGATTGAGGAGCGTTTAGGATAGAGGATAGGATATGATAGAGGATAGGATAGGATACGATAGAGGATAGGATAGGATAGAGGATAGGATAGGATAGAGGATAGGATAGGATAGAGGATAGGATAGGATAGAGGATAGGATAGGTAATTGGATAGGATAGAGGATAGGATAAGGTAGAGGATAGTATAGGATAGAGGATAGGATAGGATAGAGGATAGGATAGGATAAAGGATAGGATAGGATAGAGGATAGGATAGGATAGAGGATAGGATAGGATAGAGGATCGGATAGAGGATATTATAGGATAGAGGATCGGATAGAGGATAGGATAGGATAGAGGATCGGATAGAGGATAGGATAGGATAGAGGATAGGATAGGATATAGGATAGAGTAGGATAGAGGATAGGATAGGGTAAAGGATAGGATTGGATAGAGGATCGGATAGAGGATAGAATAGGATAGAGGATAGGATAGGATAGAGGATAGTATAGGATAGAGGATAGGATAGGATAGGATAAAGGATAGGATAGGATAGAGGATAGGATAGGATAGGATAGAGGATAGGATAGGATAGGATAGAGGATAGGATAGAGGATAGGATAGGATAGAGGATCGGATAGAGGATAGGATAGGATAGAGGATAGGATAGGATAGAGGAGAGGATAGGATAGAGGATAGGATAGGATAGAGTATAGGATAGGATAGAGGATAGGATAGGATAGGATAGAGGATAGGATAGGATAGAGGATAGAATAGGATTGAGGAGCGTTTAGGATAGAGGATAGGATTGGATACGATAGAGGATATGATAGGATAGAGGATAGGATAGGATAGAGGATAGGATAGGATAGGATAGAGGATAGGATAGGATAGAGGATAGAGTATAGGATAGGATAGAGGATAGGATAGGATAGAGGAGAGGATAGGATAGAGGATAGGATAGGATAGAGGATAGGATAGGATAGAGGATAGGATAGGATAGGATAAAGGATAGGATAGGATAGAGGATAGGATAGGATAGGATAGAGGATAGGATAGAGGATAGGATAGGATAGAGGATCGGATAGAGGATAGGATAGGATAGAGGATAGGATAGGATAGAGGATCGGATAGAGGATAGGATAGGATAGAGGATAGGATAGGATAGAGGAAAGGATAGGATAGAAGATAGGATAGGATAGATGATAGGATAGGAAAGAGGGTAGGATAGGATAGAGGATAGAGTATAGGATAGGATAGAGGATAGGATAGGATAGAGGAGAGGATAGGATAGAGGATAGGATAGGATAGAGTATAGGATAGGATAGAGGATAGGATAGGATAGGATAGAGGATAGGATAGGATAGAGGATAGAATAGGATTGAGGAGCGTTTAGGATAGAGGATAGGATAGGATAGAGGATAGGATAGGATAGAGGATAGGATAGGATAGGATAGAGGATAGGATAGGATAGGATAGAGGATAGGATAGGATAGAGGATAGAGTATAGGATAGGATAGAGGATAGGATAGGATAGAGGAGAGGATAGGATAGAGGATAGGATAGGATAGAGGATAGGATAGGATAGAGGATAGGATAGGATAGGATAGAGGATAGGATAGGATAGAGGATAGAATAGGATACGATAGAGGATAGGATAGGATAGGATAGAGGATAGGATAGGATAGAGGATAGAATAGGATACGATAGAGGATAGGATAGGATAGAGGATAGGATAGGATAGAGGATAGGATAGGATAGAGGATAGGATAGGATAGAGGATAGGATAGGTAATTGGATAGGATAGAGGATAGGATAAGTTAGAGGATAGTATAGGATAGAGGATAGGATAGGATAGAGGATAGGATAGGATAAAGGAGAGGATAGGATAGAGGATAGGATAGGATAGAGGATAGAATAGGATAGATGATAGGATAGGATAGAGAATAGAATAGGATAGAGGATAGGATAGGATAGAGGATAGGATAGAGGATAGGATAGGATAGAGGATAGGAAAGGATAGAGGATAGGATGGGATAGAGGAAAGGATAGGATAGAGGATAGGATAGGTAATTGGATAGGTTAGAGGATAGGATAAGGTAGAGGATAGTATAGGATAGAGGATAGGATAGGATAGAGGATAGGATAGGATAAAGGATAGGATAGGATAGAGGATAGGATAGGATAGAGGATGGAATAGGATAGATGATAGGATAGGATAGAGAATAGGATAGGATAGAGGATAGGATAGGATAGAGGATAGGATAGAGGATAGGATAGGATAGAGTAAACGATATTATAGAGGATAGGATAGGATAGAGGATCGGATAGAGGATAGGATAGGATGGAGGATGGTATAGAGGATAGGATAGAGGATAGGATAGGATAGAGGATCGGATAGAGGATAGGATAGGATAGAGGATAGGATAGGATAGAGGAAAGGATAGGATAGAGGATAGGATAGGTAATTGGATAGGATAAAGGATAGGATAAGGTAGAGGATAGGATAGGATAGAGGATAGGATAGGATAGAGGATAGGATAGGATAGAGGATAGGATAGGATAGAAGATAGGATAGAGGACAGGATAGAGGATCGGATAGAGGATAGGATAGGATAGAGGAAAGGATAGGATAGAGGATAGGATAGGTAATTGGATAGGATAGAGGAAAGGATAAGTTAGAGGATAGTATAGGATAGAGGATAGGATCGGATAGAGGATAGGATAGGATAGGGGAAAGGATAGGATAGAAGATAGGATAGGATAGATGATAGGATAGGAAAGAGGGTAGGATAGGATAGAGGATAGACTATAGGATAGGATAGAGGATAGGATAGGATAGAGGATAGGATAGGATAGAGGAGAGGATAGGATAGAGGATAGGATAGTATAAAGGATAGGATTGGATAGAGGATCGGATAGAGGATAGAATAGGATAGAGGATAGGATAGGATAGAGGATAGTATATGTTAGACGATAGGATAGAATAGAGGATAGGATATGATAGAGTAAACGATATTATAGAGGATAGGATAGGATAGAGGATCGGATAGAGGATAGGATAGGATAGAGGATGGTATAGAGGATAGGATAGAGGATAGTATAGAATAGAGGATAGGATAGAGTAGAGGATAGGATAGGATAAAGGAGAGGATAGGATAGAGGATAGGATAGGATAGAGGATAGGATAGTATAGATGATAGAATAGGATAGATGATATTATAGGATAGAGGATAGGATATGATAGAGTAAACGATATTCTAGAGGATAGGATAGGATAGAGGATCGGATAGAGGATAGGATAGGATAGAGGATGGTATAGAGGATAGGATAGAGGATAGGATAGGATAGAGGATAGGATAGGAAAGAGGATAGGATAGGGTACGATAGAGGATAGGATAGATGATAGGATAGGATAGAGGATCTGATAGAGGATACGATCGGATAGAGGATAGGATAGGATAGAGGATCGGATAGGTAATTGGATAGGATAGGGGAGAGGATAAGGTAGATGCTAGTATAGGATAGAGGATCTGATAGAGGATAGGATAGGATGGAGGATAGGATAGGATCGAGGATAGGATAGGTAATTGGATAGGATAGAGGATAGGATATGGTAGAGGATAGTACAGGATAGAGGATAGGATAGAGGATCGGATAGGATAGGATAGAGGATAGGATAGAGGATAGGATAGGGGATCGGATAGAGGAAAGGATAGGATAGAGGATAGGATAGGTAATTGGATAGGATAGAGGATAGGATAAGTTAGAGGATAGTATAGGATAGAGGATAGGATAGGATAGAGGATAGGATAGGATAAAGGATAGGATAGGATAGAGGATAGGATAGGATAGAGGATAGAATAGGATAGATGATAGGATAGGATAGAGAATAGGATAGGATAGAGGATAGGATAGGATAGAGGATAGGATAGAGGATAGGATAGGATAGAGGATAGGAAAGGATAGAGGATAGGATGGGATAGAGGATAGGATAGGATAGAGGATAGGATAGGATAGAGGATAGGATAGGATAGAGGATAGGATAGAGGATATGATAGGATAGAGGATAGGATAGGTAATTGGATAGGATAGAGTATAGGATAAGGTAGAGGATAGGATAGGATAGGATAGAGGATAGGATAGGATAGAGGATAGGATAGAGGATCGGATAGAGGATAGGATAGAGGAAACGATAGGTAATTGGATAGGATAGAGGATAGAATAAGGTAGAGGATAGTATAAGATAGAGGATAGGATAGGATAGAGGATAGGATAGGATAGAGGAGAGGATAGGATAGAGGATACGATAGGATAGAGGATAGGATAGGCTAGAGGATCGGATAGAGGATAGGATAGGATAGAGGATAGGATATGATAGAGTAAACGATATTATAGAGGATAGGATAGGATAGAGGATCGGATAGAGGATAGGATAGGATAGAGGATGGTATAGAGGATAGGATAGAGGATAGGATAGGATAGAGGAAAGGCTAGGATAGAGGATAGGATAGGTAATTGGATAGGATAAAGGATAGGATAAGGTAGAGGATAGGATAGGATAGAGGATAGGATAGGATAGAGGATAGGATAGGATAGAGGATAGGATAGGATAGAAGATAGGATAGAGGATAGGATAGAGGATCGGATAGAGGATAGGATAGGATAGAGGAAAGGATAGGATAGAGGATAGGATAGGTAATTGGATAGGATAGAGGATAGGATAAGTTAGAGGATAGTATAGGATAGAGGATAGGATCGGATAGAGGATAGGATAGGATAGGGGAAAGGATAGGATAGAAGATAGGATAGGATAGAGGATCTGATAGAGGATACGATCGGATAGAGGATAGGATAGGATAGAGGATCGGATAGGTAATTGGATAGGATAGGGGAGAGGATAAGGTAGATGCTAGTATAGGATAGAGGATCTGATAGAGGATAGGATAGGATGGAGGATAGGATAGGATCGAGGATAGGATAGGTAATTGGATAGGATAGAGGATAGGATATGGTAGAGGATAGTACAGGATAGAGGATAGGATAGAGGATCGGATAGGATAGGATAGAGGATAGGATAGAGGATAGGATAGGGGATCGGATAGAGGAAAGGATAGGATAGAGGATAGGATAGGTAATTGGATAGGATAGAGGATAGGATAAGTTAGAGGATAGTATAGGATAGAGTATAGGATAGGATAGAGGATAGGATAGGATAAAGGATAGAGGATAGGATAGAGGATATGATAGGATAGAGGATAGGATAGGTAATTGGATAGGATAGAGTATAGGATAAGGTAGAGGATAGGATAGGATAGGATAGAGGATAGGATAGAGGATCGGATAGAGGATAGGATAGAGGAAACGATAGGTAATTGGATAGCATAGAGGATAGAATAAGGTAGAGGATAGGATAAGTTAGAGGATAGTATAGGATAGAGTATAGGATAGGATAGAGGATAGGATAGGATAAAGGATAGAGGATAGGATAGAGGATATGATAGGATAGAGGATAGGATAGGTAATTGGATAGGATAGAGTATAGGATAAGGTAGAGGATAGGATAGGATAGGATAGAGGATAGGATAGGATAGAGGATAGGATAGAGGATCGGATAGAGGATAGGATAGAGGAAACGATGGGTAATTGGATAGGATAGAGGATAGAATAAGGTAGAGGATAGTATAAGATAGAGGATAGGATAGGATAGAGGATAGGATAGGATAGAGGAGAGGATAGGATAGAGGATACGATAGGATAGAGGATAGGATAGGCTAGAGGATCGGATAGAGGATAGGATAGGATAGAGGATAGGATATGATAGAGTAAACGATATTATAGAGGATAGGATAGGATAGAGGATCGGATAGAGGATAGGATAGGATAGAGGATGGTATAGAGGATAGGATAGAGGATAGGATAGGATAGAGGATCGGATAGAGGATAGGATAGGATAGAGGATAGGATAGGATAGAGGAAAGGCTAGGATAGAGGATAGGATAGGTAATTGGATAGGATAAAGGATAGGATAAGGTAGAGGATAGGATAGGATAGAGGATAGGATAGGATAGAGGATAGGATAGGATAGAGGATAGGATAGGATAGAAGATAGGATAGAGGATAGGATAGAGGATCGGATAGAGGATAGGATAGGATAGAGGAAAGGATAGGATAGAGGATAGGATAGGTAATTGGATAGGATAGAGGATAGGATAAGTTAGAGGATAGTATAAGATAGAGGATAGGATAGGATAGAGGATAGGATAGGATAGAGGAGAGGATAGGATAGAGGATACGATAGGATAGAGGATAGGATAGGATAGAGGATCGGATAGAGGTATGGATAGGATAGAGGATAGGATAGGATAGAGTATAGGATATGATAGAGTAAACGATATTATAGAGGATAGGATAGGATAGAGGATCGGATAGAGGATAGGATAGGATAGAGGATGGTATAGAGGATAGGATAGAGGATAGGATAGGATAGAGGATAGGATAGAGGATAGGATAGGATAGAGGATAGGAAAGGATAGAGGATAGGATGGGATAGAGGATAGGATAGGATAGAGGATAGGATAGGATAGAGGATAGGATAGGATAGAGGATAGGATAGAGGATATGATAGGATAGAGGATAGGATAGGTAATTGGATAGGATAGAGTATAGGATAAGGTAGAGGATAGGATAGGATAGGATAGAGGATAGGATAGGATAGAGGATAGGATAGAGGATCGGATAGAGGATAGGATAGAGGAAACGATAGGTAATTGGATAGGATAGAGGATAGAATAAGGTAGAGGATAGTATAAGATAGAGGATAGGATAGGATAGAGGATAGGATAGGATAGAGGAGAGGATAGGATAGAGGATACGATAGGATAGAGGATAGGATAGGCTAGAGGATCGGATAGAGGATAGGATAGGATAGAGGATAGGATATGATAGAGTAAACGATATTATAGAGGATAGGATAGGATAGAGGATCGGATAGAGGATAGGATAGGATAGAGGATGGTATAGAGGATAGGATAGAGGATAGGATAGGATAGAGGAAAGGCTAGGATAGAGGATAGGATAGGTAATTGGATAGGATAAAGGATAGGATAAGGTAGAGGATAGGATAGGATAGAGGATAGGATAGGATAGAGGATAGGATAGGATAGAGGATAGGATAGGATAGAAGATAGGATAGAGGATAGGATAGAGGATCGGATAGAGGATAGGATAGGATAGAGGAAAGGATAGGATAGAGGATAGGATAGGTAATTGGATAGGATAGAGGATAGGATAAGTTAGAGGATAGTATAGGATAGAGGATAGGATCGGATAGAGGATAGGATAGGATAGGGGAAAGGATAGGATAGAAGATAGGATAGGATAGAGGATCTGATAGAGGATACGATCGGATAGAGGATAGGATAGGATAGAGGATCGGATAGGTAATTGGATAGGATAGGGGAGAGGATAAGGTAGATGCTAGTATAGGATAGAGGATCTGATAGAGGATAGGATAGGATGGAGGATAGGATAGGATCGAGGATAGGATAGGTAATTGGATAGGATAGAGGATAGGATATGGTAGAGGATAGTACAGGATAGAGGATAGGATAGAGGATCGGATAGGATAGGATAGAGGATAGGATAGAGGATAGGATAGGGGATCGGATAGAGGAAAGGATAGGATAGAGGATAGGATAGGTAATTGGATAGGATAGAGGATAGGATAAGTTAGAGGATAGTATAGGATAGAGTATAGGATAGGATAGAGGATAGGATAGGATAAAGGATAGAGGATAGGATAGAGGATATGATAGGATAGAGGATAGGATAGGTAATTGGATAGGATAGAGTATAGGATAAGGTAGAGGATAGGATAGGATAGGATAGAGGATAGGATAGGATAGAGGATAGGATAGAGGATCGGATAGAGGATAGGATAGAGGAAACGATAGGTAATTGGATAGGATAGAGGATAGAATAAGGTAGAGGATAGGATAAGTTAGAGGATAGTATAGGGTAGAGTATAGGATAGGATAGAGGATAGGATAGGATAAAGGATAGAGGATAGGATAGAGGATATGATAGGATAGAGGATAGGATAGGTAATTGGATAGGATAGAGTATAGGATAAGGTAGAGGATAGGATAGGATAGGATAGAGGATAGGATAGGATAGAGGATAGGATAGAGGATCGGATAGAGGATAGGATAGAGGAAACGATAGGTAATTGGATAGGATAGAGGATAGAATAAGGTAGAGGATAGTATAAGATAGAGGATAGGATAGGATAGAGGATAGGATAGGATAGAGGAGAGGATAGGATAGAGGATACGATAGGATAGAGGATAGGATAGGCTAGAGGATCGGATAGAGGATAGGATAGGATAGAGGATAGGATATGATAGAGTAAACGATATTATAGAGGATAGGATAGGATAGAGGATGGTATAGAGGATAGGATAGAGGATAGGATAGGATAGAGGATCGGATAGAGGATAGGATAGGATAGAGGATAGGATAGGATAGAGGAAAGGCTAGGATAGAGGATAGGATAGGTAATTGGATAGGATAAAGGATAGGATAAGGTAGAGGATAGGATAGGATAGAGGATAGGATAGGATAGAGGATAGGATAGGATAGAGGATAGGATAGGATAGAAGATAGGATAGAGGATAGGATAGAGGATCGGATAGAGGATAGGATAGGATAGAGGAAAGGATAGGATAGAGGATAGGATAGGTAATTGGATAGGATAGAGGATAGGATAAGTTAGAGGATAGTATAAGATAGAGGATAGGATAGGATAGAGGATAGGATAGGATAGAGGAGAGGATAGGATAGAGGATACGATAGGATAGAGGATAGGATAGGATAGAGGATCGGATAGAGGTATGGATAGGATAGAGGATAGGATAGGATAGAGTATAGGATATGATAGAGTAAACGATATTATAGAGGATAGGATAGGATAGAGGATCGGATAGAGGATAGGATAGGATAGAGGATGGTATAGAGGATAGGATAGAGGATAGGATAGGATAGAGGATCGGATAGAGGATAGGATAGGATAGAGGATAGGATAGGATAGAGGAAAGGATAGGATAGAGGATAGGATAGGTAATTGGATAGGATAAAGGATAGGATAAGGTAGAGGATAGGATAGGATAGAGGATAGGATAGGATAGAGGATAGGATAGGATAGAGGATAGGATAGGATAGAAGATAGGATAGAGGATAGGATAGAGGATCGGATAGAGGATAGGATAGGATAGAGGAAAGGATAGGATAGAGGATAGGATAGGTAATTGGATAGGATAGAGGATAGGATAAGTTAGAGGATAGTATAGGATAGAGGATAGGATCGGATAGAGGATAGGATAGGATAGGGGAAAGGATAGGATAGAAGATAGGATAGGATAGAGGATCTGATAGAGGATACGATCGGATAGAGGATAGGATAGGATAGAGGATCGGATAGGTAATTGGATAGGATAGGGGAGAGGATAAGGTAGATGCTAGTATAGGATAGAGGATCTGATAGAGGATAGGATAGGATGGAGGATAGGATAGGATCGAGGATAGGATAGGTAATTGGATAGGATAGAGGATAGGATATGGTAGAGGATAGTACAGGATAGAGGATAGGATAGAGGATCGGATAGGATAGGATAGAGGATAGGATAGAGGATAGGATAGGGGATCGGATAGAGGAAAGGATAGGATAGAGGATAGGATAGGTAATTGGATAGGATAGAGGATAGGATAAGTTAGAGGATAGTATAGGATAGAGGATAGGATAGGATAGAGGATAGGATAGGATAAAGGATAGGATAGGATAGAGGATAGGATAGGATAGAGGATAGAATAGGATAGATGATAGGATAGGATAGAGAATAGGATAGGATAGAGGATAGGATAGGATAGAGGATAGGATAGAGGATAGGATAGGATAGAGGATAGGATAGGATAGAGGATAGGATAGGATAGAGGATAGGATAGGATAGAGGATAGGATAGAGGATAGGATAGGTAATTGGATAGGATAGAGTATAGGATAAGGTAGAGGATAGGATAGGATAGGATAGAGGATAGGATAGGATAGAGGATAGGATAGAGGATCGGATAGAGGATAGGATAGAGGAAACGATAGGTAATTGTATAGGATAGAGGATAGAATAAGGTAGAGGATAGTATAAGATAGAGGATAGGATAGGATAGAGGATAGGATAGGATAGAGGAGAGGATAGGATAGAGGATACGATAGGATAGAGGATAGGATAGGATAGAGGATCGGATAGAGGATAGGATAGGATAGAGGATAGGATAGGATAGAGGATAGGATATGATAGAGTAAACGATATTATAGAGGATAGGATAGGATAGAGGATCGGATAGAGGATAGGATAGGATAGAAGATAGGATAGAGGATCGGATAGAGGATAGGATAGGATAGAGGAAAGGATAGGATAGAGGATAGGATAGGTAATTGGATAGGATAGAGGATAGGATAAGTTAGAGGATAGTATAGGATAGAGGATAGGATCGGATAGAGGATAGGATAGGATAGGGGAAAGGATAGGATAGAAGATAGGATAGGATAGAGGAGAGGATAGGATAGAGGATAGGATAGGATAAAGGATAGGATTGGATAGAGGATCGGATAGAGGATAGAATAGGATAGAGGATAGGATAGGATAGAGGATAGTATATGGTAGACGATAGGATAGAATAGAGGATAGGATATGATAGAGTAAACGATATTATAGAGGATAGGATAGGATAGAGGATCGGATAGAGGATAGGATAGGATAGAGGATGGTATAGAGGATAGGATAGAGGATAGTATAGGATAGAGGATAGGATAGAGTAGAGGATAGGATAGGATAAAGGAGAGGATATGATAGAGGATAGGATAGGATAGAGGATGGTATAGAGGATAGGATAGAGGATAGGATAGGATAGAGGATAGGATAGGAAAGAGGATAGGATAGGGTACGATAGAGGATAGGATAGATGATAGGATAGGATAGAGGATCTGATAGAGGATACGATCGGATAGAGGATAGGATAGGATAGAGGATCGGATAGGTAATTGGATAGGATAGGGGAGAGGATAAGGTAGAGGCTAGTATAGGATAGAGGATCTGATAGTGGATAGGATAGGATGGAGGATAGGATAGGATCGAGGATAGGATAGGTAATTGGATAGGATAGAGGATAGGATATGGTAGAGGATAGTACAGGATAGAGGATAGGATAGAGGATCGGATAGGATAGGATAGAGGATAGGATAGAGGATAGGATAGGGGATCGGATGGAGGATAGGATAGGATAGAGGAAAGGATAGGATGGAGGATAGGATAGGTAATTGGATAGGATAGAGGATAGGATAAGTTAGAGGATAGTATAGGATAGAGGATAGGATAGCATAGAGGATAGGATAGGATAGAGGATAGGATAGGATAGAGGATAGGATAGGATAGAGGATAGAATAGGATAGATGATAGGATAGGATAGAGAATAGGATAGGATAGAGGATAGGATAGGATAGAGGATAGGATAGAGGATAGGATAGAGGATAGGATAGGATAGAGGATAGGAAAGGATAGAGGATAGGATGGGATAGAGGATAGGATAGGATAGAGGATAGGATAGGATAGAGGATAGGATTGGATAGAGGATAGGACAGAGGATAGGATAGGATAGAGGATAGGATAGGTAATTGGATAGGATAGAGTATAGGATAAGGTAGAGGATAGGATAGGATAGGATAGAGGATAGGATAGGATAGAGGATAGGATAGGATAAAGGATAGGATAGGATAGAGGATAGGATAGGATAGAGGATAGAATAGGATAGATGATAGGATAGGATAGAGAATAGGATAGGATAGAGGATAGGATAGGATAGAGGATAGGATAGGATAGAGGATCGGATAGAGGTATGGATAGGATAGAGGATAGGATAGGATAGAGTATAGGATATGATAGAGTAAACGATATTATAGAGGATAGGATAGGATAGAGGATCGGATAGAGGATAGGATAGGATAGAGGATGGTATAGAGGATAGGATAGAGGATAGGATAGGATAGAGGATCGGATAGAGGATAGGATAGGATAGAGGATAGGATAGGATAGAGGAAAGGATAGGATAGAGGATAGGATAGGTAATTGGATAGGATAAAGGATAGGATAAGGTAGAGGATAGGATAGGATAGAGGATAGGATAGGATAGAGGATAGGATAGGATAGAGGATAGGATAGGATAGAAGATAGGATAGAGGATAGGATAGAGGATCGGATAGAGGATAGGATAGGATAGAGGATAGGATAGGTAATTGGATAGGATAGAGGATAGGATAAGTTAGAGGATAGTATAGGATAGAGGATAGGATCGGATAGAGGATAGGATAGGATAGGGGAAAGGATAGGATAGAAGATAGGATAGGATAGAGGATCTGATAGAGGATACGATCGGATAGAGGATAGGATAGGATAGAGGATCGGATAGGTAATTGGATAGGATAGGGGAGAGGATAAGGTAGATGCTAGTATAGGATAGAGGATCTGATAGAGGATACGATAGGATGGAGGATAGGATAGGATCGAGGATAGGATAGGTAATTGGATAGGATAGAGGATAGGATATGGTAGAGGATAGTACAGGATAGAGGATAGGATAGAGGATCGGATAGGATAGGATAGAGGATAGGATAGAGGATAGGATAGGGGATCGGATAGAGGAAAGGATAGGATAGAGGATAGGATAGGTAATTGGATAGGATAGAGGATAGGATAAGTTAGAGGATAGTATAGGATAGAGGATAGGATAGGATAGAGGATAGGATAGGATAAAGGATAGGATAGGATAGAGGATAGGATAGGATAGAGGATAGAATAGGATAGATGATAGGATAGGATAGAGAATAGGATAGGATAGAGGATAGGATAGGATAGAGGATAGGATAGAGGATAGGATAGGATAGAGGATAGGATAGGATAGAGGATAGGATAGGATAGAGGATAGGATAGGATAGAGGATAGGATAGAGGATATGATAGGATAGAGGATAGGATAGGTAATTGGATAGGATAGAGTATAGGATAAGGTAGAGGATAGGATAGGATAGGATAGAGGATAGGATAGGATAGAGGATAGGATAGAGGATCGGATAGAGGATAGGATAGAGGAAACGATAGGTAATTGTATAGGATAGAGGATAGAATAAGGTAGAGGATAGTATAAGATAGAGGATAGGATAGGATAGAGGATAGGATAGGATAGAGGAGAGGATAGGATAGAGGATACGATAGGATAGAGGATAGGATAGGATAGAGGATCGGATAGAGGATAGGATAGGATAGAGGATAGGATAGGATAGAGGAAAGGCTAGGATAGAGGATAGGATAGGTAATTGGATAGGATAAAGGATAGGATAAGGTAGAGGATAGGATAGGATAGAGGATAGGATAGGATAGAGGATAGGATAGGATAGAGGATAGGATAGGATAGAAGATAGGATAGAGGATAGGATAGAGGATCGGATAGAGGATAGGATAGGATAGAGGAAAGGATAGGATAGAGGATAGGATAGGTAATTGGATAGGATAGAGGATAGGATAAGTTAGAGGATAGTATAAGATAGAGGATAGGATAGGATAGAGGATAGGATAGGATAGAGGAGAGGATAGGATAGAGGATACGATAGGATAGAGGATAGGATAGGATAGAGGATCGGATAGAGGTATGGATAGGATAGAGGATAGGATAGGATAGAGTATAGGATATGATAGAGTAAACGATATTATAGAGGATAGGATAGGATAGAGGATCGGATAGAGGATAGGATAGGATAGAGGATGGTATAGAGGATAGGATAGAGGATAGGATAGGATAGAGGATCGGATAGAGGATAGGATAGGATAGAGGATAGGATAGGATAGAGGAAAGGATAGGATAGAGGATAGGATAGGTAATTGGATAGGATAAAGGATAGGATAAGGTAGAGGATAGGATAGGATAGAGGATAGGATAGGATAGAGGATAGGATAGGATAGAGGATAGGATAGGATAGAAGATAGGATAGAGGATAGGATAGAGGATCGGATAGAGGATAGGATAGGATAGAGGAAAGGATAGGATAGAGGATAGGATAGGTAATTGGATAGGATAGAGGATAGGATAAGTTAGAGGATAGTATAGGATAGAGGATAGGATCGGATAGAGGATAGGATAGGATAGGGGAAAGGATAGGATAGAAGATAGGATAGGATAGAGGATCTGATAGAGGATACGATCGGATAGAGGATAGGATAGGATAGAGGATCGGATAGGTAATTGGATAGGATAGGGGAGAGGATAAGGTAGATGCTAGTATAGGATAGAGGATCTGATAGAGGATAGGATAGGATGGAGGATAGGATAGGATCGAGGATAGGATAGGTAATTGGATAGGATAGAGGATAGGATATGGTAGAGGATAGTACAGGATAGAGGATAGGATAGAGGATCGGATAGGATAGGATAGAGGATAGGATAGAGGATAGGATAGGGGATCGGATAGAGGAAAGGATAGGATAGAGGATAGGATAGGTAATTGGATAGGATAGAGGATAGGATAAGTTAGAGGATAGTATAGGATAGAGGATAGGATAGGATAGAGGATAGGATAGGATAAAGGATAGGATAGGATAGAGGATAGGATAGGATAGAGGATAGAATAGGATAGATGATAGGATAGGATAGAGAATAGGATAGGATAGAGGATAGGATAGGATAGAGGATAGGATAGAGGATAGGATAGGATAGAGGATAGGATAGGATAGAGGATAGGATAGGATAGAGGATAGGATAGGATAGAGGATAGGATAGAGGATATGATAGGATAGAGGATAGGATAGGTAATTGGATAGGATAGAGTATAGGATAAGGTAGAGGATAGGATAGGATAGGATAGAGGATAGGATAGGATAGAGGATAGGATAGAGGATCGGATAGAGGATAGGATAGAGGAAACGATAGGTAATTGTATAGGATAGAGGATAGAATAAGGTAGAGGATAGTATAAGATAGAGGATAGGATAGGATAGAGGATAGGATAGGATAGAGGAGAGGATAGGATAGAGGATACGATAGGATAGAGGATAGGATAGGATAGAGGATCGGATAGAGGATAGGATAGGATAGAGGATAGGATAGGATAGAGGATAGGATATGATAGAGTAAACGATATTATAGAGGATAGGATAGGATAGAGGATCGGATAGAGGATAGGATAGGATAGAAGATAGGATAGAGGATAGGATAGAGGATCGGATAGAGGATAGGATAGGATAGAGGAAAGGATAGGATAGAGGATAGGATAGGTAATTGGATAGGATAGAGGATAGGATAAGTTAGAGGATAGTATAGGATAGAGGATAGGATCGGATAGAGGATAGGATAGGATAGGGGAAAGGATAGGATAGAAGATAGGATAGGATAGAGGAGAGGATAGGATAGAGGATAGGATAGGATAAAGGATAGGATTGGATAGAGGATCGGATAGAGGATAGAATAGGATAGAGGATAGGATAGGATAGAGGATAGTATATGGTAGACGATAGGATAGAATAGAGGATAGGATATGATAGAGTAAACGATATTATAGAGGATAGGATAGGATAGAGGATCGGATAGAGGATAGGATAGGATAGAGGATGGTATAGAGGATAGGATAGAGGATAGTATAGGATAGAGGATAGGATAGAGTAGAGGATAGGATAGGATAAAGGAGAGGATATGATAGAGGATAGGATAGGATAGAGGATGGTATAGAGGATAGGATAGAGGATAGGATAGGATAGAGGATAGGATAGGAAAGAGGATAGGATAGGGTACGATAGAGGATAGGATAGATGATAGGATAGGATAGAGGATCTGATAGAGGATACGATCGGATAGAGGATAGGATAGGATAGAGGATCGGATAGGTAATTGGATAGGATAGGGGAGAGGATAAGGTAGAGGCTAGTATAGGATAGAGGATCTGATAGTGGATAGGATAGGATGGAGGATAGGATAGGATCGAGGATAGGATAGGTAATTGGATAGGATAGAGGATAGGATATGGTAGAGGATAGTACAGGATAGAGGATAGGATAGAGGATCGGATAGGATAGGATAGAGGATAGGATAGAGGATAGGATAGGGGATCGGATGGAGGATAGGATAGGATAGAGGAAAGGATAGGATGGAGGATAGGATAGGTAATTGGATAGGATAGAGGATAGGATAAGTTAGAGGATAGTATAGGATAGAGGATAGGATAGCATAGAGGATAGGATAGGATAGAGGATAGGATAGGATAGAGGATAGGATAGGATAGAGGATAGAATAGGATAGATGATAGGATAGGATAGAGAATAGGATAGGATAGAGGATAGGATAGGATAGAGGATAGGATAGAGGATAGGATAGAGGATAGGATAGGATAGAGGATAGGAAAGGATAGAGGATAGGATGGGATAGAGGATAGGATAGGATAGAGGATAGGATAGGATAGAGGATAGGATTGGATAGAGGATAGGACAGAGGATAGGATAGGATAGAGGATAGGATAGGTAATTGGATAGGATAGAGTATAGGATAAGGTAGAGGATAGGATAGGATAGGATAGAGGATAGGATAGGATAGAGGATAGGATAGGATAAAGGATAGGATAGGATAGAGGATAGGATAGGATAGAGGATAGAATAGGATAGATGATAGGATAGGATAGAGAATAGGATAGGATAGAGGATAGGATAGGATAGAGGATAGGATAGGATAGAGGATCGGATAGAGGTATGGATAGGATAGAGGATAGGATAGGATAGAGTATAGGATATGATAGAGTAAACGATATTATAGAGGATAGGATAGGATAGAGGATCGGATAGAGGATAGGATAGGATAGAGGATGGTATAGAGGATAGGATAGAGGATAGGATAGGATAGAGGATCGGATAGAGGATAGGATAGGATAGAGGATAGGATAGGATAGAGGAAAGGATAGGATAGAGGATAGGATAGGTAATTGGATAGGATAAAGGATAGGATAAGGTAGAGGATAGGATAGGATAGAGGATAGGATAGGATAGAGGATAGGATAGGATAGAAGATAGGATAGAGGATAGGATAGAGGATCGGATAGAGGATAGGATAGGATAGAGGAAAGGATAGGATAGAGGATAGGATAGGTAATTGGATAGGATAGAGGATAGGATAAGTTAGAGGATAGTATAGGATAGAGGATAGGATCGGATAGAGGATAGGATAGGATAGGGGAAAGGATAGGATAGAAGATAGGATAGGATAGAGGATCTGATAGAGGATACGATCGGATAGAGGATAGGATAGGATAGAGGATCGGATAGGTAATTGGATAGGATAGGGGAGAGGATAAGGTAGATGCTAGTATAGGATAGAGGATCTGATAGAGGATAGGATAGGATGGAGGATAGGATAGGATCGAGGATAGGATAGGTAATTGGATAGGATAGAGGATAGGATATGGTAGAGGATAGTACAGGATAGAGGATAGGATAGAGGATCGGATAGGATAGGATAGAGGATAGGATAGAGGATAGGATAGGGGATCGGATAGAGGAAAGGATAGGATAGAGGATAGGATAGGTAATTGGATAGGATAGAGGATAGGATAAGTTAGAGGATAGTATAGGATAGAGGATAGGATAGGATAGAGGATAGGATAGGATAAAGGATAGGATAGGATAGAGGATAGGATAGGATAGAGGATAGAATAGGATAGATGATAGGATAGGATAGAGAATAGGATAGGATAGAGGATAGGATAGGATAGAGGATAGGATAGAGGATAGGATAGGATAGAGGATAGGATAGGATAGAGGATAGGATAGGATAGAGGATAGGATAGGATAGAGGATAGGATAGAGGATATGATAGGATAGAGGATAGGATAGGTAATTGGATAGGATAGAGTATAGGATAAGGTAGAGGATAGGATAGGATAGGATAGAGGATAGGATAGGATAGAGGATAGGATAGAGGATCGGATAGAGGATAGGATAGAGGAAACGATAGGTAATTGTATAGGATAGAGGATAGAATAAGGTAGAGGATAGTATAAGATAGAGGATAGGATAGGATAGAGGATAGGATAGGATAGAGGAGAGGATAGGATAGAGGATACGATAGGATAGAGGATAGGATAGGATAGAGGATCGGATAGAGGATAGGATAGGATAGAGGATAGGATAGGATAGAGGAAAGGCTAGGATAGAGGATAGGATAGGTAATTGGATAGGATAAAGGATAGGATAAGGTAGAGGATAGGATAGGATAGAGGATAGGATAGGATAGAGGATAGGATAGGATAGAGGATAGGATAGGATAGAAGATAGGATAGAGGATAGGATAGAGGATCGGATAGAGGATAGGATAGGATAGAGGAAAGGATAGGATAGAGGATAGGATAGGTAATTGGATAGGATAGAGGATAGGATAAGTTAGAGGATAGTATAAGATAGAGGATAGGATAGGATAGAGGATAGGATAGGATAGAGGAGAGGATAGGATAGAGGATACGATAGGATAGAGGATAGGATAGGATAGAGGATCGGATAGAGGTATGGATAGGATAGAGGATAGGATAGGATAGAGTATAGGATATGATAGAGTAAACGATATTATAGAGGATAGGATAGGATAGAGGATCGGATAGAGGATAGGATAGGATAGAGGATCGGATAGAGGATAGGATAGGATAGAAGATAGGATAGAGGATAGGATAGAGGATCGGATAGAGGATAGGATAGGATAGAGGAAAGGATAGGATAGAGGATAGGATAGGTAATTGGATAGGATAGAGGATAGGATAAGTTAGAGGATAGTATAGGATAGAGGATAGGATCGGATAGAGGATAGGATAGGATAGGGGAAAGGATAGGATAGAAGATAGGATAGGATAGAGGAGAGGATAGGATAGAGGATAGGATAGGATAAAGGATAGGATTGGATAGAGGATCGGATAGAGGATAGAATAGGATAGAGGATAGGATAGGATAGAGGATAGTATATGGTAGACGATAGGATAGAATAGAGGATAGGATATGATAGAGTAAACGATATTATAGAGGATAGGATAGGATAGAGGATCGGATAGAGGATAGGATAGGATAGAGGATGGTATAGAGGATAGGATAGAGGATAGTATAGGATAGAGGATAGGATAGAGTAGAGGATAGGATAGGATAAAGGAGAGGATATGATAGAGGATAGGATAGGATAGAGGATGGTATAGAGGATAGGATAGAGGATAGGATAGGATAGAGGATAGGATAGGAAAGAGGATAGGATAGGGTACGATAGAGGATAGGATAGATGATAGGATAGGATAGAGGATCTGATAGAGGATACGATCGGATAGAGGATAGGATAGGATAGAGGATCGGATAGGTAATTGGATAGGATAGGGGAGAGGATAAGGTAGAGGCTAGTATAGGATAGAGGATCTGATAGTGGATAGGATAGGATGGAGGATAGGATAGGATCGAGGATAGGATAGGTAATTGGATAGGATAGAGGATAGGATATGGTAGAGGATAGTACAGGATAGAGGATAGGATAGAGGATCGGATAGGATAGGATAGAGGATAGGATAGAGGATAGGATAGGGGATCGGATGGAGGATAGGATAGGATAGAGGAAAGGATAGGATGGAGGATAGGATAGGTAATTGGATAGGATAGAGGATAGGATAAGTTAGAGGATAGTATAGGATAGAGGATAGGATAGCATAGAGGATAGGATAGGATAGAGGATAGGATAGGATAGAGGATAGGATAGGATAGAGGATAGAATAGGATAGATGATAGGATAGGATAGAGAATAGGATAGGATAGAGGATAGGATAGGATAGAGGATAGGATAGAGGATAGGATAGAGGATAGGATAGGATAGAGGATAGGAAAGGATAGAGGATAGGATGGGATAGAGGATAGGATAGGATAGAGGATAGGATAGGATAGAGGATAGGATTGGATAGAGGATAGGACAGAGGATAGGATAGGATAGAGGATAGGATAGGTAATTGGATAGGATAGAGTATAGGATAAGGTAGAGGATAGGATAGGATAGGATAGAGGATAGGATAGGATAGAGGATAGGATAGGATAAAGGATAGGATAGGATAGAGGATAGGATAGGATAGAGGATAGAATAGGATAGATGATAGGATAGGATAGAGAATAGGATAGGATAGAGGATAGGATAGGATAGAGGATAGGATAGGATAGAGGATCGGATAGAGGTATGGATAGGATAGAGGATAGGATAGGATAGAGTATAGGATATGATAGAGTAAACGATATTATAGAGGATAGGATAGGATAGAGGATCGGATAGAGGATAGGATAGGATAGAGGATGGTATAGAGGATAGGATAGAGGATAGGATAGGATAGAGGATCGGATAGAGGATAGGATAGGATAGAGGATAGGATAGGATAGAGGAAAGGATAGGATAGAGGATAGGATAGGTAATTGGATAGGATAAAGGATAGGATAAGGTAGAGGATAGGATAGGATAGAGGATAGGATAGGATAGAGGATAGGATAGGATAGAGGATAGGATAGGATAGAAGATAGGATAGAGGATAGGATAGAGGATCGGATAGAGGATAGGATAGGATAGAGGAAAGGATAGGATAGAGGATAGGATAGGTAATTGGATAGGATAGAGGATAGGATAAGTTAGAGGATAGTATAGGATAGAGGATAGGATCGGATAGAGGATAGGATAGGATAGGGGAAAGGATAGGATAGAAGATAGGATAGGATAGAGGATCTGATAGAGGATACGATCGGATAGAGGATAGGATAGGATAGAGGATCGGATAGGTAATTGGATAGGATAGGGGAGAGGATAAGGTAGATGCTAGTATAGGATAGAGGATCTGATAGAGGATAGGATAGGATGGAGGATAGGATAGGATCGAGGATAGGATAGGTAATTGGATAGGATAGAGGATAGGATATGGTAGAGGATAGTACAGGATAGAGGATAGGATAGAGGATCGGATAGGATAGGATAGAGGATAGGATAGAGGATAGGATAGGGGATCGGATAGAGGAAAGGATAGGATAGAGGATAGGATAGGTAATTGGATAGGATAGAGGATAGGATAAGTTAGAGGATAGTATAGGATAGAGGATAGGATAGGATAGAGGATAGGATAGGATAAAGGATAGGATAGGATAGAGGATAGGATAGGATAGAGGATAGAATAGGATAGATGATAGGATAGGATAGAGAATAGGATAGGATAGAGGATAGGATAGGATAGAGGATAGGATAGAGGATAGGATAGGATAGAGGATAGGATAGGATAGAGGATAGGATAGGATAGAGGATAGGATAGGATAGAGGATAGGATAGAGGATATGATAGGATAGAGGATAGGATAGGTAATTGGATAGGATAGAGTATAGGATAAGGTAGAGGATAGGATAGGATAGGATAGAGGATAGGATAGGATAGAGGATAGGATAGAGGATCGGATAGAGGATAGGATAGAGGAAACGATAGGTAATTGTATAGGATAGAGGATAGAATAAGGTAGAGGATAGTATAAGATAGAGGATAGGATAGGATAGAGGATAGGATAGGATAGAGGAGAGGATAGGATAGAGGATACGATAGGATAGAGGATAGGATAGGATAGAGGATCGGATAGAGGATAGGATAGGATAGAGGATAGGATAGGATAGAGGAAAGGCTAGGATAGAGGATAGGATAGGTAATTGGATAGGATAAAGGATAGGATAAGGTAGAGGATAGGATAGGATAGAGGATAGGATAGGATAGAGGATAGGATAGGATAGAGGATAGGATAGGATAGAAGATAGGATAGAGGATAGGATAGAGGATCGGATAGAGGATAGGATAGGATAGAGGAAAGGATAGGATAGAGGATAGGATAGGTAATTGGATAGGATAGAGGATAGGATAAGTTAGAGGATAGTATAAGATAGAGGATAGGATAGGATAGAGGATAGGATAGGATAGAGGAGAGGATAGGATAGAGGATACGATAGGATAGAGGATAGGATAGGATAGAGGATCGGATAGAGGTATGGATAGGATAGAGGATAGGATAGGATAGAGTATAGGATATGATAGAGTAAACGATATTATAGAGGATAGGATAGGATAGAGGATCGGATAGAGGATAGGATAGGATAGAGGATGGTATAGAGGATAGGATAGAGGATAGGATAGGATAGAGGATCGGATAGAGGATAGGATAGGATAGAGGATAGGATAGGATAGAGGAAAGGATAGGATAGAGGATAGGATAGGTAATTGGATAGGATAAAGGATAGGATAAGGTAGAGGATAGGATAGGATAGAGGATAGGATAGGATAGAGGATAGGATAGGATAGAGGATAGGATAGGATAGAAGATAGGATAGAGGATCGGATAGAGGATAGGATAGAGGAAACGATAGGTAATTGTATAGGATAGAGGATAGAATAAGGTAGAGGATAGTATAAGATAGAGGATAGGATAGGATAGAGGATAGGATAGGATAGAGGAGAGGATAGGATAGAGGATACGATAGGATAGAGGATAGGATAGGATAGAGGATCGGATAGAGGATAGGATAGGATAGAGGATAGGATAGGATAGAGGAAAGGCTAGGATAGAGGATAGGATAGGTAATTGGAAAGGATAAAGGATAGGATAAGGTAGAGGATAGGATAGGATAGAGGATAGGATAGGATAGAGGATAGGATAGGATAGAGGATAGGATAGGATAGAAGATAGGATAGAGGATAGGATAGAGGATCGGATAGAGGATAGGATAGGATAGAGGAAAGGATAGGATAGAGGATAGGATAGGTAATTGGATAGGATAGAGGATAGGATAAGTTAGAGGATAGTATAAGATAGAGGATAGGATAGGATAGAGGATAGGATAGGATAGAGGAGAGGATAGGATAGAGGATACGATAGGATAGAGGATAGGATAGGATAGAGGATCGGATAGAGGTATGGATAGGATAGAGGATAGGATAGGATAGAGTATAGGATATGATAGAGTAAACGATATTATAGAGGATAGGATAGGATAGAGGATCGGATAGAGGATAGGATAGGATAGAGGATGGTATAGAGGATAGGATAGAGGATAGGATAGGATAGAGGATCGGATAGAGGATAGGATAGGATAGAGGATAGGATAGGATAGAGGAAAGGATAGGATAGAGGATAGGATAGGTAATTGGATAGGATAAAGGATAGGATAAGGTAGAGGATAGGATAGGATAGAGGATAGGATAGGATAGAGGATAGGATAGGATAGAGGATAGGATAGGATAGAAGATAGGATAGAGGATAGGATAGAGGATCGGATAGAGGATAGGATAGGATAGAGGAAAGGATAGGATAGAGGATAGGATAGGTAATTGGATAGGATAGAGGATAGGATAAGTTAGAGGATAGTATAGGATAGAGGATAGGATCGGATAGAGGATAGGATAGGATAGGGGAAAGGATAGGATAGAAGATAGGATAGGATAGAGGATCTGATAGAGGATACGATCGGATAGAGGATAGGATAGGATAGAGGATCGGATAGGTAATTGGATAGGATAGGGGAGAGGATAAGGTAGATGCTAGTATAGGATAGAGGATCTGATAGAGGATAGGATAGGATGGAGGATAGGATAGGATCGAGGATAGGATAGGTAATTGGATAGGATAGAGGATAGGATATGGTAGAGGATAGTACAGGATAGAGGATAGGATAGAGGATCGGATAGGATAGGATAGAGGATAGGATAGAGGATAGGATAGGGGATCGGATAGAGGAAAGGATAGGATAGAGGATAGGATAGGTAATTGGATAGGATAGAGGATAGGATAAGTTAGAGGATAGTATAGGATAGAGGATAGGATAGGATAGAGGATAGGATAGGATAAAGGATAGGATAGGATAGAGGATAGGATAGGATAGAGGATAGAATAGGATAGATGATAGGATAGGATAGAGAATAGGATAGGATAGAGGATAGGATAGGACAGAGGATAGGATAGAGGATAGGATAGGATAGAGGATAGGATAGGATAGAGGATAGGATAGGATAGAGGATAGGATAGGATAGAGGATAGGATAGAGGATATGATAGGATAGAGGATAGGATAGGTAATTGGATAGGATAGAGTATAGGATAAGGTAGAGGATAGGATAGGATAGGATAGAGGATAGGATAGGATAGAGGATAGGATAGAGGATCGGATAGAGTATAGGATAGAGGAAACGATAGGTAATTGTATAGGATAGAGGATAGAATAAGGTAGAGGATAGTATAAGATAGAGGATAGGATAGGATAGAGGATAGGATAGGATAGAGGAGAGGATAGGATAGAGGATACGATAGGATAGAGGATAGGATAGGATAGAGGATCGGATAGAGGATAGGATAGGATAGAGGATAGGATAGGATAGAGGATAGGATATGATAGAGTAAACGATATTATAGAGGATAGGATAGGATAGAGGATCGGATAGAGGATAGGATAGGATAGAAGATAGGATAGAGGATAGGATAGAGGATCGGATAGAGGATAGGATAGGATAGAGGAAAGGATAGGATAGAGGATAGGATAGGTAATTGGATAGGATAGAGGATAGGATAAGTTAGAGGATAGTATAGGATAGAGGATAGGATCGGATAGAGGATAGGATAGGATAGGGGAAAGGATAGGATAGAAGATAGGATAGGATAGAGGAGAGGATAGGATAGAGGATAGGATAGGATAAAGGATAGGATTGGATAGAGGATCGGATAGAGGATAGAATAGGATAGAGGATAGGATAGGATAGAGGATAGTATATGGTAGACGATAGGATAGAATAGAGGATAGGATATGATAGAGTAAACGATATTATAGAGGATAGGATAGGATAGAGGATCGGATAGAGGATAGGATAGGATAGAGGATGGTATAGAGGATAGGATAGAGGATAGTATAGGATAGAGGATAGGATAGAGTAGAGGATAGGATAGGATAAAGGAGAGGATATGATAGAGGATAGGATAGGATAGAGGATGGTATAGAGGATAGGATAGAGGATAGGATAGGATAGAGGATAGGATAGGAAAGAGGATAGGATAGGGTACGATAGAGGATAGGATAGATGATAGGATAGGATAGAGGATCTGATAGAGGATACGATCGGATAGAGGATAGGATAGGATAGAGGATCGGATAGGTAATTGGATAGGATAGGGGAGAGGATAAGGTAGAGGCTAGTATAGGATAGAGGATCTGATAGTGGATAGGATAGGATGGAGGATAGGATAGGATCGAGGATAGGATAGGTAATTGGATAGGATAGAGGATAGGATATGGTAGAGGATAGTACAGGATAGAGGATAGGATAGAGGATCGGATAGGATAGGATAGAGGATAGGATAGAGGATAGGATAGGGGATCGGATGGAGGATAGGATAGGATAGAGGAAAGGATAGGATGGAGGATAGGATAGGTAATTGGATAGGATAGAGGATAGGATAAGTTAGAGGATAGTATAGGATAGAGGATAGGATAGCATAGAGGATAGGATAGGATAGAGGATAGGATAGGATAGAGGATAGGATAGGATAGAGGATAGAATAGGATAGATGATAGGATAGGATAGAGAATAGGATAGGATAGAGGATAGGATAGGATAGAGGATAGGATAGGATAGGGGAAAGGATAGGATAGAAGATAGGATAGGATAGATGATAGGATAGGAAAGAGGGTAGGATAGGATAGAGGATAAACTATAGGATAGGATAGAGGATAGGATAGGATAGAGGATAGGATAGGATAGAGGAGAGGATAGGATAGAGGATAGGATAGTATAAAGGATAGGATTGGATAGAGGATCGGATAGAGGATAGAATAGGATAGAGGATAGGATAGGATAGAGGATAGGATAGGATAGAGTAAACGATATTATAGAGGATAGGATAGGATAGAGGATCGGATAGAGGATAGGATAGGATAGAGGATGGTATAGAGGATAGGATAGAGGATAGGATAGGATAGAGGATCGGATAGAGGATAGGATAGGATAGAGGATAGGATAGGATAGAGGAAAGGATAGGATAGAGGATAGGATAGGTAATTGGATAGGATAAAGGATAGGATAAGGTAGAGGATAGGATAGGATAGAGGATAGGATAGGATAGAGGATAGGATAGGATAGAGGATAGGATAGGATAGAAGATAGGATAGAGGACAGGATAGAGGATCGGATAGAGGATAGGATAGGATAGAGGAAAGGATAGGATAGAGGATAGGATAGGTAATTGGATAGGATAGAGGATAGGATAAGTTAGAGGATAGTATAGGATAGAGGATAGGATCGGATAGAGGATAGGATAGGATAGGGGAAAGGATAGGATAGAAGATAGGATAGGATAGATGATAGGATAGGAAAGAGGGTAGGATAGGATAGAGGATAAACTATAGGATAGGATAGAGGATAGGATAGGATAGAGGATAGGATAGGATAGAGGAGAGGATAGGATAGAGGATAGGATAGTATAAAGGATAGGATTGGATAGAGGATCGGATAGAGGATAGAATAGGATAGAGGATAGGATAGGATAGAGGATAGTATATGTTAGACGATAGGATAGAATAGAGGATAGGATATGATAGAGTAAACGATATTATAGAGGATAGGATAGGATAGAGGATCGGATAGAGGATAGGATAGGATAGAGGATGGTATAGAGGATAGGATAGAGGATAGTATAGAATAGAGGATAGGATAGAGTAGAGGATAGGATAGGATAAAGGAGAGGATAGGATAGAGGATAGGATAGGATAGAGGATAGGATAGTATAGAGGATAGAATAGGATAGATGATATTATAGGATAGAGGATAGGATATGATAGAGTAAACGATATTCTAGAGGATAGGATAGGATAGAGGATCGGATAGAGGATAGGATAGGATAGAGGATGGTATAGAGGATAGGATAGAGGATAGGATAGGATAGAGGATAGGATAGGAAAGAGGATAGGATAGGGTACGATAGAGGATAGGATAGATGATAGGATAGGATAGAGGATCTGATAGAGGATACGATCGGATAGAGGATAGGATAGGATAGAGGATCGGATAGGTAATTGGATAGGATAGGGGAGAGGATAAGGTAGATGCTAGTATAGGATAGAGGATCTGATAGAGGATAGGATAGGATGGAGGATAGGATAGGATCGAGGATAGGATAGGTAATTGGATAGGATAGAGGATAGGATATGGTAGAGGATAGTACAGGATAGAGGATAGGATAGAGGATCGGATAGGATAGGATAGAGGATAGGATAGAGGATAGGATAGGGGATCGGATAGAGGAAAGGATAGGATAGAGGATAGGATAGGTAATTGGATAGGATAGAGGATAGGATAAGTTAGAGGATAGTATAGGATAGAGGATAGGATAGGATAGAGGATAGGATAGGATAAAGGATAGGATAGGATAGAGGATAGGATAGGATAGAGGATAGAATAGGATAGATGATAGGATAGGATAGAGAATAGGATAGGATAGAGGATAGGATAGGATAGAGGATAGGATAGAGGATAGGATAGGATAGAGGATAGGAAAGGATAGAGGATAGGATGGGATAGAGGATAGGATAGGATAGAGGATAGGATAGGATAGAGGATACGATAGGATAGAGGATAGGATAGAGGATATGATAGGATAGAGGATAGGATAGGTAATTGGATAGGATAGAGTATAGGATAAGGTAGAGGATAGGATAGGATAGGATAGAGGATAGGATAGGATAGAGGATAGGATAGAGGATCGGATAGAGGATAGGATAGAGGAAACGATAGGTAATTGGATAGGATAGAGGATAGAATAAGGTAGAGGATAGTATAAGATAGAGGATAGGATAGGATAGAGGATAGGATAGGATAGAGGAGAGGATAGGATAGAGGATACGATAGGATAGAGGATAGGATAGGCTAGAGGATCGGATAGAGGATAGGATAGGATAGAGGATAGGATATGATAGAGTAAACGATATTATAGAGGATAGGATAGGATAGAGGATCGGATAGAGGATAGGATAGGATAGAGGATGGTATAGAGGATAGGATAGAGGATAGGATAGGATAGAGGAAAGGCTAGGATAGAGGATAGGATAGGTAATTGGATAGGATAAAGGATAGGATAAGGTAGAGGATAGGATAGGATAGAGGATAGGATAGGATAGAGGATAGGATAGGATAGAGGATAGGATAGGATAGAAGATAGGATAGAGGATAGGATAGAGGATCGGATAGAGGATAGGATAGGATAGAGGAAAGGATAGGATAGAGGATAGGATAGGTAATTGGATAGGATAGAGGATAGGATAAGTTAGAGGATAGTATAAGATAGAGGATAGGATAGGATAGAGGATAGGATAGGATAGAGGAGAGGATAGGATAGAGGATACGATAGGATAGAGGATAGGATAGGATAGAGGATCGGATAGAGGTATGGATAGGATAGAGGATAGGATAGGATAGAGGATAGGATATGATAGAGTAAACGATATTATAGAGGATAGGATAGGATAGAGGATCGGATAGAGGATAGGATAGGATAGAGGATGGTATAGAGGATAGGATAGAGGATAGGATAGGATAGAGGATCGGATAGAGGATAGGATAGGATAGAGGATAGGATAGGATAGAGGAAAGGATAGGATAGAGGATAGGATAGGTAATTGGATAGGATAAAGGATAGGATAAGGTAGAGGATAGGATAGGATAGAGGATAGGATAGGATAGAGGATAGGATAGGATAGAGGATAGGATAGGATAGAAGATAGGATAGAGGATAGGATAGAGGATCGGATAGAGGATAGGATAGGATAGAGGAAAGGATAGGATAGAGGATAGGATAGGTAATTGGATAGGATAGAGGATAGGATAAGTTAGAGGATAGTATAGGATAGAGGATAGGATCGGATAGAGGATAGGATAGGATAGGGGAAAGGATAGGATAGAAGATAGGATAGGATAGAGGATCTGATAGAGGATACGATCGGATAGAGGATAGGATAGGATAGAGGATCGGATAGGTAATTGGATAGGATAGGGGAGAGGATAAGGTAGATGCTAGTATAGGATAGAGGATCTGATAGAGGATAGGATAGGATGGAGGATAGGATAGGATCGAGGATAGGATAGGTAATTGGATAGGATAGAGGATAGGATATGGTAGAGGATAGTACAGGATAGAGGATAGGATAGAGGATCGGATAGGATAGGATAGAGGATAGGATAGAGGATAGGATAGGGGATCGGATAGAGGAAAGGATAGGATAGAGGATAGGATAGGTAATTGGATAGGATAGAGGATAGGATAAGTTAGAGGATAGTATAGGATAGAGTATAGGATAGGATAGAGGATAGGATAGGATAAAGGATAGAGGATAGGATAGAGGATATGATAGGATAGAGGATAGGATAGGTAATTGGATAGGATAGAGTATAGGATAAGGTAGAGGATAGGATAGGATAGGATAGAGGATAGGATAGGATAGAGGATAGGATAGAGGATCGGATAGAGGATAGGATAGAGGAAACGATAGGTAATTGGATAGGATAGAGGATAGAATAAGGTAGAGGATAGGATAAGTTAGAGGATAGTATAGGATAGAGTATAGGATAGGATAGAGGATAGGATAGGATAAAGGATAGAGGATAGGATAGAGGATATGATAGGATAGAGGATAGGATAGGTAATTGGATAGGATAGAGTATAGGATAAGGTAGAGGATAGGATAGGATAGGATAGAGGATAGGATAGGATAGAGGATAGGATAGAGGATCGGATAGAGGATAGGATAGAGGAAACGATAGGTAATTGGATAGGATAGAGGATAGAATAAGGTAGAGGATAGTATAAGATAGAGGATAGGATAGGATAGAGGATAGGATAGGATAGAGGATAGGATAGGATAGAGGATAGGATAGGATAGAAGATAGGATAGAGGATAGGATAGAGGATCGGATAGAGGATAGGATAGGATAGAGGAAAGGATAGGATAGAGGATAGGATAGGTAATTGGATAGGATAGAGGATAGGATAAGTTAGAGGATAGTATAAGATAGAGGATAGGATAGGATAGAGGATAGGATAGGATAGAGGAGAGGATAGGATAGAGGATACGATAGGATAGAGGATAGGATAGGATAGAGGATCGGATAGAGGTATGGATAGGATAGAGGATAGGATAGGATAGAGTATAGGATATGATAGAGTAAACGATATTATAGAGGATAGGATAGGATAGAGGATCGGATAGAGGATAGGATAGGATAGAGGATGGTATAGAGGATAGGATAGAGGATAGGATAGGATAGAGGATCGGATAGAGGATAGGATAGGATAGAGGATAGGATAGGATAGAGGAAAGGATAGGATAGAGGATAGGATAGGTAATTGGATAGGATAAAGGATAGGATAAGGTAGAGGATAGGATAGGATAGAGGATAGGATAGGATAGAGGATAGGATAGGATAGAGGATAGGATAGGATAGAAGATAGGATAGAGGATAGGATAGAGGATCGGATAGAGGATAGGATAGGATAGAGGAAAGGATAGGATAGAGGATAGGATAGGTAATTGGATAGGATAGAGGATAGGATAAGTTAGAGGATAGTATAGGATAGAGGATAGGATCGGATAGAGGATAGGATAGGATAGGGGAAAGGATAGGATAGAAGATAGGATAGGATAGAGGATCTGATAGAGGATACGATCGGATAGAGGATAGGATAGGATAGAGGATCGGATAGGTAATTGGATAGGATAGGGGAGAGGATAAGGTAGATGCTAGTATAGGATAGAGGATCTGATAGAGGATAGGATAGGATGGAGGATAGGATAGGATCGAGGATAGGATAGGTAATTGGATAGGATAGAGGATAGGATATGGTAGAGGATAGTACAGGATAGAGGATAGGATAGAGGATCGGATAGGATAGGATAGAGGATAGGATAGAGGATAGGATAGGGGATCGGATAGAGGAAAGGATAGGATAGAGGATAGGATAGGTAATTGGATAGGATAGAGGATAGGATAAGTTAGAGGATAGTATAGGATAGAGGATAGGATAGGATAGAGGATAGGATAGGATAAAGGATAGGATAGGATAGAGGATAGGATAGGATAGAGGATAGAATAGGATAGATGATAGGATAGGATAGAGAATAGGATAGGATAGAGGATAGGATAGGATAGAGGATAGGATAGAGGATAGGATAGGATAGAGGATAGGATAGGATAGAGGATAGGATAGGATAGAGGATAGGATAGGATAGAGGATAGGATAGGATAGAGGATAGGATAGAGGATATGATAGGATAGAGGATAGGATAGGTAATTGGATAGGATAGAGTGTAGGATAAGGTAGAGGATAGGATAGGATAGGATAGAGGATAGGATAGGATAGAGGATAGGATAGAGGATCGGATAGAGGATAGGATAGAGGAAACGATAGGTAATTGTATAGGATAGAGGATAGAATAAGGTAGAGGATAGTATAAGATAGAGGATAGGATAGGATAGAGGATAGGATAGGATAGAGGAGAGGATAGGATAGAGGATACGATAGGATAGAGGATAGGATAGGATAGAGGATCGGATAGAGGATAGGATAGGATAGAGGATAGGATAGGATAGAGGATAGGATATGATAGAGTAAACGATATTATAGAGGATAGGATAGGATAGAGGATCGGATAGAGGATAGGATAGGATAGAAGATAGGATAGAGGATAGGATAGAGGATCGGATAGAGGATAGGATAGGATAGAGGAAAGGATAGGATAGAGGATAGGATAGGTAATTGGATAGGATAGAGGATAGGATAAGTTAGAGGATAGTATAGGATAGAGGATAGGATCGGATAGAGGATAGGATAGGATAGGGGAAAGGATAGGATAGAAGATAGGATAGGATAGAGGAGAGGATAGGATAGAGGATAGGATAGGATAAAGGATAGGATTGGATAGAGGATCGGATAGAGGATAGAATAGGATAGAGGATAGGATAGGATAGAGGATAGTATATGGTAGACGATAGGATAGAATAGAGGATAGGATATGATAGAGTAAACGATATTATAGAGGATAGGATAGGATAGAGGATCGGATAGAGGATAGGATAGGATAGAGGATGGTATAGAGGATAGGATAGAGGATAGTATAGGATAGAGGATAGAATAGAGTAGAGGATAGGATAGGATAAAGGAGAGGATATGATAGAGGATAGGATAGGATAGAGGATGGTATAGAGGATAGGATAGAGGATAGGATAGGATAGAGGATAGGATAGGAAAGAGGATAGGATAGAGGATAGGATAGAGGATAGGATAGGATAGAGGATAGGAAAGGATAGAGGATAGGATGGGATAGAGGATAGGATAGGATAGAGGATAGGATAGGATAGAGGATAGGATTGGATAGAGGATAGGACAGAGGATAGGATAGGATAGAGGATAGGATAGGTAATTGGATAGGATAGAGTATAGGATAAGGTAGAGGATAGGATAGGATAGGATAGAGGATAGGATAGGATAGAGGATATGATATAGGATCGGATAGAGGATAGGATAGGATAGAGGAAAGGATAGGATAGAGGATAGGGTAGGTAATTGGATAGGATAGGTAATTGGATAGGATAGAGGATAGGATAAGGTAGAGGATAGTATAGGATAGAGGATAGGATAGGTAATTGGATAGGATAGAGGATAGGATATGGTAGAGGATAGTATAGGATAGAGGATAGGATAGAGGATCGGATAGGATAGGATAGAGGATAGGATAGAGGATAGGATAGGTGATCGGATAGAGGATAGGGTAAGATAGAGGAAAGGATAGGATAGAGGATAGGATAGGTAATTGGATAGGATAGAGGATAGGATAAGTTAGAGGATAGTATAGGATAGAGGATAGGATAGGATAGAGGATAGGATAGGATAAAGGATAGGATAGGATAGAGGATAGGATAGGATAGAGGATAGGATAGGATAGAGGATAGAATAGGATAGATGATAGGATAGGATAGAGAATAGGATAGGATAGAGGATAGGATAGGATAGAGGATAGGATAGAGGATAGGATAGAGGATAGGATAGGATAGAGGATAGGAAAGGATAGAGGATAGGATGGGATAGAGGATAGGATAGGATAGAGGATAGGATAGGATAGAGGATAGGATTGGATAGAGGATAGGACAGAGGATAGGATAGGATAGAGGATAGGATAGGTAATTGGATAGGATAGAGTATAGGATAAGGTAGAGGATAGGATAGGATAGGATAGAGGATAGGATAGGATAGAGGATATGATATAGGATCGGATAGAGGATAGGATAGGATAGAGGAAAGGATAGGATAGAGGATAGGGTAGGTAATTGGATAGGATAGGTAATTGGATAGGATAGAGGATAGGATAAGGTAGAGGATAGTATAGGATAGAGGATAGGATAGGTAATTGGATAGGATAGAGGATAGGATATGGTAGAGGATAGTATAGGATAGAGGATAGGATAGAGGATCGGATAGGATAGGATAGAGGATAGGATAGAGGATAGGATAGGTGATCGGATAGAGGATAGGGTAGGATAGAGGAAAGGATAGGATAGAGGATAGGATAGGTAATTGGATAGGATAGAGGATAGGATAAGTTAGAGGATAGTATAGGATAGAGGATAGGATAGGATAGAGGATAGGATAGGATAAAGGATAGGATAGGATAGAGGATAGGATAGGATAGAGGATAGAATAGGATAGATGATAGGATAGGATAGAGAATAGGATAGGATAGAGGATAGGATAGGATAGAGGATAGGATAGGATAGAGGATAGGAAAGGATAGAGGATAGGATAGGATAGAGGATAGGATAGAGGATAGGATAGAGGATAGGATAGGATAGAGGAAAGGATAGGATGGAGGATAGGATAGGTAATTGGATAGGATAGAGGATAGGATAAGTTAGAGGATAGTATAGGATAGAGGATAGGATAGCATAGAGGATAGGATAGGATAGAGGATAGGATAGGATAGAGGATAGGATAGGATAGAGGATAGAATAGGATAGATGATAGGATAGGATAGAGAATAGGATAGGATAGAGGATAGGATAGGATAGAGGATAGGATAGAGGATAGGATAGAGGATAGGATAGGATAGAGGATAGGAAAGGATAGAGGATAGGATGGGATAGAGGATAGGATAGGATAGAGGATAGGATAGGATAGAGGATAGGATTGGATAGAGGATAGGACAGAGGATAGGATAGGATAGAGGATAGGATAGGTAATTGGATAGGATAGAGTATAGGATAAGGTAGAGGATAGGATAGGATAGGATAGAGGATAGGATAGGATAGAGGATAGGATATAGGATCGGATAGAGGATAGGATAGGATAGAGGAAAGGATAGGATAGAGGATAGGGTAGGTAATTGGATAGGATAGGTAATTGGATAGGATAGAGGATAGGATAAGGTAGAGGATAGTATAGGATAGAGGATAGGATAGGTAATTGGATAGGATAGAGGATAGGATATGGTAGAGGATAGTATAGGATAGAGGATAGGATAGAGGATCGGATAGGATAGGATAGAGGATAGGATAGAGGATAGGATAGGGGATCGGATAGAGGATAGGGTAGGATAGAGGAAAGGATAGGATAGAGGATAGGATAGGTAATTGGATAGGATAGAGGATAGGATAAGTTAGAGGATAGTATAGGATAGAGGATAGGATAGGATAGAGGATAGGATAGGATAAAGGATAGGATAGGATAGAGGATAGGATAGGATAGAGGATAGAATAGGATAGATGATAGGATAGGATAGAGAATAGGATAGGATAGAGGATAGGATAGGATAGAGGATAGGATAGGATAGAGGATAGGAAAGGATAGAGGATAGGATAGGATAGAGGATAGGATAGAGGATAGGATAGAGGATAGGATAGGATAGAGGAAAGGATAGGATAGAGGATAGGATAGGTAATTGGATAGGATAGAGGATACGATAAGGTAGAGGATAGTATAGGATAGAGGATAGGATAGGATAGAGGATAGGATAGGATAAAGGATAGGATAGGATAGAGGATAGGATAGGATAGAGGATAGGATAGGATAGAGGATCGGATAGAGGATAGGATAGGATAGAGGATCGGATAGAGGATAGGATAGGATAGATGATAGGATAGGATAGAGGATAGAGTAGGATAGAGGATAGGATAGGATAAAGGATAGGATTGGATAGAGGATCGGATAGAGGATAGAATAGGATAGAGGATAGGATAGGATAGAGGATAGGATAGGATAGGATAGAGGATAGGATAGAGGATAGGATAGGACAGAGGATCGGATAGAGGATAGGATAGGATAGAGGATAGGATAGGATAGAGGAAAGGATAGGATAGAAGATAGGATAGGATAGATGATAGGATAGGAAAGAGGGTAGGATAGGATAGAGGATAGACTATAGGATAGGATAGAGGAGAGGATAGGATAGAGGATAGGATAGGATAGAGGATAGGATAGGATAGAGGATAGGATAGGATAGGATAGAGGATAGGATAGGATAGAGGATAGGATAGGATAGAGGATAGGATAATATAGGATAGAGGATAGAGTATAGGATAGGATAGAGGATAGGATAGGATAGAGGAGAGGATAGGATAGAGGATAGGATAGGATAGAGGATAGGATAGGATAGAGGATAGGATAGGATAGAGGATAGGATAGGATAGAGGATAGGATAGGATAGGATAGAGGAGAGGATAGGATAGAGGATAGGATAGGATAGAGGATAGGATAGGATAGGATAGAGGATAGGATAGGATAGAGGATAGAATAGGATAGATGATAGGATAGGATAGAGAATAGGATAGGATAGAGGATAGGATAGGATAGAGGATAGGATAGAGGATAGGATAGAGGATAGGATAGGATAGAGGATAGGAAAGGATAGAGGATAGGATGGGATAGAGGATAGGATAGGATAGAGGATAGGATAGGATAGAGGATAGGATTGGATAGAGGATAGGACAGAGGATAGGATAGGATAGAGGATAGGATAGGTAATTGGATAGGATAGAGTATAGGATAAGGTAGAGGATAGGATAGGATAGGATAGAGGATAGGATAGGATAGAGGATATGATATAGGATCGGATAGAGGATAGGATAGGATAGAGGAAAGGATAGGATAGAGGATAGGGTAGGTAATTGGATAGGATAGGTAATTGGATAGGATAGAGGATAGGATAAGGTAGAGGATAGTATAGGATAGAGGATAGGATAGGTAATTGGATAGGATAGAGGATAGGATATGGTAGAGGATAGTATAGGATAGAGGATAGGATAGAGGATCGGATAGGATAGGATAGAGGATAGGATAGAGGATAGGATAGGTGATCGGATAGAGGATAGGGTAGGATAGAGGAAAGGATAGGATAGAGGATAGGATAGGTAATTGGATAGGATAGAGGATAGGATAAGTTAGAGGATAGTATAGGATAGAGGATAGGATAGGATAGAGGATAGGATAGGATAAAGGATAGGATAGGATAGAGGATAGGATAGGATAGAGGATAGAATAGGATAGATGATAGGATAGGATAGAGAATAGGATAGGATAGAGGATAGGATAGGATAGAGGATAGGATAGGATAGAGGATAGGAAAGGATAGAGGATAGGATAGGATAGAGGATAGGATAGAGGATAGGATAGAGGATAGGATAGGATAGAGGAAAGGATAGGATGGAGGATAGGATAGGTAATTGGATAGGATAGAGGATAGGATAAGTTAGAGGATAGTATAGGATAGAGGATAGGATAGCATAGAGGATAGGATAGGATAGAGGATAGGATAGGATAGAGGATAGGATAGGATAGAGGATAGAATAGGATAGATGATAGGATAGGATAGAGAATAGGATAGGATAGAGGATAGGATAGGATAGAGGATAGGATAGAGGATAGGATAGAGGATAGGATAGGATAGAGGATAGGAAAGGATAGAGGATAGGATGGGATAGAGGATAGGATAGGATAGAGGATAGGATAGGATAGAGGATAGGATTGGATAGAGGATAGGACAGAGGATAGGATAGGATAGAGGATAGGATAGGTAATTGGATAGGATAGAGTATAGGATAAGGTAGAGGATAGGATAGGATAGGATAGAGGATAGGATAGGATAGAGGATAGGATATAGGATCGGATAGAGGATAGGATAGGATAGAGGAAAGGATAGGATAGAGGATAGGGTAGGTAATTGGATAGGATAGGTAATTGGATAGGATAGAGGATAGGATAAGGTAGAGGATAGTATAGGATAGAGGATAGGATAGGTAATTGGATAGGATAGAGGATAGGATATGGTAGAGGATAGTATAGGATAGAGGATAGGATAGAGGATCGGATAGGATAGGATAGAGGATAGGATAGAGGATAGGATAGGGGATCGGATAGAGGATAGGGTAGGATAGAGGAAAGGATAGGATAGAGGATAGGATAGGTAATTGGATAGGATAGAGGATAGGATAAGTTAGAGGATAGTATAGGATAGAGGATAGGATAGGATAGAGGATAGGATAGGATAAAGGATAGGATAGGATAGAGGATAGGATAGGATAGAGGATAGAATAGGATAGATGATAGGATAGGATAGAGAATAGGATAGGATAGAGGATAGGATAGGATAGAGGATAGGATAGGATAGAGGATAGGAAAGGATAGAGGATAGGATAGGATAGAGGATAGGATAGAGGATAGGATAGAGGATAGGATAGGATAGAGGAAAGGATAGGATAGAGGATAGGATAGGTAATTGGATAGGATAGAGGATACGATAAGGTAGAGGATAGTATAGGATAGAGGATAGGATAGGATAGAGGATAGGATAGGATAAAGGATAGGATAGGATAGAGGATAGGATAGGATAGAGGATAGGATAGGATAGAGGATCGGATAGAGGATAGGATAGGATAGAGGATCGGATAGAGGATAGGATAGGATAGATGATAGGATAGGATAGAGGATAGAGTAGGATAGAGGATAGGATAGGATAAAGGATAGGATTGGATAGAGGATCGGATAGAGGATAGAATAGGATAGAGGATAGGATAGGATAGAGGATAGGATAGGATAGGATAGAGGATAGGATAGAGGATAGGATAGGACAGAGGATCGGATAGAGGATAGGATAGGATAGAGGATAGGATAGGATAGAGGAAAGGATAGGATAGAAGATAGGATAGGATAGATGATAGGATAGGAAAGAGGGTAGGATAGGATAGAGGATAGACTATAGGATAGGATAGAGGAGAGGATAGGATAGAGGATAGGATAGGATAGAGGATAGGATAGGATAGAGGATAGGATAGGATAGGATAGAGGATAGGATAGGATAGAGGATAGGATAGGATAGAGGATAGGATAATATAGGATAGAGGATAGAGTATAGGATAGGATAGAGGATAGGATAGGATAGAGGAGAGGATAGGATAGAGGATAGGATAGGATAGAGGATAGGATAGGATAGAGGATAGGATAGGATAGAGGATAGGATAGGATAGAGGATAGGATAGGATAGGATAGAGGAGAGGATAGGATAGAGGATAGGATAGGATAGAGGATAGGATAGGATAGGATAGAGGATAGGATAGGATAGAGGATAGAATACGATACGATAGAGGATAGGATAGGATAGAGGATAGGATAGGATAGAGGATAGGATAGGTAATTGGATAGGATAAAGGATAGGATAAGTTAGAGGATAGTATAGGATAGAGGATAGGATAGGATAGAGGATAGGATAGGATAAAGGATAGGATAGGACAGAGGATAGGATAGGGTAGAGGATAGAATAGGATAGATGATAGGATAGGATAGAGAATAGGATAGGATAGAGGATAGGATAGGATAGAGGATAGGATAGAGGATAGGATAGGATAGAGGATAGGAAAGGATAGAGGATAGGATGGGATAGAGGATAGGATAGGATAGACGATAGGATAGGATAGAGGATAGGATAGGATAGAGGATAGGATAGAGGATAGGATAGAGGATAGGATAGGATAGAGGAAAGGATAGGATAGAGGATAGGATAGGTAATTGGATAGGATAGAGGATAGGATAAGGTAGAGGATAGTATAGGATAGAGGATAGGATAGGATAGAGGATCGGATAGAGGATAGGATATGATAGAGGATAGGATAGGATAGAGGATAGGATAGAGGATAGGATAGGATAGAGGATCGGATAGAGGATAGGATAGGATAGAGGATAGGATAGGATAGAGGAAAGGATAGGATAGAAGATAGGATAGGATAGATGATAGGATAGGAAAGAGGGTAGGATAGAATAGAGGATAGAGTATAGGATAGGATAGAGGATAGGATAGGATAGAGGAGAGGATAGGATAGAGGATAGGATAGGATAGAGTATAGGATAGGATAGAGGATAGGATAGGATAGGATAGAGGATAGGATAGGATAGAGGATAGAATAGGATTGAGGAGCGTTTAGGATAGAGGATAGGATAGGATACGATAGAGGATATGATAGGATAGAGGATAGGATAGGATAGAGGATAGGATAGGATAGAGGATAGGATAGGATAGGATAGAGGATAGGATAGGATAGGATAGAGGATAGGATAGGATAGAGGATAGAGTATAGGATAGGATAGAGGATAGGATAGGATAGAGGAGAGGATAGGATAGAGGATAGGATAGGATAGAGGATAGGATAGGATAGAGGATAGGATAGGATAGGATAGAGGATAGGATAGGATAGAGGATAGAATAGGATACGATAGAGGATAGGATATGATAGGATAGAGGATAGGATAGGATAGAGGATAGAATAGGATACGATAGAGGATAGGATAGGATAGAGGATAGGATAGGATAGAGGATAGGATAGGATAGAGGATAGGATAGGATAGAGGATAGGATAGGATAGAGGATAGGATAGGTAATTGGATAGGATAGAGGATAGGATAAGTCAGAGGATAGTATAGGATAGAGGATAGGATAGGATAGAGGATAGGATAGGATAAAGGAGAGGATAGGATAGAGGATAGGATAGGATAGAGGATAGAATAGGATAGATGATAGGATAGGATAGAGAATAGAATAGGATAGAGGATAGGATAGGATAGAGGATAGGATAGAGGATAGGATAGGATAGAGGATAGGAAAGGATAGAGGATAGGATGGGATAGAGGATAGGATAGGATAGAGGATAGGATAGCATAGAGGATAGGATAGGATGGAGGATAGGATAGGATAGAGGATAGGATAGAGGATAGGATAGGATAGAGGATAGGATAGGTAATTGGATAGGATAGAGTATAGGATAAGGTAGAGGATAGGATAGGATAGGATAGAGGATAGGATAGGATAGAGGATAGGATAGAGGATCGGATAGAGGATAGGATAGGATAGAGGATAGGATAGGATAGAGGATAGGATAGGTAATTGGATAGGATAGAGGATAGGATAAGTTAGAGGATAGTATAGGATAGAGGATAGGATAGGATAAAGGATAGGATAGGATAGAGGATAGGATAGGATAGAGGATAGGATAGGATAGAGGATCGGATAGAGGATAGTATAGGATAGAGGATCGGATAGAGGATAGGATAGGATAGAGGATAGGATAGGATAGAGGATAGAGTAGGATAGAGGATAGGATAGGATAAAGGATAGGATTGGATAGAGGATCGGATAGAGGATAGAACAGGATAGAGGATAGGATAGGATAGAGGATAGTATAGGATAGAGGATAGGATAGGATAGAGGATAGGGTAGGATAGAGGATAGGATAGGATAGAGGATAGGATAGAAGATCGGATAGAGGATAGGATAGGATAGAGGATAGGATAGGATAGAGGATCTGATAGAGGATAGGATAGGATAGAGGATCGGATAGAGGATAGGATAGGATAGAGGATAGGATAGGATAGAGGATAGAGTAGGATAGAGGATAGGATAGGATAAAGGATAGGATTGGATAGAGGATCGGATAGAGGATAGGATAGGATAGACGATAGTATAGGATAGAGGACAGGATAGAATAGAGGATAGGATAGGATAAAGGATAGGATAGGATAGAGGATAGGATAGGATAGGATAGAGGATAGGATAGGATAGAGGATAGAATAGGATACGATAGAGGATAGGATAGGATAGAGGATAGGATAGGATAGAGGATAGGATAGGATAGAGGATAGGATAGGATAGAGGATAGGATAGGATAGAGGATAGGATAGGATACAGGATAGGATAGGATAGAGGATAGGATAGGATAGAGGATAGGATAGGATAGAGGATAGGATAGGATAGAGGATAGGATAGGTAATTGGATAGGATAGGATAGAGGATAGGATAGGATAGAGGATAGATTAGGATAGATGATAGGATAGGATAGAGAATAGGATAGGATAGAGGATAGGATAGGATAGAGGATAGGATAGGATAGAGGATAGGATAGAGGATAGGATAGGATAGAGGATAGGAAAGGATAGAGGATAGGATGGGATAGAGGATAGGATAGGATAGAGGATAGGATAGGATAGAGGATAGGATAGGATAGAGGATAGGATAGGATAGAGGATAGGATAGAGGATCGGATAGAGGATAGGATAGGATAGAGGACAGGATAGGTAATTGGATAGGATAGAGGATAGGATAAGGTAGAGGATAGTATAGGATAGAGGATAGGATAGGATAGAGGATAGGATAGGATAAAGGATAGGATAGGATAGAGGATAGGATAGAGGATAGGATAGGATAGAGGATAGGATAGGATAGAGGATCGGATAGAGGATAGGATAGGATAGAGGATCGGATAGAGGATAGGATAGGATAGAGGATAGGGTAGGATAGAGGATAGAGTAGGATAGAGGATAGGATAGGATAAAGGATAGGATTGGATAGAGGATCGGATAGAGGATAGAATAGGATAGAGGATAGGATAGGATAGAGGATAGGATAGGATAGAAGATAGGATAGGATAGAGGATAGGATAGAGGATCGGATAGAGGATAGGATAGGATAGAGGACAGGATAGGATAGAGGATAGGATAGGTAATTGGATAGGATAGAGGATAGGATAAGGTAGAGGATAGTATAGGATAGAGGATAGGATAGGATAGAGGATAGGATAGGATAAAGGATAGGATAGGATAGAGGATAGGATAGGATAGAGGATAGGATAGGATAGAGGATCGGATAGAGGATAGGATAGGATAGAGGATCGGATAGAAGATAGGATAGGATAGAGGATAGGGTAGGATAGAGGATAGAGTAGGATAGAGGATAGGATAGGATAAAGGATAGGATTGGATAGAGGATCGGATAGAGGATAGAATAGGATAGAGGATAGGATAGGATAGACGATAGTATAGGATAGAGGACAGGATAGAATAGAGGATAGGATAGGATAAAGGATAGGATAGGATAGAGGATAGGATAGGATAGGATAGAGGATAGGATAGGATAGGATAGAGGATAGGATAGGATAGGATAGAGGGTAGGATAGAGGATAGGAGAGGACAGAGGATCGGATAGAGGATAGGATAGGATAGAGGATAGGATGGGATAGAGGAAAGGATAGGATAGAAGATAGGATAGGATAGATGATAGGATAGGAAAGAGGGTAGGATAGGATAGAGGATAGGATAGGATAGAGGAGAGGATAGGATAGAGGATACGATAGGATAGAGGATAGGATAGGATAGAGGATAGGATAGGATAGAGGATAGGATAGAGGATAGGATAGAGGATAGGATAGAGGATAGGATAGGATAGAGGATAGGATAGGATAGAGGATAGGATAGGATAAAGGATAGGATAGGATAGGATAGGATAGATGATAGGATAGGATAGAGGATAGAGTAGGATAGGGGATAGGATAGGATAAAGGATAGGATTGGATAGAGGATCGGATAGAGGATAGAATAGGATACAGGATAGGATAGGATAGAGGATAGGATAGGATGGGATAGAGGATAGGATAGAGGATAGGATAGGACAGAGGATCGGATACAGGATAGGATAGGATAGAGGATAGGATAGGATAGAGGAAAGGATAGGATAGAAGATAGGATAGGATAGATGATAGGATAGGAAAGAGGGTAGGATAGGATAGAGGATAGACTATAGGATAGGATAGGGGAGAGGATAGGATAGAGGATAGGATAGGATAGAGGATAGGATAGGATAGAGGATAGGATAGGATAAAGGATAGGATAGGATAGAGGATAGGATAGGATAGAGGATAGGATAGGTTAGAGGATAGGATAGGATACAGGATAGGATAGAGGATAGGATAGGTAATTGGATAGGATAGAGTATAGGATAAGGTAGAGGATAGGATAGGATAGAGGATAGGATAGGATAGAGGATAGGATAGGTTAGAGGATAGGATAGGATACAGGATAGGATAGAGGATAGGATAGGTAATTGGATAGGATAGAGTATAGGATAAGGTAGAGGATAGGATAGGATAGAGGATATAATAGGGTAGAGGATAGGATAGGATAGAGGATAGGATAGGAAAGAGGATAGGATGGGATAGAGGAAAGGATAGGATAGAAGATAGGATAGGATAGATGATAGGATAGGAAAGAGGGTAGGATAGGATAGAGGATAGACTATAGGATAGGATAGAGGATAGGATAGGATAGAGGAGAGGATAGGATAGAGGATACGATAGGATAGAGGATAGGATAGGATAGAGGATAGGATAGGATAGAGGATAGGATAGAGGATAGGATAGAGGATAGGATAGGATAGAGGATAGGATAGGATAGAGGATAGGATAGGATAGGATAGAGGATAGGATAGGATAGAGGATAGAATAGGATTGAGGAGCGTTTAGGATAGAGGATAGGATATGATAGAGGATAGGATAGAGGAAAGGATAGGATAGAAGATAGGATAGGATAGATGATAGGATAGGAAAGAGGGTAGGATAGGATAGAGGATAGACTATAGGATAGGATAGGGGAGAGGATAGGATAGAGGATAGGATAGGATAGAGGATAGGATAGGATAGAGGATAGGATAGGATAAAGGATAGGATAGAGGATAGGATAGGATAGAGGATAGGATAGGTTAGAGGATAGGATAGGATACAGGATAGGATAGAGGATAGGATAGGTAATTGGATAGGATAGAGTATAGGATAAGGTAGAGGATAGGATAGGATAGAGGATATAATAGGGTAGAGGATAGGATAGGATAGAGGATAGGATAGGAAAGAGGATAGGATGGGATAGAGGAAAGGATAGGATAGAAGATAGGATAGGATAGATGATAGGATAGGAAAGAGGGTAGGATAGGATAGAGGATAGACTATAGGATAGGATAGAGGATAGGATAGGATAGAGGAGAGGATAGGATAGAGGATACGATAGGATAGAGGATAGGATAGGATAGAGGATAGGATAGGATAGAGGATAGGATAGAGGATAGGATAGAGGATAGGATAGGATAGAGGATAGGATAGGATAGAGGATCGGATAGAGGATAGGATAGGATAGAGGATAGGATAGGATAGAGGATAGAATAGGATTGAGGATCGGATAGAGGATAGGATAGGATAGAGGATAGGATAGGATAGAGGATAGAGTAGGATAGAGGATAGGATAGGATAAAGGATAGGATTGGATAGAGGATCGGATAGAGGATAGAATAGGATAGAGGATAGGATAGGATAGAGGATAGTATAGGATAGAGGATAGGATAGAATAGAGGATAGGATAGGATAAAGGATAGGATAGGATAGAGGATAGGATAGGACAGAGGATCGGATAGAGGATAGGATAGGATAGAGGATAGGATAGGATAGAGGAAAGGATAGGATAGAAGATAGGATAGGATAGATGATAGGATAGGAAAGAGGGTGGGATAGGATAGAGGATAGACTATAGGATAGGATAGAGGATAGGATAGGATAGAGGAGAGGATAGGATAGATGATACGATAGGATAGAGGATAGGATAGGATAGAGGATAGAATAGGATAGATGATATTGTAGGATAGAGGATAGGATATGATAGAGTAAACGATATTATAGAGGATAGGATAGGATGGAGGATCGGATAGAGGATAGGATAGGATAAAGGATAGGATAGGATAGGATAGGAAAGAGGATAGGATAGGATAGGATAGAGGATAGGATAGGACAGAGGATCGGATAGAGGATAGGATAGGATAGAGGATAGGATATGATAGAGTAAACGATATTATAGAGGATAGGATAGGGTAGAGGATCGGATAGAGGATAGGATAGGATAGAGGATGGCATAGAGGATAGGATAGAGGATAGGATAGGATAGAGGATAGGATAGGAAAGAGGATAGGATAGGGTAAAGGATAGGATTGGATAGAGGATCGGATAGAGGATAGAATAGGATAGAGGATAGGATAGGATAGAGGATAGTATAGGATAGAGGATAGGATAGAATAGAGGATAGGATAGGATAAAGGATAGGATAGGATAGAGGATAGGATAGGATAGGATAGAGGATAGGATAGGATAGGATAGAGGATAGGATAGAGGATAGGATAGGATAGAGGATCGGATAGAGGATAGGATAGGATAGAGGATAGGATAGGATAGAGGAAAGGATAGGATAGAAGATAGGATAGGATAGATGATAGGATAGGAAAGAGGGTGTGATAGGATAGAGGATAGAGTATAGGATAGGATGGAGGATAGGATAGGATAGAGGATAGGATAGGATAGAGGAGAGGATATTATAGAGGATAGGATAGGATAGAGGATAGGATAGGAAAGAGGATAGGATAGGATAGGATAGAGGATAGGATAGGATAGAGAATAGAATAGGATTGAGGAGCGTTTAGGATAGAGGATAGGATATGATAGAGGATAGGATAGGATACGATAGAGGATAGGATAGGATAGAGGATAGGATAGGATAGAGGATAGGATAGGATAGAGGATAGGATAGGATAGAGGATAGGATAGGTAATTGGATAGGATAGAGGATAGGATAAGGTAGAGGATAGTATAGGATAGAGGATAGGATAGGATAGAGGATAGGATAGGATAAAGGATAGGATAGGATAGAGGATAGGATAGGATAGAGGATAGGATAGGATAGAGGATCGGATAGAGGATAGGATAGGATAGAGGATCGGATAGAGGATAGGATAGGATAGAGGATCGGATAGAGGATAGGATAGGATAGAGGATAGGATAGGATATAGGATAGAGTAGGATAGAGGATAGGATAGGGTAAAGGATAGGATTGGATAGAGGATCGGATAGAGGATAGAATAGGATAGAGGATAGGATAGGATAGAGGATAGTATAGGATAGAGGATAGGATAGGATAGGATAAAGGATAGGATAGGATAGAGGATAGGATAGGATAGGATAGAGGATAGGATAGGATAGGATATAGGATAGGATAGAGGATAGGATAGGATAGAGGATCGGATAGAGGATAGGATAGGATAGAGGATAGGATAGGATAGAGGAAAGGATAGGATAGAAGATAGGATAGGATAGATGATAGGATAGGAAAGAGGGTAGGATAGGATAGAGGACAGAGTATAGGATAGGATAGAGGATAGGATAGGATAGAGGAGAGGATAGGATAGAGGATAGGATAGGATAGAGTATAGGATAGGATAGAGGATAGGATAGGATAGGATAGAGGATAGGATAGGATAGAGGATAGAATAGGATTGAGGAGCGTTTAGGATAGAGGATAGGATTGGATACGATAGAGGATATGATAGGATAGAGGATAGGATAGGATAGAGGATAGGATAGGATAGAGGATAGTATAGGATAGAGGATAGGATAGAATAGAGGATAGGATAGGATAAAGGATAGGATAGGATAGGATAGGAAAGAGGATAGGATAGGATAGGATAGAGGATAGGATAGGACAGAGGATCGGATAGAGGATAGGATAGGATAGAGGATAGGATATGATAGAGTAAACGATATTATAGAGGATAGGATAGGGTAGAGGATCGGATAGAGGATAGGATAGGATAGAGGATGGAATAGAGGATAGGATAGAGGATAGGATAGGATAGAGGATAGGATAGGAAAGAGGATAGGATAGGGTAAAGGATAGGATTGGATAGAGGATCGGATAGAGGATAGAATAGGATAGAGGATAGGATAGAATAGAGGATAGGATAGGATAAAGGATAGGATAGGATAGAGGATAGGATAGGATAGGATAGAGGATAGGATAGGATAGGATAGAGGATAGGATAGAGGATAGGATAGGATAGAGGATCGGATAGAGGATAGGATAGGATAGAGGATAGGATAGGATAGAGGAAAGGATAGGATAGAAGATAGGATAGGATAGATGATAGGATAGGAAAGAGGGTAGGATAGGATAGAGGATAGAGTATAGGATAGGATAGAGGATAGGATAGGATAGAGGATAGGATAGGATAGAGGATAGGATAGGATAGAGGAGAGGATATTATAGAGGATAGGATAGGATAGAGGATAGGATAGGATAGAGGATAGGATAGGATAGGATAGAGGATAGGATAGGATAGAGGATAGAATAGGATTGAGGAGCGTTTAGGATAGAGGATAGGATATGATAGAGGATAGGATAGGATACGATAGAGGATAGGATAGGATAGAGGATAGGATAGGATAGAGGATAGGATAGGATAGAGGATAGGATAGGATAGAGGATAGGATAGGATAGAGGATAGGATAGGTAATTGGATAGGATAGAGGATAGGATAAGGTAGAGGATAGTATAGGATAGAGGATAGGATAGGATAGAGGATAGGATAGGATAAAGGATAGGATAGGATAGAGAATAGGATAGGATAGAGGATAGGATAGGATAGAGGATCGGATAGAGGATAGGATAGGATAGAGGATCGGATAGAGGATAGGATAGGATAGAGGATCGGATAGAGGATAGGATAGGATAGAGGATAGGATAGGATATAGGATAGAGTAGGATAGAGGATAGGATAGGGTAAAGGATAGGATTGGATAGAGGATCGGATAGAGGATAGAATAGGATAGAGGATAGGATAGGATAGAGGATAGTATAGAATAGAGGATAGGATAGGATAGGATAAAGGATAGGATAGGATAGAGGATAGGATAGGATAGGATAGAGGATAGGATAGGATAGGATAGAGGATAGGATAGAGGATAGGATAGGATAGAGGATCGGATAGAGGATAGGATAGGATAGAGGATAGGATAGGATAGAGGAAAGGATAGGATAGAAGATAGGATAGGATAGATGATAGGATAGGAAAGAGGGTAGGATAGGATAGAGGATAGAGTATAGGATAGGATAGAGGATAGGATAGGATAGAGGAGAGGATAGGATAGAGGATAGGATAGGATAGAGTATAGGATAGGATAGAGGATAGGATAGGATAGGATAGAGGATAGGATAGGATAGAGGATAGAATCGGATTGAGGAGCGTTTAGGATAGAGGATAGGATTGGATACGATAGAGGATATGATAGGATAGAGGATAGGATAGGATAGAGGATAGGATAGGATAGAGGATAGGATAGGATAGGATAGAGGATAGGATAGGATAGGATAGAGGATAGGATAGGATAGAGGATAGAGTATAGGATAGGATAGAGGATAGGATAGGATAGAGGAGAGGATAGGATAGAGGATAGGATAGGATAGAGGATAGGATAGGATAGAGGATAGGATAGGATAGGATAAAGGATAGGATAGGATAGAGGATAGGATAGGATAGGATAGAGGATAGGATAGGATAGGATAGGATAAAGGATAGGATAGGATAGAGGATAGGATAGGATAGGATAGAGGATAGGATAGGATAGGATAGAGGATAGGATAGAGGATAGGATAGGATAGAGGATCGGATAGAGGATAGGATAGGATAGAGGATAGGATAGGATAGAGGATCGGATAGAGGATAGGATAGGATAGAGGATAGGATAGGATAGAGGAAAGGATAGGATAGAAGATAGGATAGGATAGATGATAGGATAGGAAAGAGGGTAGGATAGGATAGAGGATAGAGTATAGGATAGGATAGAGGATAGGATAGGATAGAGGAGAGGATAGGATAGAGGATAGGATAGGATAGAGTATAGGATAGGATAGAGGATAGGATAGGATAGGATAGAGGATAGGATAGGATAGAGGATAGAATAGGATTGAGGAGCGTTTAGGATAGAGGATAGGATTGGATACGATAGAGGATATGATAGGATAGAGGATAGGATAGGATAGAGGATAGGATAGGATAGAGGATAGGATAGGATAGGATAGAGGATAGGATAGGATAGGATAGAGGATAGGATAGGATAGAGGATAGAGTATAGGATAGGATAGAGGATAGGATAGGATAGAGGAGAGGATAGGATAGAGGATAGGATAGGATAGAGGATAGGATAGGATAGAGGATAGGATAGGATAGGATAGAGGATAGGATAGGATAGAGGATAGAATAGGATACGATAGAGGATAGGATAGGATAGGATAGAGGATAGGATAGGATAGAGGATAGGATAGGATAGAGGATAGGATAGGATAGAGGATAGGATAGGATAGAGGATAGGATAGGTAATTGGATAGGATAGAGGATAGGATAAGTTAGAGGATAGTATAGGATAGAGGATAGGATAGGATAGAGGATAGGATAGGATAAAGGAGAGGATAGGATAGAGGATAGGATAGGATAGAGGATAGAATAGGATAGATGATAGGATAGGATAGAGAATAGAATAGGATAGAGGATAGGATAGGATAGAGGATAGGATAGAGGATAGGATAGGATAGAGGATAGGAAAGGATAGAGGATAGGATGGGATAGAGGATAGGATAGGATAGAGGATAGGATAGCATAGAGGATAGGATAGGATGGAGGATAGGATAGGATAGAGGATAGGATAGAGGATAGGATAGGATAGAGGATAGGATAGGTAATTGGATAGGATAGAGTATAGGATAAGGTAGAGGATAGGATAGGATAGGATAGAGGATAGGATAGGATAAAGGATAGGATAGGATAGAGGATAGGATAGGATAGAGGATAGGATAGGATAGAGGATCGGATAGAGGATAGTATAGGATAGAGGATCGGATAGAGGATAGGATAGGATAGAGGATAGGATAGGATAGAGGATAGAGTAGGATAGAGGGTAGGATAGGATAAAGGATAGGATTGGATAGAGGATCGGATAGAGGATAGAACAGGATAGAGGATAGGATAGGATAGAGGATAGTATAGGATAGAGGATAGGATAGAATAGAGGATAGGATAGGATAAAGGATAGGATAGGATAGGATAGGAAAGAGGATAGGATAGGATAGGATAGAGGATAGGATAGATGATAGGATAGGATAGAGGATAGGATAGGATAAAGGATAGGATAGGATAGAGGATAGGATAGGATAGAGGATAGGATAGGATAGAGGATCGGATAGAGGATAGGATAGGATAGAGGATCGGATAGAGGATAGGATAGGATAGAGGATCGGATAGAGGATAGGATAGGATAGAGGATAGGATAGGATATAGGATAGAGTAGGATAGAGGATAGGATAGGGTAAAGGATAGGATTGGATAGAGGATCGGATAGAGGATAGAATAGGATAGAGGATAGGATAGGATAGAGGATAGTATAGGATAGAGGATAGGATAGGATAGGATAAAGGATAGGATAGGATAGAGGATAGGATAGGATAGGATAGAGGATAGGATAGGATAGGATAGAGGATAGGATAGGATAGGATAGAGGATAGGATAGAGGATAGGATAGGATAGAGGATCGGATAGAGGATAGGATAGGATAGAGGATAGGATAGGATAGAGGAAAGGATAGGATAGAAGATAGGATAGGATAGATGATAGGATAGGAAAGAGGGTAGGATAGGATAGAGGATAGAGTATAGGATAGGATAGAGGATAGGATAGGATAGAGGAGAGGATAGGATAGAGGATAGGATAGGATAGAGTATAGGATAGGATAGCGGATAGGATAGGATAGGATAGAGGATAGGATAGGATAGAGGATAGAATAGGATTGAGGAGCGTTTAGGATAGAGGATCGGATTGGATACGATAGAGGATATGATAGGATAGAGGATAGGATAGGATAGAGGATAGGATAGGATAGAGGATAGGATAGGATAGGATAGAGGATAGGATAGGATAGGATAGAGGATAGGATAGGATAGAGGATAGAGTATAGGATAGGATAGAGGATAGGATAGGATAGAGGAGAGGATAGGATAGAGGATAGGATAGGATAGAGGATAGGATAGGATAGAGGATAGGATAGGATAGGATAAAGGATAGGATAGGATAGAGGATAGGATAGGATAGGATAGAGGATAGGATAGGATAGGATAAAGGATAGGATAGGATAGAGGATAGGATAGGATAGGATAGAGGATAGGATAGGATAGGATAGAGGATAGGATAGAGGATAGGATAGGATAGAGGATCGGATAGAGGATAGGATAGGATAGAGGATAGGATAGGATAGAGGATCGGATAGAGGATAGGATAGGATAGAGGATAGGATAGGATAGAGGAAAGGATAGGATAGAAGATAGGATAGGATAGATGATAGGATAGGAAAGAGGGTAGGATAGGATAGAGGATAGAGTATAGGATAGGATAGAGGATAGGATAGGATAGAGGAGAGGATAGGATAGAGGATAGGATAGGATAGAGTATAGGATAGGATAGAGGATAGGATAGGATAGGATAGAGGATAGGATAGGATAGAGGATAGAATAGGATTGAGGAGCGTTTAGGATAGAGGATAGGATTGGATACGATAGAGGATATGATAGGATAGAGGATAGGATAGGATAGAGGATAGGATAGGATAGAGGATAGGATAGGATAGGATAGAGGATAGGATAGGATAGGATAGAGGATAGGATAGGATAGAGGATAGAGTATAGGATAGGATAGAGGATAGGATAGGATAGAGGAGAGGATAGGATAGAGGATAGGATAGGATAGAGGATAGGATAGGATAGAGGATAGGATAGGATAGGATAGAGGATAGGATAGGATAGAGGATAGAATAGGATACGATAGAGGATAGGATAGGATAGGATAGAGGATAGGATAGGATAGAGGATAGAATAGGATACGATAGAGGATAGGATAGGATAGAGGATAGGATAGGATAGAGGATAGGATAGGATAGAGGATAGGATAGGATAGAGGATAGGATAGGATAGAGGATAGGATAGGATAGAGGATAGGATAGGATAGAGGATAGGATAGGTAATTGGATAGGATAGAGGATAGGATAAGTTAGAGGATAGTATAGGATAGAGGATAGGATAGGATAGAGGATAGGATAGGATAAAGGAGAGGATAGGATAGAGGATAGGATAGGATAGAGGATAGAATAGGATAGATGATAGGATAGGATAGAGAATAGAATAGGATAGAGGATAGGATAGGATAGAGGATAGGATAGAGGATAGGATAGGATAGAGGATAGGAAAGGATAGAGGATAGGATGGGATAGAGGATAGGATAGGATAGAGGATAGGATAGCATAGAGGATAGGATAGGATGGAGGATAGGATAGGATAGAGGATAGGATAGAGGATAGGATAGGATAGAGGATAGGATAGGTAATTGGATAGGATAGAGTATAGGATAAGGTAGAGGATAGGATAGGATAGGATAGAGGATCGGATAGAGGATAGGATAGGATAGAGGAAAGGATAGGATAGAGGATAGGATAGGTAATTGGATAGGTTAGAGGATAGGATAAGGTAGAGGATAGTATAGGATAGAGGATAGGATAGGATAGAGGATAGGATAGGATAAAGGATAGGATAGGATAGAGGATAGGATAGGATAGAGGATAGGATAGGATAGAGGACCGGATAGAGGATAGTATAGGATAGAGGATCGGATAGAGGATAGGATAGGATAGAGGATAGGATAGGATAGAGGATAGAGTAGGATAGAGGATAGGATAGGATAAAGGATAGGATTGGATAGAGGATCGGATAGAGGATAGAACAGGATAGAGGATAGGATAGGATAGAGGATAGTATAGGATAGAGGATAGGATAGAATAGAGGATAGGATAGGATAAAGGATAGGATAGGATAGGATAGGAAAGAGGATAGGATAGGATAGGATAGAGGATAGGATAGATGATAGGATAGGATAGAGGATCTGATAGAGGATACGATCGGATAGAGGATAGGATAGGATAGAGGATCGGATAGGTAATTGGATAGGATAGGGGAGAGGATAAGGTAGAGACTAGTATAGGATAGAGGATCTGATAGAGGATAGGATAGGATGGAGGATAGGATAGGATCGAGGATAGGATAGTTAATTGGATAGGATAGAGGATAGGATATGGTAGAGGATAGTATAGGATAGAGGATAGGATAGAGGATCGGATAGGATAGGATAGAGGATAGGATAGAGGATACGATAGAGGATCGGATAGAGGATCGGATAGAGGATAGGATAGGATAGAGGAAAGGATAGGATAGAGGATAGGATAGGTAATTGGATAGGTTAGAGGATAGGATAAGTTAGAGGATAGTATAGGATAGAGGACAGGATAGGATAGAGGATAGGATAGGATAAAGGATAGGATAGGATAGAGGATAGGATAGGATAGAGGATAGAATAGGATAGATGATAGGATAGGATAGAGAATAGGATAGGATAGGATAGAGGATAGGATAGAGGATAGGATAGGATAGAGGATAGGAAAGGATAGAGGATAGGATGGGATAGAGGATAGGATAGGATAGAGGATAGGATAGGATAGAGGATAGGATAGGATAGAGGATAGGATAGGATAGAGGATAGGATAGGATAGAGGATAGGATAGGATAGAGGATAGGATATAGGATCGGATAGAGGATAGGATAGGATAGAGGAAAGGATAGGATAGAGGATAGGATAGGTAATTGGATAGGATAGAGGATAGGATAAGGTAGAGGATAGTATAGGATAGAGGATAGGATAGGATAGAGGATAGGATAGGATAAAGGATAGGATAGGATAGAGGATCGGATAGAGGATAGGATAGGATAGAGGATCGGATAGAGGATAGGATAGGATAGAGGATAGGATAGGATAGAGGATAGAGTAGGATAGAGGATAGGATAGGATAAAGGATAGGATTGGATAGAGGATCGGATAGAGGATAGAATAGGATAGAGGATAGGATAGGATAGAGGATAGTATAGGATAGAGGATAGGATAGAATAGAGGGTAGGATAGGATAAAGGATAGGATAGGATAGAGGATAGGATAGGATAGGATAGAGGATAGGATAGGATAGGATAGGATAGAGGATAGGATAGGATAGGATAGAGGATAGGATAGGATAGGATAGGATAGAGGATAGGATAGGATAGGATAGAGGATAGGATAGAGGGTAGGATAGGACAGAGGATCGGATAGAGGATAGGATAGGATAGAGGATAGGATAGGATACAGGAAAGGATAGGATAGAAGATAGGATAGGATAGATGATAGGATAGGAAAGAGGGTAGGATAGGATAGAGGAGAGGATAGGATAGAGGATACGATAGGATAGAGGATAGGATAGGATAGAGGATAGAATAGGATAGATGATATTATAGGATAGAGGATAGGATATGATAGAGTAAACGATATTATAGAGGATAGGATAGGATAGAGGATCGGATAGAGGATAGGATAGGATAGAGGATGGTATAGAGGATAGGATAGAGGATAGGATAGGATAGAGGATAGGATAGGAAAGAGGATAGGATAGGATACGATAGAGGATAGGATAGATGATAGGATAGGATAGGGGATCTGATAGAGGATACGATCGGATAGAGGATAGGATAGGATAGAGGATCGGATAGGTTATTGGATAGGATAGGGGAGAGGATAAGGTAGAGGCTAGTATAGGATAGAGGATCTGATAGAGGATAGGATAGGATGGAGGATAGGATAGGATCGAGGATAGGATAGGTAATTGGATAGGATAGAGGATAGGATATGGTAGAGGATAGTATAGGATAGAGGATAGGATAGAGGATCGGATAGGATAGGATAGATGATAGGATAGAGGATACGATAGAGGATCGGATAGAGGATAGGATAGGATAGAGGAAAGGATAGGATAGAGGATAGGATAGGTAATTGGATAGGATAGAGGATAGGATAAGTTAGAGGATAGTATAGGATAGAGGATAGGATAGGATAGAGGATAGGATAGGATAGGATAAAGGATAGGATAGGATAGAGGATAGGATAGGATAGAGGATAGAATAGGATAGATGATAGGATAGGATAGAGAATAGGATAGGATAGAGGATAGGATAGGATAGAGGATAGGATAGAGGATAGGATAGGATAGAGGATAGGAAAGGATAGAGGATAGGATGGGATAGAGGATAGGATAGGATAGAGTATAGGATAGGATGGAGGATAGGATAGGATAGAGGATAGGATAGAGGATAGGATAGGATAGAGGATAGGATAGGTAATTGGATAGGATAGAGTATAGGATAAGGTAGAGGATAGGATAGGATAGGATAGAGGATAGGATAGGATAGAGGATAGGATAGAGGATCGGATAGAGGATAGGATAGGATAGAGGAAAGGATAGGATAGAGGATAGGATAGGTAATTGGATAGGATAGAGGATAGGATAAGTTAGAGGATAGTATAGGATAGAGGATAGGATAGGATAGAGGATAGGATAGGATAAAGGATAGGATAGGATAGAGGATAGGATAGGATAGAGGATAGAATAGGATAGATGATAGGATAGGATAGAGAATAGGATAGGATAGAGGATAGGATAGGATAGAGGATAGGATAGAGGATAGGATAGGATAGAGTATAGGAAAGGATAGAGGATAGGATGGGATAGAGGATAGGATAGGATAGAGGATAGGATAGGATAGAGGATAGGATAGGTAATTGGATAGGATAGAGTATAGGATAAGGTAGAGGATAGGATAGGATAGGATAGAGGATAGGATAGGATAGAGGATAGGATAGAGGATCGGATAGAGGATAGGATAGAGGAAACGATAGGTAATTGGATAGGATAGAGGATAGGATAAGGTAGAGGATAGTATAAGATAGAGGATAGGATAGGATAGAGGATAGGATAGGATAGAGGATAGGATAGGATAGGATAAAGGATAGGATAGGATAGAGGATAGGATAGGATAGAGGATAGAATAGGATAGATGATAGGATAGGATAGAGAATAGGATAGGATAGAGGATAGGATAGGATAGAGGATAGGATAGAGGATAGGATAGGATAGAGGATAGGAAAGGATAGAGGATAGGATGGGATAGAGGATAGGATAGGATAGAGTATAGGATAGGATGGAGGATAGGATAGGATAGAGGATAGGATAGAGGATAGGATAGGATAGAGGATAGGATAGGTAATTGGATAGGATAGAGTATAGGATAAGGTAGAGGATAGGATAGGATAGGATAGAGGATAGGATAGGATAGAGGATAGGATAGAGGATCGGATAGAGGATAGGATAGGATAGAGGAAAGGATAGGATAGAGGATAGGATAGGTAATTGGATAGGATAGAGGATAGGATAAGTTAGAGGATAGTATAGGATAGAGGATAGGATAGGATAGAGGATAGGATAGGATAAAGGATAGGATAGGATAGAGGATAGGATAGGATAGAGGATAGAATAGGATAGATGATAGGATAGGATAGAGAATAGGATAGGATAGAGGATAGGATAGGATAGAGGATAGGATAGAGGATAGGATAGGATAGAGTATAGGAAAGGATAGAGGATAGGATGGGATAGAGGATAGGATAGGATAGAGGATAGGATAGGATAGAGGATAGGATAGGTAATTGGATAGGATAGAGTATAGGATAAGGTAGAGGATAGGATAGGATAGGATAGAGGATAGGATAGGATAGAGGATAGGATAGAGGATCGGATAGAGGATAGGATAGAGGAAACGATAGGTAATTGGATAGGATAGAGGATAGGATAAGGTAGAGGATAGTATAAGATAGAGGATAGGATAGGATAGAGGATAGGATAGGATAGAGGAGAGGATAGGATAGAGGATACGATAGGATATAGGATAGGATAGGATAGAGGATCGGATAGAGGATAGGATAGGATAGAGGATAGGATAGGATAGAGGATAGGATATGATAGAGTAAACGATATTATAGAGGATAGGATAGGATAGAGGATCGGATAGAGGATAGGATAGGATAGAGGATGGTATAGAGGATAGGATAGAGGATAGGATAGGATAGAGGATCGGATAGAGGATAGGATAGGATAGAGGATAGGATAGGATAGAGGAAAGGATAGGATAGAGGATAGGATAGGTAATTGGATAGGATAAAGGATAGGATAAGGTAGAGGATAGGATAGGATAGAGGATAGGATAGGATAGAGGATAGGATAGGATAGAGGATAGGATAGGATAGAAGATAGGATAGAGGACAGGATAGAGGATCGGATAGAGGATAGGATAGGATAGAGGAAAGGATAGGATAGAGGATAGGATAGGTAATTGGATAGGATAGATGATAGTATAAGTTAGAGGATAGTATAGGATAGAGGATAGGATCGGATAGAGGATAGGATAGGATAGGGGAAAGGATAGGATAGAAGATAGGATAGGATAGATGATAGGATAGGAAAGAGGGTAGGATAGGATAGAGGATAGACTATAGGATAGGATAGAGGATAGGATAGGATAGAGGATAGGATAGGATAGAGGAGAGGATAGGATAGAGGATAGGATAGGATAAAGGATAGGATTGGATAGAGGATCGGATAGAGGATAGAATAGGATAGAGGATAGGATAGGATAGAGGATAGTATATGTTAGACGATAGGATAGAATAGAGGATAGGTTATGATAGAGTAAACGATATTATAGAGGATAGGATAGGATAGAGGATCGGATAGAGGATAGGATAGGATAGAGGATGGTATAGAGGATAGGATAGAGGATAGTATAGAATAGAGGATAGGATAGAGTAGAGGATAGGATAGGATAAAGGAGAGGATAGGATAGAGGATAGGATAGGATAGAGGATAGGATAGTATAGAGGATAGAATAGGATAGATGATATTATAGGATAGAGGATAGGATATGATAGAGTAAACGATATTCTAGAGGATAGGATAGGATAGAGGATCGGATAGAGGATAGGATAGGATAGAGGATGGTATAGAGGATAGGATAGAGGATAGGATAGGATAGAGGATAGGATAGGAAAGAGGATAGGATAGGATAGAGGATCGGATAGGTAATTGGATAGGATAGGGGAGAGGATAAGGTAGATGCTAGTATAGGATAGAGGATCTGATAGAGGATAGGATAGGATGGAGGATAGGATAGGATCGAGGATAGGATAGGTAATTGGATAGGATAGAGGATAGGATATGGTAGAGGATAGTACAGGATAGACGATAGGATAGAGGATCGGATAGGATAGGATAGATGATAGGATAGAGGATACGATAGAGGATCGGATAGAGGATAGGATAGGATAGAGGAAAGGATAGGATAGAGGATAGGATAGGTAATTGGATAGGATAGAGGATAGGATAAGTTAGAGGATAGTATAGGATAGAGGATAGGATAGGATAGAGGATAGGATAGGATAGGATAAAGGATAGGATAGGATAGAGGATAGGATAGAGGATAGAATAGGATAGATGATAGGATAGGATAGAGAATAGGATAGGATAGAGGATAGGATAGGATAGAGGATAGGATAGAGGATAGGATAGAGGATAGGATAGGATAGAGGATAGGAAAGGATAGAGGATAGGATGGGATAGAGGTTAGGATAGGATAGAGGATAGGATAGGATGGAGGATAGGATAGGATAGAGGATAGGATAGAGGATAGGATAGAGGATAGGATAGGATAGAGGATAGGATAGGTAATTGGATAGGATAGAGTATAGGATAAGGTAGAGGATAGGATAGGATAGGATAGAGGATAGGATAGGATAGAGGATAGGATAGAGGATCGGATAGAGGATAGGATAGGATAGAGGAAAGGATAGGATAGAGGATAGGATAGGTAATTGGATAGGATAGAGGATAGGATAAGTTAGAGGATAGTATAGGATAGAGGATAGGATAGGATAGAGGATAGGATAGAGGATCGGATAGAGGATAGGATAGAGGAAACGATAGGTAATTGGATAGGATAGAGGATAGAATAAGGTAGAGGATAGTATAAGATAGAGGATAGGATAGGATAGAGGATAGGATAGGATAGAGGAGAGGATAGGATAGAGGATACGATAGGATAGAGGATAGGATAGGCTAGAGGATCGGATAGAGGATAGGATAGGATAGAGGATAGGATATGATAGAGTAAACGATATTATAGAGGATAGGATAGGATAGAGGATCGGATAGAGGATAGGATAGGATAGAGGATGGTATAGAGGATAGGATAGAGGATAGGATAGGATAGAGGATCGGATAGAGGATAGGATAGGATAGAGGATAGGATAGGATAGAGGATAGGATAGGATAGAGGATAGGATAGGATAGAGGATAGGATAGGATAGAAGATAGGATAGAGGATAGGATAGAGGATCGGATAGAGGATAGGATAGGATAGAGGAAAGGATAGGATAGAGGATAGGATAGGTAATTGGATAGGATAGAGGATAGGATAAGTTAGAGGATAGTATAGGATAGAGGATAGGATCGGATAGAGGATAGGATAGGATAGGGGAAAGGATAGGATAGAAGATAGGATAGGATAGAGGATCTGATAGAGGATACGATCGGATAGAGGATAGGATAGGATAGAGGATCGGATAGGTAATTGGATAGGATAGGGGAGAGGATAAGGTAGATGCTAGTATAGGATAGAGGATCTGATAGAGGATAGGATAGGATGGAGGATAGGATAGGATCGAGGATAGGATAGGTAATTGGATAGGATAGAGGATAGGATATGGTAGAGGATAGTACAGGATAGAGGATAGGATAGAGGATCGGATAGGATAGGATAGAGGATAGGATAGGATAGAGAATAGGATAGGATAGAGGATAGGATAGGATAGAGGATAGGATAATGGATAGGATAGGATAGAGGATAGGATAGGATAGAGGATAGGATAGGATAGAGGATAGGATAGGATAGAGGATAGGATAGGATAGAGGATAGGATAGAGGATAGGATAGGATAGAGGATAGGATAGGATAGAGGATAGGATAGGATAGAGGATAGGATAGGATAGAGGATAGGATAGGATAGAGGATAGGATAGGATAGAGGATAGGATAGGATAGAGGATAGGATAGAGGATATGATAGGATAGAGGATAGGATAGGTAATTGGATAGGATAGAGTATAGGATAAGGTAGAGGATAGGATAGGATAGGATAGAGGATAGGATAGGATAGAGGATAGGATAGAGGATCGGATAGAGGATAGGATAGAGGAAACGATAGGTAATTGGATAGGAAAGAGGATAGAATAAGGTAGAGGATAGTATAAGATAGAGGATAGGATAGGATAGAGGATAGGATAGGATAGAGGAGAGGATAGGATAGAGGATACGATAGGATAGAGGATAGGATAGGAAAGAGGATCGGATAGAGGATAGGATAGGATAGAGGATAGGATAGGATAGAGGATAGGATATGATAGAGTAAACGATATTATAGAGGATAGGATAGGATAGAGGATCGGATAGAGGATAGGATAGGATAGAAGATAGGATAGAGGATAGGATAGAGGATCGGATAGAGGATAGGATAGGATAGAGGAAAGGATAGGATAGAGGATAGGATAGGTAATTGGATAGGATAGAGGATAGGATAAGTTAGAGGATAGTATAGGATAGAGGATAGGATCGGATAGAGGATAGGATAGGATAGGGGAAAGGATAGGATAGAAGATAGGATAGGATAGAGGATCTGATAGAGGATACGATCGGATAGAGGATAGGATAGGATAGAGGATCGGATAGGTAATTGGATAGGATAGGGGAGAGGATAAGGTAGATGCTAGTATAGGATAGAGGATCTGATAGAGGATAGGATAGGATGGAGGATAGGATAGGATCGAGGATAGGATAGGTAATTGGATAGGATAGAGGATAGGATATGGTAGAGGATAGTACAGGATAGAGGATAGGATAGAGGATCGGATAGGATAGGCTAGAGGATAGGATAGGATAGAGAATAGGATAGGATAGAGGATAGGATAGGATAGAGGATAGGATAATGGATAGGATAGGATAGAGGATAGGATAGGATAGAGGATAGGATAGGATAGAGGATAGGATAGGATAGAGGATAGGATAGGATAGAGGATAGCATAGAGGATAGGATAGGATAGAGGATAGGATAGGATAGAGGATAGGATAGGATAGAGGATAGGATAGGATAGAGGATAGGATAGGATAGAGGATAGGATAGGATAGAGGATAGGATAGGATAGAGGATAGGATAGAGGATATGATAGGATAGAGGATAGGATAGGTAATTGGATAGGATAGAGTATAGGATAAGGTAGAGGATAGGATAGGATAGGATAGAGGATAGGATAGGATAGAGGATAGGATAGGATAGAGGATAGGATAGAGGATCGGATAGAGGATAGGATAGAGGAAACGATAGGTAATTGGATAGGAAAGAGGATAGAATAAGGTAGAGGATAGTATAAGATAGAGGATAGGATAGGATAGAGGATAGGATAGGATAGAGGAGAGGATAGGATAGAGGATACGATAGGATAGAGGATAGGATAGGAAAGAGGATCGGATAGAGGATAGGATAGGATAGAGGATAGGATAGGATAGAGGATAGGATATGATAGAGTAAACGATATTATAGAGGATAGGATAGGATAGAGGATCGGATAGAGGATAGGATAGGATAGAAGATAGGATAGAGGATAGGATAGAGGATCGGATAGAGGATAGGATAGGATAGAGGAAAGGATAGGATAGAGGATAGGATAGGTAATTGGATAGGATAGAGGATAGGATAAGTTAGAGGATAGTATAGGATAGAGGATAGGATCGGATAGAGGATAGGATAGGATAGGGGAAAGGATAGGATAGAAGATAGGATAGGATAGAGGAGAGGATAGGATAGAGGATAGGATAGGATAAAGGATAGGATTGGATAGAGGATCGGATAGAGGATAGAATAGGATAGAGGATAGGATAGGATAGAGGATAGTATATGGTAGACGATAGGATAGAATAGAGGATAGGATATGATAGAGTAAACGATATTATAGAGGATAGGATAGGATAGAGGATAGGATAGGAAAGAGGGTAGGATAGGATAGAGGATAGACTATAGGATAGGATAGAGGATAGGATAGGATAGAGGATAGACTATAGGATAGGATAGAGGATAGGATAGGATAGAGGAGAGGATAGGATAGAGGATAGGATAGGATAGAGGATAGAATAGGATAGATGATATTATAGGATAGAGGATAGGATATGATAGAGTAAACGATATTATAGAGGATAGGATAGGATAGAGGATCGGATAGAGGATAGGATAGGATAGAGGATGGTATAGAGGATAGGATAGAGGATAGGATAGGATAGAGGATAGGATAGGATAGAGGAAAGGATAGGATAGAGGATAGGATAGGTAATTGGATAGGATAGAGGATAGGATAAGTTAGAGGATAGTATAGGATAGAGGATAGGATAGGATAGAGGATAGGATAGGATAAAAGGTAGGATAGGATAGAGGACAGGATAGGATAGATGATACTATAGGATAGAGGATAGGATATGATAGAGTAAACGATATTATAGAGGATAGGATAGGATAGAGGATCGGATAGAGGATAGGATAGGATAGAGGATGGTATAGAGGATAGGATAGAGGATAGGATAGGATAGAGGATAGGATAGGAAAGAGGATAGGATAGGATACGATAGAGGATAGGATAGATGATAGGATAGGATAGAGGATCTGATAGAGGATACGATCGGATAGAGGATAGGATAGGATAGAGGATCGGATAGAGGATAGGATAGGATGGAGGATAGGATAGGATCGAGGATAGGATAGGTAATTGGATAGGATAGAGGATAGGATATGGTAGAGGATAGTGTAGGATAGAGGATAGGATAGAGGATCGGATAGGATAGGATAGAGGATAGGATAGAGGATACGATAGAGGATCGGATAGAGTATAGGATACAATAGAGGAAAGGATAGGATAGAGGATAGGATAGGTAATTGGATAGGATAGAGGATAGGATAAGTTAGAGGATAGTATAGGATAGAGGATAGGATAGGATAGAGGATAGGATAGGATAGAGTATAGGATAAGGTAGAGGATAGGATAGGATAGGATAGAGGATAGGATAGGATAGAGGATAGGATAGAGGATCGGATAGAGGATAGGATAGGATAGGATAGAGGATAGGATAGGATAGAGGATCGGTTATAGGATAGGATACGATAGAGGATCGGATAGGATAGAGGATAGACTATAGGATAGGATAGAGGATAGGATAGGATAGAGGAGAGGATAGGATAGAGGATAGGATAGGATAGAGGATAGAATAGGATAGATGATATTATAGGATAGAGGATAGGATATGATAGAGTAAACGATATTATAGAAGATAGGATAGGATAGAGGATCGGATAGAGGATAGGATAGGATAGAGGAAAGGATAGGATAGAGGATAGGATAGGTAATTGGATAGGATAGAGGATAGGATAAGTTAGAGGATAGTATAGGATAGAGGATAGGATAGGATAGAGGATAGGATAGGATAAAAGGTAGGATAGGATAGAGGACAGGATAGGATAGATGATACTATAGGATAGAGGATAGGATATGGTAGAGTAAACGATATTATAGAGGATAGGATAGGATAGAGGATCGGATAGAGGATAGGATAGGATAGAGGATGGTATAGAGGATACGATAGAGGATAGGAAAGAGGATAGGATAGGATACGATAGAGGATAGGATAGATGATAGGATAGGATAGAGGATCTGATAGAGGATACGATCGGATAGAGGATAGGATAGGATAGAGGATCGGATAGAGGATAGGATAGGATGGAGGATAGGATAGGATCGAGGATAGGATAGGTAATTGGATAGGATAGAGGATAGGATATGGTAGAGGATAGTGTAGGATAGAGGATAGGATAGAGGATCGGATAGGATAGGATAGAGGATAGGATAGAGGATACGATAGAGGATCGGATAGAGTATAGGATACAATAGAGGAAAGGATAGGATAGAGGATAGGATAGGTAATTGGATAGGATAGAGGATAGGATAAGTTAGAGGATAGTATAGGATAGAGGATAGGATAGGATAGAGGATAGGATAGGATAGAGTATAGGATAAGGTAGAGGATAGGATAGGATAGGATAGGATAGAGGATAGGATAGGATAGAGGATAGGATAGTGGATCGGATAGAGGATAGGATAGGATAGGATAGAGGATAGGATAGGATAGAGGTTCGGATATAGGATGGGATAGGATAGAGGATCGGATAGAGGATAGGATAGAATAGAGGATAGGATAGGATAGAGGATAGAGTAGGATAGAGGATAGGATAGGATAAAGTATAGGATAGGATAGAGGATAGGATAGGATAGGATATAGGATAGGATAGGATAGGATAGAGGATAGGATAGAGGATAGGATAGGATAGAGGATCGGATAGAGGATAGGATAGGATAGAGGATAGGATAGGATAGAGGAAAGGATAGGATAGAAGATAGGATAGGATAGATGATAGGATAGGAAAGAGGGTAGGATAGGATAGAGGATAGAGTATAGGATAGGATAGAGGATAGGATAGGATAGAGGAGAGGATAGGATAGAGGATAGGATAGGATAGAGGATAGGATAGGATAGAGGATTGGATAGGATAGGATAGAGGATAGAATAGGATACGATAGAGGATAGGATAGGATAGAGGATAGGATAGGAAAGAGGGTAGGATAGGATAGAGGATAGACTATAGGATAGGATAGAGGATAGGATAGGATAGAGGATAGACTATAGGATAGGATAGAGGATAGGATAGGATAGAGGAGAGGATAGGATAGAGGATAGGATAGGATAGAGGATAGAATAGGATAGATGATATTATAGGATAGAGGATAGGATATGATAGAGTAAACGATATTATAGAGGATAGGATAGGATAGAGGATCGGATAGAGGATAGGATAGGATAGAGGATGGTATAGAGGATAGGATAGAGGATAGGATAGGATAGAGGATAGGATAGGAAAGAGGATAGGATAGGATACGATAGAGGATAGGATAGATGATAGGATAGGATAGGATAGAGGATAGGATAGAGGATCGGATAGAGGATAGGATAGGATAGAGGAAAGGATAGGATAGAGGATAGGATAGGTAATTGGATAGGATAGAGGATAGGATAAGTTAGAGGATAGTATAGGATAGAGGATAGGGTAGGATAGAGGATAGGATAGGATAAAAGGTAGGATAGGATAGAGGACAGGATAGGATAGATGATACTATAGGATAGAGGATAGGATATGATAGAGTAAACGATATTATAGAGGATAGGATAGGATAGAGGATCGGATAGAGGATAGGATAGGATAGAGGATGGTATAGAGGATAGGATAGAGGATAGGATAGGATAGAGGATAGGATAGGAAAGAGGATAGGATAGGATACGATAGAGGATAGGATAGATGATAGGATAGGATAGAGGATCTGATAGAGGATACGATCGGATAGAGGATAGGATAGGATAGAGGATCGGATAGAGGATAGGATAGGATGGAGGATAGGGTAGGATCGAGGATAGGATAGGTAATTGGATAGGATAGAGGATAGGATATGGTAGAGGATAGTGTAGGATAGAGGATAGGATAGAGGATCGGATAGGATAGGATAGAGGATAGGATAGAGGATACGATAGAGGATCGGATAGAGTATAGGATACAATAGAGGAAAGGATAGGATAGAGGATAGGATAGGTAATTGGATAGGATAGAGGATAGGATAAGTTAGAGGATAGTATAGGATAGAGGATAGGATAGGATAGAGGATAGGATAGGATGGAGTATAGGATAAGGTAGAGGATAGGATAGGATAGGATAGGATAGAGGATCGGATAGAGGATAGGATAGGATAGGATAGAGGATAGGATAGGATAGAGGATAGGATAGGATAGAGGATAGGATAGGATAGAGGATCGGATATAGGATAGGATAGGATAGAGGATCGGATAGAGGATAGGATAGGATAGAGGATAGGATAGGATAGAGGATAGAGTAGGATAGAGGATAGGATAGGATAAAGTATAGGATAGGATAGAGGATAGGATAGGATAGGATATAGGATAGGATAGGATAGGATAGGATAGAGGATAGGATAGAGGATAGGATAGGATAGAGGATCGGATAGAGGATAGGATAGGATAGAGGATAGGATAGGATAGAGGATAGGATAGGATAGAGGAAAGGATAGGATAGAAGATAGGATAGGATAGATGATAGGATAGGAAAGAGGGTAGGATAGGATAGAGGATAGAGTATAGGATAGGATAGAGGATAGGATAGGATAGAGGAGAGGATAGGATAGAGGATAGGATAGGATAGAGGATAGATAGGATAGAGGATAGGATTGGATAGAGGATAGGATAGGATAGAGGATCGGATAGAGGATAGGATAGGATAGGATAGAGGATAGGATAGGATAGAGGATAGAGTATAGGATAGGATAGAGGATAGGATAGGATAGAGGATAGGATAGGATAGAGGATAGGATAGGATAGGATAGAGGATAGGATAGGATAGAGGATAGAATAGGATACGATAGAGGAAAGGATAGGATAGAGGATAGGATAGGTAATTGGATAGGATAGAGGATAGGATAAGTTAGAGGATAGTATAGGATAGAGGATAGGATAGGATAGAGGATAGGATAGGATAAAAGGTAGGATAGGATAGAGGACAGGATAGGATAGATGATACTATAGGATAGAGGATAGGATATGATAGAGTAAACGATATTATAGAGGATAGGATAGGATAGAGGATCGGATAGAGGATAGGATAGGATAGAGGATGGTATAGAGGATAGGATAGAGGATAGGATAGGATAGAGGATAGGATAGGAAAGAGGATAGGATAGGATACGATAGAGGATAGGATAGATGATAGGATAGGATAGAGGATCTGATAGAGGATACGATCGGATAGAGGATAGGATAGGATAGAGGATCGGATAGAAGATATGATAGGATGGAGGATAGGATAGGATCGAGGATAGGATAGGTAATTGGATAGGATAGAGGATAGGATATGGTAGAGGATAGTGTAGGATAGAGGATAGGATAGAGGATCGGATAGGATAGGATAGAGGATAGGATAGAGGATACGATAGAGGATCGGATAGAGTATAGGATACAATAGAGGAAAGGATAGGATAGAGGATAGGATAGGTAATTGGATAGGATAGAGGATAGGATAAGTTAGAGGATAGTATAGGATAGAGGATAGGATAGGATAGAGGATAGGATAGGATGGAGTATAGGACAAGGTAGAGGATAGGATAGGATAGGATAGGATAGAGGATCGGATAGAGGATAGGATAGGATAGGATAGAGGATAGGATAGGATAGAGGATAGGATAGGATAGAGGATCGGATATAGGATAGGATAGGATAGAGGATCGGATAGAGGATAGGATAGGATAGAGGATAGGATAGGATAGAGGATAGAGTAGGATAGAGGATAGGATAGGATAGAGGATGGTATAGATTATAGGATAGAGGATAGGAAAGGATAGAGGATAGAATAGGATAGATGATAGGATAGGATAGAGAATAGTATAGGATAGAGGATAGGATAGGATAGAGGATAGGATAGAGGATAGGATAGGATAGAGGATAGGAAAGGATAGAGGATAGGATGGGGTAGAGGATAGGATAGAGGATAGGATAGGATAGAGGATAGAATAGGATAGATGATAGGATAGGATAGAGAATAGGATAGGATAGAGGATAGGATAGGATAGAGGATAGGATAGAGGATAGGATAGGATAGAGGATAGGAAAGGATAGAGGACAGGATGGGTAATTGGATAGGATAGAGTATAGGATAGTATAGAGGATATAATAGGATAGAGGATAGGATAGGATAGAGGATAGGATAGGAAAGAGGATAGGATAGGATAGAGGGTAGGATAGGATACAGGATAGGATATGATAGAGGATAGGATAGGATAGAGGATCGGATAGGATAGAGGATGGGATAGGATACAGGATAGGATATGATAGAGGATAGGATAGGATAGAGGATCGGATAGAGGATAGGATAGGATAGAGGATCGGATAGAGGATAGGATAGGTTAGAGGATAGGATAGGATAGAGGATAGAGTAGGATAGAGGATAGGATAGGATAAAGGATAGGATTGGATAGAGGATCGGATAGAGGATAGAATAGGATAGAGGATAGGATCGGATAGAGGATAGGATAGGATAAAGGATAGGATAGGATAGAGGATAGGATAGGATAGGATAGAGGATAGGATAGGATAGGATAGAGGATAGGATAGGAAAGAGGGTAGGATAGGATAGAGGATAGACTATAGGATAGGATAGAGGATAGGATAGGATAGAGGATAGACTATAGGATAGGATAGAGGATAGGATAGGATAGAGGAGAGGATAGGATAGAGGATAGGATAGGATAGAGGATAGAATAGGATAGATGATATTATAGGATAGAGGATAGGATATGATAGAGTAAACGATATTATAGAGGATAGGATAGGATAGAGGATCGGATAGAGGATAGGATAGGATAGAGGATGGTATAGAGGATAGGATAGAGGATAGGATAGGATAGAGGATAGGATAGGAAAGAGGATAGGATAGGATACGATAGAGGATAGGATAGATGATAGGATAGGATAGGATAGAGGATAGGATAGAGGATCGGATAGAGGATAGGATAGGATAGAGGAAAGGATAGGATAGAGGATAGGATAGGTAATTGGATAGGATAGAGGATAGGATAAGTTAGAGGATAGTATAGGATAGAGGATAGGATAGGATAGAGGATAGGATAGGATAAAAGGTAGGATAGGATAGAGGACAGGATAGGATAGATGATACTATAGGATAGAGGATAGGATATGATAGAGTAAACGATATTATAGAGGATAGGATAGGATAGAGGATCGGATAGAGGATAGGATAGGATAGAGGATGGTATAGAGGATAGGATAGAGGATAGGATAGGATAGAGGATAGGATAGGAAAGAGGATAGGATAGGATACGATAGAGGATAGGATAGATGATAGGATAGGATAGAGGATCTGATAGAGGATACGATCGGATAGAGGATAGGATAGGATAGAGGATCGGATAGAGGATAGGATAGGATGGAGGATAGGATAGGATCGAGGATAGGATAGGTAATTGGATAGGATAGAGGATAGGATATGGTAGAGGATAGTGTAGGATAGAGGATAGGATAGAGGATCGGATAGGATAGGATAGAGGATAGGATAGAGGATACGATAGAGGATCGGATAGAGTATAGGATACAATAGAGGAAAGGATAGGATAGAGGATAGGATAGGTAATTGGATAGGATCGAGGATAGGATAGGATAGGATAGAGGATAGGATAGGATAGAGGATAGGATAGAGGATCGGATAGAGGATAGGATAGGATAGAGGAAAGGATAGGATAGAGGATAGGATAGGTAATTGGATAGGATAGAGGATAGGATAAGGTAGAGGATAGTATAGGACAGAGGATAGGATAGGATAGAGGATAGGATAGGATACAGGATAGGATAGGATAGAGGATAGGATAGGATAGGATAGAGGATAGGAAAGGATAGGATAGAGGATATTATAGAGGATAGGATAGGATAGAGGATAGGATAGGATAGAGGATAGGATAGGATAGAGGAGAGGATAGGATAGAGGATAGGATAGGATAGATGATATTATAGGATAGAGGATAGGATATGATAGAGTAAACGATATTATAGAGGATAGGATAGGATAGAGGATCGGATAGAGGATAGGATAGGATAGAGGATGGTATAGAGGATAGGATACAGGATAGGATAGGATAGAGGATAGGATAGGAAAGAGGGTAGGATAGGATACGATAGAGGATAGGATAGATGATAGGATAGGATAGGATAGAGGATAGGATAGAGGATCGGATAGAGGATAGGATAGGATAGAGGAAAGGATAGGATAGAGGATAGGATAGGTAATTGGATAGGATAGAGGATAGGATAGAGGATAGGATAGAGGAACGGATAGAGGATAGGATAGGATAGAGGAAAGGATAGGATAGAGGATAGGATAGGATAGAGGATAGGATAGGTAATTGGATAGGATAGAGGATAGGATAAGGTAGAGGATAGGATAGGATAGAGGATAGGATAGAGGATAGGATAGGATAGAGGATAGAATAGGATAGATGATAGGATAGGATAGAGAATAGGATAGGATAGAGGATAGGATAGGATAGAGGATAGGATAGAGGATAGGATAGGATAGAGGATAGGAAAGGATAGAGGATAGGAAAGGATAGAGGATAGGATGGGATAGAGGATAGGATAGGATAGAGGATAGGATAGGATAGAGGATAGGATAGGATAGAGGATAGGATAGGATAGAGGATCGGATAGAGGATAGGATAGGATAGAGGATGGTATAGAGGATAGGATAGAGGATAGGATAGGATAGAGGATAGGATAGGATAGAGGATAGAATAGGATAGATGATAGGATAGGATAGAGAATAGGATAGGATAGAGGATAGGATAGGATAGAGGATAGGATAGAGGATAGGATAGGATAGAGGATAGGAAAGGATAGAGGATAGGATGGGGTAGAGGATAGGATAGGATAGAGGATAGGATAGGTAATTGGATAGGATAGAGTATAGGATAGGATAGAGGATATAATAGGATAGAGGATAGGATAGGATAGAGGATAGGATAGGAAAGAGGATAGGATAGGATAGAGGGTAGGATAGGATAGAGGATAGGATAGAGGATAGGATAGCGGATAGGATAGGATAGAGGATAGGATAGGATACAGGATGGGATAGGATACAGGATAGGATATGATAGAGGATAGGATAGGATAGAGGATCGGATAGAGGATAGGATAGGATAGAGGATCGGATAGAGGATAGGATAGGATAGAGGATAGGATAGGATAAAGGATAGGATTGGATAGAGGATCGGATAGAGGATAGAATAGGATAGAGGATAGGATCGGATAGATGATACTATAGGATAGAGGATAGGATATGATAGAGTAAACGATATTATAGAGGATAGGATAGGATAGAGGATCGGATAGAGGATAGGATAGGATAGAGGATGGTATAGATTATAGGATAGAGGATAGGAAAGGATAGAGGATAGAATAGGATAGATGATAGGATAGGATAGAGAATAGTATAGGATAGAGGATAGGATAGGATAGAGGATAGGATAGAGGATAGGATAGGATAGAGGATAGGAAAGGATAGAGGATAGGATGGGGTAGAGGATAGGATAGAGGATAGGATAGGATAGAGGATAGAATAGGATAGATGATAGGATAGGATAGAGAATAGGATAGGATAGAGGATAGGATAGGATAGAGGATAGGATAGAGGATAGGATAGAGGATAGGATAGGATAGAGGATAGGAAAGGATAGAGGACAGGATGGGTAATTGGATAGGATAGAGTATAGGATAGTATAGAGGATATAATAGGATAGAGGATAGGATAGGATAGAGGATAGGATAGGAAAGAGGATAGGATAGGATAGAGGGTAGGATAGGATACAGGATAGGATATGATAGAGGATAGGATAGGATAGAGGATCGGATAGGATAGAGGATGGGATAGGATACAGGATAGGATATGATAGAGGATAGGATAGGATAGAGGATCGGATAGAGGATAGGATAGGATAGAGGATCGGATAGAGGATAGGATAGGATAGAGGATAGGATAGGATAGAGGATAGAGTAGGATAGAGGATAGGATAGGATAAAGGATAGGATTGGATAGAGGATCGGATAGAGGATAGAATAGGATAGAGGATAGGATCGGATAGAGGATAGGATAGGATAAAGGATAGGATAGGATAGAGGATAGGATAGGATAGGATAGAGGATAGGATAGGATAGGATAGAGGATAGGATAGGAAAGAGGGTAGGATAGGATAGAGGATAGACTATAGGATAGGATAGAGGATAGGATAGGATAGAGGATAGACTATAGGATAGGATAGAGGATAGGATAGGATAGAGGAGAGGATAGGATAGAGGATAGAATAGGATAGATGATATTATAGGATAGAGGATAGGATATGATAGAGTAAACGATATTATAGAGGATAGGATAGGATAGAGGATCGGATAGAGGATAGGATAGGATAGAGGATGGTATAGAGGATAGGATAGAGGATAGGATAGGATAGAGGATAGGATAGGAAAGAGGATAGGATAGGATACGATAGAGGATAGGATAGATGATAGGATAGGATAGGATAGAGGATAGGATAGAGGATCGGATAGAGGATAGGATAGGATAGAGGAAAGGATAGGATAGAGGATAGGATAGGTAATTGGATAGGATAGAGGATAGGATAAGTTAGAGGATAGTATAGGATAGAGGATAGGATAGGATAGAGGATAGGATAGGATAAAAGGTAGGATAGGATAGAGGACAGGATAGGATAGATGATACTATAGGATAGAGGATAGGATATGATAGAGTAAACGATATTATAGAGGATAGGATAGGATAGAGGATCGGATAGAGGATAGGATAGGATAGAGGATGGTATAGAGGATAGGATAGAGGATAGGATAGGATAGAGGATAGGATAGGAAAGAGGATAGGATAGGATACGATAGAGGATAGGATAGATGATAGGATAGGATAGAGGATCTGATAGAGGATACGATCGGATAGAGGATAGGATAGGATAGAGGATCGGATAGAGGATAGGATAGGATGGAGGATAGGATAGGATCGAGGATAGGATAGGTAATTGGATAGGATAGAGGATAGGATATGGTAGAGGATAGTGTAGGATAGAGGATAGGATAGAGGATCGGATAGGATAGGATAGAGGATAGGATAGAGGATACGATAGAGGATCGGATAGAGTATAGGATACAATAGAGGAAAGGATAGGATAGAGGATAGGATAGGTAATTGGATAGGATCGAGGATAGGATAGGATAGGATAGAGGATAGGATAGGATAGAGGATAGGATAGAGGATCGGATAGAGGATAGGATAGGATAGAGGAAAGGATAGGATAGAGGATAGGATAGGTAATTGGATAGGATAGAGGATAGGATAAGGTAGAGGATAGTATAGGACAGAGGATAGGATAGGATAGAGGATAGGATAGGATACAGGATAGGATAGGATAGAGGATAGGATAGGATAGGATAGAGGATAGGAAAGGATAGGATAGAGGATATTATAGAGGATAGGATAGGATAGAGGATAGGATAGGATAGAGGATAGGATAGGATAGAGGAGAGGATAGGATAGAGGATAGGATAGGATAGATGATATTATAGGATAGAGGATAGGATATGATAGAGTAAACGATATTATAGAGGATAGGATAGGATAGAGGATCGGATAGAGGATAGGATAGGATAGAGGATGGTATAGAGGATAGGATACAGGATAGGATAGGATAGAGGATAGGATAGGAAAGAGGGTAGGATAGGATACGATAGAGGATAGGATAGATGATAGGATAGGATAGGATAGAGGATAGGATAGAGGATCGGATAGAGGATAGGATAGGATAGAGGAAAGGATAGGATAGAGGATAGGATAGGTAATTGGATAGGATAGAGGATAGGATAAGTTAGAGGATAGTATAGGATAGAGGATAGGATAGGATAGAGGATAGGATAGGATAAAAGGTAGGATAGGATAGAGGACAGGATAGGATAGATGATACTATAGGATAGAGGATAGGATATGATACAGTAAACGATATTATAGAGGATAGGATAGGATAGAGGATCGGATAGAGGATAGGATAGGATAGAGGATGGTATAGAGGATAGGATAGAGGATAGGAAAGGATAGAGGATAGAATAGGATAGATGATAGGATAGGATAGAGAATAGGATATGATAGAGGATAGGATAGGATAGAGGATAGGATAGAGGATAGGATAGGATAGAGGATAGGAAAGGATAGAGGATAGGATAGAGGATAGGATAGGATAGAGGATAGGAAAGGATAGAGGATAGGATGGGTAATTGGATAGAGGATAGGATAGGAAAGAGGATAGGATAGGATAGAGGGTAGGATAGGATAGAGGATAGGATAGCGGATAGGATAGGATAGAGGATAGGATAGGATAGAGGATGGGATAGGATACAGGATAGGATATGATAGAGGATAGGATAGGATAGAGGATCGGATAGAGGATAGGATAGGATAGAGGATCGGATAGAGGATAGGATATAATAGAGGATAGGATAGGATAGAGGATAGAGTAGGATAGAGGATAGGATAGGATAAAGGATAGGATTGGATAGAGGATCGGATAGAGGATAGAATAGGATAGAGGATAGGATCGGATAGAGGATAGGATAGGATAAAGGATAGGATAGGATAGAGGATAGGATAGGATAGGATAGAGGATAGGATAGGATAGGATAGAGGATAGGATAGGAAAGAGGGTAGGATAGGATAGAGGATAGGATAGGATAGAGGATAGGATAGAGGATCGGATAGAGGATAGGATAGGATAGGATAGAGGATAGGATAGGATAGAGGATCGGATATAGGATAGGATAGGATAGAGGATCGGATAGAGGATAGGATAGGATAGAGGATAGGATAGGATAGAGGATAGAGTAGGATAGAGGATAGGATAGGAAAGAGGGTAGGATAGGATAGAGGATAGACTATAGGATAGGATAGAGGATAGGATAGGATAGAGGATAGACTATAGGATAGGATAGAGGATAGGATAGGATAGAGGAGAGGATAGGATAGAGGATAGGATAGGATAGAGGATAGAATAGGATAGATGATATTATAGGATAGAGGATAGGATATGATAGAGTAAACGATATTATAGAAGATGGGATAGGATAGAGGATCGGATAGAGGATAGGATAGGATAGAGGATGGTATAGAGGATAGGATAGAGGATAGGATAGGATAGAGGATAGGATAGGAAGGAGGATAGGATAGGATACGATAGAGGATAGGATAGATGATAGGATAGGATAGGATAGAGGATAGGATAGAGGATAGGATATGGTAGAGGATAGTGTAGGATAGAGGATAGGATAGAGGATCGGATAGGATAGGATAGAGGATAGGATAGAGGATAGGATAGAGGAACGGATAGAGGATAGGATAGGATAGAGGAAAGGATAGGATAGAGGATAGGATAGGTAATTGGATAGGATAGAGGATAGGATAAGTTAGAGGATAGTATAGGATAGAGGATAGGATAGGATAGAGGATAGGATGGGATAGAGTATAGGATAAGGTAGAGGATAGGATAGGATAGGATAGGATAGAGGATAGGATAGGTAATTGGATAGGATAGAGGATAGGATAAGGTAGAGGATAGGATAGGATAGAGGATAGGATAGAGGATAGGATAGGATAGAGGATAGAATAGGATAGATGATAGGATAGGATAGAGAATAGGATAGGATAGAGGATAGGATAGGATAGAGGATAGGATAGAGGATAGGATAGGATAGAGGATAGGAAAGGATAGAGGATAGGATGGGGTAGAGGATAGGATAGGATAGAGGATAGGATAGGTAATTGGATAGGATAGAGTATAGGATAGGATAGAGGATATAATAGGATAGAGGATAGGATAGGATAGAGGACAGGATAGGAAAGAGGATAGGATAGGATAGAGGGTAGGATAGGATAGAGGATAGGATAGAGGATAGGATAGCGGATAGGATAGGATAGAGGATAGGATAGGATAGAGGATGGGATAGGATACAGGATAGGACATGATAGAGGATTGGATAGGATAGAGGATCGGATAGAGGATAGGATAGGATAGAGGATCGGATAGAGGATAGGATAGGATAGAGGATAGGATAGGATAGAGGATAGAGTAGGATAGAGGATAGGATAGGATAAAGGATAGGATTGGATAGAGGATCGGATAGAGGATAGAATAGGATAGAGGATAGGATCGGATAGAGTATAGTATGGGATAGAGGATAGGATAGAATAGAGGATAGGATAGGATAAAGGATAGGATAGGATAGAGGATAGGATAGGATAGGATAGGAAAGAGGGTAGGATAGGATAGAGGATAGACTATAGGATAGGATAGAGGATAGGATAGGATAGAGGATAGGATAGGATAGGATAGAGGATAGGATAGGAAAGAGGGTAGGATAGGATAGAGGATAGGATAGGATAGAGGATAGGATAGAGGATCGGATAGAGGATAGGATAGGATAGGATAGAGGATAGGATAGGATAGAGGATCGGATATAGGATAGGATAGGATAGAGGATCGGATAGAGGATAGGATAGGATAGAGGATAGGATAGGATAGAGGATAGAGTAGGATAGAGGATAGGATAGGAAAGAGGGTAGGATAGGATAGAGGATAGACTATAGGATAGGATAGAGGATAGGATAGGATAGAGGATAGACTATAGGATAGGATAGAGGATAGGATAGGATAGAGGAGAGGATAGGATAGAGGATAGGATAGGATAGAGGATAGAATAGGATAGATGATATTATAGGATAGAGGATAGGATATGATAGAGTAAACGATATTATAGAAGATAGGATAGGATAGAGGATCGGATAGAGGATAGGATAGGATAGAGGATGGTATAGAGGATAGGATAGAGGATAGGATAGGATAGAGGATAGGATAGGAAAGAGGATAGGATAGGATACGATAGAGGATAGGATAGATGATAGGATAGGATAGGATAGAGGATAGGATAGAGGATAGGATATGTTAGAGGATAGTGTAGGATAGAGGATAGGATAGAGGATCGGATAGGATAGGATAGAGGATAGGATAGAGGATACGATAGAGGATCGGATAGAGTATAGGATACAATAGAGGAAAGGATAGGATAGAGGATAGGATAGGATAGAGGATCTGATAGAGGATACGATCGGATAGAGGATGGTATAGAGGATAGGATAGAGGATAGGATAGGATAGAGGATAGGATAGGAAAGAGGATAGGATAGGATACGATAGAGGATAGGATAGATGATAGGATAGGATAGAGGATCTGATAGAGGATACGATCGGATAGAGGATAGGATAGGATAGAGGATCGGATAGAGGATAGGATAGGATGGAGGATAGGATAGGATCGAGGATAGGATAGGTAATTGGATAGGATAGAGGATAGGATATGGTAGAGGATAGTGTAGGATAGAGGATAGGATAGAGGATCGGATAGGATAGGATAGAGGATAGGATAGAGGATACGATAGAGGATCGGATAGAGTATAGGATACAATAGAGGAAAGGATAGGATAGAGGATAGGATAGGTAATTGGATAGGATAGAGGATAGGATAAGTTAGAGGATAGTATAGGATAGAGGATAGGATAGGATAGAGGATAGGATAGGATAGAGTATAGGATAAGGTAGAGGATAGGATAGGATAGGATAGAGGATAGGATAGGATAGAGGATAGGATAGTGGATCGGATAGAGGATAGGATAGGATAGGATAGAGGATAGGATAGGATAGAGGATAGGATAGGATAGAGGATCGGATATAGGATAGGATAGGATAGAGGATCGGATAGAGGATAGGATAGGATAGAGGACAGGATAGGATAGAGGATAGAGTAGGATAGAGGATAGGATAGGATAAAGTATAGGATAGGATAGAGGATACGATAGGATAGGATATAGGATAGGATAGGATAGGATAGAGGATAGGATAGAGGATAGGATAGGATAGAGGATCGGATAGAGGATAGGATAGGATAGAGGTTGGTATAGAGGATAGGATAGAGGATACGATCGGATAGAGGATAGGATAGGATAGAGGATCGGATAGGTAATTGGATAGGATAGGGGAGAGGATAAGGTAGAGGCTAGTATAGGATAGAGGATCTGATAGAGGATAGGATAGGATGGAGGATAGGATAGGATCGAGGATAGGATAGGTAATTGGATAGGATAGAGGATAGGATAAGGTAGAGGATAGTATAGGATAGAGGATAGGATAGGTAATTGGATAGGATAGAGGATAGGATAAGTTAGAGGATAGTATAGGATAGAGGATAGGATAGGATAGAGGATAGGATAGGATAAAGGATAGGATAGGATAGAGGATAGGATAGGATAGAGGATAGAATAGGATAGATGATAGGATAGGATAGAGAATAGGATAGGATAGAGGATAGGATAGGATAGAGGATAGGATAGAGGATAGGATAGGATAGAGGATAGGAAAGGATAGAGGATAGGATGGGATAGAGGATAGGATAGGATAGAGGATAGGATAGGATAGAGGATAGGATAGGATAGAGGATAGGATAGAGGATAGGATAGAGGAACGGATAGAGGATAGGATAGAGGATAGGATAGGATAGAGGATAGGAAAGGATAGAGGATAGGATGGGATAGAGGATAGGATAGGATAGAGGATAGGATAGGATAGAGGAAAGGATAGGATAGAGGATAGGATAGGATAGAGGATAGGATAGGTAATTGGATAGGATAGAGGATAGGATAAGGTAGAGGATAGGATAGGATAGAGGATAGGATAGGGGATAGGATAGGATAGAGGATAGAATAGGATAGATGATAGGATAGGATAGAGAATAGGATAGGATAGAGGATAGGATAGGATAGAGGATAGGATAGAGGATAGGATAGAGGATAGGATAGGATAGAGGATAGGAAAGGATAGAGGATAGGATGGGGTAGAGGATAGGATACGATAGAGGATAGGATAGGATAGAGGATAGGATAGGATAGAGGATAGGATAGGATAGAGGATAGGATAGAGGATAGGATAGGATAGGTTAGAGGATAGGATAGGATAGAGGATAGGATAGAGGATAGGATAGAGGATAGGATAGGATAGAGGATAGGATAGAGGATAGGATAGAGGATAGGATAGGATAGAGGATAGGAAAGGATAGAGGATAGGATGGGGTAGAGGATAGGATAGGATAGAGGATAGAGTAGGATAGAGGATAGGATAGGATAAAGGATAGGATTGGATAGAGGATCGGATAGAGGATAGAATAGAATAGAGGATAGGATAGGATAGAGGATAGTATGGGATAGAGGATAGGATAGAATAGAGGATAGGATAGGATAAAGGATAGGATAGGATAGAGGATAGGATAGGATAGGATAGAGGATAGGATAGGATAGGATAGAGGATAGGATAGGAAAGAGGGTAGGATAGGATAGAGGATAGACTATAGGATAGGATAGAGGATAGGATAGGATAGAGGATAGACTATAGGATAGGATAGAGGATAGGATAGGAAAGAGGATAGGATAGGATACGATAGAGGATAGGATAGATGATAGGATAGGATAGAGGATCTGATAGAGGATACGATCGGATAGAGGATAGGATAGGATAGAGGGTGGGTTAGAGGATAGGATAGGATGGAGGATAGGATAGGATCGAGGATAGGATAGGATAGAGGATCGGATAGAGGATAGGATAGGATGGAGGATAGGATAGGATCGAGGATAGGATAGGTAATTGGATAGGATAGAGGATAGGATATGGTAGAGGATATTGTAGGATAGAGGATAGGATAGAGGATCGGATAGGATAGGATAGAGGATAGGATAGAGGATACGATAGAGGATCGGATAGAGGATAGGATAGGATAGAGGAAAGGATAGGATAGAGGATAGGACAGGTAATTGGATAGGATAGAGGATAGGATAAGTTAGAGGATAGTATAGGATAGAGGATAGGATAGGATAGAGGATAGGATAGGATAGAGTATAGGATAAGGTAGAGGATAGGATAGGATAGGATAGAGGATAGGATAGGATAGAGGATAGGATAGAGGATCGGATAGAGGATAGGATAGGATAGGATAGAGGATAGGATAGGATAGAGGATAGGATAGGATAGAGGATAGGATAGGATAGAGGATAGGATAGGATAGAGGATCGGATATAGGATAGGATAGGATAGAGGATCGGATAGAGGATAGGATAGGATAGAGGATAGGATAGGATAGAGGATAGAGTAGGATAGAGGATAGGATAGGATAGAGGATAGGATAGGATAGGATATAGGATAGGATAGGATAGGATAGATGATAGGATAGAGGATAGGATAGGATAGAGGATCGGATAGAGGATAGGATAGGATAGAGGATAGGATAGGATAGAGGAAAGGATAGGATAGAAGATAGGATAGGATAGATGATAGGATAGGAAAGAGGGTAGGATAGGATAGAGGATAGAGTATAGGATAGGATAGAGGATAGGATAGGATAGAGGAGAGGATAGGATAGAGGATAGGATAGGATAGAGGATAGGATAGGATAGAGGATAGGATAGGATAGGATAGAGGATAGAATAGGATACGATAGAGGATAGGATAGGATAGAGGATAGGATAGGATAGAGGATAGGATAGGATAGAGGATAGGATAGAGGATAGGATAGAGGATAGGATAGGATAGGATAGAGGATAGAGTATAGGATAGGATAGAGGATAGGATAGGATAGGATAGAGGAGAGGATAGGATAGAGGATAGGATAGGATAGAGGATAGGATAGGATAGAGGATAGGATAGGATAGGATAGAGGATAGGATAGGATAGAGGATAGAATAGGATACGATAGAGTATAGGATAGAATAGAGGATAGGATAGGATAGAGGATAGGATAGGATAGAGGATAGGATAGGATAGAGGATAGGATAGGATAGAGGATAGGATAGAGGATAGGATAGGATAGAGGAGAGGATAGGATAGAGGATAGATAGGATAGAGGATAGGATTGGATAGAGGATAGGATAGGATAGAGGATCGGATAGAGGATAGGATAGGATAGAGGATAGGATAGGATAGAAGATAGTATAGGATAGAGGATAGGATAGAATAGAGGATAGGATAGGATAACGGATAGGATAGGATAGAGGATAGGATAGGATAGGATAGAGGATAGGATAGGATAGAGGATAGGATAGAGGATAGGATAGGATAGAGGATAGGATAGAGGATCGGATAGAGGATAGGATAGGTAATTGGATAGGATAGAGGATAGGATAAGGTAGAGGATAGTATAGGATAGAGGATAGGATAGGATAGAGGATAGGATAGGATACAGGATAGGATAGGATAGAGGATAGGATAGGATAGGATAGAGGATAGGAAAGGATAGGATAGAGGATAGGATAGAGGATAGGATAGGATAGAGGATAGGATAGGATAGAGGAGAGGATAGGATAGAGGATAGGATAGGATAGATGATATTATAGGATAGAGGATAGGATATGATAGAGTAAACGATATTATAGAGGATAGGATAGGATAGAGGATCGGATAGAGGATAGGATAGGATAGAGGATGGTATAGAGGATAGGATAGAGGATAGGATAGGATAGAGGATAGGACAGGAAAGAGGATAGGATAGGATACGATAGAGAATAGGATAGATGATAGGATAGGATAGAGGATAGGATAGGTAATTGGATAGGATAGAGGATAGGATAAGGTAGAGGATAGTATAGGATAGAGGATAGGATAGGATAGAGGATAGGATAGGATAGAGGATAGGATAGGATAGGATAGAGGATAGGAAAGGATAGGATAGAGGATAGGATAGAGGATAGGATAGGATAGAGGATAGGATAGGATAGAGGAGAGGATAGGATAGAGGATAGTATGGGATAGAGGATAGGATAGGATAGAGGATAGGATAGAGGATAGGATAGAGGATAGGATAGGATAGAGGATAGGAAAGGATAGAGGATAGGATGGGATAGAGGATAGGATAGGATAGAGGATATGATAGGATAGAGGATAGGATAGGATGGAGGATAGGATAGGATAGAGGATAGGATAGGATGGAGGATAGGATAGGATAGAGGATAGGATATAGGATAGGATAGGATAGAGGATAGGATAGGTAATTGGATAGGATAGAGTATAGGATAAGGTGGAGGATAGGATAGGATAGGATAGAGGATAGGATAGGATAGAGGAAAGGATAGGATAGAAGATAGGATAGGATAGATGATAGGATAGGAAAGAGGGTAGGATAGGATAGAGGATAGCGTATAGGATAGGATAGAGGATAGGATAGGATAGAGGAGAGGATAGAATAGAGGATAGGATAGGATAGAGGATAGGATAGGATAGAGGATAGGATAGGATAACGGATAGGATAGGATAGAGGATAGGATAGGATAGGATAGAGGATAGGATAGGATAGAGGATAGAGTAGGATACGATAGAGGATAGGATAGGATAGAGGATAGGATAGGATAGAGGATAGGATAGGATAGAGGATAGGATAGGATAGAGGATAGGATAGAGGATAGGATAGGATAGAGGATAGGATAGGATAGAGGATAGATAGGATAGAGGATAGGATTGGATAGAGGATAGGATAGGATAGAGGATCGGATAGAGGATAGGATAGGATAGAGGATAGGATAGAGGATAGGATAGGATAGAGGATAGTATAGGATAGAGGATAGGATAGAATAGAGGATAGGATAGGATAACGGATAGGATAGGATAGAGGATAGGATAGGATAGGATAGAGGATAGGATATGATAGAGGATAGGATAGAGGATCGGATAGAGGATAGGATAGGATAGAGGAAAGGATAGGATAGAGGATAGGATAGGTAATTGGATAGGATAGAGGATAGGATAAGGTAGAGGATAGTATAGGATAGAGGATAGGATTGGATAGAGGATAGGATAGGATAAAGGATAGGATAGGATAGAGGATAGGATAGGATAGAGGGTCGGACAGAGGATAGGATAGGATAGAGGATAGGATAGGATAGAGGATAGAGTAGGATAGAGGATAGGATAGGATAAAGGATAGGATAGGATAGAGGATAGGATAGGAAAGAGGATAGGATAGGATACGATAGAGGATAGGATAGATGATAGGATAGGATAGAGGATCTGATAGAGGATACGATCGGATAGAGGATAGGATAGGATAGAGGATCGGATAGGTAATTGGATAGGATAGGGGAGAGGATAAGGTAGAGACTAGTATAGGATAGAGGATCTGATAGAGGATAGGATAGGATGGAGGATAGGATAGGATCGAGGATAGGATAGGTAATTGGATAGGATAGAGGATAGGATATGGTAGAGGATAGTATAGGATAGAGGATAGGATAGAGGATCGGATAGGATAGGATAGAGGATAGGATAGAGGATACGATAGAGGATCGGATAGAGGATAGGATAGGATAGAGGAAAGGATAGGATAGAGGATAGGATAGGTAATTGGATAGGTTAGAGGATAGGATAAGTTAGAGGATAGTATAGGATAGAGGATAGGATAGGATAGAGGATACGATAGGATAAAGGATAGGATAGGATAGAGGATAGGATAGGATAGAGGATAGAATAGGACAGATGATAGGATAGGATAGAGAATAGGATAGGGTAGAGGATAGGATAGGATAGAGGATAGGATAGAGGATAGGATAGGATAGAGGATAGGAAAGGATAGAGGATAGGATGGGATAGAGGATAGGATAGGATAGAGGATAGGATAGGATAGAGGATAGGATAGGATAGAGGATAGGATAGGATAGAGGATAGGATAGGATAGAGGATAGGATAGAGGATCAGAAAGAGGATAGGATAGGATAGAGGAAAGGATAGGATAGAGGATAGGATAGGTAATTGGATAGGATAGAGGATAGGATAAGGTAGAGGATAGTATAGGATAGAGGATAGGATAGGATAGAGGATAGGATAGGATAAAGGATAGGATAGGATAGAGGATAGGATAGGATAGAGGATAGGATAGGATAGAGGATCGGATAGAGGATAGGATAGGATAGAGGATCGGATAGAGGATAGGATAGGATAGAGGATAGGATAGGATAGAGTATAGAGTAGGATAGAGGATAGGATAGGATAAAGGATAGGATTGGATAGAGGATCGGATAGAGGATAGAATAGGATAGAGGATAGGATAGGATAGAGGATAGTATGGGATAGAGGATAGGATAGAATAGAGGATAGGATAGGATAAAGGATAGGATAGGATAGAAGATAGGATAGGATAGATGATAGGATAGGAAAGAGGGTAGGATAGGATAGAGGATAGACTATAGGATAGGATAGGATAGAGGAGAGGATAGGATAGAGGATACGATAGGATAGAGGATAGGATAGGATAGAGGATAGAATAGGATAGATGATATTATAGGATAGAGGATAGGATATGATAGAGTAAACGATATTATAGAGGATAGGATAGGATAGAGGATCGGATAGAGGATAGGATAGGATAGAGGATGGTATAGAGGATAGGATAGAGGATAGGATAGGATAGAGGATAGGATAGGAAAGAGGATAGGATAGGATACGATAGAGGATAGGATAGATGATAGGATAGGATAGAGGATCTGATAGAGGATACGATCGGATAGAGGCTAGTATAGGATAGAGGATCTGATAGAGGATAGGATAGGATGGAGGATAGGATAGGATCGAGGATAGGATAGGTAATTGGATAGGATAGAGGATAGGATAGAGGACCGGATAGGATAGGATAGAGGATAGGATAGAGGATCGGATAGAGGATAGGATAGGATAGAGGAAAGGATAGGTTAGAGGATAGGATAGGTAATTGGATAGGATAGAGGACAGGATAAGTTAGAGGATAGTATAGGATAGAGGATAGGATAGGATAGAGGATAGGATAGGATAAAACATAGGATAGGATAGAGGATAGGATAGGATAGATGATATTATAGGATAGAGGATAGGATGTGATAGAGTAAACGATATTATAGAGGATAGGATAAGATAGAGGATCGGATAGAGGATAGGATAGGATAGAGGATAGGATAGGATAGGATAGAGGATAGGATAGAGGATAGGATAGGGGATCGGGTAGAGGATAGGATAGGATAGAGGAAAGGATAGGATAGAGGAAAGGATAGGATAGAGGATAGGATAGGTAATTGGATAGGATAGAGGATAGGATAAGTTAGAGGATAGTATAGGATAGAGGATAGGATAGGATAGAGGATAGGATAGGATAAAGGATAGGATAGGATAGAGGATAGGATAGGATAGAGGATAGAATAGGATAGATGATAGGATAGGATAGAGAATAGGATAGGATAGAGGATAGGATAGGATAGAGGATAGGATAGAGGATAGGATAGGATAGAGGATAGGAAAGGATAGACGATAGGATGGGATAGAGGATAGGATAGGATAGAGGATAGGATAGGATAGAGGATAGGATAGGATAGAGGATAGGATAGGATAGAGGATAGGATAGGTAATTGGATAGGATAGAGTATAGGATAAGGTAGAGGATAGGATAGGATAGGATAGAGGATAGGATAGGATAGAGGATCGGATAGAGGATAGGATAGGATAGACGATAGGATAGGATAGAGGAAAGTATAGGATAGAGGATAGGATAGGTAATTGGATAGGATAGAGGATAGGATAAGGTAGAGGATAGGATAGGATAGAGGATAGGATAGGATAGAGGATAGGATAGGATAGAGGATAGGATAGGATAGAGGATAGGATAGGATAGAGGATAGGATAGGATAGAAGATAGGATAGAGGATAGGATATAGGATAGGATAGGATAGGATAGAGGAGAGGATAGGATAGAGGATAGGATAGGATAAAGGATAGGATTGGATAGAGGATCGAATAGAGGATAGAATAGGATAGAGGATAGGATAGGATAGAGGATAGTATATCGTAGAGGATAGGATAGAATAGAGGATAGGATATGATAGAGTAAACGATATTATAGAGGATAGGATAGGATAGAGGATCGGATAGAGGATAGGATAGGATAGAGGAAAGGATAGGATAGAGGATAGGATAGGTAATTGGATAGGATAGAGGATAGGATAAGGTAGAGGATAGTATAGGATAGAGGATAGGATAGGATAGAGGATAGGATAGGATAAAGGATAGGATAGGATAGAGGATAGGATAGGATAGAGGATCGGATAGAGGATAGGATAGGATAGAGGATCGGATAGAGGATAGGATAGGATAGAGGATAGGATAGGATAGAGGGTAGAGTAGGATAGAGGATAGGATAGGATAAAGGATAGGATTGGATAGAGGATCGGATAGAGGATAGGATAGGATAGACGATAGGATAGGATAGAGGAAAGTATAGGAGAGAGGATAGGATAGGTAATTGGATAGGATAGAGGATAGGATAAGGTAGAGGATAGGATAGGATAGAGGATAGGATAGGATAGAGGATAGGATAGGATAGAGGATAGGATAGGATAGAGGATAGGATAGGATAGAGGATAGGATAGGATAGAAGATAGGATAGAGGATAGGATAGAGGATAGGATAGGATAGGATAGAGGAGAGGATAGGATAGAGGATAGGATAGGATAAAGGATAGGATTGGATAGAGGATAGGATGGGATAGAGGATAGGATAGGATAGAGGATAGGATAGGATAGAGGATAGGATAGGATAGAGGATAGGATAGAGGATAGGATAGAGGAACGGATAGAGGATAGGATAGAGGATAGGATAGGATAGAGGATAGGAAAGGATAGAGGATAGGATGGGATAGAGGATAGGATAGGATAGAGGATAGGATAGGATAGAGGAAAGGATAGGATAGAGGATAGGATAGGATAGAGGATAGGATAGGTAATTGGATAGGATAGAGGATAGGATAAGGTAGAGGATAGGATAGGATAGAGGATAGGATAGGGGATAGGATAGGATAGAGGATAGAATAGGATAGATGATAGGATAGGATAGAGAATAGGATAGGATAGAGGATAGGATAGGATAGAGGATAGGATAGAGGATAGGATAGAGGATAGGATAGGATAGAGGATAGGAAAGGATAGAGGATAGGATGGGGTAGAGGATAGGATACGATAGAGGATAGGATAGGATAGAGGATAGGATAGGATAGAGGATAGGATAGGATAGAGGATAGGATAGAGGATAGGATAGGATAGGTTAGAGGATAGGATAGGATAGAGGATAGGATAGAGGATAGGATAGAGGATAGGATAGGATAGAGGATAGGATAGAGGATAGGATAGAGGATAGGATAGGATAGAGGATAGGAAAGGATAGAGGATAGGATGGGGTAGAGGATAGGATAGGATAGAGGATAGAGTAGGATAGAGGATAGGATAGGATAAAGGATAGGATTGGATAGAGGATCGGATAGAGGATAGAATAGAATAGAGGATAGGATAGGATAGAGGATAGTATGGGATAGAGGATAGGATAGAATAGAGGATAGGATAGGATAAAGGATAGGATAGGATAGAGGATAGGATAGGATAGGATAGAGGATAGGATAGGATAGGATAGAGGATAGGATAGGAAAGAGGGTAGGATAGGATAGAGGATAGACTATAGGATAGGATAGAGGATAGGATAGGATAGAGGATAGACTATAGGATAGGATAGAGGATAGGATAGGAAAGAGGATAGGATAGGATACGATAGAGGATAGGATAGATGATAGGATAGGATAGAGGATCTGATAGAGGATACGATCGGATAGAGGATAGGATAGGATAGAGGGTGGGTTAGAGGATAGGATAGGATGGAGGATAGGATAGGATCGAGGATAGGATAGGATAGAGGATCGGATAGAGGATAGGATAGGATGGAGGATAGGATAGGATCGAGGATAGGATAGGTAATTGGATAGGATAGAGGATAGGATATGGTAGAGGATATTGTAGGATAGAGGATAGGATAGAGGATCGGATAGGATAGGATAGAGGATAGGATAGAGGATACGATAGATGATCGGATAGAGGATAGGATAGGATAGAGGAAAGGATAGGATAGAGGATAGGACAGGTAATTGGATAGGATAGAGGATAGGATAAGTTAGAGGATAGTATAGGATAGAGGATAGGATAGGATAGAGGATAGGATAGGATAGAGTATAGGATAAGGTAGAGGATAGGATAGGATAGGATAGAGGATAGGATAGGATAGAGGATAGGATAGAGGATCGGATAGAGGATAGGATAGGATAGGATAGAGGATAGGATAGGATAGAGGATAGGATAGGATAGAGGATAGGATAGGATAGAGGATAGGATAGGATAGAGGATCGGATATAGGATAGGATAGGATAGAGGATCGGATAGAGGATAGGATAGGATAGAGGATAGGATAGGATAGAGGATAGAGTAGGATAGAGGATAGGATAGGATAGAGGATAGGATAGGATAGGATATAGGATAGGATAGGATAGGATAGATGATAGGATAGAGGATAGGATAGGATAGAGGATCGGATAGAGGATAGGATAGGATAGAGGATAGGATAGGATAGAGGAAAGGATAGGATAGAAGATAGGATAGGATAGATGATAGGATAGGAAAGAGGGTAGGATAGGATAGAGGATAGAGTATAGGATAGGATAGAGGATAGGATAGGATAGAGGAGAGGATAGGATAGAGGATAGGATAGGATAGAGGATAGGATAGGATAGAGGATAGGATAGGATAGGATAGAGGATAGAATAGGATACGATAGAGGATAGGATAGGATAGAGGATAGGATAGGATAGAGGATAGGATAGGATAGAGGATAGGATAGAGGATAGGATAGAGGATAGGATAGGATAGGATAGAGGATAGAGTATAGGATAGGATAGAGGATAGGATAGGATAGGATAGAGGAGAGGATAGGATAGAGGATAGGATAGGATAGAGGATAGGATAGGATAGAGGATAGGATAGGATAGGATAGAGGATAGGATAGGATAGAGGATAGAATAGGATACGATAGAGTATAGGATAGAATAGAGGATAGGATAGGATAGAGGATAGGATAGGATAGAGGATAGGATAGGATAGAGGATAGGATAGGATAGAGGATAGGATAGAGGATAGGATAGGATAGAGGAGAGGATAGGATAGAGGATAGATAGGATAGAGGATAGGATTGGATAGAGGATAGGATAGGATAGAGGATCGGATAGAGGATAGGATAGGATAGAGGATAGGATAGGATAGAAGATAGTATAGGATAGAGGATAGGATAGAATAGAGGATAGGATAGGATAACGGATAGGATAGGATAGAGGATAGGATAGGATAGGATAGAGGATAGGATAGGATAGAGGATAGGATAGAGGATAGGATAGGATAGAGGATAGGATAGAGGATCGGATAGAGGATAGGATAGGTAATTGGATAGGATAGAGGATAGGATAAGGTAGAGGATAGTATAGGATAGAGGATAGGATAGGATAGAGGATAGGATAGGATACAGGATAGGATAGGATAGAGGATAGGATAGGATAGGATAGAGGATAGGAAAGGATAGGATAGAGGATAGGATAGAGGATAGGATAGGATAGAGGATAGGATAGGATAGAGGAGAGGATAGGATAGAGGATAGGATAGGATAGATGATATTATAGGATAGAGGATAGGATATGATAGAGTAAACGATATTATAGAGGATAGGATAGGATAGAGGATCGGATAGAGGATAGGATAGGATAGAGGATGGTATAGAGGATAGGATAGAGGATAGGATAGGATAGAGGATAGGACAGGAAAGAGGATAGGATAGGATACGATAGAGAATAGGATAGATGATAGGATAGGATAGAGGATAGGATAGGTAATTGGATAGGATAGAGGATAGGATAAGGTAGAGGATAGTATAGGATAGAGGATAGGATAGGATAGAGGATAGGATAGGATAGAGGATAGGATAGGATAGGATAGAGGATAGGAAAGGATAGGATAGAGGATAGGATAGAGGATAGGATAGGATAGAGGATAGGATAGGATAGAGGAGAGGATAGGATAGAGGATAGTATGGGATAGAGGATAGGATAGGATAGAGGATAGGATAGAGGATAGGATAGAGGATAGGATAGGATAGAGGATAGGAAAGGATAGAGGATAGGATGGGATAGAGGATAGGATAGGATAGAGGATAGGATAGGATAGAGGATAGGATAGGATGGAGGATAGGATAGGATAGAGGATAGGATAGGATGGAGGATAGGATAGGATAGAGGATAGGATATAGGATAGGATAGGATAGAGGATAGGATAGGTAATTGGATAGGATAGAGTATAGGATAAGGTGGAGGATAGGATAGGATAGGATAGAGGATAGGATAGGATAGAGGAAAGGATAGGATAGAAGATAGGATAGGATAGATGATAGGATAGGAAAGAGGGTAGGATAGGATAGAGGATAGCGTATAGGATAGGATAGAGGATAGGATAGGATAGAGGAGAGGATAGAATAGAGGATAGGATAGGATAGAGGATAGGATAGGATAGAGGATACGATAGGATAACGGATAGGATAGGATAGAGGATAGGATAGGATAGGATAGAGGATAGGATAGGATAGAGGATAGAGTAGGATACGATAGAGGATAGGATAGGATAGAGGATAGGATAGGATAGAGGATAGGATAGGATAGAGGATAGGATAGGATAGAGGATAGGATAGAGGATAGGATAGGATAGAGGATAGGATAGGATAGAGGATAGATAGGATAGAGGATAGGATTGGATAGAGGATAGGATAGGATAGAGGATCGGATAGAGGATAGGATAGGATAGAGGATAGGATAGAGGATAGGATAGGATAGAGGATAGTATAGGATAGAGGATAGGATAGAATAGAGGATAGGATAGGATAACGGATAGGATAGGATAGAGGATAGGATAGGATAGGATAGAGGATAGGATATGATAGAGGATAGGATAGAGGATCGGATAGAGGATAGGATAGGATAGAGGAAAGGATAGGATAGAGGATAGGATAGGTAATTGGATAGGATAGAGGATAGGATAAGGTAGAGGATAGTATAGGATAGAGGATAGGATTGGATAGAGGATAGGATAGGATAAAGGATAGGATAGGATAGAGGATAGGATAGGATAGAGGGTCGGACAGAGGATAGGATAGGATAGAGGATAGGATAGGATAGAGGATAGAGTAGGATAGAGGATAGGATAGGATAAAGGATAGGATAGGATAGAGGATAGGATAGGAAAGAGGATAGGATAGGATACGATAGAGGATAGGATAGATGATAGGATAGGATAGAGGATCTGATAGAGGATACGATCGGATAGAGGATAGGATAGGATAGAGGATCGGATAGGTAATTGGATAGGATAGGGGAGAGGATAAGGTAGAGACTAGTATAGGATAGAGGATCTGATAGAGGATAGGATAGGATGGAGGATAGGATAGGATCGAGGATAGGATAGGTAATTGGATAGGATAGAGGATAGGATATGGTAGAGGATAGTATAGGATAGAGGATAGGATAGAGGATCGGATAGGATAGGATAGAGGATAGGATAGAGGATACGATAGAGGATCGGATAGAGGATAGGATAGGATAGAGGAAAGGATAGGATAGAGGATAGGATAGGTAATTGGATAGGTTAGAGGATAGGATAAGTTAGAGGATAGTATAGGATAGAGGATAGGATAGGATAGAGGATACGATAGGATAAAGGATAGGATAGGATAGAGGATAGGATAGGATAGAGGATAGAATAGGACAGATGATAGGATAGGATAGAGAATAGGATAGGGTAGAGGATAGGATAGGATAGAGGATAGGATAGAGGATAGGATAGGATAGAGGATAGGAAAGGATAGAGGATAGGATGGGATAGAGGATAGGATAGGATAGAGGATAGGATAGGATAGAGGATAGGATAGGATAGAGGATAGGATAGGATAGAGGATAGGATAGAGGATCAGAAAGAGGATAGGATAGGATAGAGGAAAGGATAGGATAGAGGATAGGATAGGTAATTGGATAGGATAGAGGATAGGATAAGGTAGAGGATAGTATAGGATAGAGGATAGGATAGGATAGAGGATAGGATAGGATAAAGGATAGGATAGGATAGAGGATAGGATAGGATAGAGGATAGGATAGGATAGAGGATCGGATAGAGGATAGGATAGGATAGAGGATCGGATAGAGGATAGGATAGGATAGAGGATAGGATAGGATAGAGTATAGAGTAGGATAGAGGATAGGATAGGATAAAGGATAGGATTGGATAGAGGATCGGATAGAGGATAGAATAGGATAGAGGATAGGATAGGATAGAGGATAGTATGGGATAGAGGATAGGATAGAATAGAGGATAGGATAGGATAAAGGATAGGATAGGATAGAAGATAGGATAGGATAGATGATAGGATAGGAAAGAGGGTAGGATAGGATAGAGGATAGACTATAGGATAGGATAGGATAGAGGAGAGGATAGGATAGAGGATACGATAGGATAGAGGATAGGATAGGATAGAGGATAGAATAGGATAGATGATATTATAGGATAGAGGATAGGATATGATAGAGTAAACGATATTATAGAGGATAGGATAGGATAGAGGATCGGATAGAGGATAGGATAGGATAGAGGATGGTATAGAGGATAGGATAGAGGATAGGATAGGATAGAGGATAGGATAGGAAAGAGGATAGGATAGGATACGATAGAGGATAGGATAGATGATAGGATAGGATAGAGGATCTGATAGAGGATACGATCGGATAGAGGCTAGTATAGGATAGAGGATCTGATAGAGGATAGGATAGGATGGAGGATAGGATAGGATCGAGGATAGGATAGGTAATTGGATAGGATAGAGGATAGGATAGAGGACCGGATAGGATAGGATAGAGGATAGGATAGAGGATCGGATAGAGGATAGGATAGGATAGAGGAAAGGATAGGTTAGAGGATAGGATAGGTAATTGGATAGGATAGAGGACAGGATAAGTTAGAGGATAGTATAGGATAGAGGATAGGATAGGATAGAGGATAGGATAGGATAAAACATAGGATAGGATAGAGGATAGGATAGGATAGATGATATTATAGGATAGAGGATAGGATGTGATAGAGTAAACGATATTATAGAGGATAGGATAAGATAGAGGATCGGATAGAGGATAGGATAGGATAGAGGATAGGATAGGATAGGATAGAGGATAGGATAGAGGATAGGATAGGGGATCGGGTAGAGGATAGGATAGGATAGAGGAAAGGATAGGATAGAGGAAAGGATAGGATAGAGGATAGGATAGGTAATTGGATAGGATAGAGGATAGGATAAGTTAGAGGATAGTATAGGATAGAGGATAGGATAGGATAGAGGATAGGATAGGACAAAGGATAGGATAGGATAGAGGATAGGATAGGATAGAGGATAGAATAGGATAGATGATAGGATAGGATAGAGAATAGGATAGGATAGAGGATAGGATAGGATAGAGGATAGGATAGAGGATAGGATAGGATAGAGGATAGGAAAGGATAGACGATAGGATGGGATAGAGGATAGGATAGGATAGAGGATAGGATAGGATAGAGGATAGGATAGGATAGAGGATAGGATAGGATAGAGGATAGGATAGGTAATTGGATAGGATAGAGTATAGGATAAGGTAGAGGATAGGATAGGATAGGATAGAGGATAGGATAGGATAGAGGATCGGATAGAGGATAGGATAGGATAGACGATAGGATAGGATAGAGGAAAGTATAGGATAGAGGATAGGATAGGTAATTGGATAGGATAGAGGATAGGATAAGGTAGAGGATAGGATAGGATAGAGGATAGGATAGGATAGAGGATAGGATAGGATAGAGGATAGGATAGGATAGAGGATAGGATAGGATAGAGGATAGGATAGGATAGAAGATAGGATAGAGGATAGGATAGAGGATAGGATAGGATAGGATAGAGGAGAGGATAGGATAGAGGATAGGATAGGATAAAGGATAGGATTGGATAGAGGATCGAATAGAGGATAGAATAGGATAGAGGATAGGATAGGATAGAGGATAGTATATCGTAGAGGATAGGATAGAATAGAGGATAGGATATGATAGAGTAAACGATATTATAGAGGATAGGATAGGATAGAGGATCGGATAGAGGATAGGATAGGATAGAGGAAAGGATAGGATAGAGGATAGGATAGGTAATTGGATAGGATAGAGGATAGGATAAGGTAGAGGATAGTATAGGATAGAGGATAGGATAGGATAGAGGATAGGATAGGATAAAGGATAGGATAGGATAGAGGATAGGATAGGATAGAGGATCGGATAGAGGATAGGATAGGATAGAGGATCGGATAGAGGATAGGATAGGATAGAGGATAGGATAGGATAGAGGGTAGAGTAGGATAGAGGATAGGATAGGATAAAGGATAGGATTGGATAGAGGATCGGATAGAGGATAGGATAGGATAGACGATAGGATAGGATAGAGGAAAGTATAGGAGAGAGGATAGGATAGGTAATTGGATAGGATAGAGGATAGGATAAGGTAGAGGATAGGATAGGATAGAGGATAGGATAGGATAGAGGATAGGATAGGATAGAGGATAGGATAGGATAGAGGATAGGATAGGATAGAGGATAGGATAGGATAGAAGATAGGATAGAGGATAGGATAGAGGATAGGATAGGATAGGATAGAGGAGAGGATAGGATAGAGGATAGGATAGGATAAAGGATAGGATTGGATAGAGGATCGAATAGAGGATAGAATAGGATAGAGGATAGGATAGGATAGAGGATAGTATATCGTAGAGGATAGGATAGAATAGAGGATAGGATATGATAGAGTAAACGATATTATAGAGGATAGGATAGGATAGAGGATCGGATAGAGGATAGGATAGGATAGAGGAAAGGATAGGATAGAGGATAGGATAGGTAATTGGATAGGATAGAGGATAGGATAAGGTAGAGGATAGTATAGGATAGAGGATAGGATAGGATAGAGGATAGGATAGGATAAAGGATAGGATAGGATAGAGGATAGGATAGGATAGAGGATCGGATAGAGGATAGGATAGGATAGAGGATCGGATAGAGGATAGGATAGGATAGAGGATAGGATAGGATAGAGGGTAGAGTAGGATAGAGGATAGGATAGGATAAAGGATAGGATTGGATAGAGGATCGGATAGAGGATAGAATAGGATAGAGGATGGTATAGAGGATAGGATAGAGGATAGGATAGGATAGAGGATAGGATAGGAAAGAGGATAGGATAGGATACGATAGAGGATAGGATAGATGATAGGATAGGATAGAGGATCTGATAGAGGATACGATCGGATAGAGGATAGGATAGGATAGAGGATCGGATAGGTAATTGGATAGGATAGGGGAGAGGATAAGGTAGAGGCTAGTATAGGATAGAGGATCTGATAGAGGATAGGATAGGATGGAGGATAGGATAGGATCGAGGATAGGATAGGTAATTGGATAGGATAGAGGATAGGAGATGGTAGAGGATAGTATAGGATAGAGGATAGGATAGAGGATCGGATAGGATAGGATAGAGGATAGGATAGAGGATACGATAGAGGATCGGATAGAGGATAGGATAGGATAGAGGAAAGGATAGGATAGAGGATAGGATAGGTAATTGGATAGGATAGAGGATAGGATAAGTTAGAGGATAGTATAGGATAGAGGATAGGATAGGATAGAGGATAGGATAGGATAAAGGATAGGATAGGATAGAGGATAGGATAGGATAGAGGATAGAATAGGATAGATGATAGGATAGGATACAGAATAGGATAGGATAGAGGATAGGATAGGATAGAGGATAGGATAGAGGATAGGATAGGATAGAGGATAGGAAAGGATAGAGGATAGGATAGAGGATCGGATAGAGGATAGGATAGGATAGAGGAAAGGATAGGATAGAGGATAGGATAGGTAATTGGATAGGATAGAGGATAGGATAAGGTAGAGGATAGTATAGGATAGAGGATAGGATTGGATAAAGGATAGGATAGGATAAAGGACAGGATAGGATAGAGGATAGGATAGGATAGAGGATAGGATAGAGGATAGGATAGGATAGAGGATAGGATAGGTAATTGGATAGGATAGGTAATTGGATAGGATAGAGTATAGGATAAGGTAGAGGATAGGATAGGATAGGATAGAGGATAGGATAGGATAGAGGATAGGATAGAGGATCGGATAGAGGATCGGATAGAGGATAGGATAGGATAGAGGAAAGGATAGGATAGAGGATAGGATAGGTAATTGGATAGGATAGAGGATAGGATAAGGTAGAGGATAGTATAGGATAGAGGATAGGATTGGATAAAGGATAGGATAGGATAAAGGACAGGATAGGATAGAGGATAGGATAGGATAGAGGATAGGATAGGATAGAGGATCGGATAGAGGATAGGATAGGATAGAGGTTCGGATAGAGGATAGGATAGGATAGAGGATAGGATAGGATAGAGGATAGAGTAGGATAGAGGATAGGATAGGATAAAGGATAGGATTGGATAGAGGATCGGATAGAGGATAGAATAGGATAGAGGATAGGATAGGATAGAGGATAGGATAGGATAGGATAGGATAGAGGATAGGATAGGATAGGATAGAGGATAGGATAGAGGATAGGATAGAGTATAGGATAGGACAGAGGATCGGATAGAGGATAGGATAGGATAGAGGATAGGATATGATAGAGTAAACGATATTATAGAGGATAGGATAGGATAGAGGATCGGATAGAGGATAGGATAGGATAGAGGATGGTATAGAGGATAGGATAGAGGATAGGATAGGATAGAGGATAGGATAGGAAAGAGGATAGGATAGGATACGATAGAGGATAGGATAGATGATAGGATAGGATAGAGGATCTGATAGAGGATACGATCGGATAGAGGATAGGATAGGATAGAGGATCGGATAGGTAATTGGATAGGATAGGGGAGAGGATAAGGTAGAGACTAGTATAGGATAGAGGATCTGATAGAGGATAGGATAGGATGGAGGATAGGATAGGATCGAGGATAGGATAGGTAATTGGATAGGATAGAGGATAGGATATGGTAGAGGATAGTATAGGATAGAGGATAGGATAGAGGATCGGATAGGATAGGATAGAGGATAGGATAGAGGATACGATAGAGGATCGGATAGAGGATAGGATAGGATAGAGGAAAGGATAGGATAGAGGATAGGATAGGTAATTGGATAGGTTAGAGGATAGGATAAGTTAGAGGATAGTATAGGATAGAGGATAGGATAGGATAGAGGATACGATAGGATAAAGGATAGGATAGGATAGAGGATAGGATAGGATAGAGGATAGAATAGGACAGATGATAGGATAGGATAGAGAATAGGATAGGGTAGAGGATAGGATAGGATAGAGGATAGGATAGAGGATAGGATAGGATAGAGAATAGGAAAGGATAGAGGATAGGATGGGATAGAGGATAGGATAGGATAGAGGATAGGATAGGATAGAGGATAGGATAGGATAGAGGATAGGATAGGATAGAGGATAGGATAGAGGATCGGATAGAGGATAGGATAGGATAGAGGAAAGGATAGGATAGAGGATAGGATAGGTAATTGGATAGGATAGAGGATAGGATAAGGTAGAGGATAGTATAGGATAGAGGATAGGATAGGATAGAGGATAGGATAGGATAAAGGATAGGATAGGATAGAGGATAGGATAGGATAGAGGATAGGATAGGATAGAGGATCGGATAGAGGATAGGATAGGATAGAGGATCGGATAGAGGATAGGATAGGATAGAGGATAGGATAGGATAGAGGATAGAGTAGGATAGAGGATAGGATAGGATAAAGGATAGGATTGGATAGAGGATCGGATAGAGGATAGAATAGGATAGAGGATAGGATAGGATAGAGGATAGTATGGGATAGAGGATAGGATAGAATAGAGGATAGGATAGGATAAAGGATAGGATAGGATAGAAGATAGGATAGGATAGATGATAGGATAGGAAAGAGGGTAGGATAGGATAGAGGATAGACTATAGGATAGGATAGGATAGAGGAGAGGATAGGATAGAGGATACGATAGGATAGAGGATAGGATAGGATAGAGGATCTGATAGAGGATACGATCGGATAGAGGATAGGATAGGATAGAGGGTCGGATAGGTAATTGGATAGGATAGGGGAGAGGATAAGGTAGAGGCTAGTATAGGATAGAGGATCTGATAGAGGATAGGATAGGATGGAGGATAGGATAGGATCGAGGATAGGATAGGTAATTGGATAGGATAGAGGATAGGATAGAGGACCGGATAGGATAGGATAGAGGATAGGATAGAGGATCGGATAGAGGATAGGATAGGATAGAGGAAAGGATAGGTTAGAGGATAGGATAGGTAATTGGATAGGATAGAGGATAGGATAAGTTAGAGGATAGTATAGGATAGAGGATAGGATAGGATAGAGGATAGGATAGGATAAAAGATAGGATAGGATAGAGGATAGGATAGGATAGATGATATTATAGGATAGAGGATAGGATGTGATAGAGTAAACGATATTATAGAGGATAGGATAAGATAGAGGATCGGATAGAGGATAGGATAGGATAGAGGATAGGATAGGATAGGATAGAGGATAGGATAGAGGATAGGATAGGGGATCGGGTAGAGGATAGGATAGGATAGAGGAAAGGATAGGATAGAGGAAAGGATAGGATAGAGGATAGGATAGGTAATTGGATAGGATAGAGGATAGGATAGAATAGAGGATAGGATAGGATAAAGGATAGGATAGGATAGAAGATAGGATAGGATAGATGATAGGATAGGAAAGAGGGTAGGATAGGATAGAGGATAGACTATAGGATAGGATAGGATAGAGGAGAGGATAGGATAGAGGATACGATAGGATAGAGGATAGGATAGGATAGAGGATAGAATAGGATAGATGATATTATAGGATAGAGGATAGGATATGATAGAGTAAACGATATTATAGAGGATAGGATAGGATAGAGGATCGGATAGAGGATAGGATAGGATAGAGGATGGTATAGAGGATAGGATAGAGGATAGGATAGGATAGAGGATAGGATAGGAAAGAGGATAGGATAGGATACGATAGAGGATAGGATAGATGATAGGATAGGATAGAGGATCTGATAGAGGATACGATCGGATAGAGGATAGGATAGGATAGAGGGTCGGATAGGTAATTGGATAGGATAGGGGAGAGGATAAGGTAGAGGCTAGTATAGGATAGAGGATCTGATAGAGGATAGGATAGGATGGAGGATAGGATAGGATCGAGGATAGGATAGGTAATTGGATAGGATAGAGGATAGGATAGAGGACCGGATAGGATAGGATAGAGGATAGGATAGAGGATCGGATAGAGGATAGGATAGGATAGAGGAAAGGATAGGTTAGAGGATAGGATAGGTAATTGGATAGGATAGAGGATAGGATAAGTTAGAGGATAGTATAGGATAGAGGATAGGATAGGATAGAGGATAGGATAGGATAAAAGATAGGATAGGATAGAGGATAGGATAGGATAGATGATATTATAGGATAGAGGATAGGATGTGATAGAGTAAACGATATTATAGAGGATAGGATAAGATAGAGGATCGGATAGAGGATAGGATAGGATAGAGGATAGGATAGGATAGGATAGAGGATAGGATAGAGGATAGGATAGGGGATCGGGTAGAGGATAGGATAGGATAGAGGAAAGGATAGGATAGAGGAAAGGATAGGATAGAGGATAGGATAGGTAATTGGATAGGATAGAGGATAGGATAAGTTAGAGGATAGTATAGGATAGAGGATAGGATAGGATAGAGGATAGGATAGGATAAAGGATAGGATAGGATAGAGGATAGGATAGGATAGAGGATAGAATAGGATAGATGATAGGATAGGATAGAGAATAGGATAGGATAGAGGATAGGATAGGATAGAGGATAGGATAGAGGATAGGATAGGATAGAGGATAGGAAAGGATAGAGGATAGGATGGGTTAGAGGATAGGATAGGATAGAGGATAGGATAGGATAGAGGATAGGATAGGATAGAGGATAGGATAGGATAGAGGATAGGATAGGTAATTGGATAGGATAGAGTATAGGATAAGGTAGAGGATAGGATAGGATAGGATAGAGGATAGGATAGGATAGAGGATCGGATAGAGGATAGGATAGGATAGACGATAGGATAGGATAGAGGAAAGTATAGGATAGAGGATAGGATAGGTAATTGGATAGGATAGAGGATAGGATAAGGTAGAGGATAGGATAGGATAGAGGATAGGATAGGATAGAGGATATGATAGGATAGAGGATAGGATAGGATAGAGGATAGGATAGGATAGAAGATAGGATAGAGGATAGGATAGAGGATAGGATAGGATAGGATAGAGGAGAGGATAGGATAGAGGATAGGATAGGATAAAGGATAGGATTGGATAGAGGATCGGATAGAGGATAGAATAGGATAGAGGATAGGATAGGATAGAGGATAGTATATCGTAGAGGATAGGATAGAATAGAGGATAGGATATGATAGAGTAAACGATATTATAGAGGATAGGATAGGATAGAGGATCGGATAGAGGATAGGATAGGATAGAGGATGGTATAGAGGATAGGATAGAGGATAGGATAGGATAGAGGATAGGATAGGAAAGAGGATAGGATAGGATACGATAGAGGAGAGGATAGATGATAGGATAGGATAGAGGATCTATTAGAGGATACGATCGGATAGAGGATAGGATAGGATAGAGGGTCGGATAGGTAATTGGATAGGATAGGGGAGAGGATAAGGTAGAGGCTAGTATAGGATAGAGGATCTGATAGAGGATAGGATAGGATGGAGGATAGGATAGGATCGAGGATAGGATAGGTAATTGGATAGGATAGAGGATAGGATAGAGGACCGGATAGGATAGGATAGAGGATAGGATAGAGGATCGGATAGAGGATAGGATAGGATAGAGGAAAGGATAGGTTAGAGGATAGGATAGGTAATTGGATAGGATAGAGGATAGGATAAGTTAGAGGATAGTATAGGATAGAGGATAGGATAGGATAGAGGATAGGATAGGATAAAAGATAGGATAGGATAGAGGATAGGATAGGATAGATGATATTATAGGATAGAGGATAGGATGTGATAGAGTAAACGATATTATAGAGGATAGGATAAGATAGAGGATCGGATAGAGGATAGGATAGGATAGAGGATAGGATAGGATAGGATAGAGGATAGGATAGAGGATAGGATAGGGGATCGGGTAGAGGATAGGATAGGATAGAGGAAAGGATAGGATAGAGGAAAGGATAGGATAGAGGATAGGATAGGTAATTGGATAGGATAGAGGATAGGATAAGTTAGAGGATAGTATAGGATAGAGGATAGGATAGGATAGAGGATAGGATAGGATAAAGGATAGGATAGGATAGAGGATAGGATAGGATAGAGGATAGAATAGGATAGATGATAGGATAGGATAGAGAATAGGATAGGATAGAGGATAGGAAAGGATAGAGGATAGGATGGGATAGAGGATAGGATAGGTAATTGGATAGGATAGAGTATAGGATAAGGTAGAGGATAGGATAGGATAGGATAGAGGATAGGATAGGATAGAGGATCGGATAGAGGATAGGATAGGATAGACGATAGGATAGGATAGAGGAAAGTATAGGATCGAGGATAGGATAGGATAGAGGATAGGATAGGATAGAGGATAGGATAGGATAGAAGATAGGATAGAGGATAGGATAGAGGATAGGATAGGATAGAGGAGAGGATAGGATAGAGGATAGGATAGGATAAAGGATAGGATTGGATAGAGGATCGGATAGAGGATAGAATAGGATAGAGGATAGGATAGGATAGAGGATAGTATATCGTAGAGGATAGGATAGAATAGAGGATAGGATATGATAGAGTAAACGATATTATAGAGGATAGGATAGGATAGAGGATCGGATAGAGGATAGGATAGGATAGAGGATGGTATAGAGGATAGGATAGAGGATAGGATAGGAAAGAGGATAGGATAGGATACGATAGAGGATAGGATAGATGATAGGATACGATAGAGGATCTGATAGAGGATAGGATAGGATACAGGATAGGATAGGATAGAGGATCGGATAGAGGATAGGATAGGATAGAGGATAGGATAGGATAGAGGAAAGGCTAGGATAGAGGATAGGATAGGTCATTGGATAGGATAGAGGATAGGATAAGGTAGAGGATAGGATAGCATAGAGGATAGGATAGGATAGAGGATAGGATAGGATAGAGGATAGGATAGGATAGAGGATAGGATAGGATACGATAGAGGGTAGGATAGATGATAGGATAGGATAGAGGATCGGATAGGTAATTGGATAGGATAGGGGACAGGATAAGGTAGAGGATAGGATAGGATAGAGGATAGAATAGGATAGAGGATAGGATAGGATAGAGGATAGGATAGGATAGGATAGGATAGGATAGAGGATAGGATAGGATAGAGGATATAATAGGATTGAGGAAAGGATAGGATAGAGGATAGGGTAGGATAGAGGATAGGATAGGATAGAGGATAGGATAGGATAGGATAGGATAGGATAGAGGATAGGATAGGATAGAGGATATAATAGGATTGAGGAAAGGATAGGATAGAGGATAGGGTAGGATAGAGGATAGAATAGGATAGAGGATAGGATAGGATAGAGGATAGGATAGGATAGGATAGGATAGGATAGAGGATAGGATAGGATAAAGGATAGGATAGGATAGAGGATAGGATAGGATAGAGGATCGGATAGGTAATTGGATAGGATAGGGGAGAGGATAAGGTAGAGGCTAGTATAGGATAGAGGATCTGATAGAGGATAGGATAGGATGGAGGATAGGATAGGATCGAGGATAGGATAGGTAATTGGATAGGATAGAGGATAGGATATGGTAGAGGATAGTATAGGATAGAGGATAGGATAGAGGATCGGATAGGATAGGATAGAGGATAGGATAGAGGATAGGATAGGGGATCGGATAGAGGATAGGATAGGATAGAGGAAAGGATAGGATAGGATAGAGGAAAGGATAGGATAGAGGAAAGGATAGGATAGAGGATAGGATAGGTAATTGGATAGGATAGAGGATAGGATAAGTTAGAGGATAGTATAGGATAGAGGATAGGATAGGATAGAGGATAGGATAGGATAGAGGATAGGATAGGTAATTGGATAGGATAGAGTATAGGATAAGGTAGAGGATAGGATAGGATAGGATAGAGGATAGGATAGGATAGAGGATCGGATAGAGGATAGGATAGGATAGACGATAGGATAGGATAGAGGAAAGTATAGGATAGAGGATAGGATAGGTAATTGGATAGGATAGAGGATAGGATAAGGTAGAGGATAGGATAGGATAGAGGATAGGATAGGATAGAGGATAGGATAGGATAGAGGATAGGATAGGATAGAGGATAGGATAGGATAGAAGATAGGATAGAGGATAGGATAGAGGATAGGATAGGATAGGATAGAGGAGAGGATAGGATAGAGGATAGGATAGGATAAAGGATAGGATTGGATAGAGGATCGGATAGAGGATAGAATAGGATAGAGGATAGGATAGGATAGAGGATAGTATATCGTAGAGGATAGGATAGAATAGAGGATAGGATATGATAGAGTAAACGATATTATAGAGGATAGGATAGGATAGAGTATCAGATAGAGGATAGGATAGGATAGAGGATGGTATAGAGGATAGGATAGAGGATAGGATAGGAAAGAGGATAGGATAGGATACGATAGAGGATAGGATAGATGATAGGATACGATAGAGGATCTGATAGAGGATAGGATAGGATACAGGATAGGATAGGATAGAGGATCGGATAGAGGATAGGATAGGATAGAGGATAGGATAGGATAGAGGAAAGGATAGGATAGAGGATAGGATAGGTCATTGGATAGGATAGAGGATAGGATAAGGTAGAGGATAGGATAGCATAGAGGATAGGATAGGATAGAGGATAGGATAGGATAGAGGATAGGATAGGATAGAGGATAGGATAGGATACGATAGAGGATAGGATAGATGATAGGATAGGATAGAGGATCGGATAGGTAATTGGATAGGATAGGGGACAGGATAAGGTAGAGGATAGGATAGGATAGAGGATAGAATAGGATAGAGGATAGGATAGGATAGAGGATAGGATAGGATAGGATAGGATAGGATAGAGGATAGGATAGGATAGAGGATATAATAGGATTGAGGAAAGGATAGGATAGAGGATAGGGTAGGATAGAGGATAGGATAGGATAGAGGATCGGATAGAGGATAGGATAGGATAGGATAGAGGATAGGATATAATAGAGGATAGGATCGGGTAGAGGATAGGATAGGATAGAGGATCGGATAGAGGATAGGATAGGATAGAGGATAGGATAGGATAGAGGATAGGATAGAGGATAGGATAGAGGATCGGATAGAGGATAGGATAGGATAGAGGAAAGGATAGGATAGAGGATAGGATAGGTAATTGGATAGGATAGAGGATAGGATAAGTAATTGGATAGGATAGAGGATAGGATAAGTTAGAGGATAGTATAGGATAGAGGATAGGATAGGATAGAGGATAGGATAGGATAAAGGATAGGATAGGATAGAGGATAGGATAGGATAGAGGATCGGATAGGTAATTGGATAGGATAGAGGATAGGATAGGATAGAGGATGGTATAGAGGATAGGATAGAGGATAGGATAGGATAGAGGATAGGATAGGAAAGAGGATAGGATAGGATACGATAGAGGATAGGATAGATGATAGGATACGATAGAGGATCTGATAGAGGATAGGATAGGATACAGGATAGGATAGGATAGAGGATCGGATAGAGGGTAGGATAGGATAGAGGATAGGATAGGATAGAGGAAAGGATAGGATAGAGGATAGGATAGGTCATTAGATAGGATAGAGGATAGGATAAGGTAGAGGATAGGATAGCATAGAGGATAGGATAGGATAGAGGATAGGATAGGACAGAGGATAGGATAGGATAGAGGATAGGATAGGATACGATAGAGGATACGATAGATGATAGGATAGGATAGAGGATCGGATAGGTAATTGGATAGGATAGGGGATAGGATAAGGTAGAGGCTAGTATAGGATAGAGGATCTGATATAGGATAGGATAGGATGGAGGATAGGATAGGATAGAGGATAGGATAAGTAATTGAATAGGATAGAGGATAGGATAAGGTAGAGGATAGTATAGGATAGAGGATAGGATAGGATAGAGGATAGGATAGAGGATAGGATAGGATAGAGGATAGAATAGGATAGATGATAGGATAGGATAGAGAATAGGATAGGATAGAGGATAGGATAGGATAGAGGATAGGATAGAGGATAGGATAGGATAGAGGATAGGAAAGGATAGAGGATAGGATGGGATAGAGGATAGGGTAGGATAGAGGATAGGATAGGATAGAGGATAGGATAGGATAGAGGATAGGATAGGATAGAGGATAGGATAGGTAATTGGATAGGATAGAGTATAGGATAAGGTAGAGGATAGGACAGGATAGGATAGAGGATAGGATAGGATAGAGGATCGGATAAAGGATAGGATAGGATAGGGTAGAGGATAGGATAGGATAGAGGATCGGATAGAGGATCGGATAGAGGATAGAGGATAGGATAGGATAGAGGATAGGATAGAGGATAGGATAGAGGATCGGATAGAGGATAGGATAGGATAGAGGAAAGGATAGGATAGAGGATAGGATAGGTAATTGGATAGGATAGATGATAGGATAAGTTAGAGGATAGTATAGGATAGAGGATAGGATCGGATAGAGGATAGGATAGGATTAAGGATAGGATAGGATAGAGGATAGGATAGGATAGAGGATAGAATAGGATAGATGATAGGATAGGATAGAGAATAGGATAGGATAGAGGATAGGATAGGATAGAGGATAGGATAGAGGATAGGATACAGGATAGGATAGAGGATAGGATAGGATAGTATAGAGGATAGGATAGGATAGAGGATAGGGTAGGATAGAGGATAGGATAGGATAGAGGATCGGATAGAGGATAGAATAGGATAGGATAGAGGATAGGATATAATAGAGGATAGGATAGGGTAGAGGATAGGATAGGGTAGAGGATAGGATAGGATAGAGGATCGGATAGAGGATCGGATAGAGGATAGAGGATAGGATATGATAGAGGATAGGATAGAGGATAGGATAGAGGATCGGATAGAGGATAGGATAGGATAGAGGAAATTATAGGATAGAGGATAGGATAGGTAATTGGATAGGATAGAGGATAGGATAAGTTAGAGGATAGTATAGGATAGAGGATAGGATCGGATAGAGGATAGGATAGGATAGAGGATAGGATAGGATAGAGGATAGAATAGGATAGATGATAGGATAGGATAGAGAATAGGATAGGATAGAGGATAGGATAGGATAGAGGATAGGATACAGGATAGGATAGAGGATAGGATAGGATAGAGGATAGGATAGAGGATAGGATAGGATAGAGGATAGGAAAGGATAGATTATAGGATGGGATAGAGGATAGGATAGGATAGAGGATAGGATAGGATAGGATAGAGGATAGGATAGGATAGGATAGAGGATAGGATAGAGGATAGGATAGGATAGAGGATAGGATAGGTAATTGGATAGGATAGAGGATAGGATAAGTTAGAGGATAGTATAGGATAGAGGATAGGATAGGATAGAGGATAGGATAGGATAAAGGATAGGATAGGATAGAGGATAGTATAGGATAGAGGATAGAATAGGATAGTTGATAGGATAGGATAGAGAATAGGATAGGATAGAGAATAGGATAGGATAGAGGATAGGATAGAGGATAGGACAGAGGATAGGATAGGATAGTGGATAGGATAGAGGATAGGATAGGATAGAGGATAGGATAGGATAGAGGATAGGATAGAGGATAGGATAGGATAGAGGATAGGAAAGGATATAGGATAGGAATGGGATAGAGGATAGGATAGGATAGTGGATAGGATAGAGGATAGGATAGAGGATAGGATAGGATAGAGGATAGGATAGGATAGAGGATAGGATAGGATAGAGGACAGGATAGAGGATCGGATAGAGGATAGGATAGGATAGAGGAAAGGATAGGATAGATGATCGGATAGATGATAGGATAGGATAGAGGATAGGATAGGATAGAGGTTAGGATAGGATAGAGGATAGAATAGGATAGAGGATAGGATAGGATAGAGGATAGGATTGGATAGAGGATTGGATGGAGGATAGGATAGGATAGAGGATAGGATAGGATAGAGGATCGTATAGGATAGAGGATAGGATAGAATAGAGGATAGGATAGGGTAAAGGATAGGATTGCATAGAGGACAGGATAGGATACGATAGAGGATAGGATAGGATAGGATAGAGGATAGGATAGGATAGAGGATAGGATAGGATAGAGGATAGGATAGGATAGAGGATAGGATAGAGGATAGCATAGAGGATAGGATAGGATAGGGGATCGGATAGAGGATAGGATAGGATAGAGGATAGGATAGGGCAGGATAGAGGATCGGATAGAGGATAGGATAGGATAGAGGATATGATATAATAGAGGATTGGATAGGATAGAGGATAGGATAGGATAGAGGATCTAATAGAGGATAGGATAGGATAGAGGATAGGATAGGATAGAGTATAGGAGAGGATAGAGGATAGGCTGGGTTAGAGGATAGGATAGGATAGAGGATAGGATAGGATAGAGGATAGGATATGATGGAGGATAGGATAGGATAGAGGATAGGATAGGATAGGATAGAGGATAGGATATAATAGAGGATAGGATAGGGTAGAGGATAGGATAGGATAGAGGATCGGATAGAGGATCGGATAGAGGATAGAGGATAGGATAGGATAGAGGATAGGATAGAGGATAGGATAGAGGATCGGATAGAGGATAGGATAGGATAGAGGAAAGGATACGATAGAGGATAGGATAGGTAATTGGATAGGATAGAGGATAGGATAAGTTAGAGGATAGTATAGGATAGAGGATAGGATCGGATAGAGGATAGGATAGGATTAAGGATAGGATAGGATAGAGGATAGGATAGGATAGAGGATAGAATAGGATAGATGATAGGATAGGATAGAGAATAGGATAGGATAGAGGATAGGATAGGATAGAGGATAGGATAGAGGATAGGATACAGGATAGGATAGAGGATAGGATAGGATAGGATAGAGGGTAGGATAGGATAGAGGATATTGTAGGATAGAGGATAGGATACGATAGAGGATCGGATAGAGGATAGAATAGGATAGGATAGAGGATAGGATATAATAGAGGATAGGATAGGGTAGAGGATAGGATAGGATAGAGGATCGGATAGAGGATCGGATAGAGGATAGAGGATAGGATATGATAGAGGATAGGATAGAGGATAGGATAGAGGATCGGATAGAGGATAGGATAGGATAGAGGAAAGGATAGGATAGAGGATAGGATAGGTAATTGGATAGGATAGAGGATAGGATAAGTTAGAGGATAGTATAGGATAGAGGATAGGATAGGATAGAGGATAGGATAGAGGATAGGATACAGGATAGGATAGAGGATAGGATAGGATAGAGGATAGGATAGAGGATAGGAAAGGATAGATTATAGGATGGGATAGAGGATAGGATAGGATAGAGGATAGGATAGGATAGGATAGAGGATAGGATAGAGGATAGGATAGGATAGAGGATAGGATAGGTAATTGGATAGGATAGAGGATAGGATAAGTTAGAGGATAGTATAGGATAGAGGATAGGATAGAGGATAGGATAGGAAAGAGGATAGGATAGGATACGATAGAGGATAGGATAGATGATAGGATACGATAGAGGATCTGATAGAGGATAGGATAGGATACAGGATAGGATAGGATAGAGGATCGGATAGAGGATAGGATAGGATAGAGGAAAGGATATAATAGAGGATAGGATAGGTAATTGGATAGGATAGAGGATAGGATAAGGTAGAGGACAGGATAGCATAGAGGATAGGATAGGATAGAGGATAGGATAGGATACGATAGAGGGTAGGATAGATGATAGGATAGGATAGAGGATCTGATAGAGGATACGATCGGATAGAGGATAGGATAGGATAGCGGATCTGATAGAGGATACGATCGGATAGAGGTTAGGATAGGATAGAGGATCCGATAGGTAATTGGATAGGATAGGGGATAGGATAAGGTAGAGGCTAGTATAGGATAGAGGATCTGATAGAGGATAGGATAGGATGGAGGATAGGATAGGATAGAGGATAGGATAGGTAATTGGATAGGATAGAGGATAGGATAAGGTAGAGGATAGTATAGGATAGAGGATAGGATAGAGGATCGGATAGGATAGGATAGAAGATAGGATAGGATAGAGTATAGGATAGGATAGAGGATAGAATAGAATAGAGGATAGGATAGGATAGAGGATAGGATAGGATAGAGGATAGGATAGGATAGGATAGGATAGAGGATAGGATAGGATAGAGGATATAATAGGATTGAGGAATGGATAGGATAGAGGATAGGGTAGGATAGAGGATAGGATAGGATAGAGGATATAATAGGATTGAGGAAAGGATAGGATAGAGGAAAGGATAGGATAGAGGATAGGATAGGTAATTGGATAGGATAGAGGATAGAATAAGTTAGAGGATAGTATAGGATAGAGGATAGGATAGGATTAAGGATAGGATAGGATAGAGGATAGGATAGGATAGAGGATAGAATAGGATAGATGATAGGATAGGATAGAGAATAGGATAGGATAGAGGATAGGATAGGATAGAGGATAGAATAGAGGATAGGATACAGGATAGGATAGAGGATAGGATAGGATAGGATAGAGGATAGGATAGGATAGAGGATAGGGTAGGATAGAGGATAGGATAGGATAGAGGATCGGATAGAGGATAGAATAGGATAGGATAGAGGATAGGATATAATAGAGGATAGGATAGGGTAGAGGATAGGATAGGATAGAGGATCGGATAGAGGATCGGATAGAGGATAGAGGATAGGATAGGATAGAGGATAGGATAGAGGATAGGATAGAGGATCGGATAGAGGATAGGATAGGATAGAGGAAAGGATAGGATAGAGGATAGGATAGGTAATTGGATAGGATAGAGGATAGGATAAGTTAGAGGATAGTATAGGATAGAGGATAGGATCGGATAGAGGATAGGATAGGATTAAGGATAGGATAGGATAGAGGATAGGATAGGATAGAGGATAGAATAGGATAGATGATAGGATAGGATAGAGAATAGGATAGGATAGAGGATAGGATAGGATAGAGGATAGGATAGAGGATAGGATACAGGATAGGATAGAGGATAGGATAGGATAGAGGATAGGATAGGGGATAGGATAGGATAGAGGATAGGAAAGGATAGATTATAGGATGGGATAGAGGATAGGATAGGATAGAGGATAGGATAGGATAGGATAGAGGATAGGATATAATAGAGGATAGGATAGGGTAGAGGATAGGATAGGATAGAGGATCGGATAGAGGATAGAGGATAGGATAGGATAGAGGATAGGATAGAGGATAGGATAGAGGATCGGATAGAGGATAGGATAGGATAGAGGAAAGGATACGATAGAGGATAGGATAGGTAATTGGATAGGATAGAGGATAGGATAGAGGATAGAGGATAGGATAGGATAGAGGATAGGATAGAGGATAGGATAGAGGATCGGATAGAGGATAGTATAGGATAGAGGATAGGATCGGATAGAGGATAGGATAGGATTAAGGATAGGATAGGATAGAGGATAGGATAGGATAGAGGATAGAATAGGATAGATGATAGGATAGGATAGAGAATAGGATAGGATAGAGGATAGGATAGGATAGAGGATAGGATAGAGGATAGGATACAGGATAGGATAGAGGATAGGATAGGATAGAGGATAGGATAGAGGATAGGATAGGATAGAGGATAGGAAAGGATAGAGGATAGGATGGGATAGAGGATAGGATAGGATAGAGGATAGGATAGGATAGGATAGAGGATAGGATAGGATAGAGGATAGGATAGAGGATAGGATAGGATAGAGGACAGGATAGAGGATCGGATAGAGGATAGGATAAGATAGAGGAAAGGATAGGATAGATGATCGGATAGATGATAGGATAGGATAGAGGATAGGATAGGATAGAGGTTAGGATAGGATAGAGGATAGAATAGGATAGAGGATAGGATAGTATAGAGGATAGGATTGGATAGAGGATCGGATGGAGGATAGGATAGGATAGAGGATAGGATAGGATAGAGGATAGGATAGGATAGAGGATAGGATTGGATAGAGGATCGGATGGAGGATAGGATAGGATAGAGGATAGGATAGGATAGAGGATCGTATAGGATAGAGGATAGGATATAATAGAGGATTGGATAGGATAGAGGATAGGATAGGATAGAGGATCTAATAGAGGATAGGATAGGATAGAGGATAGGATAGGATAGAGTATAGGATAGGATAGAGGATAGGCTGGGTTAGAGGATAGGATAGGATAGAGGATAGGATAGGATAGAGGATAGGATATGATGGAGGATAGAATAGGATAGAGGATAGGATAGGATAGAGGATAGGATAGGATAGAAGATAGGATAGGATAGAGGATAGGATAGGATACAGGATAGGATAGGATAGAGGATAGGATATGATAGAGGATAGGATAGGATACGATAGAGGATATAATAGAGGATCGGATAGAGGATAGGATAGGATAGAGGATAGGATAGGATAGAGGATAGAGTAGGATAGAGGATAGGATAGGATAGAGGATAGGATTGGATAGAGGATCGGATAGAGGATCGGATAGAGGATAGAGGATAGGATAGGATAGAGGATCGGATAGAGGATAGGATAGGATAGAGGATAGGATAGGATAGAGGAAAGGATAGGATAGAGGATAGGATAGGTAATTGGATAGGATAGAGGATAGGATAAGGTAGAGGATAGGATAGCATAGAGGATAGGATAGGATAGAGGATAGGATAGGATAGAGGATAGGATAGGATAGAGGATAGGATAGGATAGAGGATGGTATAGAGGATAGGATAGAGGATAGGATAGGATAGAGGATAGGATAGGAAAGAGGATAGGATAGGATACGATAGAGGATAGGATAGATGATAGGATACGATAGAGGATCTGATAGAGGATAGGATAGGATACAGGATAGGATAGGATAGAGGATCGGATAGAGGATAGGATAGGATAGAGGATAGGATAGGATAGAGGAAAGGATATAATAGAGGATAGGATAGGTAATTGGATAGGATAGAGGATAGGATAAGGTAGAGGATACGATAGCATAGAGGATAGGATAGGATAGAGGATAGGATAGGATAGAGGATAGGATAGGATACGATAGAGGATAGGATAGATGATAGGATAGGATAGAGGATCTGATAGAGGATACGATCGGATAGAGGATAGGATAGGATAGCGGATCTGATAGAGGATACGATCGGATAGAGGTTAGGATAGGATAGAGGATCCGATAGGTAATTGGATAGGATAGGGGATAGGATAAGGTAGAGGCTAGTATAGGATAGAGGATCTGATAGAGGATAGGATAGGATGGAGGATAGGATAGGATAGAGGATAGGATAGGTAATTGGATAGGATAGAGGATAGGATAAGGTAGAGGATAGTATAGGATAGAGGATAGGATAGAGGATCGGATAGGATAGGATAGAAGATAGGATAGGATAGAGGATAGGATAGGATAGAGGATAGAATAGGATAGAGGATAGGATAGGATAGAGGATAGGATAGGATAGAGGATAGGATAGGATAGGATAGGATAGAGGATAGGATAGGATAGAGGATATAATAGGATTGAGGAAAGGATAGGATAGAGGATAGGGTAGGATAGAGGATAGGATAGGATAGAGGATATAATAGGATTGAGGAAAGGATAGGATAGAGGATAGGGTAGGATAGAGGATAGGATAGGATAGAGGATCGGATAGAGGATAGGATAGGATAGGATAGAGGATAGGATATAATAGAGGATAGGATAGGGTAGAGGATAGGATAGGATAGAGGATCGGATAGAGGTTCGGATAGAGGATAGAGGATAGGATAGGATAGAGGATAGGATAGAGGATAGGATAGAGGATCGGATAGAGGATAGGATAGAGGATAGGATAGAGGATCGGATAGAGGATAAGATAGGATAGAGGAGAGGATACGATAGAGGATAGGATAGGTAATTGGATAGGATAGAGGATAGGATAAGTTAGAGGATAGTATAGGATAGAGGATAGGATCGGATAGAGGATAGGATAGGATTAAGGATAGGATAGGATAGAGGATAGGATAGGATAGAGGATAGAATAGGATAGATGATAGGATAGGATAGAGAATAGGATAGGATAGAGGATAGGATAGGATAGAGGATAGGATAGAGGATAGGATAGAGAATAGGATAGGATACAGGATAGGATAGGATAGAGGATAGGATAGAGGATAGCATAGAGGACAGGATAGGATAGGGGATCGGATAGAGGATAGGATAGGATAGAGGATAGGATAGGACAGGGTAGAGGATCGGATAGAGGATAGGATAGGATAGAGGATAGGATATAATAGAGGATTGGATAGGATAGAGGATAGGATAGGATAGAGGATCTAATAGAAGATAGGATAGGATAGAGGATAGGATAGGATAGAGTATAGGATAGGATAAAGGATAGGCTGGGTTAGAGGATAGGATAGGATAGAGGATAGGATATGATGGAGGATAGGATAGGATAGAGGATAGGATAGGATAGAGGATAGGATAGGATACAGGATAGGATAGGATAGAGGATAGGATATGATAGAGGATAGGATAGGATACGATAGAGGATAGGATAGAGGATCGGATAGAGGATAGGATAGGATAGAGGATAGGATAGGATAGAGGATAGAGTAGGATAGAGGATAGGATAGGATAGAGGATAGGATTGGATAGAGGATCGGATAGAGGATAGGATAGGATAGAGGATAGGATAGGATAGAGGATCGGATAGAGGATAGGATAGGATAGAGGATAGGATAGGATAGAGGAAAGGATAGGATAGAGGATAGGATAGGTAATTGGATAGGATAGAGGATAGGATAAGGTAGAGGATAGGATAGCATAGAGGATAGGATAGGATAGAGAATAGGATAGGATAGAGGATAGGATAGGATAGAGGATAGGATAGGATAGAGGATGGTATAGAGGATAGGATAGAGGATAGGATAGGATAGAGGATAGGATAGGAAAGAGGATAGGATAGGATACGATAGAGGATAGGATAGATGATAGGATAGATGACTGGATAGGATAGAGGATCTGATAGAGGATACGATCGGACAGAGGATAGGATAGGATAGAGGATCGGATAGGTAATTGGATAGGATAGGGGAGAGGATAAGGTAGAAGCTAGTATAGGATAGAGGATAGGATAGGATAGAGGATAGGATAGGATAAAGGATAGGATAGGATAGAGGATAGGATAGGATAGAGGATAGGATAGGATAGAGGATCGGATAGAGGATAGGATAGGATAGAGGATAGGAAAGGATAGAGGATAGAGTAGGATAGAGGATAGGATAGGATAAAGGATAGGATTGGATAGAGGATCGGATAGAGGATAGAATAGGATAGAGGATAGGATAGGATAGAGGATAGTATAGGATAGAGGATAGGATAGAATAGAGGATAGGATAGAATAAAGGATAGGATAGGATAGAGGATAGGATAGGATAGGATAGAGGATAGGATAGGATAAGATAGAGGATAGGATAGGATCGGATGGAGGATCGGATGGAGGATAGGATAGGATAGAGGATAGGATAGGATAGAGGATAGGATTGGATAGAGGATCGGATGGAGGATAGGATAGGATAGAGGATAGGATAGGATAGAGGATCGTATAGGATAGAGGATAGGATAGAATAGAGGATAGGATAGGGTAAAGGATAGGATTGCATAGAGGACAGGATAGGATACGATAGAGGATAGGATAGGATAGGATAGAGGATAGGATAGGATAGAGGATAGGATAGGATAGAGGATAGGATAGGATAGAGGATAGGATAGGATAGAGGATAGGATAGAGGATAGCATAGAGGATAGGATAGGATAGGGGATCGGATAGAGGATAGGATAGGATAGAGGATAGGATAGGACAGGATAGAGGATCGGATAGAGGATAGGATAGGATAGAGGATTTGATATAATAGAGGATTGGATAGGATAGAGGATAGGATAGGATAGAGGATAGAATAGGATAGATGATAGGATAGGATAGAGAATAGGATAGGATAGAGGATAGGATAGGATAGAGGATAGGATAGAGGATAGGATACAGGATAGGATAGAGGATAGGATAGGATAGAGGATAGGATAGGGGATAGGATAGGATAGAGGATAGGAAAGGATAGATTATAGGATGGGATAGAGGATAGGATAGGATAGAGGATAGGATAGGATAGGATAGAGGATAGGATAGGATAGGATAGAGGATAGGATAGAGGATAGGATAGGATAGAGGATAGGATAGGTAATTGGATAGGATAGAGGATAGGATAAGTTAGAGGATAGTATAGGATAGAGGATAGGATAGGATAGAGGATAGGATAGGATAAAGGATAGGATAGGATAGAGGATAGTATAGGATAGAGGATAGAATAGGATAGATGATAGGATAGGATAGAGAATAGGATAGGATAGAGGATAGGATAGAGGATAGGATAGGATAGTGGATAGGATAGAGGATAGGATAGGATAGAGGATAGGATAGAGGATAGGATAGGATAGAGGATAGGAAAGGATAGAGGATAGGATGGGATAGAGGATAGGATAGGATAGTGGATAGGATAGAGGATAGGATAGAGGATAGGATAGGATAGAGGATAGGATAGGATAGAGGACAGGATAGAGGATCGGATAGAGGATAGGATAGGATAGAGGAAAGGATAGGATAGATGATCGGATAGATGATAGGATAGGATAGAGGATAGGATAGGATAGAGGTTAGGATAGGATAGAGGATAGAATAGGATAGAGGATAGGATAGGATAGAGGATAGGATAGTATAGAGGATAGGATAGGATAGAGGATAGGATAGGATAGAGGACAGGATAGAGGATCGGATAGGATAGGATAGAAGATAGGATAGGATAGAGGATAGGATAGGATAGAGGATAGGATAGGATAGAGGATAGAATAGGATAGAGGATAGGATAGGATAGAGGATAGGATAGGATAGAGGATAGGATAGGATAGGATAGGATAGAGGATAGGATAGGATAGAGGATATAACAGGATTGAGGAAAGGATAGGATAGAGGATAGGGTAGGATAGAGGATAGGATAGCATAGAGGATATAATAGGATTGAGGAAAGGATAGGATAGAGGATAGGGTAGGATAGAGGATAGGATAGGATAGAGGATCGGATAGAGGATAGGATAGGATAGGATAGAGGATAGGATATAATAGAGGATAGGATAGGGTAGAGGATAGGATAGGATAGAGGATCGGATAGAGGATAGAGGATAGGATAGGATAGAGGATAGGATAGAGGATAGGATAGAGGATCGGATAGAGGATAGGATAGGATAGAGGAAAGGATACGATAGAGGATAGGATAGGTAATTGGATAGGATAGAGGATAGGATAGAGGATAGAGGATAGGATAGGATAGAGGATAGGATAGAGGATAGGATAGAGGATCGGATAGAGGATAGTATAGGATAGAGGATAGGATCGGATAGAGGATAGGATAGGATTAAGGATAGGATAGGATAGAGGATAGGATAGGATAGAGGATAGAATAGGATAGATGATAGGATAGGATAGAGAATAGGATAGGATAGAGGATAGGATAGGATAGAGGATAGGATAGAGGATAGGATACAGGATAGGATAGAGGATAGGATAGGATAGAGGATAGGATAGAGGATAGGATAGGATAGAGGATAGGAAAGGATAGAGGATAGGATGGGATAGAGGATAGGATAGGATAGAGGATAGGATAGGATAGGATAGAGGATAGGATAGGATAGAGGATAGGATAGAGGATAGGATAGGATAGAGGACAGGATAGAGGATCGGATAGAGGATAGGATAAGATAGAGGAAAGGATAGGATAGATGATCGGATAGATGATAGGATAGGATAGAGGATAGGATAGGATAGAGGTTAGGATAGGATAGAGGATAGAATAGGATAGAGGATAGGATAGTATAGAGGATAGGATTGGATAGAGGATCGGATGGAGGATAGGATAGGATAGAGGATAGGATAGGATAGAGGATAGGATAGGATAGAGGATAGGATTGGATAGAGGATCGGATGGAGGATAGGATAGGATAGAGGATAGGATAGGATAGAGGATCGTATAGGATAGAGGATAGGATATAATAGAGGATTGGATAGGATAGAGGATAGGATAGGATAGAGGATCTAATAGAGGATAGGATAGGATAGAGGATAGGATAGGATAGAGTATAGGATAGGATAGAGGATAGGCTGGGTTAGAGGATAGGATAGGATAGAGGATAGGATAGGATAGAGGATAGGATATGATGGAGGATAGAATAGGATAGAGGATAGGATAGGATAGAGGATAGGATAGGATAGAAGATAGGATAGGATAGAGGATAGGATAGGATACAGGATAGGATAGGATACAGGATAGGATATGATAGAGGATAGGATAGGATACGATAGAGGATATAATAGAGGATCGGATAGAGGATAGGATAGGATAGAGGATAGGATAGGATAGAGGATAGAGTAGGATAGAGGATAGGATAGGATAGAGGATAGGATTGGATAGAGGATCGGATAGAGGATCGGATAGAGGATAGAGGATAGGATAGGATAGAGGATCGGATAGAGGATAGGATAGGATAGAGGATAGGATAGGATAGAGGAAAGGATAGGATAGAGGATAGGATAGGTAATTGGATAGGATAGAGGATAGGATAAGGTAGAGGATAGGATAGCATAGAGGATAGGATAGGATAGAGGATAGGATAGGATAGAGGATAGGATAGGATAGAGGATAGGATAGGATAGAGGATGGTATAGAGGATAGGATAGAGGATAGGATAGGATAGAGGATAGGATAGGAAAGAGGATAGGATAGGATACGATAGAGGATAGGATAGATGATAGGATACGATAGAGGATCTGATAGAGGATAGGATAGGATACAGGATAGGATAGGATAGAGGATCGGATAGAGGATAGGATAGGATAGAGGATAGGATAGGATAGAGGAAAGGATATAATAGAGGATAGGATAGGTAATTGGATAGGATAGAGGATAGGATAAGGTAGAGGATACGATAGCATAGAGGATAGGATAGGATAGAGGATAGGATAGGATAGAGGATAGGATAGGATACGATAGAGGATAGGATAGATGATAGGATAGGATAGAGGATCTGATAGAGGATACGATCGGATAGAGGATAGGATAGGATAGCGGATCTGATAGAGGATACGATCGGATAGAGGTTAGGATAGGATAGAGGATCCGATAGGTAATTGGATAGGATAGGGGATAGGATAAGGTAGAGGCTAGTATAGGATAGAGGATCTGATAGAGGATAGGATAGGATGGAGGATAGGATAGGATAGAGGATAGGATAGGTAATTGGATAGGATAGAGGATAGGATAAGGTAGAGGATAGTATAGGATAGAGGATAGGATAGAGGATCGGATAGGATAGGATAGAAGATAGGATAGGATAGAGGATAGGATAGGATAGAGGATAGAATAGGATAGAGGATAGGATAGGATAGAGGATAGGATAGGATAGAGGATAGGATAGGATAGAGGATAGGATAGGATAGAGGATATAATAGGATTGAGGAAAGGATAGGATAGAGGATAGGGTAGGATAGAGGATAGGATAGGATAGAGGATATAATAGGATTGAGGAAAGGATAGGATAGAGGATAGGGTAGGATAGAGGATAGGATAGGATAGAGGATCGGATAGAGGATAGGATAGGATAGGATAGAGGATAGGATATAATAGAGGATAGGATAGGGTAGAGGATAGGATAGGATAGAGGATCGGATAGAGGTTCGGATAGAGGATAGAGGATAGGATAGGATAGAGGATAGGATAGAGGATAGGATAGAGGATCGGATAGAGGATAGGATAGAGGATAGGATAGAGGATCGGATAGAGGATAAGATAGGATAGAGGAGAGGATACGATAGAGGATAGGATAGGTAATTGGATAGGATAGAGGATAGGATAAGTTAGAGGATAGTATAGGATAGAGGATAGGATCGGATAGAGGATAGGATAGGATTAAGGATAGGATAGGATAGAGGATAGGATAGGATAGAGGATAGAATAGGATAGATGATAGGATAGGATAGAGAATAGGATAGGATAGAGGATAGGATAGGATACGATAGAGGATAGGATAGAGGATCGGATAGAGGATAGGATAGGATAGAGGATAGGATAGGATAGAGGATAGAGTAGGATAGAGGATAGGATAGGATAGAGGATAGCATTGGATAGAGGATCGGATAGAGGATAGGATAGGATAGAGGATAGGATAGGATAGAGGATCGGATAGAGGATAGGATAGGATAGAGGATAGGATAGGATAGAGGAAAGGATAGGATAGAGGATAGGATAGGTAATTGGATAGGATAGAGGATAGGATAAGGTAGAGGATAGGATAGCATAGAGGATAGGATAGGATAGAGAATAGGATAGGATAGAGGATAGGATAGGATAGAGGATAGGATAGGATAGAGGATGGTATAGAGGATAGGATAGAGGATAGGATAGGATAGAGGATAGGATAGGAAAGAGGATAGGATAGGATACGATAGAGGATAGGATAGATGATAGGATAGATGACTGGATAGGATAGAGGATCTGATAGAGGATACGATCGGACAGAGGATAGGATAGGATAGAGGATCGGATAGGTAATTGGATAGGATAGGGGAGAGGATAAGGTAGAAGCTAGTATAGGATAGAGGATAGGATAGGATAGAGGATAGGATAGGATAAAGGATAGGATAGGATAGAGGATAGGATAGGATAGAGGATAGGATAGGATAGAGGATCGGATAGAGGATAGGATAGGATAGAGGATAGGAAAGGATAGAGGATAGAGTAGGATAGAGGATAGGATAGGATAAAGGATAGGATTGGATAGAGGATCGGATAGAGGATAGAATAGGATAGAGGATAGGATAGGATAGAGGATAGTATAGGATAGAGGATAGGATAGAATAGAGGATAGGATAGAATAAAGGATAGGATAGGATAGAGGATAGGATAGGATAGGATAGAGGATAGGATAGGATAAGATAGAGGATAGGATAGGATCGGATGGAGGATCGGATGGAGGATAGGATAGGATAGAGGATAGGATAGGATAGAGGATAGGATTGGATAGAGGATCGGATGGAGGATTGGATAGGATAGAGGATAGGATATGATAGAGGATCGTATAGGATAGAGGATAGGATAGAATAGAGGATAGGATAGGGTAAAGGATAGGATTGCATAGAGGACAGGATAGGATACGATAGAGGATAGGATAGGATAGGATAGAGGATAGGATAGGATAGAGGATAGGATAGGATAGAGGATAGGATAGGATAGAGGATAGGATAGGATAGAGGATAGGATAGAGGATAGCATAGAGGATAGGATAGGATAGGGGATCGGATAGAGGATAGGATAGGATAGAGGATAGGATAGGACAGGATAGAGGATCGGATAGAGGATAGGATAGGATAGAGGATTTGATATAATAGAGGATTGGATAGGATAGAGGATAGGATAGGATAGAGGATCTAATAGAGGATAGGATAGGATAGAGGATAGGATAGGATAGAGTATAGGATAGGATAGAGGATAGGCTGGGTTAGAGGATAGGATAGGATAGAGGATAGGATAGGATAGAGGATAGGATATGATGGAGGATAGGATAGGATAGAGGATAGGATAGGATAGAGGATAGGATAGGATAGGATAGGATAGAGGATAGGATAGGATAGAGGATCGGATAGAGGATAGGATAGGATAGGATAGAGGATAGGATATAATAGAGGATAGGATAGGGTAGAGGATAGGATAGGATAGAGGATCGGATAGAGGATCGGATAGAGGATAGAGGATAGGATAGGATAGAGGATAGGATAGAGGATAGGATAGAGGATCGGATAGAGGATAGGATAGGATAGAGGAAAGGATACGATAGAGGATAGGATAGGTAATTGGATAGGATAGAGGATAGGATAAGTTAGAGGATAGTATAGGATAGAGGATAGGATCGGATAGAGGATAGGATAGGATTAAGGATAGGATAGGATAGAGGATAGGATAGGATAGAGGATAGAATAGGATAGATGATAGGATAGGATAGAGAATAGGATAGGATAGAGGATAGGATAGGATAGAGGATAGGATAGAGGATAGGATACGGGATAGGATAGAGGATAGGATAGGATAGAGGATAGGATAGAGGATAGGATAGGATAGAGGATAGGAAAGGATAGAGGATAGGATGGGATAGAGGATAGGATAGGATAGAGGATAGGATAGGATAGGATAGAGGATAGGATAGGATAGAGGATAGGATAGAGGATAGGATAGGATAGAGGACAGGATAGAGGATCGGATAGAGGATAGTATAAGATAGAGGAAAGGATAGGATAGATGATCGGATAGATGATAGGATAGGATAGAGGATAGGATAGGATAGAGGTTACGATAGGATAGAGGATAGAATAGGATAGAGGATAGGATAGGATAGAGGATAGGATTGGATAGAGGATCGGATGGAGGATAGGATAGGATAGAGGATAGGATAGGATAGAGGATAGGATTGGATAGAGGATCGGATGGAGGATAGGATAGGATAGAGGATAGGATAGGATAGAGGATCGTATAGGATAGAGGATAGGATATAATAGAGGATTGGATAGGATAGAGGATAGGATAGGATAGAGGATCTAATAGAGGATAGGATAGGATAGAGTATAGGATAGGATAGAGGATAGGCTGGGTTAGAGGATAGGATAGGATAGAGGATAGGATAGGATAGAGGATAGGATATGATGGAGGATAGGATAGGATAGAGGATAGGATAGGATAGAGGATAGGATAGGATAGAAGATAGGATAGGATAGAGGATAGGATAGGATACAGGATAGGATAGGATAGAGGATAGGATATGATAGAGGATAGGATAGGATACGATAGAGGATATAATAGAGGATCGGATAGAGGATAGGATAGGATAGAGGATAGGATAGGATAGAGGATAGAGTAGGATAGAGGATAGGATAGGATAGAGGATAGGATTGGATAGAGGATCGGATAGAGGATCGGATAGAGGATAGAGGATAGGATAGGATAGAGGATCGGATAGAGGATAGGATAGGATAGAGGAAAGGATAGGATAGAGGATAGGGTAGGTAATTGGATAGGATAGAGGATAGGATAAGGTAGAGGATAGGATAGCATAGAGGATAGGATAGGATAGAGGATAGGATAGGATAGAGGATAGGATAGGATAGAGGATAGGATAGGATAGAGGATAGGATAGGATAGAGGATGGTATAGAGGATAGGATAGAGGATAGGATAGGATAGAGGATAGGATAGGAAAGAGGATAGGATAGGATACGATAGAGGATAGGATAGATGATAGGATACGATAGAGGATCTGATAGAGGATAGGATAGGATAGAGGAAAGGATATAATAGAGGATAGGATAGGTAATTGGATAGGATAGACGATAGGATAAGGTAGAGGATAGGATAGCATAGAGGATAGGATAGGATAGAGGATAGGATAGGATACGATAGAGGATAGGATAGATGATAGGATAGGATAGAGGATCTGATAGAGGATACGATCGGATAGAGGATAGGATAGGATAGCGGATCTGATAGAGGATACGATCGGATAGAGGTTAGGATAGGATAGAGGATCCGATAGGTAATTGGATAGGATAGGGGATAGGATAAGGTAGAGGCTAGTATAGGATAGAGGATCTGATAGAGGATAGGATAGGATGGAGGATAGGATAGGATAGAGGATAGGATAGGTAATTGGATAGGATAGAGGATAGGATAAGGTAGAGGATAGTATAGGATAGAGGATAGAATAGAGGATCGGATAGGATAGGATAGAAGATAGGATAGGATAGAGGATAGGATAGGATAGAGGATAGAATAGAATAGAGGATAGGATAGGATAGAGGATAGGATAGGATAGAGGATAGGATAGGATAGGATAGGATAGAGGATAGGATAGGATAGAGGATATAATAGGATTGAGGAAAGGATAGGATAGAGGATAGGGTAGGATAGAGGATAGGATAGGATAGAGGATATAATAGGATTGAGGAAAGGATAGGATAGAGGATAGGGTAGGATAGAGGATAGGATAGGATAGAGGATCGGATAGAGGATAGGATAGGATAGGATAGAGGATAGGATATAATAGAGGATAGGATAGGGTAGAGGATAGGATAGGATAGAGGATAGGATAGGATACGATAGAGGATAGGATAGATGATAGGATAGGATAGAGGATCTGATAGAGGATACGATCGGATAGAGGATAGGATAGGATAGCGGATCTGATAGAGGATACGATCGGATAGAGGTTAGGATAGGATAGAGGATCCGATAGGTAATTGGATAGGATAGGGGATAGGATAAGGTAGAGGCTAGTATAGGATAGAGGATCTGATAGAGGATAGGATAGGATGGAGGATAGGATAGGATAGAGGATAGGATAGGTAATTGGATAGGATAGAGGATAGGATAAGGTAGAGGATAGTATAGGATAGAGGATAGGATAGAGGATCGGATAGGATAGGATAGAAGATAGGATAGGATAGAGGATAGGATAGGATAGAGGATAGAATAGAATAGAGGATAGGATAGGATAGAGGATAGGATAGGATAGAGGATAGGATAGGATAGAGGATAGGATAGGATAGGATAGGATAGAGGATAGGATAGGATAGAGGATATAATAGGATTGAGGAAAGGATAGGATAGAGGATAGGGTAGGATAGAGGATAGGATAGGATAGAGGATATAATAGGATTGAGGAAAGGATAGGATAGAGGATAGGGTAGGATAGAGGATAGGATAGGATAGAGGATCGGATAGAGGATAGGATAGGATAGGATAGAGGATAGGATATAATAGAGGATAGGATAGGGTAGAGGATAGGATAGGGTAGAGGATAGGATAGGATAGAGGAAAGGATAGGATAGAGGATAGGATAGGTAATTGGATAGGATAGAGGATAGGATAAGTTAGAGGATAGTATAGGATAGAGGATAGGATCGGATAGAGGATAGGATAGGATTAAGGATAGGATAGGATAGAGGATAGGATAGGATAGAGGATAGAATAGGATAGATAATAGGATAGGATAGAGAATAGGATAGGATAGAGGATAGGATAGGATAGAGGATAGGATAGAGGATAGGATACAGGATAGGATAGAGGATAGGATAGGATAGGATAGAGGATAGGATAGGATAGAGGATAGGGTAGGATAGAGGATAGGATAGGATAGAGGATCGGATAGAGGATAGAATAGGATAGGATAGAGGATTGGATATAATAGAGGATAGGATAGGGTAGAGGATAGGATAGGATAGAGGATCGGATAGAGGATCGGATAGAGGATAGAGGATAGGATAGGATAGAGGATAGGATAGAGGATAGGATAGAGGATCGGATAGAGGATAGGATAGGATAGAGGAAAGGATAGGATAGAGGATAGGATAGGTAATTGGATAGGATAGAGGATAGGATAAGTTAGAGGATAGTATAGGATAGAGGATTGGATCGGATAGAGGATAGGATAGGATTAAGGATAGGATAGGATAGAGGATAGGATAGGATAGAGGATAGAATAGGATAGATGATAGGATAGGATAGAGAATAGGATAGGATAGAGGATAGGATAGGATAGAGGATAGGATAGAGGATAGGATACAGGATAGGATAGAGGATAGGATAGGATAGAGGATAGGATAGAGGATAGGATAGGATAGAGGATAGGAAAGGATAGATTATAGGATGGGATAGAGGATAGGATAGGATAGAGGATAGGATAGGATAGGATAGAGGATAGGAAAGGATAGATTATAGGATGGGATAGAGGATAGGATAGGATAGAGGATAGGATAGGATAGGATAGAGGATAGGATGGAGGATAGGATAGGATAGAGGATAGGATAGGTAATTGGATAGGATAGAGGATAGGATAAGTTAGAGGATAGTATAGGATAGAGGATAGGATAGGATAGAGGATAGGATAGGATAAAGGATAGGATAGGATAGAGGATAGTATAGGATAGAGGATAGAATAGGATAGATGATAGGATAGGATAGAGAATAGGATAGGATAGAGGATAGGATAGAGGATAGGATAGAGGATAGGATAGGATAGTGGATAGGATAGAGGATAGGATAGGATAGATGATAGGATAGAGGATAGGATAAGATAGAGGATAGGAAAGGATAGAGGATAGGATGGGATAGAGGATAGGATAGGATAGTGGATAGGATAGAGGATAGGATAGAGGATAGGATAGGATAGAGGATAGGATAGGATAGAGGATAGGATAGGATAGAGGACAGGATAGAGGATCGGATAGAGGATAGGATAGGATAGAGGAAAGGATAGGATAGATGATCGGATAGATGATAGGATAGGATAGAGGATAGGATAGGATAGAGGTTAGGATAGGATAGAGGATAGAATAGGATAGAGGATAGGATAGGATAGAGGATAGGATTGGATAGAGGATCGGATGGAGGATAGGATAGGATAGAGGATAGGATAGGATAGAGGATAGGATTGGATAGAGGATAGGATATGATAGAGGATAGGATAGGATAGAGGATAGGATAGGATAGAGGATAGGATAGGATAGAGGATAGGATAGGATAGAGGATAGGATAGGATAGAGGACAGGATAGAGGATCGGATAGGATAGGGTAGAAGATAGGATAGGATAGAGGATAGGATAGAGGATAGGATAGGATAGAGGATAGGATAGGTAATTGGATAGGATAGAGGATAGGATAAGTTAGAGGATAGTATAGGATAGAGGATAGGATAGGATAGAGGATAGGATAGGATAAAGGATAGGATAGGATAGAGGATAGTATAGGATAGAGGATAGAATAGGATAGATGATAGGATAGGATAGAGAATAGGATAGGATAGAGGATAGGATAGAGGATAGGATAGAGGATAGGATAGGATAGTGGATAGGATAGAGGATAGGATAGGATAGATGATAGGATAGAGGATAGGATAAGATAGAGGATAGGAAAGGATAGAGGATAGGATGGGATAGAGGATAGGATAGGATAGTGGATAGGATAGAGGATAGGATAGAGGATAGGATAGGATAGAGGATAGGATAGGATAGAGGATAGGATAGGATAGAGGACAGGATAGAGGATCGGATAGAGGATAGGATAGGATAGAGGAAAGGATAGGATAGATGATCGGATAGATGATAGGATAGGATAGAGGATAGGATAGGATAGAGGTTAGGATAGGATAGAGGATAGAATAGGATAGAGGATAGGATAGGATAGAGGATAGGATTGGATAGAGGATCGGATGGAGGATAGGATAGGATAGAGGATAGGATAGGATAGAGGATAGGATTGGATAGAGGATAGGATATGATAGAGGATAGGATAGGATAGAGGATAGGATAGGATAGAGGATAGGATAGGATAGAGGATAGGATAGGATAGAGGATAGGATAGGATAGAGGACAGGATAGAGGATCGGATAGGATAGGGTAGAAGATAGGATAGGATAGAGGATAGGATAGAGGATAGGATAGGATAGAGGATAGGATAGGTAATTGGATAGGATAGAGGATAGGATAAGTTAGAGGATAGTATAGGATAGAGGATAGGATAGGATAGAGGATAGGATAGGATAAAGGATAGGATAGGATAGAGGATAGTATAGGATAGAGGATAGAATAGGATAGATGATAGGATAGGATAGAGAATAGGATAGGATAGAGGATAGGATAGAGGATAGGATAGGATAGTGGATAGGATAGAGGATAGGATAGGATAGAGGATAGGATAGAGGATAGGATAGGATAGAGGATAGGAAAGGATAGAGGATAGGATGGGATAGAGGATAGGATAGGATAGTGGATAGGATAGAGGATAGGATAGAGGATAGGATAGGATAGAGGATAGGATAGGATAGAGGATAGGATAGGATAGAGGACAGGATAGAGGATCGGATAGAGGATAGGATAGGATAGAGGAAAGGATAGGATAGATGATCGGATAGATGATAGGATAGGATAGAGGATAGGATAGGATAGAGGTTAGGATAGGATAGAGGATAGAATAGGATAGAGGATAGGATAGGATAGAGGATAGGATTGGATAGAGGATCGGATGGAGGATAGGATAGGATAGAGGATAGGATAGGATAGAGGATAGGATTGGATAGAGGATAGGATATGATGGAGGATAGGATAGGATAGAGGATAGGATAGGATAGAGGATAGGATAGGATAGAGGATATGATAGGATAGAGGACAGGATAGAGGATCGGATAGGATAGGATAGAAGATAGGATAGGATAGAGGATAGGATAGGATAGAGGATAGGATAGGATAGAGGATAGGATAGGATAGAGGACAGGATAGAGGATCGGATAGAGGATAGGATAGGATAGAGGAAAGGATAGGATAGATGATCGGATAGATGATAGGATAGGATAGAGGATAGGATAGGATAGAGGTTAGGATAGGATAGAGGATAGAATAGGATAGAGGATAGGATAGGATAGAGGATAGGATTGGATAGAGGATCGGATGGAGGATAGGATAGGATAGAGGATAGGATAGGATAGAGGATAGGATTGGATAGAGGATAGGATATGATAGAGGATAGGATAGGATAGAGGATAGGATAGGATAGAGGATAGGATAGGATAGAGGATAGGATAGGATAGAGGACAGGATAGAGGATCGGATAGGATAGGGTAGAAGATAGGATAGGATAGAGGATAGGATAGAGGATAGGATAGGATAGAGGATAGGATAGGTAATTGGATAGGATAGAGGATAGGATAAGTTAGAGGATAGTATAGGATAGAGGATAGGATAGGATAGAGGATAGGATAGGATAAAGGATAGGATAGGATAGAGGATAGTATAGGATAGAGGATAGAATAGGATAGATGATAGGATAGGATAGAGAATAGGATAGGATAGAGGATAGGATAGAGGATAGGATAGGATAGTGGATAGGATAGAGGATAGGATAGGATAGAGGATAGGATAGAGGATAGGATAGGATAGAGGATAGGAAAGGATAGAGGATAGGATGGGATAGAGGATAGGATAGGATAGTGGATAGGATAGAGGATAGGATAGAGGATAGGATAGGATAGAGGATAGGATAGGATAGAGGATAGGATAGGATAGAGGACAGGATAGAGGATCGGATAGAGGATAGGATAGGATAGAGGAAAGGATAGGATAGATGATCGGATAGATGATAGGATAGGATAGAGGATAGGATAGGATAGAGGTTAGGATAGGATAGAGGATAGAATAGGATAGAGGATAGGATAGGATAGAGGATAGGATTGGATAGAGGATCGGATGGAGGATAGGATAGGATAGAGGATAGGATAGGATAGAGGATAGGATTGGATAGAGGATAGGATATGATGGAGGATAGGATAGGATAGAGGATAGGATAGGATAGAGGATAGGATAGGATAGAGGATATGATAGGATAGAGGACAGGATAGAGGATCGGATAGGATAGGATAGAAGATAGGATAGGATAGAGGATAGGATAGGATAGAGGATAGGATAGGATAGAGGATAGAATAGGATAGAGGATAGGATAGGATAGAGGATAGGATAGGATAGAGGATAGGATAGGATAGGATAGGATAGAGGATAGGATAGGATAGAGGATATAATAGGATTGAGGAAAGGATAGGATAGAGGATAGGGTAGGATAGAGGATAGGATAGCATAGAGGATATAATAGGATTGAGGAAAGGATAGGATAGAGGATAGGGTAGGATAGAGGATAGAATAGGATAGAGGATCGGATAGAGGATAGGATAGGATAGGATAGAGGATAGGATATAATAGAGGATAGGATAGGATAGAGGATAGCACAGAGAACAGGATAGGATAGAGGATAGGATAGGAGATTGGATAGGATACAGGCTAGGAGACGATAGAGAATAGGATAGGACAGATGGTATTATAGGAAAGAGGATACGATAGGATAGAGAATAGGATAGGAAAGACGATAGGATAGGATAGAGAATGGGATAGGATAGAGGATAGGATAGAGGATTAGATAGGATAGAGGATACGATATTATAGAGGATAGGATACGATAGAGGATACGATATTATAGGCGATATGATAGGATAGTGGAGAGGATAGGATAGAGGAAAGGATAGGAAAGTGGATAGGATAGGATGGATGATAGGATAGATTATAGGATAGAGGATCGGATAGGATAGAGGATAGGATAGGGGATTGGATAGGATAGAGAATAGGATAGGATTGAGGATACGATACAATAGAGGATACGATAGGATAGGATAGAGAATAGGATAGGATAGATGATATTGTAGGATAGAGGAAAGATAGGACAGAGGATACGATATTATAGAGGATAGGATAGCATAGCGGAAAGGGTAGGATAGAGGATAGGATCGGGGATTGGATAGGATAGAGGACAGGAGACGATAGAGGATGGGATAGGGTACAGGGTAGAATAGGATAGAGGATAGGATAGGATAGAGGATAGGATACGATAGAGGATAGGATAGGATAGAGAATAGGATATAGGATTGGATAGGATAGAGGATAGGATACGATAGAGGATAGGATAGGATAGGATAGAGAATAGGTTAGGATAGACGATATTACAGGATAGAGGACAGGATAGGACAGATTAAACGATATTATAGAGGATAGGATAGGATAGAGGATAGGATAGCGGATTGGATAGGATAGAGGATAGGATACGATAGAGGATAGAATGGAATGGAAGATAGGATAGAGAATAGGATAGGATAGAGGATATGATAGGATAGAGGATACGATAGGATAGAGGATAGGATAGTATAGAGGATAGGATATCATAGAGGATAGGATAGGATAGAGGATAGAATGGGATTGAGGATACGATAGGATAGACGATAGGATAGGATAGAGGATAGGATAGCATAAAGGATAGGATAGGATTGACGATAGGATAGGATAGAGGATAGGATAGGATTGAGGATATTATAGGACAGAGGATAGGATAGGATAGGATTGAGGATAGGATAGGATTGAGGATAGGATAGATTAGAGGATACGATATTATAGAGGATAGGATAGGATAGAGGATAGGATAGGATAGAGGATAGGATAGGATAGAGGATAGGATAGGATGGACGATAGGATAGGATAGAGGATAGGATCGGATATAGGATAGGATAGGGGATTGGTTAGGATAGAGGACAGGAGACGATAGAGGATAGGATAAGTTAGAGGATAGGATACGATAGAGGATAGGATAGAATAGAGTATAGTATAGGATAGTGGATAAGATAGGATAGAGGATAGGATAAGTTAGAGGATAGGATAGGATAGAGGATAGGATAGAGGATAGGATAGAGAATTGGATAGGATAGAGGATACGACAGGATAGAGGATAGGATAGAGGATAGGATAGGGGATTGGATCGGATACAGGATGGGAGACGGTAGAGGATAGGTTAGGATAGAGGATAGGATAGGATAGAGGATAGGATAGGAGAGAAGGATAGGATAGGATAGAGGATAGGATAGGATAGAGGATAGGATAGGATAGAGGATAGGATGGGATAGAGGATAGGATAGGATAGAGGATAGGTTAGGATAGAGGATAGGAAAGGATAGGCGGTTGGATCGCATACATGATAGGATACGATAGAGGATAGGATAAGATAGAGGATAGGATAGGATAGAGGATAGGATAGGATAGAGGATAGGATAGGATAGAGGATAGGATAGGATAGAGGATAGGATAGGATAGAGGATAGGATAGGATAGAGGATAGGATAGGATAGGATAGAGGATAGGATAGGATAGAGGATAGGATAGGATAGTGGATAGTATAGGATTGAGGATAGGATAGGAAAGAGGATAGGATAGGATAGAGGATAGGATAGGATAGAGGATTGGATAGGATAGAGTATAGGATATAGGATTGGATAGGATAGAGGATAGGATACGATAGAGGATAGGATAGGATAGAGGATAGGATAGGATAGAGGATAGGATAGGATAGAGGATAGGATAGGATAGATGATGGGATAGGATAGAGGATAGGATAGGATAGAGGATAGGATAGGATAGAGGATGGGATAGGATAGAGGATAGGATAGGATAGACGATAGGATAGGATAGTGGATAGTGGATAGGATAGGATAGAGGATAGGATGGGATAGAGGATAGGATAGGATAGACGATAGGATAGGATAGAGGATAGGATAGCATAGAGGATAGGATAGGATTGACGACAGGATAGGATAGGGGATAGGACGGGATAGAGGATAGGATAGCGGATTGGATATGATAGAGGATAGGATACGATAGAGGATAGGACAGGATAGAGAGTAGGATAGGATAGAGAATAGGATAGGATAGACGATATTATAGGATAGAGGATAGGATAGGATGGAGGATAGGATCGAGGATAGGATAGGATAGAGGATAGGATAGGATAGAGGATAGGATAGGATAGAGGATAGGATAGGATTGACGATAGGATAGGATAGAGCATAGGATAGGATAGAGTATAGGATATAGGATTGGATAGGATAGAGTATAGGATATAGGATTGGATAGGATAGAGGATAGGATACGATAGAGGATAGGATAGGATAGAGGATAGGATAGGATAGAGGATAGGATAGGATAGAGGATAGGATAGGATAGATGATGGGATAGGATAGAGGATAGGATAGGATAGAGGATAGGATAGGATAGAGGATGGGATAGGATAGAGGATAGGATAGGATAGAGGATAGGATAGGATAGTGGATAGGATAGGATAGAGGATAGGATAGGATAGAGGATAGAATAGGATAGACGATAGGATAGGATAGAGGATAGGATAGCATGGAGGATAGGATTGGATTGACGATAGGATAGGATAGGGGATAGGACGGGATAGAGGATAGGATAGCGGATTGGATAGGATAGAGGATAGGATACGATAGAGGATAGGACAGGATAGAGAATAGGATAGGATAGAGAATAGGATAGGATAGACGATATTATAGGATAGAGGATAGGATAGGATGGAGGTTAGGATCGAGGATAGGATAGGATAGAGGATAGGATAGGATAGAGGATAGGATAGGATAGAGGATAGGATAGGATAGTGGATAGGATAGGATAGAAGATAGGTTAGGATAGAGGATAGGATAGGATAGACGATAGGATAGGATAGAGGATAGGATAGCATAAAGGATAGGATAGGATTGACGATAGGATAGGATAGAGGATAGGATAGGATTGAGGATAGGATAGGATAGAGGATACGATACTATAGGGGATAGGATAGGATACAGGATAGGATAGGATAGAGGATGGGATAGGATAGAGTACGGGATAGGATAGAGGATAGGATAGGATACAGGATAGGATAGAGGATAGGATAGGATGGAGGATAGGATAGGATAGAGGATAGGATAGGATGGAGGATAGGATAGGATAGAGGATAGGATAGGATAGAGGATATTATAGGACAGAGGACAGGATAGGATAGGATAGGATAGAGGATACGATATTATAGAGGATAGGATAGGATAGAGGATAGAGGATAGGATAGGATAGAGGATAGGATAGGATAGAGGATAGGATAGGATAGAGAATATAATAGGAAAGAGGATAGGATATGATAGAGGATAGGATAGGATTGAGGACAGGATAAAATAGAGGATAGGATAATATAGAAGATAGGATAGGATAGATGATAGGATAGGATAGAGGATAGGATAGGATAGAGGATAGGATATGAGAGAAGGATAGGATAATATAGAGGATAGGATAGGATAGAGGATAGGATAGGATAGAGGATACGGTATTATAGACGATAGGATAGGATAGAGTATAGGATAGGATAGAGGATAGGATAGGATAGAGGATAGGATATGAGAGAAGGATAGGATAATATAGAGGATAGGATAGGATAGAGGATAGGATAGGATAGAGGATACGGTATTATAGACGATAGGATAGGATAGAGTATAGGATAGGATAGAGGATAGGATAGGATAGAGGATACGGTATTATAGACGATAGGATAGGATAGAGTATAGGATAGGATAGAGGATAGGATAGGATAGAGGATAGGATAGGATAGAGGATAGTATAGGATAGCGGATAGGATAGGATGGAGTATAGGATAGGATTGAGGATAGGATAGGATGGTGGATAGGATAGGATAGAGGATAGGATAGGATAGATGATATTGTAGGATAGAGGAAGGATAGGACAGAGGATACGATATTATAGAGGATAGGATAGCATAGCGGAAAGGGTAGGATAGAGGATAGGATCGGGGATTGGATAGGATAGGGGATAGGATAGGATAGAGGATAGGATAGGATAGATGATGGGATAGGATAGAGGATAGGATAGGATAGAGGATAGGATAGGATAGAGGATGGGATAGGATAGAGGATAGGATAGGATAGAGGATAGGATAGGATAGTGGATAGGATAGGATAGAGGATAGGATAGCATAGAGGATAGGATAGGATTGACGACAGGATAGGATAGGGGATAGGACGGGATAGAGGATAGGATAGCGGATTGGATAGGATAGAGGATAGGATAGGATAGAGGATAGGACAGGATAGAGAATAGGATAGGATAGACGATATTATAGGATAGAGGATAGGATAGGATGGAGGATAGGATCGAGGATAGGATAGGATAGAGGATAGGATAGGATAGAGGATAGGATAGGATAGAGGATAGGATAGGATAGTGGATAGGATAGGATAGAAGATAGGATAGGATAGAGGATAGGATAGGATAGACGATAGGATAGGATAGAGGATAGGATATCATAAAGGATAGGATAGGATTGACGATAGGATAGGATAGAGGATAGGATAGGATTGAGGATAGGATAGGATAGACGATATTATAGGATAGAGGATAGGATAGGATGGAGGATAGGATCGAGGATAGGATAGGATAGAGGATAGGATAGGATAGAGGATAGGATAGGATAGAGGATAGGATAGGATAGAGGATAGGATAGGATAGGGGATAGGATAGAGGATAGGATACAGGATAGGATAGAGGATAAGATAGGATAGAGGATAGGATAGAGGATAGGATAGAGGGTAGGATAGAGGATTGGATAGGATTGAGGATATTATAGGATATAGGATATGATAGGATAGAGGATAGGATACGATAGAGGATGGGATAGGATAGAGGATAGGATAGGATAGAGGATTGTATAGGACTGACGATACGACAGGATAGAGGATAGGATAGGACAGAGGATTGTATAGCACAGACGATACGACAGGATAGAGGATGGGATAGGACAGAGGATACGACAGGATAGAGGATAGGATAGGACAGAGGATTGTATAGCACAGACGATACGACAGGATAGAGGATAGGATAGGACAGAGGATACGACAGGATAGAGGATAGGATAGGATAGGGGATAGGATACGTTAGAGGATGGAATAGGATAGAGGATATTATAGGATAGAGAATAGGATAGTATAGAGGATAGGATAGAGGATTGGATAGGATATTGGATATTATAGGATATACGATAGAGTAGAGGATAGGATAGAGGATAGGATAGAGGATAGGATAGCACAGACGATACGACAGGATAGAGGATAGGATAGGACAGAGGATACGACATTATAGAGGATAGGATAGGATAGGGGATAGGATAGGATTCAGGATAGTATAGGATAGAGAATACGACAGGATAGAGGATAGGATAGGATAGAGGATTGTATAGGATAGAGGAAAGGATAGGATAGAGGATAGGATAGGATAGGAGATACGATAGAGGATAGGATAGAGAATAGGATAGAGGAAAGGATAGGATAGAGGATAGGATAGAGGATAGGATAGGATAGAGGATTGTATAGGATAGAGGATAGGATAGGATAGAGGATAGGATAGGACAGGGGATACGATAGAGGATAGGATAGAGAATAGGATAGAGGATAGGATAGAGGGTAGGATAGAGGATTGGATAAGTTTGAGGATATTATAGGATATAGGATATGATAGGATAGTGGATAGGATACGATAGAGGATGGGATAGGATAGAGGATAGGATAGGATAGAGGATAGGATAGGATAGAGGATAGGATAGGATAGAGGATAGGATAGGATAGAGGATAGGATAGGATAGAGGATAGGATAGGATAGAGGATATTATAGGATATAGGATATAATAGGATAGAGGATAGGATACGATAGAGGATGTGATAGAATAGAAGATACGATAGGATAAAGGATAGAATAGGATAGAGGATAGGATAGTATAGAGGATAGGATAGAGGATTGGATAGGATATTGGATATTATAGGATATACGATAGAGTAGAGGATAGGATAGAGGATAGGATAGAGGATAGGATAGGACAGACGATACGACAGGATAGAGGATAGGATAGGACAGAGGATACGACAGGATAGAGGAGAGGATAGGATAGGGGATAATAGGATTGAGGATAGGATAGGATAGAGGATAGGATAGGATAGAGGATTGTATAGGATAGAGGATAGGACAGGATAGAGGATAGGATAGGATAGAGGATATTATAGGATAGACGATAGGATAGGATAGAGGATAGGATAGGATAGAGGATAGGATAGGATAGAGGATAGGATAGGTTAGAGGATAGTAAAGGATAGAGAATAGGATAGGATTAGGATAGAGGATAGGATAGAACAGACGATACGACAGGATAGAGGATAGGATAGGATAGGGGATACGATAGGATAGAGGATAGAATAGGATAGAGGATAGGATAGGTAAGAGGATAGTATAGGATAGAGAATACGACAGGATAGAGGATAGGATAGGATAGGGGATAGGATAGGATTGAGGATAGTATAGGATAGAGAATACGACAGGATAGAGGATAGGATAGGATAGAGGATAGGATAGGATAGAGGATAGGATAGAGGAGTGGATAGGATAGAGAAAATTATAGGATAGACGATTGGATAGGATAGAGGATAGGATAGGATAGAGGATTGTATAGGATAGAGGACAGGATAGGATAGAGGATAGGATAGGATAGGGGATAGGATAGAGGATAGGATAGAGGATAGAATAGAGGATAGGATGGGATAGAGGATAGGATAGAGGATAGGATAGAGGGTACGATAGAGGATTGAATAGGATTGAGGATGTTATAGGATATAGGATATGATAGGATAAAGGATAGGATACGATAGAGGATGGGATAGGATAGAGGATACGATAGGATAGAGGATAGGATAGGATAGAGGATAGGATAGAGGATAGGATACGATAGAGGATGGGATAGTATAGAGGATACGATAGGATAGAGGATAGGATAGGATAGATGATTGTATAGGACAGACGATACGACAGGATAGAGGATAGGATAGGACAGAGGATACGACAGGCTAGAGGATAGGATAGGATAGGGGATAGGATACGTTAGAGGATGGGATAGGATAGAGGATATTATAGGATATAGGATATTATAGGTTAGAGGATAGGATACGTTTGAGGATGGGATAGGAAAGAGGATACGATAGGATAAAGGATAGAATAGGATAGAGGATAGGATAGTATAGATGATAGGATAGAGGATTGGATAGGATATTGGATATTATAGGATATACGATAGAGTAGAGGACAGGATAGAGGATAGGATAGAGGATAGGATAGCACAGACGATACGACAGGATAGAGGATAGGATAGGACAGAGGATACGACAGGATAGAGGATAGGATAGGGGATAGGATAGGATTCAGGATAGTATAGGATAGAGAAAACGACAGGATAGAGGATAGGATAGGATAGAGGATTGTATAGGATAGAGGATCGGATAGGATAGAGGATAGGATAGGATAGAGGATAGGATAGGATAGGGGATAGGATAGAGGATAGGATAGAGAATAGGATAGAGGAAAGGATAGGATAGAGGACAGGATAGAGGATAGGATAGGATAGAGGATTGTATAGGATAGAGGATAGGATAGGATAGAGGATAGGATAGGATAGGGGATACGATAGAGGATAGGATAGAGAATAGGATAGAGTATAGGATAGAGGGTAGGATAGAGGATTGGATAAGTTTGAGGATATTATAGGATATAGGATATGATAGGATAGAGGATAGGATACGATAGAGGATGGGATAGGATAGAGGGTTGTATAGCACAGACGATACGACAGGATAGAGGATAGGATAGGACAGAGGATACGACAGGATAGAGGATAGGATAGGATAGAGGATAGGATAGGATAGGGGATAGGATAGAGGATAGGATAGAGAATAGGATAGAGGAAAGGATAGGATAGAGGACAGGATAGAGGATAGGATAGGATAGAGGATTGTATAGGATAGAGGATAGGATAGGATAGAGGATAGGATAGGATAGGGGATACGATAGAGGATAGGATAGAGAATAGGATAGAGTATAGGATAGAGGGTAGGATAGAGGATTGGATAAGTTTGAGGATATTATAGGATATAGGATATGATAGGATAGAGGATAGGATACGATAGAGGATGGGATAGGATAGAGGGTTGTATAGGACAGACGATACGACAGGATAGAGGATAGGATAGGACAGAGGATTGTATAGCACAGACGATACGACAGGATAGAGGATAGAATAGGATAGAGGATATTATACGATATAGGATATAATAGGATAGAGGATAGGATACGATAGAGGATGTGATAGAATAGAGGATACGATAGGATAAAGGATAGAATAGGATAGAGGATAGGATAGTATAGAGGATAGGATAGAGGATTGGATAGGATATTGGATATTATAGGATATACGATAGAGTAGAGGATAGGATAGAGGATAGGATAGAGGATAGGATAGGACAGACGATACGACAGGATAGAGGATAGGATAGGACAGAGGATACGACAGGATAGAGGAGAGGATAGGATAGGGGATAATAGGATTGAGGATAGGATAGGATAGAGGATAGGATAGGATAGAGGATTGTATAGGATAGAGGATAGGACAGGATAGAGGATAGGATAGGATAGAGGATATTATAGGATAGACGATAGGATAGGATAGAGGATAGGATAGGATAGAGGATAGGATAGGATAGAGGATAGGATAGGTTAGAGGATAGTAAAGGATAGAGAATAGGATAGGATTAGGATAGAGGATAGGATAGAACAGACGATACGACAGGATAGAGGATAGGATAGGATAGGGGATACGATAGGATAGAGGATAGAATAGGATAGAGGATAGGATAGGTAAGAGGATAGTATAGGATAGAGAATACGACAGGATAGAGGATAGGATAGGATAGGGGATAGGATAGGATTGAGGATAGTATAGGATAGAGAATACGACAGGATAGAGGATAGGATAGGATAGAGGATAGGATAGGATAGAGGATAGGATAGAGGAGTGGATAGGATAGAGAAAATTATAGGATAGACGATTGGATAGGATAGAGGATAGGATAGGATAGAGGATTGTATAGGATAGAGGACAGGATAGGATAGAGGATAGGATAGGATAGGGGATAGGATAGAGGATAGGATAGAGGATAGAATAGAGGATAGGATGGGATAGAGGATAGGATAGAGGATAGGATAGAGGGTACGATAGAGGATTGAATAGGATTGAGGATGTTATAGGATATAGGATATGATAGGATAAAGGATAGGATACGATAGAGGATGGGATAGGATAGAGGATACGATAGGATAGAGGATAGGATAGGATAGAGGATAGGATAGAGGATAGGATACGATAGAGGATGGGATAGTATAGAGGATACGATAGGATAGAGGATAGGATAGGATAGATGATTGTATAGGACAGACGATACGACAGGATAGAGGATAGGATAGGACAGAGGATACGACAGGCTAGAGGATAGGATAGGATAGGGGATAGGATACGTTAGAGGATGGGATAGGATAGAGGATATTATAGGATATAGGATATTATAGGTTAGAGGATAGGATACGTTTGAGGATGGGATAGGAAAGAGGATACGATAGGATAAAGGATAGAATAGGATAGAGGATAGGATAGTATAGATGATAGGATAGAGGATTGGATAGGATATTGGATATTATAGGATATACGATAGAGTAGAGGACAGGATAGAGGATAGGATAGAGGATAGGATAGCACAGACGATACGACAGGATAGAGGATAGGATAGGACAGAGGATACGACAGGATAGAGGATAGGATAGGGGATAGGATAGGATTCAGGATAGTATAGGATAGAGAAAACGACAGGATAGAGGATAGGATAGGATAGAGGATTGTATAGGATAGAGGATCGGATAGGATAGAGGATAGGATAGGATAGAGGATAGGATAGGATAGGGGATAGGATAGAGGATAGGATAGAGAATAGGATAGAGGAAAGGATAGGATAGAGGACAGGATAGAGGATAGGATAGGATAGAGGATTGTATAGGATAGAGGATAGGATAGGATAGAGGATAGGATAGGATAGGGGATACGATAGAGGATAGGATAGAGAATAGGATAGAGTATAGGATAGAGGGTAGGATAGAGGATTGGATAAGTTTGAGGATATTATAGGATATAGGATATGATAGGATAGAGGATAGGATACGATAGAGGATGGGATAGGATAGAGGGTTGTATAGCACAGACGATACGACAGGATAGAGGATAGGATAGGACAGAGGATACGACAGGATAGAGGATAGGATAGGATAGAGGATAGGATAGGATAGGGGATAGGATAGAGGATAGGATAGAGAATAGGATAGAGGAAAGGATAGGATAGAGGACAGGATAGAGGATAGGATAGGATAGAGGATTGTATAGGATAGAGGATAGGATAGGATAGAGGATAGGATAGGATAGGGGATACGATAGAGGATAGGATAGAGAATAGGATAGAGTATAGGATAGAGGGTAGGATAGAGGATTGGATAAGTTTGAGGATATTATAGGATATAGGATATGATAGGATAGAGGATAGGATACGATAGAGGATGGGATAGGATAGAGGGTTGTATAGGACAGACGATACGACAGGATAGAGGATAGGATAGGACAGAGGATTGTATAGCACAGACGATACGACAGGATAGAGGATAGAATAGGATAGAGGACATTATACGATATAGGATATAATAGGATAGAGGATAGGATACGATAGAGGATGTGATAGAATAGAGGATACGATAGGATAAAGGATAGAATAGGATAGAGGATAGGATAGTATAGAGGATAGGATAGAGGATTGGATAGGATATTGGATATTATAGGATATACGATAGAGTAGAGGATAGGATAGAGGATAGGATAGAGGATAGGATAGGACAGACGATACGACAGGATAGAGGATAGGATAGGACAGAGGATACGACAGGATAGAGGAGAGGATAGGATAGGGGATAATAGGATTGAGGATAGGATAGGATAGAGGATAGGATAGGATAGAGGATTGTATAGGATAGAGGATAGGACAGGATAGAGGATAGGATAGGATAGAGGATATTATAGGATAGACGATAGGATAGGATAGAGGATAGGATAGGATAGAGGATAGGATAGGATAGAGGATAGGATAGGTTAGAGGATAGTAAAGGATAGAGAATAGGATAGGATAGGATAGAGGATAGGATAGAACAGACGATACGACAGGATAGAGGATAGGATAGGATAGGGGATACGATAGGATAGAGGATAGAATAGGATAGAGGATAGGATAGGTAAGAGGATAGTATAGGATAGAGAATACGACAGGATAGAGGATAGGATAGGATAGGGGATAGGATAGGATTGAGGATAGTATAGGATAGAGAATACGACAGGATAGAGGATAGGATAGGATAGAGGATAGGATAGGATTTAGGATAGGATAGGATAGAGGATAGGATAGAGGAGTGGATAGGATAGAGAAAATTATAGGATAGACGATTGGATAGGATAGAGGATAGGATAGGATAGAGGATTGTATAGGATAGAGGACAGGATAGGATATAGGATAGGATAGGATAGGGGATAGGATAGAGGATAGGATAGAGGATAGAATAGAGGATAGGATGGGATAGAGGATAGGATAGAGGATAGGATAGAGGGTAGGATAGAGGATAGGATAGGATAGAGGATGTTATAGGATAGAGGATACGATAGGATAGAGGATAGAATAGGATAGAGGATAGGATAGGTTAGAGGATAGTATAGGATAGAGAATACGACAGGATAGGGGATAGGATAGGATTGAGGATAGGATAGGATAGAGGATAGGATAGAGGATTGGATAGGATAGAGGAAATTATAGGATAGACGATTGGATAGGATAGAGGATAGAATAGGATAGAGGATAGGATAGGATAGAGGATAGGATAGGATAGAGGATAGAATAGGATAGATGATAGGATAGGATAGAGGATAGGATAGGATAGGGGATAGGATAGGATTGAGGATAGCATAGGATAGAGGATAGGTTAGAGGATTGGATAGGATAGAGGAAATTATTGGATAGACGATTGGATAGGATAGAGGATAGAATAGGATAGAGGATAGGATAGGTTAGAGGATAGTATAGGATAGAGAATACGACAGGATAGAGGATAGGATAGGATAGGGGTTAGGCTAGGTTAGAGGATAGTATAGGATAGAGAATACGACAGGATAGAGGATAGGATAGGATAGGGGATAGGATAGGATTGAGGATAGTATAGGATAGAGAAGACGACAGGATAGAGGATAGGATAGGATAGGGGATAGGATAGGATTGAGGATAGGATAGGATAGAGGATAGGATAGAGGATTGGACATTATAGAGGAAATTATAGGATAGACGATTGGATAGGATAGAGGATAGGATAGGATAGAGGATTGTATAGGATAGAGGATAGGATAGGATAGAGGATAGGATAGGATAGGGGATAGGATAGAGGATAGGATAGAGGATAGGATAGAGGATAGGATAGGATAGAGGGTAGGATAGAGGATTGGATAGGATTGAGGATATTATAGGATATAGGATATGATAGGATAGAGGATAGGATACGATAGAGGATGGGATAGGATAGAGGATACGATAGGATAGAGGATAGGATAGGATAGATGATAGGATAGAGGATAGTATACGATAGAGGATGGGTTAGGATAGAGGATGGGTTAGGATAGAGGATACGATAGGATAGAGGATAGGATAGGATAGAGGATTGTATAGGACAGACGATACGACAGGATAGAGGATAGGATAGGACAGAGGATACGACAGGATAGAGGATAGGATAGGATAGGGGATAGGATACGTTAGAGGATGGTATAGGATAGAGGATATTATAGGATATAGGATGGGATAGGTTAGAGGATAGTATAGGATAGAGGATAGGATAGGATAGAGGATAGGATAGGATAGAGGATAGGATAGGATAGAGGATAGGATAGGATAGAGGATAGGATAGGATAGAGGATAGGATAGGATAGAGGATAGGATAGGATAGAGGATAGGATAGGATTGAGGATAGGATAGGATAGTCGATAGGATAGAGGATAGGATAGAGGATAGGATAGGGGATAGGATAGGGGATAGGATAGAGGATTGGATAGGATAGAGGATAGGATAGGATAGAGGATAGGATAGCATAGAGGATAGGATAAGATGGAGGATAGGATAGGATAGGATCGCGGATAGGATAGGATAGCGGATAGGATAGGGTAGAGTATAGAATAGGATAGAGGATAGGATAGGATAGAGGATAGGATAGGAATGAGGATAGGATAGGATAGAGGATAGGATAAGATAGAGGATCGGATAGGATCGGATAGAATATAGAATAGGATAGAGGATAGGATAGGATTGAGGATAGGATAGGATAGAGGATAGGATAGGATAGAGGATAGGATAGGATTGAGGATAGGATAGGATAGTGGATAGGATAGAGGATAGGATAGAGGATAGGATAGGGGATAGGATAGAGGACTGGATAGGATAGAGGATAGGATAGGATAGAGGATAGGATAGGATAGAGGATAGGATAGAGGATAGAATAGAGGATAGGATGGGATAGAGGATAGGATAGAGGATAGGATAGAGGGTAGGATAGAGGATTGGATAGGATTGAGGATGTTATAGGATATAGGATATGATAGGATAGAGGATAGGATACGATAGAGGATGGGATAGGATAGAGGATAGGATACGATAGTGGATAGGACAGAGGATAGGATAGGATAGAGGATAGGATAGAGGATTGGATAGAATAGGTGATATTATAGGACAGAGTGTAGGACAGGATAGCGGATAGGATAGGATATAGGATTGGATAGGATAGAGGATAGGATAGGATGGAGAATAGGATAGGATAGCGGATAGGAATACGGTAGAGTATAGAACAGGATAGAGGATAGGATAGGATAGAGGATAGGATAGGAATGAGGATAGGATAGGATAGAGGATAGGATAGGATAGAGGATAGGATAGGATACAGGATAGGATAGAGGATTGGATAGAATAGGTGACATTATAGGATTGAGGGTAGGACAGGATAGCGGACAGGATAGGATATAGGATTGGATAGGATAGAGGATAGGATAGGATGGAGGATAGGATAGGATAGAGGATAGGATAGGATAGAGGATAGGATATGATAGAGGATAGGATATGATACAGGATAGGAATGAGGATAGGATAGGAATGAGGATAGGATAGGATAGAGTATAGGATAGGATAGAGGATAGGATATGATAGAGGATAGGATATGATACAGGATAGGATAGAGGATAGGATAGGATAGAGGATTGGATAGGATTGAGGATAGGATAGGATAGAGGATAGGATAGAGGATTGGATAGGATAGAGGATAGGATAGGATAGAGGATAGGATAGGATAGAGGATAGGATAGGATAGCGGATGGGATAGGATATAGGATAGGATAGGATAGAGGATAGGATAGGATAGAGGATGGGATAGGATAGAGGATAGGATAGGATAGAGGATAGGATAGGATAGAGGATAGGATAGGATTAAGGATAGGATAGGATAGAGGATAGTATAGAGGATAGGATAGAGGATAGGATAGGATAGAGGATAGGATAGGATAGAGGATAGGATAGGATAGAGGATAGGATAGGATAGAGGATAGGATAGGATAGAGGATAGGATAGGATAGGATAGAGGATTGGATTGGATAGAGGATAGGATATAGGATTGGATAGGATAGAGGATAGGATACGATAGTGGATAGGATAGAGGATAGGATAGGATAGAGGATGGGATAGAGGATAGGATCGAGGATAGGATAGGATAGATGATAGGATAGGATGGAGGATAGGATAGGATAGAGGATAGGATAGGATAGAGGATAGGATAGGATAGAGGATACGATAGGATAGAGGATAGGATAGGATAGGATAGAGGATAGGATAGGATAGAGGATAGGATAGAGGGTAGGATAGAGGATTGGATAGGATTGAGGATGTTATAGGATATAGGATATGATAGGATAGAGGATAGGATACGATAGAGGATGGGATAGGATAGAGGATAGGATACGATAGTGGATAGGACAGAGGATAGGATAGGATAGAGGATAGGATAGAGGATTGGATAGAATAGGTGATATTATAGGACAGAGTGTAGGACAGGATAGCGGATAGGATAGGATATAGGATTGGATAGGATAGAGGATAGGATAGGATGGAGAATAGGATAGGATAGCGGATAGGAATACGGTAGAGTATAGAACAGGATAGAGGATAGGATAGGATAGAGGATAGGATAGGAATGAGGATAGGATAGGATAGAGGATAGGATAGGATAGAGGATAGGATAGGATACAGGATAGGATAGAGGATTGGATAGAATAGGTGACATTATAGGATTGAGGGTAGGACAGGATAGCGGACAGGATAGGATATAGGATTGGATAGGATAGAGGATAGGATAGGATGGAGGATAGGATAGGATAGAGGATAGGATAGGATAGAGGATAGGATATGATAGAGGATAGGATATGATACAGGATAGGAATGAGGATAGGATAGGAATGAGGATAGGATAGGATAGAGTATAGGATAGGATAGAGGATAGGATATGATAGAGGATAGGATATGATACAGGATAGGATAGAGGATAGGATAGGATAGAGGATTGGATAGGATTGAGGATAGGATAGGATAGAGGATAGGATAGAGGATTGGATAGGATAGAGGATAGGATAGGATAGAGGATAGGATAGGATAGAGGATAGGATAGGATAGCGGATGGGATAGGATATAGGATAGGATAGGATAGAGGATAGGATAGGATAGAGGATGGGATAGGATAGAGGATAGGATAGGATAGAGGATAGGATAGGATAGAGGATAGGATAGGATTAAGGATAGGATAGGATAGAGGATAGTATAGAGGATAGGATAGAGGATAGGATAGGATAGAGGATAGGATAGGATAGAGGATAGGATAGGATAGAGGATAGGATAGGATAGAGGATAGGATAGGATAGAGGATAGGATAGGATAGAGGATAGGATAGGATAGGATAGAGGATTGGATTGGATAGAGGATAGGATATAGGATTGGATAGGATAGAGGATAGGATACGATAGTGGATAGGATAGAGGATAGGATAGGATAGAGGATGGGATAGAGGATAGGATCGAGGATAGGATAGGATAGATGATAGGATAGGATGGAGGATAGGATAGGATAGAGGATAGGATAGGATAGAGGATAGGATAGGATAGAGGATACGATAGGATAGAGGATAGGATAGGATAGGATAGAGGATAGGATAGGATAGAGGATAGGATAGGATAGAGGATAGGATAGGATAGAGGATAGGATAGGATAGAGGATAGGATAGGATAGCGGATAGGATATGGTAGAGTATAGAATAGGATAGAGGATAGGATAGGATAGAGGATAGGATAGGAATGAGGATAGGATAGGATAGAGGATAGGATAAGATAGAGGATCGGATAGTATCGGATAGAATATAGAATAGGATAGAGGATAGGATAGGATAGAGGATAGGATAGGATAGAGGATAGGATAGGATAGAGGATAGGATAGGATTGAGGATAGGATAGGATAGTGGATAGTATAGAGGATAGGATAGAGGATAGGGTAGGGGATAGAATAGAGGATTGGATAGGATAGAGGATAGGATAGGATAGAGGATAGGATAGGATAGAGGATAGGATAGGATAGCGGATAGGATAGGATATAGGATTGGATAGGATGGAGGATAGGATAGGATAGAGGATAGGATAGGATAGAGGATAGGATAGGATAGAGGATAGGATAGGATAGAGGATTGGATTAGATAGAGGATAGGATATTGGATTGGATAGGATAGAGGATAGGATACGATAGTGGATAGGATAGAGGATAGGATAGGATAGGGGGTAGGATAGAGGATTGTATAGAATAGGTGATATTATAAGATAGAGGATAGGACAGGATAGCGGATAGGATAGGATATAGGATTGTATAGGCTAGAGGATAGGATAGGATGGAGGATAGGATAGGATAGCGGATAGGATAGGATTGAGGATAGGATAGGATAGAGGATAGGATAGGATGGAAGATAGGATAGGATATAGAATAGGATACGATAGAGTATAGGACATAGGATTAGATAGGATAGAGGATAGGATAGGATAGAGGATAGGATAGGAATGAGGATAGGATAGGATAGAGGATAGGATAGGATAGAGGATAGGATATGATAGAGGATAGGATATGATACAGGATAGGATAGAGGATAGGATAGGATAGAGGATTGGATAGGATTGAGGATAGGATAGGATAGAGGATAGGATAGAGGATTGGATAGGATAGAGGATAGGATAGGATAGAGGATAGGATAGGATAGAGGATAGGATAGGATAGCGGATGGGATAGGATATAGGATAGGATAGGATAGAGGATAGGATAGGATAGAGGATGGGATAGGATAGAGGATAGGATAGGATAGAGGATAGGATAGGATAGAGGATAGGATAGGATTAAGGATAGGATAGGATAGAGGATAGTATAGAGGATAGGATAGAGGATAGGATAGGATAGAGGATAGGATAGGATAGAGGATAGGATAGGATAGAGGATAGGATAGGATAGAGGATAGGATAGGATAGAGGATAGGATAGGATAGAGGATAGGATAGGATAGGATAGGGGATTGGATTGGATAGAGGATAGGATATAGGATTGGATAGGATAGAGGATAGGATACGATAGTGGATAGGATAGAGGATAGGATAGGATAGAGGATGGGATAGAGGATAGGATCGAGGATAGGATAGGATAGATGATAGGATAGGATGGAGGATAGGATAGGATAGAGGATAGGATAGGATAGAGGATAGGATAGGATAGAGGATACGATAGGATAGAGGATAGGATAGGATAGGATAGAGGATAGGATAGGATAGAGGATAGGATAGGATAGAGGATAGGATAGGATAGAGGATAGGATAGGATAGCGGATAGGATATGGTAGAGTATAGAATAGGATAGAGGATAGGATAGGATAGAGGATAGGATAGGAATGAGGATAGGATAGGATAGAGGATAGGATAAGATAGAGGATCGGATAGTATCGGATAGAATATAGAATAGGATAGAGGATAGGATAGGATAGAGGATAGGATAGGATAGAGGATAGGATAGGATAGAGGATAGGATAGGATAGAGGATAGGATAGGATTGAGGATAGGATAGGATAGTGGATAGTATAGAGGATAGGATAGAGGATAGGGTAGGGGATAGAATAGAGGATTGGATAGGATAGAGGATAGGATAGGATAGAGGATAGGATAGGATAGAGGATAGGATAGGATAGCGGATAGGATAGGATATAGGATTGGATAGGATGGAGGATAGGATAGGATAGAGGATAGGATAGGATAGAGGATAGGATAGGATAGAGGATAGGATAGGATAGAGGATTGGATTAGATAGAGGATAGGATATTGGATTGGATAGGATAGAGGATAGGATACGATAGTGGATAGGATAGAGGATAGGATAGGATAGGGGGTAGGATAGAGGATTGTATAGAATAGGTGATATTATAAGATAGAGGATAGGACAGGATAGCGGATAGGATAGGATATAGGATTGTATAGGCTAGAGGATAGGATAGGATGGAGGATAGGATAGGATAGCGGATAGGATAGGATTGAGGATAGGATAGGATAGAGGATAGGATAGGATAGAGGATAGGATAGGATGGAAGATAGGATAGGATATAGAATAGGATACGATAGAGTATAGGGCATAGGATTAGATAGGATAGAGGATAGGATAGGATAGAGGATAGGATAGGGGATGGATAGGATAGTTGATACGATAGGATAGAGAATAGGATAGGGGATTGGATAGGATAGAGGATAGGATACGATAGGATAGAGAATAGGATAGGATAGTGGATAAAATAGGATAAAGGAGACCATAGACGATAAGATAGGATAGAGGATAGGATACGATAGAGGATAGGATAGGAAAGCGGATAGGATAGGATATAGGATTGGATTGGATAGAGGATAGGATAGGGGATTGGATAGGATAGACGATATGATAGGATAGGATAGAGAATAGGATAGGATAGGATAGAGGATAGGACAGGATAGAGGACAGGATAGAGGATAGAATAGAGGATAGGATAGAGGATAGGATAGGATAATGGATACGATAGGGTAGAGGATAGGATAGGATAGGGTAGAGTATAGAATAGGATGGAGGATAGGATAGGATAGAGGATAGGATAGGAATGAGGATAGGATAGGATAGAGGATAGGATAAGATAGAGGATCGGATAGGATCGGATAGAATATAGAATAGGATAGAGGATAGGATAGGATAGAGGATAGGATAGGATAGAGGATAGGATAGGATTGAGGATAGGATAGGATAGAGGATAGGATAGAGGATAGGATAGAGGATAGGATAGGGGATAGGATAGAGGATTGGATAGGATAGAGGATATGTTAGGATAGAGGATAGGATCGGATAGCGGATAGAATAGGATATAGGATTGGATAGCATACGGGATTGGATAGGATAGAGGATAGGATACGATAGAGGATAGGATAGGATAGAGGATAGGATACGATAGAAGATAGGATAGGATAGAGGATAGGATAGGGGATTGGATAGGATAGAGTATAGGATAGGATAGGATAGAGGATACGATATTATAGAGGATAGGATAGGATAGAGGATAGGATCGGATAGAGGATAGGATAGGGGATTGGATAGGATAGAGGAAAGGATAGGATAGAGGATAGGATAGGATAGCGGATAGGATAGGGGATTGGATAGGATAGAGAATAGGATAGGATGGATGATATTAAGGATAGAGGACAGGATAGGATAGAGGATACGATATTATAGAGGAGGGGATCGAATAGAGGAAAGGAAAGCGGATAGGATAGGATAGAGGATATGATAGGATAGAGGATTGAATAGGATTGAGGATAGGATAGGATAGAGGATAGGATAGAGGATAGGATAGAGGATAGGATAGGGGATGGATAGGATAGTTGATACGATAGGATAGAGAATAGGATAGGGGATTGGATAGGATAGAGGATAGGATAGGATAGGATAGATAATAGGATAGGATAGTGGATAATATAGGATAAAGGAGACCATATACGATAAGATAGGATAGAGGATAGGATACGATAGAGGATAGGATAGGATAGCGGATAGGATAGGATATAGGATTGGAGATGATAGAGGATAGGATAGGGGATTGGACAGGATAGAGGATATGATAGGATAGGATAGAGAATAGGATAGGATAGAGGATAGGACAGGATAGAGGACAGGATAGAGGATAGAATAGAGGATAGGATAGAGGATAGGATAGGATAGAAGATACGATAGGATAGAGGATAGGATAGGATAGAGGATAGGATAGGATTGAGGATAGGATAATATAGAGGATAGGATAGAGGATAGGATAGAGGATAGGATAGGATCGAGGATTGGATAGGATAGAGGAAAGGATAGGATAGGGGATTGGATAGGATAGAGGATAGGAGACGGTAGAGGATAGGATAGGATAGAGGATAGGATAGGATAGGATAGATGATAGGATAGGATCGAGGATTGGATTGGATAGAGGATAGGATACGATAGTGGATAGGATAAGATAGATACTCGGATAGGATCGGTTAGAACATAGGATAGGATAGAGGATAATATAGGATAGAGGATAGGATAGGATAGAGGATAGGATAGGATAGAGGATAGGATAGGATAGAGGATAGGATAGGATGGAGGATAGGATAGGATTGAGAATAGGATACGATAGAGTATAGGACATAGGATTGGATAGGATAGAGGATAGGTTAGGATAGAGGATAGGATAAGATAGAGGATAGGATAGGATAGAGGATAGGATAGGATAGAGGATAGGATAGGATAGAGGATAGGATAGGATAGAGGATAGGATAGGATAGAGGATAGGATTTGATAGAGGATAGGATAGGATAGAGGATAGTATAGGATAGAGGATAGGATAGGATAGAGGATAGGATAGGATTGAGGATAGGATAGGATAGAGGATAGTATAGAGGGTAGGATAGGATAGAGGATAGGATAAGATAGAGGATAGGATAGGATAGAGGATAGGATAGGATAGAGGATAGGATAGGATAGAGGATAGGATAGGATAGAGGATAGGATAGGATAGAGGATAGGATTTGATAGAGAATAGGATAGGATAGAGGATAGGATAGGATAGAGGATAGGATAGGATAGCGGATAGGATAGGATATAGGATTGGATAGGATGGAGGATTGGATAGGATAGAGCATAGGATAGGATAGAGGATAGGATAGGATAGAGGAAAGGATAGGATAGAGGATAGGATAGGATAGAGGATAGGATAGGATAGAGGATAGGATAGGATAGAGGATAGGATAGGATAGAGGATAGGATAGGATAGAGGATAGGATAGGATAGAGGATAGGATAGGATAGAGGATAGGATAGGATAGGATAGAGGATTGGATTGGATAGAGGATAGGATATAGGATTGGATAGGATAGAGGATAGGATACGATAGTGGATAGGATAGAGGATAGGATAGGATAGAGGATGGGATAGAGGATAGGATCGAGGATAGGATAGGATAGATGATAGGATAGGATGGAGGATAGGATAGGATAGAGGATAGGATAGGATAGAGGATAGGATAGGATAGAGGATACGATAGGATAGAGGATAGGATAGGATAGGATAGAGGATAGGATAGGATAGAGGATAGGATAGGATAGAGGATAGGATAGGATAGAGGATAGGATAGGATAGAGGATAGGATAGGATAGAGGATAGGATAGGATAGCGGATAGGATATGGTAGAGTATAGAATAGGATAGAGGATAGGATAGGATAGAGGATAGGATAGGAATGAGGATAGGATAGGATAGAGGATAGGATAAGATAGAGGATCGGATAGTATCGGATAGAATATAGAATAGGATAGAGGATAGGATAGGATAGAGGATAGGATAGGATAGAGGATAGGATAGGATAGAGGATAGGATAGGATTGAGGATAGGATAGGATAGTGGATAGTATAGAGGATAGGATAGAGGATAGGGTAGGGGATAGAATAGAGGATTGGATAGGATAGAGGATAGGATAGGATAGAGGATAGGATAGGATAGAGGATAGGATAGGATAGCGGATAGGATAGGATATAGGATTGGATAGGATGGAGGATAGGATAGGATAGAGGATAGGATAGGATAGAGGATAGGATAGGATAGAGGATAGGATAGGATAGAGGATTGGATTAGATAGAGGATAGGATATTGGATTGGATAGGATAGAGGATAGGATACGATAGTGGATAGGATAGAGGATAGGATAGGATAGGGGGTAGGATAGAGGATTGTATAGAATAGGTGATATTATAAGATAGAGGATAGGACAGGATAGCGGATAGGATAGGATATAGGATTGTATAGGCTAGAGGATAGGATAGGATGGAGGATAGGATAGGATAGCGGATAGGATAGGATTGAGGATAGGATAGGATAGAGGATAGGATAGGATGGAAGATAGGATAGGATATAGAATAGGATACGATAGAGTATAGGACATAGGATTAGATAGGATAGAGGATAGGATAGGATAGAGGATAGGATAGGAATGAGGATAGGATAGGATAGAGGATAGGATAGGATAGAGGATAGGATATGATAGAGGATAGGATATGATACAGGATAGGATAGAGGATAGGATAGGATAGAGGATTGGATAGGATTGAGGATAGGATAGGATAGAGGATAGGATAGAGGATTGGATAGGATAGAGGATAGGATAGGATAGAGGATAGGATAGGATAGAGGATAGGATAGGATAGCGGATGGGATAGGATATAGGATAGGATAGGATAGAGGATAGGATAGGATAGAGGATGGGATAGGATAGAGGATAGGATAGGATAGAGGATAGGATAGGATAGAGGATAGGATAGGATTAAGGATAGGATAGGATAGAGGATAGTATAGAGGATAGGATAGAGGATAGGATAGGATAGAGGATAGGATAGGATAGAGGATAGGATAGGATAGAGGATAGGATAGGATAGAGGATAGGATAGGATAGAGGATAGGATAGGATAGAGGATAGGATAGGATAGAGGATAGGATAGGATAGAGGATAGGATAGGATAGAGGATAGGATAGGATAGGATAGAGGATTGGATTGGATAGAGGATAGGATATAGGATTGGATAGGATAGAGGATAGGATACGATAGTGGATAGGATAGAGGATAGGATAGGATAGAGGATGGGATAGAGGATAGGATCGAGGATAGGATAGGATAGATGATAGGATAGGATGGAGGATAGGATAGGATAGAGGATAGGATAGGATAGAGGATAGGATAGGATAGAGGATACGATAGGATAGAGGATAGGATAGGATAGGATAGAGGATAGGATAGGATAGAGGATAGGATAGGATAGAGGATAGGATAGGATAGCGGATAGGATATGGTAGAGTATAGAATAGGATAGAGGATAGGATAGGATAGAGGATAGGATAGGAATGAGGATAGGATAGGATAGAGGATAGGATAAGATAGAGGATCGGATAGTATCGGATAGAATATAGAATAGGATAGAGGATAGGATAGGATAGAGGATAGGATAGGATAGAGGATAGGATAGGATAGAGGATAGGATAGGATAGAGGATAGGATAGGATTGAGGATAGGATAGGATAGTGGATAGTATAGAGGATAGGATAGAGGATAGGGTAGGGGATAGAATAGAGGATTGGATAGGATAGAGGATAGGATAGGATAGAGGATAGGATAGGATAGAGGATAGGATAGGATAGCGGATAGGATAGGATATAGGATTGGATAGGATGGAGGATAGGATAGGATAGAGGATAGGATAGGATAGAGGATAGGATAGGATAGAGGATAGGATAGGATAGAGGATTGGATTAGATAGAGGATAGGATATTGGATTGGATAGGATAGAGGATAGGATACGATAGTGGATAGGATAGAGGATAGGATAGGATAGGGGGTAGGATAGAGGATTGTATAGAATAGGTGATATTATAAGATAGAGGATAGGACAGGATAGCGGATAGGATAGGATATAGGATTGTATAGGCTAGAGGATAGGATAGGATGGAGGATAGGATAGGATAGCGGATAGGATAGGATTGAGGATAGGATAGGATAGAGGATAGGATAGGATGGAAGATAGGATAGGATATAGAATAGGATACGATAGAGTATAGGACATAGGATTAGATAGGATAGAGGATAGGATAGGATAGAGGATAGGATAGGGGATGGATAGGATAGTTGATACGATAGGATAGAGAATAGGATAGGGGATTGGATAGGATAGAGGATAGGATACGATAGGATAGAGAATAGGATAGGATAGTGGATAAAATAGGATAAAGGAGACCATAGACGATAAGATAGGATAGAGGATAGGATACGATAGAGGATAGGATAGGAAAGCGGATAGGATAGGATATAGGATTGGATTGGATAGAGGATAGGATAGGGGATTGGATAGGATAGACGATATGATAGGATAGGATAGAGAATAGGATAGGATAGGATAGAGGATAGGACAGGATAGAGGACAGGATAGAGGATAGAATAGAGGATAGGATAGAGGATAGGATAGGATAATGGATACGATAGGGTAGAGGATAGGATAGGATAGGGTAGAGTATAGAATAGGATGGAGGATAGGATAGGATAGAGGATAGGATAGGAATGAGGATAGGATAGGATAGAGGATAGGATAAGATAGAGGATCGGATAGGATCGGATAGAATATAGAATAGGATAGAGGATAGGATAGGATAGAGGATAGGATAGGATAGAGGATAGGATAGGATTGAGGATAGGATAGGATAGAGGATAGGATAGAGGATAGGATAGAGGATAGGATAGGGGATAGGATAGAGGATTGGATAGGATAGAGGATATGTTAGGATAGAGGATAGGATCGGATAGCGGATAGAATAGGATATAGGATTGGATAGCATACGGGATTGGATAGGATAGAGGATAGGATACGATAGAGGATAGGATAGGATAGAGGATAGGATACGATAGAAGATAGGATAGGATAGAGGATAGGATAGGGGATTGGATAGGATAGAGTATAGGATAGGATAGGATAGAGGATACGATATTATAGAGGATAGGATAGGATAGAGGATAGGATCGGATAGAGGATAGGATAGGGGATTGGATAGGATAGAGGAAAGGATAGGATAGAGGATAGGATAGGATAGCGGATAGGATAGGGGATTGGATAGGATAGAGAATAGGATAGGATGGATGATATTAAGGATAGAGGACAGGATAGGATAGAGGATACGATATTATAGAGGAGGGGATCGAATAGAGGAAAGGAAAGCGGATAGGATAGGATAGAGGATATGATAGGATAGAGGATTGAATAGGATTGAGGATAGGATAGGATAGAGGATAGGATAGAGGATAGGATAGAGGATAGGATAGGGGATGGATAGGATAGTTGATACGATAGGATAGAGAATAGGATAGGGGATTGGATAGGATAGAGGATAGGATAGGATAGGATAGATAATAGGATAGGATAGTGGATAATATAGGATAAAGGAGACCATATACGATAAGATAGGATAGAGGATAGGATACGATAGAGGATAGGATAGGATAGCGGATAGGATAGGATATAGGATTGGAGATGATAGAGGATAGGATAGGGGATTGGACAGGATAGAGGATATGATAGGATAGGATAGAGAATAGGATAGGATAGAGGATAGGACAGGATAGAGGACAGGATAGAGGATAGAATAGAGGATAGGATAGAGGATAGGATAGGATAGAAGATACGATAGGATAGAGGATAGGATAGGATAGAGGATAGGATAGGATTGAGGATAGGATAATATAGAGGATAGGATAGAGGATAGGATAGAGGATAGGATAGGATCGAGGATTGGATAGGATAGAGGAAAGGATAGGATAGGGGATTGGATAGGATAGAGGATAGGAGACGGTAGAGGATAGGATAGGATAGAGGATAGGATAGGATAGGATAGATGATAGGATAGGATCGAGGATTGGATTGGATAGAGGATAGGATACGATAGTGGATAGGATAAGATAGATACTCGGATAGGATCGGTTAGAACATAGGATAGGATAGAGGATAATATAGGATAGAGGATAGGATAGGATAGAGGATAGGATAGGATAGAGGATAGGATAGGATAGAGGATAGGATAGGATGGAGGATAGGATAGGATTGAGAATAGGATACGATAGAGTATAGGACATAGGATTGGATAGGATAGAGGATAGGATAGGATAGAGGATAGGATAGGATAGAGGATAGGATAGGATAGAGGATAGGATAGGATAGAGGATAGGATAGGATAGGGGATAGGATTTGATAGAGGATAGGATACGATAGAGGATAGTATAGGATAGAGGATAGGATAGGATAGAGGATAGGATAGGATTGAGGATAGGATAGGATAGAGGATAGTATAGAGGATAGGATAGGATAGAGGATAGGATAAGATAGAGGATAGGATAGGATAGAGGATAGGATAGGATAGAGGATAGGATAGGATAGAGGATAGGATAGGATAGAGGATAGGATAGGATATAGGATAGGATTTGATAGAGGATAGGATAGGATAGAGGATAGGATAGGATAGAGGATAGGATAGGATAGCGGATAGGATAGGATATAGGATTGGATAGGATGGAGGATTGGATACGATAGAGCATAGGATAGGATAGAGGATAGGATAGGATAGAGGAAAGGATAGGATAGAGGATAGGATAGGATAGAGGATAGGATAGGATAGAGGATAGGATAGGATAGAGGATAGGATAGGATAGAGGATAGGATAGGATAGAGGATAGGATAGGATAGAGGATAGGATAGGATAGAGGATAGGGTAGGATAGAGGATTGGATTGGATAGAGGATAGGATATAGGATTGGATAGGATAGAGGATAGGATACGATAGTGGATAGGATAGAGGATAGGATAGGATAGAGGATAGGATAGGATAGAGGATATGATAGGATAGAGGATAGGATAGGATAGGATAGAGGATTGGATTGGATAGAGGATAGGATATAGGATTTAATAGGATAGAGGATAGGATACGATAGTGGATAGGATAGAGGATAGGATAGGATAGAGGATGGGATAGAGGATAGGATCGAGGATAGGATAGGATAGATGATAGGATAGGATGGAGGATAGGATAGGATAGAGGATAGGATAGGATAGAGGATAGGATAGGATAGAGGATACGATAGGATAGAGGATAGGATAGGATAGGATAGAGGATAGGATAGGATAGAGGATAGGATAGGATAGAGGATAGGATAATATAGAGGATAGGATAGGATAGCGGATAGGATATGGTAGAGTATAGAATAGGATAGAGGATAGGATAGGATAGAGGATAGGATAGGAATGAGGATAGGATAGGATAGAGGATAGGATATGATAGAGGATCGGATAGTATCGGATAGAATATAGAATAGGATAGAGGATAGGATAGGATAGAGGATAGGATAGGATAGAGGATAGGAAAGGATAGAGGATAGGATAGGATAGATTATAGGGTAGGATTGAGGATAGGATAGGATAGTGGATAGTATAGAGGATAGGATAGAGGATAGGGTAGGGGATAGAATAGAGGATTGGATAGGATAGAGGATAGGATAGGATAGAGGATAGGATAGGATAGAGGATAGGATAGAGGATAGGATAGGATAGCGGATAGGATAGGATATAGGATTGGATAGGATGGAGGATAGGATAGGATAGAGGATAGGATAGGATACAGGATAGGATAGGATAGAGGATAGGATAGGATAGAGGATTGGATTAGATAGAGGATAGGATATTGGATTGGATAGGATAGAGGATAGGATACGATAGTGGATCGGATAGAGCATAGGATAGGATAGGGGATAGGATAGAGGATTGTATAGAATAGGTGATATTATAAGATAGAGGATAGGTCAGGATAGCGGATAGGATAGGATATAGGATTGTATAGGCTAGAGGATAGGATAGGATGGAGGATAGGATAGGATAGCGGATAGGATAGGATTGAGGATAGGATAGGATAGAGGATAGGATAGGATGGAAGATAGGATAGGATATAGAATAGGATACGATAGAGTATAGGACATAGGATTAGATAGGATAGAGGATAGGCTAGGATAGAGGATAGGATAGGATAGAGGATAGGATAGGATAGAGGATAGGATAGAGGATAGGATAGGGGATGGATAGGATAGTTGATACGATAGGATAGAGAATAGGATAGGGGATTGGATAGAGGATAGGATAGGATTGAGAATTGGATAGGATAGAGGAAAGGATAGGATAGGGGATTGGATAGGATAGAGGATGGGAGACGGTAGAGGATATGATAGAGGATAGTATAGGATAGAGGACAGGAGACGATAGAGGATAGGATAGGATAGAGGATAGGATAGGATAGGATAGATGATAGGATAGGATCGAGGATTGGATTGGATAGAGGATAGGATATAGGATTGGATAGGATAGAGGATAGGATACGATAGTGGATAGGATAAGATAGATACTCGGATAGGAACGGTTAGAACATAGAATAGGATAGAGGATAATATAGGATAGAGGATAGGATAGGATAGAGGATAGGATAGGATAGAGGATAGGATAGGATAGAGGATAGGATAGGATGGAGGATAGGATAGGATTGAGAATAGGATACGATAGGATAGGATAGAGGATAGGTTAGGATAGAGGATAGGATAAGATAGAGGATAGGATAGGATAGAGGATAGGATAGGATAGAGGATAGGATAGGATAGAGGATAGGATAGGATAGAGGATAGGATAGGATAGAGGATAGGATTTGATAGAGGATAGGATAGGATAGGGGATAGTATAGGATAGAGGATAGGATAGGATAGAGGATAGGATAGGATTGAGGATAGGATAGGATAGAGGATAGTATAGAGGATAGGATAGAGGATAGGATAGGGGATAGAATAGAGGATTGGATAGGATACAGGATAGGATAGGATAGAGGATATTATAGGATAGAGGATAGGATAGGATAGCGGATAGGATAGGATATAGGATTGGATAGGATGGAGGATAGGATAGGATAGAGGATAGGATAGGATAGAGGATAGGATAGGATGGAGGATAGGATAGGATTGAGAATAGGATACGATAGAGTATAGGACATAGGATTGGATAGGATAGAGGATAGGATAGGATAGAGGATAGGATAGGATAGAGGATAGGATAGGATAGAGGATAGGATAGGATAGAGGATAGGATAGGATAGAGGATAGGATAGGATAGAGGATAGGATAGGATAGAGGATAGGGTAGGATAGAGGATTGGATTGGATAGAGGATAGGATATAGGATTGGATAGGATAGAGGATAGGATACGATAGTGGATAGGATAGAGGATAGGATAGGATAGAGGATAGGATAGGATAGAGGATATGATAGGATAGAGGATAGGATAGGATAGGATAGAGGATTGGATTGGATAGAGGATAGGATATAGGATTGGATAGGATAGAGGATAGGATACGATAGTGGATAGGATAGAGGATAGGATAGGATAGAGGATGGGATAGAGGATAGGATCGAGGATAGGATAGGATAGATGATAGGATAGGATGGAGGATAGGATAGGATAGAGGATAGGATAGGATAGAGGATAGGATAGGATAGAGGATACGATAGGATAGAGGATAGGATAGGATAGGATAGAGGATAGGATAGGATAGAGGATAGGATAATATAGAGGATAGGATAGGATAGCAGATAGGATATGGTAGAGTATAGAATAGGATAGAGGATAGGATAGGATAGAGGATAGGATAGGAATGAGGATAGGATAGGATAGAGGATAGGATAAGATAGAGGATCGGATAGTATCGGATAGAATATAGAATAGGATAGAGGTTAGGATAGGATAGAGGATAGGATAGGATAGAGGATAGGAAAAGATAGAGGATAGGATAGGATAGAGGATAGGGTAGGATTGAGGATAGGATAGGATAGTGGATAGTATAGAGGATAGGATAGAGGATAGGGTAGGGGATAGAATAGAGGATTGGATAGGATAGAGGATAGGATAGGATAGAGGATAGGATAGGATAGAGGATAGGATAGGATAGCGGATAGGATAGGATATAGGATTGGATAGGATGGAGGATAGGATAGGATAGAGGATAGGATAGGATAGAGGATAGGATAGGATAGAGGATAGGATAGGATAGAGGATAGGATAGGATAGAGGATAGGATAGGATAGAGGATAGGATAGGATAGAGGATAGGATAGGATAGAGGATAGGATAGGATAGAGGATAGGATAGGATAGAGGCTAGGATAGGATAGAGGATAGGATAGGATAGAGGATAGGATAGGATAGAGGATAGGATAGGATAGAGGATAGGATAGGATAGAGGATAGGATAGGATAGAGGATAGGATATAGGATTGGATAGGATACAGGATAGGATAGGATGGAGGATAGGATAGGATAGCGGATAGGATAGGGTAGAGTATAGAATAGGATAGAGGATAGGATAGGATAGAGGATAGGATAGGAATGATGATAGGATAGGAATGAGGATAGGATAGGATAGAGGATGGGATAGGATAGAGGATAGGACAGGATAGAGGATAGGATACGATAGAGGATAGGATAGAGGATAGGATAGGATAGAGGACAGGAGACGATAGAGGATAGGATAGGATAGAGGATAGGATAGGATAGGATAGAGGATAGGATAGGATAGAGGATAGAATTGGATAGAGGATAGGATAGGATAGAGGATAGAGGATAGAGGATAGAGGATAGGATAGGATAGAGGATAGGATTGGATAGAGGATAGGATAGGATAGAGGATAGGATAGGATAGAGGATAGGATAGGATAGAGGATAGGATAGGATAGAGGATAGGATAGGATAGAGGATAGGATAGGATAGAGGATAGGATAGGATAGAGGATAGGATAGGATAGAGGATAGGATAGAGGATAGGATATTATAGAGGATAGGATAGGACAGAGGATAGGATAGGATAGAGGATAGGATAGGATAGAGGATAGGATAGGATAGAGGATAGGATAGGATAGAGGATAGGATTCGATAGAGGATAGGATAGGATAGAGGATAGGATAGGATAGAGGATAGGATAGGATAGAGGATAGGATAGGATAGAGGATAGGATAGGATAGAGGATAGGATACGATAGAGGATAGGATACAGGATACGATAGGATAGAGGATAGGATAGGATTGAGGATAGGATAGGATAGAGGATAGGATAGAGGATAGGATAGAGGATTGGATAGGATAGAGGATAGGATAGGATAGAGGATAGGATAGGATAGAGGATAGGATAGGAATGAGGATAGGATAGGAATGAGGATAGGATAGGATAGAGGATGGGATAGGATAGAGGATAGGATAGGATAGGATAGAGGATAGGATACGATAGAGGATAGGATAGAGGATAGGATAGGATAGAGGATAGGATAGGATTGAGGATAGGATAGGATAGAGGATAGGATAGAGGATAGGATAGAGGATTGGATAGGATAGAGGATAGGATAGGATAGAGGATAGGATAGGATAGAGGATAGGATAGGATAGCGGATGGGATAGGATATAGGATAGGATAGGATAGAGGATAGGATAGGAATGAGGATAGGATAGGACAGAGGATAGGAGACGATAGAGGATAGGATAGGGGATTGGATAGCATAGAGGATAGGAGACGATAGAGGATATGATAGGGGATTGTATAGTATAGAGGACAGGAGACGATAGAGGATAGGATAGGATAGAGGATAGGATAGGATAGGATAGAGGATAGGATAGGATAGAGGATAGGATAGGATAGAGGATAGGATAGGATAGAGGATACGATAGGATAGAGGATAGGATAGGATAGGATAGAGGATAGGATAGGATAGAGGATAGGATAGGATAGAGGATAGGATAATATAGAGGATAGGATAGGATAGCAGATAGGATATGGTAGAGTATAGAATAGGATAGAGGATAGGATAGGATAGAGGATAGGATAGGAATGAGGATAGGATAGGATAGAGGATAGGATAAGATAGAGGATCGGATAGTATCGGATAGAATATAGAATAGGATAGAGGTTAGGATAGGATAGAGGATAGGATAGGATAGAGGATAGGAAAAGATAGAGGATAGGATAGGATAGAGGATAGGGTAGGATTGAGGATAGGATAGGATAGTGGATAGTATAGAGGATAGGATAGAGGATAGGGTAGGGGATAGAATAGAGGATTGGATAGGATAGAGGATAGGATAGGATAGAGGATAGGATAGGATAGAGGATAGGATAGGATAGCGGATAGGATAGGATATAGGATTGGATAGGATGGAGGATAGGATAGGATAGAGGATAGGATAGGATAGAGGATAGGATAGGATAGAGGATAGGATAGGATAGAGGATAGGATAGGATAGAGGATAGGATAGGATTGAGGATAGGATAGGATAGAGGATAGGATAGAGGATAGGATAGAGGATAGGATAGGGGATAGGATAGAGGATTGGATAGGATAGAGGATAGGATAGGATAGAGGATAGGATCGGATAGAGGATAGGATAGGATTGAGGATAGGATAGGATAGAGGCTAGGATAGGATAGAGGATAGGATAGGATAGAGGATAGGATAGGATAGAGGATAGGATAGGATAGAGGATAGGATAGGATAGAGGATAGGATAGGATAGAGGATAGGATAGGATAGAGGATAGGATAGGATAGAGGATAGGATAGGATAGAGGATAGGATAGGATAGAGGATAGGATAGGATAGAGGCTAGGATAGGATAGAGGATAGGATAGGATAGAGGATAGGATAGGATAGAGGATAGGATAGGATAGAGGATAGGATAGGATAGAGGATAGGATAGGATAGAGGATAGGATATAGGATTGGATAGGATACAGGATAGGATAGGATGGAGGATAGGATAGGATAGCGGATAGGATAGGGTAGAGTATAGAATAGGATAGAGGATAGGATAGGATAGAGGATAGGATAGGAATGATGATAGGATAGGAATGAGGATAGGATAGGATAGAGGATGGGATAGGATAGAGGATAGGACAGGATAGAGGATAGGATACGATAGAGGATAGGATAGAGGATAGGATAGGATAGAGGACAGGAGACGATAGAGGATAGGATAGGATAGAGGATAGGATAGGATAGGATAGAGGATAGGATAGGATAGAGGATAGAATTGGATAGAGGATAGGATAGGATAGAGGATAGAGGATAGAGGATAGGATAGGATAGAGGATAGGATTGGATAGAGGATAGGATAGGATAGAGGATAGGATAGGATAGAGGATAGGATAGGATAGAGGATAGGATAGGATAGAGGATAGGATAGGATAGAGGATAGGATAGGATAGAGGATAGGATAGGATAGAGGATAGGATAGGATAGAGGATAGGATAGAGGATAGGATATTATAGAGGATAGGATAGGACAGAGGATAGGATAGGATAGAGGATAGGATAGGATAGAGGATAGGATAGGATAGAGGATAGGATAGGATAGAGGATAGGATTCGATAGAGGATAGGATAGGATAGAGGATAGGATAGGATAGAGGATAGGATAGGATAGAGGATAGGATAGGATAGAGGATAGGATAGGATAGAGGATAGGATACGATAGAGGATAGGATACAGGATACGATAGGATAGAGGATAGGATAGGATTGAGGATAGGATAGGATAGAGGATAGGATAGAGGATAGGATAGAGGATTGGATAGGATAGAGGATAGGATAGGATAGAGGATAGGATAGGATAGAGGATAGGATAGGAATGAGGATAGGATAGGAATGAGGATAGGATAGGATAGAGGATGGGATAGGATAGAGGATAGGATAGGATAGGATAGAGGATAGGATACGATAGAGGATAGGATAGAGGATAGGATAGGATAGAGGATAGGATAGGGTTGAGGATAGGATAGGATAGAGGATAGGATAGAGGATAGGATAGAGGATTGGATAGGATAGAGGATAGGATAGGATAGAGGATAGGATAGGATAGAGGATAGGATAGGATAGCGGATGGGATAGGATATAGGATAGGATAGGATAGAGGATAGGATAGGAATGAGGATAGGATAGGACAGAGGATAGGAGACGATAGAGGATAGGATAGGGGATTGGATAGCATAGAGGATAGGAGACGATAGAGGATATGATAGGGGATTGTATAGTATAGAGGACAGGAGACGATAGAGGATAGGATAGGATAGAGGATAGGATAGGATAGGATAGAGGATAGGATAGGATAGAGGATAGGATAGGATAGAGGATAGGATAGGATAGAGGATAGGATAGGATAGAGGATAGGATAGGATAGCGGATAGGATAGGATAGAGGCTAGGATAGGATAGAGGATAGGATAGGATAGAGGATAGGATAGGATAGAGGATAGAGGATAGGATAGAGGATAGGATAGGATAGAGGATAGGATAGGATAGAGGATAGGATAGGATAGAGGATAGGATATAGGATTGGATAGGATACAGGATAGGATAGGATGGAGGATAGGATAGGATAGCGGATAGGATAGGGTAGAGTATAGAATAGGATAGAGGATAGGATAGGATAGAGGATAGGATAGGAATGATGATAGGATAGGAATGAGGATAGGATAGGATAGAGGATGGGATAGGATAGAGGATAGGACAGGATAGAGGATAGGATACGATAGAGGATAGGATAGAGGATAGGATAGGATAGAGGACAGGAGACGATAGAGGATAGGATAGGATAGAGGATAGGATAGGATAGGATAGAGGATAGGATAGGATAGAGGATAGAATTGGATAGAGGATAGGATAGGATAGAGGATAGAGGATAGAGGATAGAGGATAGGATAGGATAGAGGATAGGATTGGATAGAGGATAGGATAGGATAGAGGATAGGATAGGATAGAGGATAGGATAGGATAGAGGATAGGATAGGATAGAGGATAGGATAGGATAGAGGATAGGATAGGATAGAGGATAGGATAGGATAGAGGATAGGATAGAGGATAGGATATTATAGAGGATAGGATAGGACAGAGGATAGGATAGGATAGAGGATAGGATAGGATAGAGGATAGGATAGGATAGAGGATAGGATAGGATAGAGGATAGGATAGGATAGAGGATAGGATACGATAGAGGATAGGATACAGGATACGATAGGATAGAGGATAGGATAGGATTGAGGATAGGATAGGATAGAGGATAGGATAGAGGATAGGATAGAGGATTGGATAGGATAGAGGATAGGATAGGATAGAGGATATGATAGGATAGAGGATAGGATAGGATAGAGGATATGATAGGAATGAGGATAGGATAGGAATGAGGATAGGATAGGATAGAGGATGGGATAGGATAGAGGATAGGATAGGATAGGATAGAGGATAGGATACGATAGAGGATAGGATAGAGGATAGGATAGGATAGAGGATAGGATAGGATTGAGGATAGGATAGGATAGAGGATAGGATAGAGGATAGGATAGAGGATTGGATAGGATAGAGGATAGGATAGGATAGAGGATAGGATAGGATAGAGGATAGGATAGGATAGCGGATGGGATAGGATATAGGATAGGATAGGATAGAGGATAGGATAGGAATGAGGATAGGATAGGACAGAGGATAGGAGACGATAGAGGATAGGATAGGGGATTGGATAGCATAGAGGATAGGAGACGATAGAGGATATGATAGGGGATTGTATAGTATAGAGGACAGGAGACGATAGAGGATAGGATAGGATAGAGGATAGGATAGGATAGAGGATAGGATAGGATAGAGGATAGGATAGGATAGAGGATAGGATAGGATAGAGGATAGGATAGGATAGCGGATAGGATATGGTAGAATATAGAATAGGATAGAGGATAGGATAGGATAGAGGATAGGATAGGAATGAGGATAGGATAGGATAGAGGATAGGATAAGATAGAGGATCGGATAGGATCGGATAGAATATAGAATAGGATAGAGGATAGGATAGGATAGAGGATAGGATAGGATAGAGGATAGGATAAGATAGGATAGAGGATAGGCTAGGATAGAGGATAGGATAGGATAGAGGATAGGATAGGATAGACGATAGGATAGGATAGAGGATAGGATAGGATTGAGGATAGGATAGGTTAGAGGATAGTATAGAGGATAGGATAGCGGATAGGATAGGGGATAGAATAGAGGATTGGATAGGATAGAGGATAGGATAGGATAGAGGATAGGATAGGATAGAGAATAGGATGGGATAGCGGATAGGATAGGATATAGGATTGGATAGGATGGAGGATAGGATAGGATAGAGGATAGGATAGGATAGAGGCTAGGATAGGATAGAGGATAGGATAGGATAGAGGATAGGATAGGATAGAGGATAGGATTAGATAGAGGATAGGATATAGGATTGGATAGGATAGAGGATAGGATACGATAGTGGATAGGATAGAGGATAGGATAGGATAGGGGACAGGATAGAGGATTGTATAGAATAGGTGATATTATAAGATAGAGGATAGGCCAGGATAGCGGATAGGATAGGATATAGGATTGGATAGGCTAGAGGATAGGATAGGATGGAGGATAGGATAGGATAGCGGATAGGATAGGATTGAGGATAGGATAGGATAGAGGATAGGATAGGATGGAAGATAGGATAGGATATAGAATAGGATACGATAGAGTATAGGACATAGGATTAGATAGGATAGAGGATAGGATACGATAGAGGATAGGATAGGATAGAGGATAGGATAGAGGATAGGATAGAGGATAGGATAGGGGATGGATAGGATAGTTGATACGATAGGATAGAGAATAGGATAGGGGATTGGATAGGATAGAGGATAGGATAGGATAGGATAGAGAATAGGATAGGATAGTGGATAATATAGGATAAAGGAGACCATAGACGATAAGATACGATAGAGGATAGGATACGATAGAGGATAGGATAGGATAGCGGATAGGATAGGATATAGGATTGGATAGGATAGAGGATAGGATAGGGGATTGGATAGGATAGAGGATATGATAGGATAGGATAGAGAATAGGATAGGATAGAGGATAGGACAGGATAGAGGACAGGATAGAGGATAGAATAGAGGATAGGATAGAGGATAGGATAGGATAGAGGATACGATAGGATAGAGGATAGGATAGGATAGAGGATAGGATAAGATAGAGGATCGGATAGGATCGGATAGAATATAGAATAGGATAGAGGATAGGATAAGATAGAGGATAGGATAGGATAGAGGATAGGATAGGATAGGATTGAGGATAGGATAGGATAGAGGATAGGATAGAGGATAGGATAGAGGATAGGATAGGGGATAGGATAGAGGATTGGATAGGATAGAGGATAGGATAGGATAGAGGATAGGATCGGATAGAGGATAGGATAGGATTGAGGATTGGATAGGATAGAGGAAAGGATAGGATAGGGGATTGGATAGGATGGAGGACAGGAGACGATAGAGGATAGGATAGGATAGAGGATAGGATAGGATAGGATAGAGGATAGGATCGGATAGCGGTTAGGATAGGGGATTGGATAGGATAGAGGATAGAATAGGATAGAGGATAGGATAGGATCGGATAGAGCATAGTATAGGGGTTTGGATAGGATAGCATAGCGGATAGGATTGGGTAGAGTATAGAATAGTATGGAGGATAGGATAGAATAGAGGATAGGATAAGATAGATACTCGGATATGATCGGATAGAACATGGAATAGGATAGAGGATAATATAGGATAGAGGATAGGATAGGATAGAGGATAGGATGGGATAGAGGATAGGATAGGATAGAGGATGGGATAGAGGATAGGATCGAGGATAGGATAGGATAGATGATAGGATAGGATAGAGGATAGGATAGGATAGAGGATAGGATAGGATAGAGGATAGGATAGGATAGAGGATAGGATAGGATAGAGGATAGGATAGGATAGAGGATAGGATAGGATAGAGGATAGGATAGGATAGAGGATAGGATTGGATATAGGATAGGATAGGATAGAGGATAGGATAGGAATGAGGATAGGATAGGACAGAGGATAGGAGACGATAGAGGATAGGATAGGATAGAGGATAGGATAGGATAGGATAGAGGATAGGATAGGATAGAGGATAGGATCGGATAGAGGATAGGATAGGATGGAGGATAGGATAGGATTGAGAATAGGATACGATAGAGTATAGGACATAGGATTGGATAGGATAGAGGATAGGATAGGATAGAGGATAGGATAGGATAGAGGATAGGATAGGATAGAGGATAGGATAGGATAGAGGATAGGATAGGATAGAGGATAGGATTTGATAGAGGATAGGATACGATAGAGGATAGTATAGGATAGAGGATAGGATAGGATAGAGGATAGGATAGGATTGAGGATAGGATAGGATAGAGGATAGTATAGAGGATAGGATAGAGGATAGGATAGGGGATAGAATAGAGGATTGGATAGGATAGAGGATAGGATACGATAGTGGATAGGATAGAGGATAGGATAGGATAGAGGATATTATAGGATTGAGGAAACGATAGGGTATTGGATAGGATAGAGCATAGGATAAAGAATAGGATAGGATAGAGGATAGGATAGGGGATTGGATAGCATACGGGATTGGATAGGGTAGAGGATAGGATACGATAGAGGATAGGATAGGATAGAGGATAGGATACGATAGAAGATAGGATAGGATAGAGGATAGGATAGGGGATTGGATAGGATAGAGTATAGGATAGGATAGGATAGAGGATACGATATTATAGAGGATAGGATAGGATAGAGGATAGGATCGGATAGAGGATAGGATAGGGGATTGGATAGGATAGAGGAAAGGATAGGATAGAGGATAGGATAGGATAGCGGATAGGATAGGGTATTGGATAGGATAGAGAATAGGATAGGATGGATGATATTAAGGATAGAGGACAGGATAGGATAGAGGATACGATATTATAGAGGAGAGGATCGAATAGAGGAAAGGATAGCGGATAGGATAGGATAGAGTATAGAATAGGATAGAGGATATGATAGGATAGAGGATAGAATAGGATTGAGGATAGGATAGGATAGAGGATACGATATTATAGTGGAGAGGATCGAATAGAGGATAGGATAGGATAGAGGATAGGATAGGATAGAGGATAGGATAGGATAGAGGATAGGATAGGATAGAGGATAGGATAGGATAGAGGATAGGATTCGGTAGAGGATAGGATAGGATAGAGGATAGGATAGGATAGAGGATAGGATAGGATAGAGGATAGGATAGGATAGAGGATAGGATAGGATAGAGGATAGGATACGATAGAGGATAGGATACAGGATACGATAGGATAGAGGATAGGATAGGATTGAGGATAGGATAGGATAGAGGATAGGATAGAGGATAGGATAGAGGATTGGATAGGATAGAGGATAGGATAGGATAGAGGATAGGATAGGATAGAGGATAGGATAGGAATGAGGATAGGATAGGAATGAGGATAGGATAGGATAGAGGATGGGATAGGATAGAGGATAGGATAGGATAGGATAGAGGATAGGATACGATAGAGGATAGGATAGAGGATAGGATAGGATAGAGGATAGGATAGGATTGAGGATAGGATAGGGTAGAGGATAGGATAGAGGATAGGATAGAGGATTGGATAGGATAGAGGATAGGATAGGATAGAGGATAGGATAGGATAGAGGATAGGATAGGATAGCGGATGGGATAGGATATAGGATAGGATAGGATAGAGGATAGGATAGGAATGAGGATAGGATAGGACAGAGGATAGGAGACGATAGAGGATAGGATAGGGGATTGGATAGCATAGAGGATAGGAGACGATAGAGGATATGATAGGGGATTGTATAGTATAGAGGACAGGAGACGATAGAGGATAGGATAGGATAGAGGATAGGATAGGATAGGATAGAGGATAGGATAGGATAGAGGATAGGATAGGATAGAGGATAGGATAGGATAGAGGATAGGATAGGATAGAGGATAGGATAGGATAGCGGATAGGATATGGTAGAATATAGAATAGGATAGAGGATAGGATAGGATAGAGGATAGGATAGGAATGAGGATAGGATAGGATAGAGGATAGGATAAGATAGAGGATCGGATAGGATCGGATAGAATATAGAATAGGATAGAGGATAGGATAGGATAGAGGATAGGATAGGATAGAGGATAGGATAGGATAGGATAGAGGATAGGCTAGGATAGAGGATAGGATAGGATAGAGGATAGGATAGGATAGACGATAGGATAGGATAGAGGATAGGATAGGATTGAGGATAGGATAGGTTAGAGGATAGTATAGAGGATAGGATAGCGGATAGGATAGGGGTTAGAATAGAGGATTGGATAGGATAGAGGATAGGATAGGATAGAGGATAGGATAGGATAGAGAATAGGATAGGATAGCGGATAGGATAGGATATAGGATTGGATAGGATGGAGGATAGGATAGGATAGAGGATAGGATAGGATAGAGGCTAGGATAGGATAGAGGATAGGATAGGATAGAGGATAGGATAGGATAGAGGATAGGATTAGATAGAGGATAGGATATAGGATTGGATAGGATAGAGGATAGGATACGATAGTGGATAGGATAGAGGATAGGATAGGATAGGGGACAGGATAGAGGATTGTATAGAATAGGTGATATTATAAGATAGAGGATAGGCCAGGATAGCGGATAGGATAGGATATAGGATTGGATAGGCTAGAGGATAGGATAGGATGGAGGATAGGATAGGATAGCGGATAGGATAGGATTGAGGATAGGATAGGATAGAGGATAGGATAGGATGGAAGATAGGATAGGATATAGAATAGGATACGATAGAGTATAGGACATAGGATTAGATAGGATAGAGGATAGGATACGATAGAGGATAGGATAGGATAGAGGATAGGATAGAGGATAGGATAGAGGATAGGATAGGGGATGGATAGGATAGTTGATACGATAGGATAGAGAATAGGATAGGGGATTGGATAGGATAGAGGATAGGATAGGATAGGATAGAGAATAGGATAGGATAGTGGATAATATAGGATAAAGGAGACCATAGACGATAAGATACGATAGAGGATAGGATACGATAGAGGATAGGATAGGATAGCGGATAGGATAGGATATAGGATTGGATAGGATAGAGGATAGGATAGGGGATTGGATAGGATAGAGGATATGATAGGATAGGATAGAGAATAGGATAGGATAGAGGATAGGACAGGATAGAGGACAGGATAGAGGATAGAATAGAGGATAGGATAGAGGATAGGATAGGATAGAGGATACGATAGGATAGAGGATAGGATAGGATAGAAGATAGGATAGGATAGGGGATAGGATAGGGTAGAGTATAGAATAGGATAGGATAGGATAGAGGATAGGATAAGATAGAGGATCGGATAGGATCGGATAGAATATAGAATAGGATAGAGGATAGGATAGGATAGAGGATAGGATAGGATAGAGGATAGGATAGGATAGAGGATAGGATAGGATTGAGGATAGGATAGGATAGAGGATAGGATAGAGGATAGGATAGAGGATAGGATTGGGGATAGGATAGACGATTGGATAGGATAGAGGATAGGATAGGATAGAGGATAGGATCGGATAGAGGATAGGATAGGATTGAGGATTGGATAGGATAGAGGAAAGGATAGGATAGGGGATTGGATAGGATGGAGGACAGGAGACGATAGAGGATAGGATAGGATAGAGGATAGGATAGGATAGGATAGAGGATAGGATCGGATAGCGGTTAGGATAGGGGATTGGATAGGATAGAGGATAGAATAGGATAGAGGATAGGATAGGATCGGATAGAGCATAGTATAGGGGTTTGGATAGGATAGCATAGCGGATAGGATTGGGTAGAGTATAGAATAGTATGGAGGATAGGATAGAATAGAGGATAGGATAAGATAGATACTCGGATATGATCGGATAGAACATGGAATAGGATAGAGGATAATATAGGATAGAGGATAGGATAGGATAGAGGATAGGATGGGATAGAGGATAGGATAGGATAGAGGATGGGATAGAGGATAGGATCGAGGATAGGATAGGATAGATGATAGGATAGGATAGAGGATAGGATAGGATAGAGGATAGGATAGGATAGAGGATAGGATAGGATAGAGGATAGGATAGGATAGAGGATAGGATAGGATAGAGGATAGGATAGGATAGAGGATAGGATTGGATATAGGATAGGATAGGATAGAGGATAGGATAGGAATGAGGATAGGATAGGACAGAGGATAGGAGACGATAGAGGATAGGATAGGATAGAGGATAGGATACGATAGGATAGAGGATAGGATAGGATAGAGGATAGGATAGGATAGAGGATAGGATAGGATGGAGGATAGGATAGGATTGAGAATAGGATACGATAGAGTATAGGACATAGGATTGGATAGGATAGAGGATAGGATAGGATAGAGGATAGGATAGGATAGAGGATAGGATAGGATAGAGGATAGGATAGGATAGAGGATAGGATAGGATAGAGGATAGGATTTGATAGAGGATAGGATAGGATAGAGGATAGTATAGGATAGAGGATAGGATAGGATAGAGGATAGGATAGGATTGAGGATAGGATAGGATAGAGGATAGTATAGAGGATAGGATAGAGGATAGGATAGGGGATAGAATAGAGGATTAGATAGGATAGAGGATAGGATACGATAGTGGATAGGATAGAGGATAGGATAGGATAGAGGATATTATAGGATTGAGGAAACGATAGGGTATTGGATAGGATAGAGCATAGGATAAAGAATAGGATAGGATAGAGGATAGGATAGGGGATTGGATAGCATACGGGATTGGATAGGATAGAGGATAGGATACGATAGAGGATAGGATAGGATAGAGGATAGGATACGATAGAAGATAGGATAGGATAGAGGATAGGATAGGGGATTGGATAGGATAGAGTATAGGATAGGATAGGATAGAGGATACGATATTATAGAGGATAGGATAGGATAGAGGATAGGATCGGATAGAGGATAGGATAGGGGATTGGATAGGATAGAGGAAAGGATAGGATAGAGGATAGGATAGGATAGCGGATAGGATAGGGTATTGGATAGGATAGAGAATAGGATAGGATGGATGATATTAAGGATAGAGGACAGGATAGGATAGAGGATACGATATTATAGAGGAGAGGATCGAATAGAGGAAAGGATAGCGGATAGGATAGGATAGAGTATAGAATAGGATAGAGGATATGATAGGATAGAGGATAGAATAGGATTGAGGATAGGATAGGATAGAGGATACGATATTATAGTGGAGAGGATCGAATAGAGGATAGGATAGGATAGAGGATAGGATAGGATAGAGGATAGGATAGGATAGAGGATAGGATAGGATAGAGGATAGGATAGGATAGAGGATAGGATAGGATAGAGGATAGGATAGAGGATAGGATAGGGGATGGATAGGATAGTTGATACGATAGGATAGAGAATAGGATAGGGGATTGGATAGAGGATAGGATAGGATAGAGGATAGGATAGGATTGAGGATTGGATAGGATAGAGGAAAGGATAGGATAGGGGATTGGATAGGATAGAGGATAGGAGACGGTAGAGGATATGATAGAGGATAGTATAGGATAGAGGACAGGAGACGATAGAGGATAGGATAGGATAGAGGATAGGATAGGATAGGATAGATGATAGGATAGGATCGAGGATTGGATTTCATAGAGGATAGGATATAGGATTGGATAGGATAGAGGATAGGATACGATAGTGGATAGGATAAGATAGATACTCGGATAGGATCGGTTAGAACATAGAATAGGATAGAGGATAATATAGGATAGAGGATAGGATAGGATAGAGGATAGGATAGGATAGAGGATAGGATAGAATAGAGGATAGGATAGGATGGAGGATAGGATAGGATTGAGAATAGGATACGATAGAGTATAGGACATAGGATTGGATAGGATAGAGGATAGGTTAGGATAGAGGATAGGGTAGGATTGAGGATAGGATAGGATAGCGGATAATATAGGATATAGGATTGGATAGGATAGAGGATAGGATAGATGATTGGATAGGATAGAGGATATGATAGGATAGGATAGAGAATAGGATAGGATAGAGGATAGGATAGGATAGAGGATAGGACAGGATAGAGGACAGGATAGAGGATAGAATAGAGGATAGGATAGAGGATAGGATAGGATAATGGATACGATAGGATAGAGGATAGGATAGGATAGCGGATAGGATAGGGGATTGGATAGGATAGAGAATAGGATAGGATGGATGATACTAAGGATAGAGGACAGGATAGGATAGAGGATACGATATTATAGAGGAGAGGATCGAATAGAGGAAAGGATAGCGGATAGGATAGGATAGAGTATAGAATAGGATAGAGGATATGATAGGATAGAGGATAGAATAGGATTGAGGATAGGATAGGATAGAGGATAGGATAGAGGATAGGATAGAGGATAGGATAGGGGATGGATAGGATAGTTGATACGATAGGATAGAGAATAGGATAGGGGATTGGATAGGATAGAGGATAGGATAGGATAGGATAGATAATAGGATAGGATAGTGGATAATGTAGGATAAAGGAGACCATATACGATAAGATAGGATAGAGGATAGGATACGATAGAGGATAGGATAGGATAGCGGATAGGATAGGATATAGGATTGGAGAGGATAGAGGATAGGATAGGGGATTGGATAGGATAGAGGATATGATAGGATAGGATAGAAAATAGGATAGGATAGAGGATAGGACAGGATAAAGGACAGGATAGAGGATAGAATAGAGGATAGGATAGAGGATAGGATACGATAGAGGATAGAATAGGATTGAGGATAGGATAGGATAGAGGATACGATATTATAGTGGAGAGGATCGAATAGAGGATAGGATAGCGGATAGGATAGGATAGAGTATTGAATAGGATAGAGGATAGGATAGGATAGAGGATAGAATAGGATTGAGGATAGGATAGGATAGAGGAAAGGATAGGATAGAGGATCGGATAGGTGATTGGATAGGATAGAGGATAGGATAGGATAGAGGATAGTATAGGATAGAGGATAGGATAGGATAGAGGATAGGATAGGATAGGATAGAGGATAGGATAGGATAGAGGATACGATAGGATACAGGATAGGATAGGATAGAGGATACGATAGGATAGAGGATAGGATAGGATAGAGGATAGGATAGGATAGAGGATAGGATAGGATTGAGGATAGGATAGGATAGAGGATAGGATAGGATAGGATAGAGTATAGGATAGGATAGAGGGTACGATATTATAGAGGATATTATAGGATAGAGGAAACGATAGGGTATTGGATAGGATAGAGCATAGGATAAAGAATAGGATAGGATAGAGGATAGGATAGGGGATTGGATAGCATACGGGATTGGATAGGATAGAGGATAGGATACGATAGCGGATAGGATAGGATAGGGGATAGGATAGAGGATAGGATAGAGGATAGGATAGAGGATAGGATAGGGGATAGGATAGAGGATTGGATAGGATAGAGGATAGGATAGGATAGAGGATAGGATCGGATAGCGGATAGAATAGGATATAGGATTGGATAGGATGAAGGATAGGATAGGATAGAGGATAGGATAGGATAGAGGATAGGATAGGATAGAGGATAGGATAGGATAGAGGATAGGATAGGATAGAGGATAGGATAGGATAGAGGATAGGATAGGATAGAGGATAGGATAGGATAGCATAGGATAGAGGATAGGATAGAGGATAGGATAGGATAGAGGATAGTATTGGAATGAGGATAGGATAGGATAGAGGATAGGATAAGCTAGATACTGGGATAGGGTAGGATAGAGGATACGATATGATAGAGGATAGGATAGGATAGAGGATTGGATAGAGGATAGGATATAGGATTGGATAGGATAGAGGATAGGATACGATAGTGGATAGGATAGAGGATAGCATAGTATAGAGGATAGGATAGAGGATAGGATAGGATAGAGGATAGGATAGGATAGGATAGGATAGAGGATTGGATTGGATAGAGGATAGGATATAGGATTGGATAGGATAGAGGATAGGATACGATAGAGGATAGAATAGGATTGAGGATAGGATAGGATAGAGGATACGATATTATAGTGGAGAGGATCGAATAGAGGATAGGATAGCGGATAGGATAGGATAGAGTATTGAATAGGATAGAGGATAGGATAGGATAGAGGATAGAATAGGATTGAGGATAGGATAGGATAGAGGAAAGGATAGGATAGATGATCGGATAGGTGATTGGATAGGATAGAGGATAGGATAGGATAGAGGATAGTATAGGATAGAGGATAGGATAGGATAGAGGATAGGATAGGATAGGATAGAGGATAGGATAGGATAGAGGATACGATAGGATACAGGATAGGATAGGATAGAGGATACGATAGGATAGAGGATAGGATAGGATAGAGGATAGGATAGGATAGAGGATAGGATAGGATTCAGGATAGGATAGGATAGAGGATAGGATAGGATAGGATAGAGTATAGGATAGGATAGAGGGTACGATATTATAGAGGATATTATAGGATAGAGGAAACGATAGGGTATTGGATAGGATAGAGCATAGGATAAAGAATAGGATAGGATAGAGGATAGGATAGGGGATTGGATAGCATACGGGATTGGATAGCATAGAGGATAGGATACGATAGCGGATAGGATAGGATAGGGGGTAGGATAGAGGATAGGATAGGATAGAGGATAGGATAGAGGATAGGATAGAGGATAGGATAGGGGATAGGATAGAGGATTGGATAGGATAGAGGATAGGATAGGATAGAGGATAGGATCGGATAGCGGATAGAATAGGATATAGGATTGGATAGGATGAAGGATAGGATAGGATAGAGGATAGGATAGGATAGAGGATAGGATAGGATAGAGGATAGGATAGGATAGAGGATAGGATAGGATAGAGGATAGGATAGGATAGAGGATAGGATAGGATAGAGGATAGGATAGGATAGAGGATAGGATAGGATAGAGGATAGGATAGGATAGAGGATAGGATAGGATAGAGGATAGGATAGGATAGAGGATAGGATAGGATAGAGGATAGGATAGGATAGAGGATAGGATAGGATAGAGGATAGGATAGGATAGCATAGGATAGAGGATAGGATAGAGGATAGGATAGGATAGAGGATAGTATAGGAATGAGGATAGGATAGGATAGAGGATAGGATAGGATAGAGGATAGGATAGGATAGAGGATAGGATACGATAGTGGATAGGATAGAGGATAGCATAGGATAGAGGATAGGATAGAGGATAGGATAGGATAGAGGATAGGATAGGATAGAGGATAGGATAGGATAGGATAGGATAGAGGATTGGATTGGATAGAGGATAGGATATAGGATTGGATAGGATAGAGGATAGGATACGATAGTGGATAGGATAGAGGATAGGATAGGATAGAGGATATTATAGGATAGAGGATAGGATAGGATAGGATAGAGTATAGGATAGGATAGAGGTTACCATATTATAGAGGATATTATAGGATAGAGGAAACGATAGGTTATTGGATAGGATAGAGCATAGGATAAAGAATAGGATAGGATAGAGGATAGGATAGAGTATTGAATAGGATAGAGGATAGGATAGGATAGAGGATAGAATAGGATTGAGGATAGGATAGGATAGAGGAAAGGATAGGATAGAGGATCGGATAGGTGATTGGATAGGATAGAGGATAGGATAGGATAGAGGATAGTATAGGATAGAGGATAGGATAGGATAGGGTAGAGTATAGAATAGGATGGATGATAGGATAGGATAGAGGATAGGATAGGAATGAGGATAGTATAGGATAGAGGATAGGATAAGGTAGAGGATCGGATAGGATCGGATAGAATATAGAATAGGATAGAGGATAGGATAGGATAGAGGATAGGATAGGATAGAGGATAGGATAGGATTGAGGATAGGATAGGATAGAGGATAGGATAGAGGATAGGATAGAGGATAGGATAGGGGATAGGATAGAGGATTGGATAGGATAGAGGATAGGATAGGATAGAGGATAGGATCGGATAGCGGATAGAATAGGATATAGGATTGGATAGGATGAAGGATAGGATAGGATAGAGGATAGAGGATAGGATAGGATAGAGGATAGGATAGGATAGAGGATAGGATAGGATAGAGGATAGGATAGGATAGAGGATAGGATAGGATAGAGGATAGGATAGGATAGAGGATAGGATAGGATAGAGGATAGGATAGGATAGAGGATAGGATAGGATAGAGGATAGGATAGGATAGAGGATAGGATAGGATAGAGGATAGGATAGGATAGAGGATAGGATAGGATAGAGGATAGGATAGGATAGAGGATAGGATAGGATAGAGGATAGGATAGGATAGAGGATAGTATAGGAATGAGGATAGGATAGAGGATAGGATAGGATAGAGGATAGGATAGGATAGAGGATAGGATAGGATAGGATAGGATAGAGGATTGGATTGGATAGAGGATAGGATATAGGATTGGATAGGATAGAGGATAGGATACGATAGTGGATAGGAAAGAGGATAGCATAGGATAGAGGATAGGATAGAGGATAGGATAGGATAGAGGATAGGATAGGATAGAGGATAGGATAGGATAGGATAGGATAGAGGATTGGATTGGATAGAGGATAGGATATAGGATTGGATAGGATAGAGGATAGGATACGATAGTGGATAGGATAGAGGATAGTATAGGATAGAGGATATTATAGGATAGAGGATAGGATAGGATAGGATAGAGTATAGGATAGGATAGAGGTTACGATATTATAGAGGATATTATAGGATAGAGGAAACGATAGGGTATTGGATAGGATAGAGCATAGGATAAAGAATAGGATAGGATAAAGGATAGGATAGGGGATTGGATAGCATACGGGTTTGGATAGGATAGAGGATAGGATACGATAGAGGATAGAATAGGATTGAGGATAGGATAGGATAGAGGATACGATATTATAGTGGAGAGGATCGAATAGAGGATAGGATAGCGGATAGGATAGGATAGAGTATTGAATAGGATAGAGGATAGGATAGGATAGAGGATAGAATAGGATTGAGGATAGGATAGGATAGAGGAAAGGATAGGATAGAGGATCGGATAGGTGATTGGATAGGATAGAGGATAGGATAGGATAGAGGACAGTATAGGATAGAGGATAGGATAGGATAGAGGATAGGATAGGATAGGATAGAGGATAGGATAGGATAGAGGATACGATAGGATAGAGGATAGGATAGGATAGAGGATACGATAGGATAGAGGATAGGATAGTATAGAGGATAGGATAGGCTAGGATAGAGTATAGGATATGATAGAGGGTACGATATTATAGGGGATATTATAGGATAGAGGAAACGATAGGGTATTGTATAGGATAGAGCATAGGATAAAGAATAGGATAGGATAGAGGATAGGATAGGGGATTGGATAGCATACGGGATTGGATAGGATAGAGGATAGGATACGATAGCGGATAGGATAGGATAGGGGATAGGATAGGGGATTGGATAGGATAGAGTATAGGATAGGATAGGATAGAGGATACGATATTATAGAGGATAGGATAGGATAGAGGATAGGATCGGATAGAGGATAGGATAGGGGATTGGATAGGAAAGAGGAAAGGATAGGATAGAGGATAGTATAGGATAGCGGATAGGATAGAGAATAGGATAGGATGGATGATATTAAGGATAGAGGACAGGATAGGATAGAGGATACGATATTATAGAGGAGGGGATCGAATAGAGGAAAGGAAAGCGGATAGGATAGGATAGAGGATATGATAGGATAGAGGATAGAATAGGATTGAGGATAGGATAGGATAGAGGATAGGATAGAGGATAGGATAGAGGATAGGATAGGGGATGGATAGGATAGTTGATACGATAGGATAGAGAATAGGATAGGGGATTGGATAGGATAGAGGATAGGATAGGATAGGATAGATAATAGGATAGGATAGTGGATAATATAGGATAAAGGAGACCATATACGATAAGATAGGATAGAGGATAGGATACGATAGAGGGTAGGATAGGATAGCGGATAGGATAGGATATAGGATTGGAGAGGATAGAGGATAGGATAGGGGATTGGATAGGATAGAGGATATGATAGGATAGGATAGAGAATAGGATAGGATAGAGGATAGGACAGGATAGAGGACAGGATAGAGGATAGAATAGAGGATAGGATAGAGGATAGGATAGGATAGAGGATACGATAAGATAGAGGATAGGATAAGATAGATACTCGGATAGGATCGGATAGAACATAGAATAGGATAGAGGATAATATAGGATAGAGGATAGGATATTATAGAGGATAGGATAGGATACAGGATAGGGAGGATAGAGGATAGGATAGGATAGAGGATAGGATAGGATAGAGGATTGGATTGGATAGAGGATAGGATATAGGATTGGATAGGATAGAGGATAGGATACGATAGTGGATAGGATAGAGGATAGCATAGGATAGAGGATAGGATAGAGGATAGGATAGGATAGAGGATAGGATAGGATAGGATAGAGGATTGGATTGGATAGAGGATTGGATATAGGATTGGATAGGATAGAGGATAGGATACGATAGTGGATAGGATAGAGGATAGGATAGGATAGAGGATAGGATAGGATAGAGGATATTATAGGATAGAGGATTGGATAGGATAGGATAGAGTATAGGATAGGATAGAGGTTACGATATTATAGAGGATATTATAGGATAGAGGAAACGATAGGGTATTGGATAGGATAGAGCATAGGATAAAGAATAGGATAGGATAGAGGATAGGATAGGGGATTGGATAGCATACGGGTTTGGATAGGATAGAGGATAGGATACGATAGAGGATAGAATAGGATTGAGGATAGGATAGGATAGAGGATACGATATTATAGTGGAGAGGATCGAATAGAGGATAGGATAGCGGATAGGATACGATAGAGTATTGAATAGGATAGAGGATAGGATAGGATAGAGGATAGAATAGGATTGAGGATAGGATAGGATAGAGGAAAGGATAGGATAGAGGATCGGATAGGTGATTTGATAGGATAGGGGATAGGATAGGATAGAGGATAGTATAGGATAGAGGATAGGATAGGATAGAGGATAGGATAGGATAGGATAGAGGATAGGATAGGATAGAGGATACGATAGGATAGAGGATAGGATAGGATAGAGGATACGATAGGATAGAGGATAGGATAGGATAGAGGATAGGATAGGATAGAGGATAGGATAGGATTGAGGATAGGATAGGATAGAGGATAGGATAGGATAGGATAGAGTATAGGATAGAGGATATTATAGAGGATATTATAGGATAGAGGAAACGATAGGGTATTGGATAGGATAGAGCATAGGATAAAGAATAGGATAGGATAGAGGATAGGATAGGGGACTGGATAGCATACGGGATTGGATAGGATAGAGGATAGGATACGATAGCGAATAGGATAGGGGATTGGATAGGATAGAGAATAGGATAGGATGGATGATATTAAGGATAGAGGACAGGATAGGATAGAGGATACAATATTATAGAGGAGGGGATCGAATAGAGGAAAGGATAGCGGATAGGATAGGATAGAGTATAGGATAGGATAGAGGTTACGATATTATAGAGGATATTATAGGATAGAGGAAACGATAGGGTATTGGATAGGATAGAGCATAGGATAAAGAATAGGATAGGATAGAGGATAGGATAGGGGATTGGATAGCATACGGGTTTGGATAGGATAGAGGATAGGATACGATAGAGGATAGAATAGGATTGAGGATAGGATAGGATAGAGGATACGATATTATAGTGGAGAGGATCGAATAGAGGATAGGATAGCGGATAGGATACGATAGAGTATTGAATAGGATAGAGGATAGGATAGGATAGAGGATAGAATAGGATTGAGGATAGGATAGGATAGAGGAAAGGATAGGATAGAGGATCGGATAGGTGATTTGATAGGATAGGGGATAGGATAGGATAGAGGATAGTATAGGATAGAGGATAGGATAGGATAGAGGATAGGATAGGATAGGATAGAGGATAGGATAGGATAGAGGATACGATAGGATAGAGGATAGGATAGGATAGAGGATACGATAGGATAGAGGATAGGATAGGATAGAGGATAGGATAGGATAGAGGATAGGATAGGATTGAGGATAGGATAGGATAGAGGATAGGATAGGATAGGATAGAGTATAGGATAGAGGATATTATAGAGGATATTATAGGATAGAGGAAACGATAGGGTATTGGATAGGATAGAGCATAGGATAAAGAATAGGATAGGATAGAGGATAGGATAGGGGACTGGATAGCATACGGGATTGGATAGGATAGAGGATAGGATACGATAGCGAATAGGATAGGGGATTGGATAGGATAGAGAATAGGATAGGATGGATGATATTAAGGATAGAGGACAGGATAGGATAGAGGATACGATATTATAGAGGAGGGGATCGAATAGAGGAAAGGATAGCGGATAGGATAGGATAGAGTATAGGATAGGATAGAGGTTACGATATTATAGAGGATATTATAGGATAGAGGAAACGATAGGGTATTGGATAGGATAGAGCATAGGATAAAGAATAGGATAGGATAGAGGATAGGATAGGATAGAGGATAGGATAGGATGGAGGATAGGATAGGATTGAGAATAGGATACGATAGAGTATAGGACATAGGATTGGATAGGATAGAGGATAGGATAGGATAGAGGATAGGATAGGATAGAGGATAGGATAGGATAGAGGATAGGATAATATAGAGGATAAGATAGGATAGCGGATAGGATATGGTAGAGTATAGAATAGGATAGAGGATAGGATAGGATAGAGGATAGGATAGGAATGAGGATAGGATAGGATAGAGGAAAGGATAAGATAGAGGATCGGATAGTATCGGATAGAATATAGAATAGGATAGAGGATAGGATAGGATAGAGGATAGGATAGGATAGAAGATAGGAAAGGATAGAGGATAGGATAGGATAGAGGATAGGGTAGGATGGAGGATAGGATAGGATAGTGGATAGTATAGAGGATAGGATAGAGGATAGGGTAGGGGATCGGATAGAGGATAGGATAGGATAGGGGATAGGATAGAGGATTGTATAGAATAGGTGATATTATAAGATAGAGGATAGGACAGGATAGCGGATAGGATAGGATATAGGATTGTATAGACTATAGGATAGGATAGGATGGAGGATAGGATAGGATAGCGGATAGGATAGGATTGAGGATAGGATAGGATAGAGGATAGGATAGGATGGAAGATAGGATAGGATATAGAATAGGATACGATAGAGTATAGGACATAGGATTAGATAGGATAGAGGATAGGATAGGATAGAGGATAGGATAGGATAGAGGATACGATAGGATAGAGAATAGGATAGGGGATTGGATAGGATAGAGGATAGGATAGGATAGGATAGAGAATAGGATAGGATAGTGGATAATATAGGATATAGGATTGGATAGGATAGAGGATAGGATAGGGGATTGGATAGGATAGAGGATATGATAGGATAGGATAGAGAATAGGATAGGATAGAGGATAGGATAGGATAGAGGATAGGATAGGATAGGATAGAGTATAGGATAGGATAGAGGTTACGATATTATAGAGGATATTATAGGATAGAGGAAACGATAGGGTATTGGATAGGATAGAGCATAGGATAAAGAATAGGATAGGATAGAGGATAGGATAGGGGATTGGATAGCATACGGGTTTGGATAGGATACAGGATAGGATACGATAGAGGATAGAGTAGGATTGAGGATAGGATAGGATAGAGGATACGATATTATAGTGGAGAGGATCGAATAGAGGATAGGATAGCGGATAGGATAGGATAGAGTATTGAATAGGATAGAGGATAGGATAGGATAGAGGATAGAATAGGATTGAGGATAGGATAGGATAGAGGAAAGGATAGGATAGAGGATCGGATAGGTGATTGGATAGGATAGAGGATAGGATAGGATAGAGGATAGTATAGGATAGAGGATAGGATACGATAGAGGATAGGATAGGATAGGGTAGAGGATAGGATAGGATAGAGGATACGATAGGATAGAGGATAGGATAGGATAGAGGATACGATAGGATAGAGGATAGGATAGGATAGAGGATAGAATAGGATAGAGGATAGGATAGGATTGAGGATAGGATAGGATAGAGGATAGGATAGGATAGGATAGAGTATAGGATAGGATAGAGGGTACGATATTATAGAGGATATTATAGGATAGAGGAAACGATAGGGTATTGGATAGGATAGAGCATAGGATAAAGAATAGGATAGGATAGAGGATAGGATAGGGGATGGATAGGATAGTTGATACGATAGGATAGAGAATAGGATAGGGGATTGGATAGGATAGAGGATAGGATAGGATAGGATAGATAATAGGATAGGATAGTGGATAATATAGGATAAAGGAGACCATATACGATAAGATAGGATAGAGGATAGGATAGGATAGAGGATAGGATAGGATAGAGGATAGGATAGGATAGAGGATAGGATAGGATAGAGGATAGGATAGGATAGAGGATAGGATAGGATTGAGGATAGGATAGGATAGAGGATAGGATAGGATAGGATAGAGTATAGGATAGGATAGAGGGTACGATATTATAGAGGATATTATAGGATAGAGGAAACGGTAGGGTATTGGATAGGATAGAGCATAGGATAAAGAATAGGATAGGATAGAGGATAGGATAGGGGATTGGATAGCATACGGGATTGGATAGGATACGATAGCGGATAGGATAGGATAGGGGATTGGATAGGATAGAGTATAGGATAGGATAGGATAGAGGATACGATATTATAGAGGATAGGATAGGATAGAGGATAGGATCGGATAGAGGATAGGATAGGGGATTGGATAGGAAAGAGGAAAGGATAGGATAGAGGATAGGATAGGATAGCGGATAGGATAGGGGATTGGATAGGATAGAGAATAGGATAGGATGGATGATATTAAGGATAGAGGACAGGATAGGATAGAGGATACGATATTATAGAGGAGGGGATCGAATAGAGGAAAGGAAAGCGGATAGGATAGGATAGAGTATAGAATAGGATAGAGGATATGATAGGATAGAGGATAGAATAGGATTGAGGATAAGATAGGATAGAGGATAGGATAGAGGATAGGATAGAGGATAGGATAGGGGATGGATAGGATAGTTGATACGATAGGATAGAGAATAGGATAGGGGATTGGATAGGATAGAGGATAGGATAGGATAGGATAGATAATAGGATAGGATAGTGGATAATATAGGATAAAGGAGACCATATACGATAAGATAGGATAGAGGATAGGATAGGATAGAGGATAGGATAGGATAGAGGATAGGATAGGATAGAGGATAGGATAGGATAGAGGATAGGATAGAGGATAGGATAGGGGATGCATAGGATAGTTGATACGATAGGATAGAGAATAGGATAGGGGATTGGATAGGATAGAGGATAGGATAGGATAGGATAGAGAATAGGATAGGATAGTGGATAATATAGGATATAGGATTGGATAGGATAGAGGATAGGATAGGGGATTGGATAGGATAGGGTAGAGGATAGGATAGGATAGAGGATACGATAGGATAGAGGATAGGATAGGATAGAGGATACGATAGGATCGAGGATAGGATAGAGTATAGGATAGGATAGAGGGTACGATATTATAGAGGATATTATAGGATAGAGGAAACGATAGGGTATTGGATAGGATAGAGCATAGGATAAAGAATAGGATAGGATAGCGGATAGGATAGGATAGGGGATTGGATAGGATAGAGTATAGGATAGGATAGGATAGAGGATACGATATTATAGAGGATAGGATAGGATAGAGGATAGGATCGGATAGAGGATAGGATAGGGGATTGGATAGGAAAGAGGAAAGGATAGGATAGAGGATAGGATAGGATAGCGGATAGGATAGGGGATTGGATAGGATAGAGAATAGGATAGGATGGATGATATTAAGGATAGAGGACAGGATAGGATAGAGGATACGATATTATAGAGGAGGGGATCGAATAGAGGAAAGGAAAGCGGATAGGATAGGATAGAGTATAGAATAGGATAGAGGATATGATAGGATAGAGGATAGAATAGGATTGAGGATAAGATAGGATAGAGGATAGGATAGAGGATAGGATAGAGGATAGGATAGGGGATGGATAGGATAGTTGATACGATAGGATAGAGAATAGGATAGGGGATTGGATAGGATAGAGGATAGGATAGGATAGGATAGATAATAGGATAGGATAGTGCATAATATAGGATAAAGGAGACCATATACGATAAGATAGGATAGAGGATAGGATACGATAGAGGATAGGATAGGATAGCGGATAGGATAGGATATAGGATTGGAGAGGATAGAGGATAGGATAGGGGATTGGATAGGATAGAGGATATGATAGGATAGGATAGAGAATAGGATAGGATAGAGGATAGGACAGGATAGAGGACAGGATAGAGGATAGAATAGAGGATAGGATAGAGGATAGGATAGGATAGAAGATACGATAGGATAGAGGATAGGATAGGATAGAGGATAGGATAGGATTGAGGATAGGATAGGATAGAGGATAGGATAGAGGATAGGATAGAGGATAGGATAGGGGATAGGATAGAGGATAGGATAGGATAGAGGATAGGATAGGATTGAGGATTGGATAGGATAGAGGAAAGGATAGGAAAGGGGATTGGATAGGATAGAGGATAGGAGACGGTAGAGGATATGATAGAGGATAGTATAGGATAGAGGACAGGAGACGATAGAGGATAGGATAGGATAGAGGATAGGATAGGATAGGATAGATGATAGGATAGGATCGAGGATTGGATTGGATAGAGGATAGGATATAGGATTGGATAGGATAGAGGATAGGATACGATAGTGGATAGGATAAGATAGATACTCGGATAGGATCGGTTAGAACATAGAATAGGATAGAGGATAATATAGGATAGAGGATAGGATAGGATAGAGGATAGGATAGGATAGAGGATAGGATAGGATAGAGGATAGGATAGAATGGAGGATAGGATAGGATTGTGAATAGGATACGATAGAGTATAGGACATAGGATTGGATAGGATAGAGGATAGGATAGGATAGAGGATAGGATAAGATAGAGGATAGGATAGGATAGAGGATAGGATAGGATAGAGGATAGGATAGGATAGAGGATAGGATAGGATAGAGGATAGGATCGAGGATAGGATAGGATAGAGGATAGGATAGGATAGAGGATAGGATAGGATAGAGGATAGGACAGGATAGAGGATAGGATAGGATAGAGGATAGGATAGGATAGAGGATAGGATAGGATAGAGGATAGGATAGGATAGAGGATAGGATAGGATAGAGGATAGTGTAGGATAGAGGATAGGATAGGATAGAGGATAGGATAGGATAGAGGATTGGATTGGATAGAGGATAGGATATAGGATTGGATAGGATAGAGGATAGGATAGGATAGAGGATAGGATAGAGGATAGGATAGGATAGAGGATAGGATAGGATAGAGGATAGGATAGGATAGAGGATAGGATAGGATAGGATAGAGGATTGGATTGGATAGAGGATAGCATATAGGATTGGATAGGATAGAGGATAGGATACGATAGTGGATAGGATAGAGGATAGGATAGGATAGAGGATAGGATCGAGGATAGGATAGGATAGATGATAGGATAGGATAGAGGATAGGATAGGATAGAGGATAGGATAGGATAGAGGATAGGATAGGATAGAGGATAGGATAGGATAGAGGATAGGATAGGATAGGATAGAGGATAGGATAGGATAGAGGATAGGATAGGATAGAGGATAGGATAGGATAGAGGATAGGATAGGATAGAGGGTAGGATAGGATAGAGGATAGGATATTATAGAGGATTGGATAGGATAGAGGAAAGGATAGGATAGGGGATTGGATAGGATAAACGATAGGAGACGATAGAGGATATGATAGAGGATAGTATAGGATAGAGGACAGGAGACGATAGAGGATAGGATAGGATAGAGGATAGGATAGGATTGAGGATAGGATAGGATAGAGGATAGGATAGGATAGAGGATATGATAGGATAGAGGATAGGATAGGATAGAGGATAGGATACGATAGGGGATAGGATATTATAGAGGATAGGATAGGATAGAGGATAGGATAGGATAGAGGATAGGATAGGATAGAGGATAGGATAGGACAGAGGATAGGATAGGATACAGCATAGGATAGGATAGAGGATAGGATAGGATCGAGGATTGGATTGGATAGAGGATAGGATATAGGATTGGATAGGATAGAGGATAGGATACGATGGTTTATAGGATAAGATAGATACTCGGGTAGGATCGGTTAGAACATAGAATAGGATAGAGGATAATATAGGATAGAGGATAGGATAGGATAGAGGATAGGATAGGATAGAGGATAGGATAGGATAGAGGATAGGATAGGATGGAGGATAGGATAGGATTGAGAATAGGATACGATAGAGTATAGGACATAGGATTGGATAGGATAGAGGATAGGATAGGATAGAGGATAGGATAAGATAGAGGATAGGATAGGATAGAGGATAGGATAGGATAGAGGATAGGATAGGATAGAGGATAGGATAGGATAGAGGATAGGATAGAGGATAGGATCGAGGATAGGATAGGATAGAGGATAGGATAGGATAGAGGATAGGATAGGATAGAGGATAGGACAGGATAGAGGATAGGATAGGATAGGATAGAGGATAGGATAGGATAGAGGATAGGATAGGATAGAGGATAGGATAGGATAGAGGATAGTATATGATAGAGAATAGGATAGGATAGAGGATAGGATAGGATACAGTATAGGATAGGATAGAGGATAGGATAGGATAGAGGATAGGATAGGATAGAGGATAGGATAGAGGATAGGGTAGGATAGAGGATAGTCTAGGATAGAGGATAGGATAGAGGATAGGATAGAGGATTGGATAGGATAGGGCATAGGATAGGATAGAGGATAGGATAGGATAGAGGATAGGATAGGATAGAGGATAGGATAGGATAGAGGATAGGATAGGATAGAGGATAGGATAGGATACGATAGAGGATAGGATAGGATAGAGGATAGGATAGGGGATTGGATAGGATAGAGGATAGGATAGGATACAGGATAGGATACGATAGAGGATTGGATAGGATAGAGGATAGGAGACGATATAGGATAGGATAGGGGATTGTATAGGATAGAGGACAGGAGACGATAGAGGATAGGATAGGATAGAGGATAGGATAGGATAGAGGATAGGATAGGATAATATACAGGATAGGATAGGATAGAGGATAGGATAGGATAGAGGATAGTATATGATAGAGAATAGGATATGATAGAGGATAGGATAGGATACAGTATAGGATAGGATAGAGGATAGGATAGGATAGAGGATAGGATAGGATAGAGGATAGGATAGGATAGAGGGATAGGATAGGATAGAGGATAGGATAGAGGATAGGATAGGATAGAGGATAGGATAGGATAGAGGATAGGATAGGAATGAGGATAGGATAGGAATGAGGATAATATAGGATGGAGGATAGGATAAGATAGAGGCTCGGATAGGATCGGATGGTATATAGAATAGGATAGAGGATAGGATAGGTTAGAGGATAGGATAGGATAGAGGATAGGATAGGATAGAGGATAGGATAGGATAGAGGATATGATAGAGGATAGGATAGGGTAGAGGGTAGGATTGGATAGAGGATAGGATAGGATAGAGGATAGGATAGGATAGAGTATAGGATAGGATAGAGGATAGGATAGAGGATAGGATAGGATAGAGGAAAGGGTAGGATTGAGGATAGGATAGGATAGAGGAAAGGATAGGATAGAGGATTGGATAGGTGATTGGATTGGATTGAGGATAGGATAGGATAGAGGAAAGGATAGGATGGAGGATCGGATAGGCGATTGGATAGGATAGAGGATAGGATAGGATAGAGGATTGTATAGGATAGAGGATAGGATAGAGGATAGGATAGGGGATTGGATAGGATAAGGTATAGGATACGATAGAGGATAGGATCGGATAGAGGATAGGATAGGATAGAGGATAGGATAGGATAGAGGATAGGATAGGATAGAGGATAGGATAGGATCGGATAGAGCATAGGATAGGGGATTGGATAGGATAGAGGGTAGGATAGGATAGCGGATAGGATAGCATATAGGATTGGATAGGATAGAGGATAGGAGACGATAGAGGATATTATAGGGGATTGGATAGGATAGAGGATAGGAGACGATAGAGGATAGGATAGGGGATTGTATAGGATAGAGGACAGCAGACGATAGAGGATAGGATAGGATAGAGGATAGGATAGGATAGAGGATAGGATAGGATAGAGGATAGGATAGGATAGAGCATAGGATAGGATAGAGGATAGGATAGGATACAGTATAGGGTAGGATAGAGGATAGGATAGGATAGAGGATAGGATAGGATAGAGGATAGGATAGGATAGAGTATAGGATAGGATAGAGGTTAGGATATTATAGAGGATAGGATAGGATAGAGGATAGGATAGGATAGAGGATAGGATACGATAGAGGATATGATAGAGGATAGGATAGGATACAGTATAGGATAGGATAGAGGATAGGATAGGATAGAGGATAGGATAGGATAGAGGATAGGATAGGATAGAGGATAGGATAGGATAGAGGATAGAATAGGATAGCGGATGGAATAGGATATAGGATTGGATAGGATAGAGGATAGGATACGATAGTGGATAAGATAGAGGATAGGGTAGGATAGAGGATAGTCTAGGATAGAGGATAGGATAGAGGATAGGATAGAGGATTGGATAGGATAGGGCATAGGATAGGATAGAGGATAGGATAGGATAGAGGATAGGATAGGATAGAGGATAGGATAGGATAGAGGATAGGATAGGATAGAGGATAGGATAGGATACGATAGAGGATAGGATAGGATACGATAGAGGATAGGATAGGATAGAGGATAGGATAGGGGATTGGATAGGATAGTGGACAGGAGACGATAGAAGATAGGATAGGTTAGAGGATAGGATAGGTTAGAGGATAGGATAGGATAGAGGATAGGATAGGATAGAAGATAGGATAGGATTGAGGATAGGATAGGATAGAGGAAAGGATTGGATAGAGAGTAGGATACGATAGTGGATAGGATAGAAGATAAGATAGGATAGAGGATAGGATAGGATAGAGGATAGGATAGGATAGAGCATAGGATAGGGGATTGGATAGGATAGAGGGTAGGATAGGATAGCGGATAGGATAGCATATAGGATTGGATAGGATAGAGGATAGGAGACGATAGAGGATATTATAGGGGATTGGATAGGATAGAGGATAGGAGACGATAGAGGATAGGATAGGGGATTGTATAGGATAGAGGACAGGAGACGATAGAGGATAGGATAGGATAGAGGATAGGATAGGATAGAGAGCGAATCGAAATCTCACCGAGCTAACATCGTAAGAGAGCATAGAAACGCGAAAATTTCAACCGCACTCGCGAGTTTTACTTTAATTTATTCTTACTCGAAATAATAAGTATGAGTATATATAAAAGTAAAAAGTGAGTGGAAAATTCAAAACCAAAAGGACTATAAAGCCAAAACGCGAATAAAGACGCGATTCACGCGGAGTTCGGGTTAAAAACCCCTCAGGGGCGGATAAACTCCTAAGAGGAAAATAACTTGAAAGAAAATAGCAGATCATCAACTATAGAATCTCGAAAAACCAAACGCGAACATCTGAAAACGAAAAAGAAAAGATTAAACTCTTAAAATTAAATCGGGTACACTTACGTGAAAATAAGATACTTCCAGCAAAATCCGGGAAACGGGAGTGCCGAAAAACTGCATATACCTGAAAAGAAAGAAATAGAAAAAGACTAGAAGTTTTTAAAAATAGTAGAGATGTCAATTAAATTTTTAAAATAAATAAATAATTAAAACCGGTGAAATAACAGTGTTAGAAAACGAACAATTACACTCGATAGATTAATACCAAGTGGACTATAAAGCAGTTTAGAATTTCCAAGTGTCAAGTGACGAGAGAGATAGAGAGAAAATACATAGAACAAGAGAGGATAGAGAACACCCGAAAGGCCAAGCCGAGAAGTTCACACAACGTGAGGGGTCGGTCGGACGGTGTTACCTAAAGTAAGGTAGGAACTAGAAGAGTTAAAACCGCAGAGGGATAACCAGTAGTAATTATACACCGGATATAAAGTCTTAGGAGAAAGAGATAGAACTCGGGTAAAATACAAAAATAGGCCGATCTCAATAAAATTTTAGGGCCGCCCATTTCGAAGGGTGGCGAGTCGAAGGGGGTCGGAAAGGAGAAGTTATTCTCCCCCCCGAAAACTTTTTTGCTCTGCACCCACCCATTTCGGAGATATAGCGATTAGCAGGCTTATTTTACGGAAATTAGGGAAACGGACCAGACGAAAGTAAAGTGCTCGCCCGTACCGTTACAACGAGCCGCTGAACGCCGGAATCGGTGAAAGTTGAAAATTAGCGTGCATACCGGGTGACCAAATAATTTCGGATCCTAAAAAATCTGAGTACGTGGGTCGACTCGGTAGGGGAATCTAAGGGGTGTCTGTGATCTGGGGAACGGGGTTCCCCAAGGCAAAAAATTTGTCGAAACCCCCCCCCCCTTTTCGAGATAACAACACGGACAAGGGGAAGGAGCTGATTCTCGAAAAAACTTTCAACGAGGCAAGTTACGCATTCAACGAGGGCTTTACAAACATATAAGAATAAGTGGGGGTCAACTATCCAAAAACCCCCACTTCCCTCTTGCGAAATCCAGAAATTAGCAGAATTTTAGCATTTCTTAGCGTTTTTTCGTCACTTTCAGACGATTTTAGATAATTCGAAGCGATTTTAGAATTTTTCCCGTCGATCGCACGAGATTTCTTCAAAAATTCTTACAATTTTGCGAATTTCGTCAAATTTCGTAGCTAGTAGGTAGAGAGAATATCGTAGCCGCTAAGTAGATTTCTGCGGACCTCGGCGATTCTGTGCGAATTTTAGATAAGATAGGTTAGGTTAATAGAAAAAATTAGAATTACAACTGTTTGTGTTGGTTTTTTGGTTTTTGGTTAATAAGGTTTAGCTAGTAAATTTTTAGAGTTTAGGTTTTAGATTTGTAATCTTAGGGTTAATCTCGAGTTTAGTTACTTTAAGTGTTAGTATATATAAAATAGATTAAGTTTAAGCGAATCGATTAGATTAAATTAAATTAAGTACATGCGCGACCAGCGATAATAGATTTTTAACGATTTTGTAGAAATTGAAAAGTTAAATAGAGGCAAATACCTTTAATTCTCCGTGTTTTCCGACTTACTGCCTTCCCCAACCTACAAATAATACAATTAAATGTAATAAAATAAAGAATAAAATACAATAGCTTAATAGAATTAAAAAACAAGAAACCAGTATTAGAAAGAAATAGTAGTAAAATCAAATTGCTTAGCCCTCTATTAGTAATAAAAAAGCGACAATTTGTCAGAAAAATCACCCTTCAAAAGACAAGATAGTAGATAAAAGACAAGATAGTAGTAGTTATATAAAATAAATAAAATGTAGTAAGATTAATATACTAATAGCAGAAAAATATACTAATAGCAGAAAACTTTCGTAGTTAAAAGCTAAAATATAAAAAAAAAAAAAAAAAAAAAAAAATTTTTTAAAGCCTAATCAGGACAGAGAGAAACAGGGAAAAAGGCATTAAGGAAAGAGAGGAAAGGGAAAGGGTAGGTTAAAAAAAACGCTGGGAAAACGATAGGTACAGAAGGGGAGAGCCAGGGGGGGTTAAAGATACCGAACAGACGGAATCGTAACGGCCGACCCCGAGCGAAAGCGAGAGGACAAAGCAAGAGACAACCTAATACAATAACACGCACCGAGGACGAAACGACCGCCACCACGGACACCCACAAACAAAGACACATACAGCATTCACTTGACACATACGTTAGCACAAACAGACAATACGGTTTCAAATCAATACGATAGTAAAAGAACAATAGCATATCGAAAAGAAGACGAAAGAAAGAGAGAACAAAATAAGAAAGAAGATGGACGAGGAAGAAAAATTCCTCACACCAATGCAACCAGCAGCGAAAGGCAATGTCTTCAAGAAAAGCTCAAAAATAAAGCATAGCGCGGAAAAAGAAAAGGATAGATCATTGATTAAAAGACCAAGAGAAAATGAAGAGGAAACCGACACAGATTCGGTAATCTCGGACGTAATCTTGGTCGGAAGTACGGCATTAAAAAAGAAACGACTAGAAGACATAACTTTGTACGCAATCAACCAGACCGACGACGAAGAGAAGGATGAGGAGGATGACGTATTAAAACTAATAGGGCAACTAATAAAAATCCTCAAAAAAACTAAAAATTCAACACGCGAGGTTAAAAATTATTGTGCGGACCCACTAACGGAGGTAAAAAACGTGACGAAATGTCACGCCAGCCAAGCGGATAGACTGCTCGAAGTGGCGATCACCAAGCTAAAAAACATTGAACTAATAATAGAAAATAAACAACTCAAAAATAGTATACTGCATAGAGATATGGGAACGCAATGCTCCTTAGCTAAAAATGAAAATAATGTTCCACCGAAACCCGAAAAGCATAAAAAGACAGCAGAAGGACTGAAGAAAAGATTAATGTATGAAAGTGAAGCGGAAGAAGCAAGCGGCAAATTGAACAAGGAAATCGACCATGATAAAGAGAAAGAAAACGAATGGAAGACAGTCGAGAATAGAAATAAAAACGAGGAGAAGAAAGCTTTAAGGAAAAAGAAGAAAGAAGAGGAAGAAGCAGCAGAAGCAGAGAAAAGGAAACGGGAACAAGAAAAGGAACGAGAAAAAAGAAACAAGCTTCCTCCCCCTCCAAAATCGGAAGCTATAATCATTAAAACATCAGAAACAAGGACCTTCGCGGATTTATTTAAACAACTAAAGACCAATGCTGGAGATAGATTGAATGGAATTCATACCGTAAGAAAGTCCAGGGGAGGAGATCTCGTTATAGAGATGGAAAAGGGTACCACTGCCGGAGATCTGGAAAAATTCGCGAAGGACACCCTAGGGGGAGATTGCAAAATCAGGAGAATGGCCCCCAAGGTAGTGTACGAAATAAAAGATCTCGATCCAACAATCGACAGAGGGGAACTCCAGGAGGAACTCGAAAAAATTCTAGGAATTCAGAAAGATGAAATAGAGGTCAAAAATATCCGATTCGGATACGGAGGAACTCGGATGGCCATAGTTGCCCTTCCGGCTAAAATATTGGAACAATTGGGACAGGAAAATAAATTAAAAATCGGCTTTACAAACTGCAGAGTCAAAAGGACTCAGAACATTCTAAGATGCTACAAGTGCCACGCTTTCGGGCACTTATCGTACAACTGCACGTTAGAGCTGAAGGGTCAAGAACTCTGCAGGAGATGCGGGGCAATAGGACACCAAATTAATGGCTGTGAGGCAATAAGATGCTGTGTCCTCTGCATCCGAGAAGGGATACACGCATCGAAGGCCGAACATGTTGCGGGGGCGGTAAACTGCCCGCAATATAAAAAATTTTTGGAGCAATCAGCTAGGAGTAACGCATAAAATTCAATTTAAAATTATTGCAAATTAATCTGAACCATTGTAGGCTCGCTCACTGCTTGCTAACACAAACAGTCGCAGAAACGGGGGTGGACATCGTTCTGATTTCAGAGCCACTTTACAATCCAGGAAACTGGATTTACTCAACTGGAAATTCAGCAGCAATCTGGGTCACTAATACAAACGGCTTTAAAAGACAAGAGGACGGAGACAGGGTACAGGAAGACTACGTTGCGGTAAGAATTGATAACCTCACGATAGTAAGTACCCACATTTCTCCAAATATCTCTACGGATCTCTACACACACAAAATAAAGAAACTAATGCAGTTTGTCGACCAGGAACGCCTGAAAGGAAAAAGAATTTTGTTAGGAGGAGACTTTAATGCTAAATCCCCAGCCTGGGGATCTGTAGAACAGAATCTTAAAGGAACAATATTATTGGAAGAAATGCTAAGGATAAACATCTTCCCCTGTATCCCTGAGGGAGGACACACCTTTGAGAGAGGGAAATCCACCTCAAATCTGGATTTCATAGCAACTACCCGGGACCTACAAGAAAAAGACAACAAAATCATTAATAAAGTACTTAACAAAGAAACAGCATCCGATCACAAATATTTGTTCACAGAGATTCAAACTAAGGACGAGATGCAAAGGAACAAGGGAAGTCAAAGCAATAAATGGAAATTAACGAGAACAGGACTCCTCAGGCTGGGGACGGCGCTGCAAAGATCTATCATAGAGGAAGGACTCAACGAAGCAAACTATTTTAATAAAGACGAGGAAACTAAGTTTCTAAACAATATTTATAAAATCTGCGACGAAGAGCTAGATAAACCCGAATCAACGCATAGAAAGGTTAAAAGTAATATCTGGTGGACTCCTGAGTTAAAGAAAGAAAGAGATAAAACCCAGAAACTTAGAAGGTCAGTCCAAAAAGCGAGGAGGAAGGGTAAGGACGACGAAAGGGAGGCCTTAACCTTCCTATACAAACGAGCTAAGAAGAACCTACAAAGACTAATTTCCAAACAGAAAGAGATATCATGGAACGAACTATGCGAAACTATTAATAAGGACATATGAGGCAAGCCCTATAAAATAATCATAAGACAGGTTAAAAAAGACAATCCTTCAGCCTCTCTCTCAGCAGAGTGTGCAGCAAACGTGATGGAGGGATTATTCCCACAAGATTTTAGACAACCTGACGAGCAACCAAGTGGAAACAACGGAAGCGAGAACAATGAGACAGAAAGGGAAAATAGCCTGAGAAACCAAGAGGAGACAATCGGAAGAAAAATACCCGAGGTTACCTCGGAAGAAATCATAGCTGCTTCCAAATTGCTGAAATCCGGAAAAGCCCCGGGAAAAGACGGTATGCAACCTGAAATTATAAAATTATTAGCAGAAACAAGGCCGGACAGATTTGCTGCCCTCTTCAAGGGCATTCTAATTAGAGGGAGTATACCACAGCAATGGAAAGTAGCAAGAACAATTCTTCTTAGAAAAGAAGGTAAGGACCCTTCCTCCCACTCTGCCTACAGACCAATTTGTATTCTAGATGCTGTGGCCAAGCTCCTGGAATATGTCATCCGGGCGAGATTACATGGAGAGCTAGGAGAAAGACCTTTCAGCTCAAATCAATTTGGATTCACTAAGGGAACATCAACCATACATGCAATGGAAATCGTCAGGAAAGCGGCAATTGAGGCCTCGGCAAAAAACAGATTTGCGGTCATGATCGCCCTTGACGTAAAAAACGCCTTTAACTCTTTGAGCTGGAAGGCAATCGACAACGAATTAAAAAACAGGAAAGTATCCGAGTATCTCGTCCGGATAATAAGTGACTATTTCAGGGGCAGAATGGTAGAATACGAAGCATCGGAAAAATCAATAGAACTGAATATGAAAATGGGAGTCCCTCAAGGCTCAGTCCTCGGCCCTTTTTTGTGGAATTTGGTGTACGATGGACTTCTAAATAGATCGACACCGCCGATGACACAAAAAATTGCCTTTGCAGACGACTTGGCCATTATTATTCAGGCTTCTACCACCAATAGACTCAAGCTGAGAGCAGAAGAAATCGCTGAGGACACCAAACAGTGGATGACCACGGCCGGACTGTCCCTAGCGGAAGACAAAACAGAAATCATGTGGCTGAATTGTAAATATGTTGACCCGAACCTTTGTTTCAGAATAGGAGACGCTGAGATAATACCGAAGAATGAATTGAAATACCTCGGAATAATCTTCGAATCCAATAAAAGTTTTAAAAAACAAATCGAGAAGGCAACTAATAAGGCCATAAGAACGATGTCTGCCCTCAGCAGGATTATGACAAATAAAATTAAGACTAGACAAACAGGAAGAAAGCTGTACTTTATGACTATGGAATCGATCGTGTTATACGGAGCACCAATATGGGCCGAAGCTGCGGAAAAAATTTTCTTTAGAAGATTACTCAGAAAAACGCAAAAAATGGGGCTTACAAGAGTAGTAGCAGCCTATAGATCGGTACCGTTAGAAACTTTAGCAGTCTTAGCGGGGATCCCCCCCTGGGATCTCAAAGTATTGGAAAGAAGAAGAATCTTCGAGGAAGAAAATGATATGACGTCATTTTTGAGAGAACATGGGCCTAACGCCGCGGAGAATAGAGGACAAAATCCACCACCAACTACTGGCATAGAGGAAGAAACTACGGAAGAAATAGTTGAATTAGCAATTTCCAGGTTCAAAAAACAAATCAGGAAACAAAATAAAGAAATCACTCTCCAAAAGTGGCAAGATGAATGGAACCACAACGTTGTAGGCCGATGGACACACAAACTTATTCCTGATATAGATAAATGGGTAAATAGGAAACACGGCGAGTTGAACTTTTACCTAACACAAGCCCTTACCGGGCACGGAGTCTTTAATTTGTTTAGAAAACGCATTGGCAAAACCGAATCAGATGAGTGCTGGTTCCATCCGGGAACCACTGACACACCGGAACACACTATTGTCTCATGCCAGAGATGGACGGAGGAGAGGAAGCCGCTCTTGGAAGCCCTACGAACCGATGCGGAATCTCTGTCTACGGAGAAAATAATGGACGGTATCCTAGAGAGCGAACCTACTTGGAAAATATTTATGGTCCTCTGCAGAAACATCCTAAGCACGAAGGAAGAAGAGGAAAGAAGAAGAGAGAAAGAGCTGATAGACAATCCGATAATAAGAGGTACAGACGAAGATCTGGAATCTGCCGATGCCGAAATCATGGGAGACCTCTAGATAAGTATTAATCAGATCCTAATTTGCGACTAGTAAAAATAAATATTAGAAAGTATGATACTCGCTAAAATAAATGTAATCTCTCTGTGTTGCAGCGCTTCCCGGGGGGGGGGGGCGAGGAGCGGAGGACATCGCGGGAAAAGGAGGCCTCAATAGACGGTGGAGGATGCCGAAGGTCAACCGACGCCTGTGAAGAAGCGAATACGCGGGACCAGGCTAGGGCGACAACAAGGAGATCAACCACCGCTAAGTAGAGGGAGAAACTTCCAAGCTCAACGCAGACAACCCTTCAGCATCTCGGCTCCCCCCCCCCTTGGCCCCTCCACATTCCCCCGGGGACGCTGTAGCACGGAGCAGACGGTGGAAGGCAACGAAGCCAAAGGACCAGCGGCGTATTACTTGCGGCTCCGGTTGCAGCTTCCCAGGCGCCACTTACCGACTCCGGGCAGAGTGCGACACCGCGAAAAGTAGGATAAAGTAGGAATCGCGCGAGAAAGCGAAGATAGCGGGCGAGAAGTGACAAGGTAAATCAGGGGCATACTCCCAGCGGCGTATTGCTTAGCACTAAGCGACAAGATGGCGGACGACGCTATCAACACGTGGCGAATTGTATTTTATTAAATTATAAGGGTTAGGGGAACTTTTAACGTGCCAGATTGTAAACCCGACGTTTTTTGGAAACGGCGAATCTTTTGATATAGAAAAAACAACTGAAAAGGGTCTATTTTAAAAGATATTTTCAAGAGGGGGGGGGGGGCTAAAAAATTAAGATGAAAATAAAAATTTGCACCTTTCTAAACGCCCGCCAAAAATTTGACCAGATAAAATATTAAAAATCTTGATTTTATAGCTAAAAGAAATTTCGTGGAGCACAGAATACGCGGCTCAGGCCACGGTAATAGTATAATATGTACATAGTCGTTTCCAGAACACGGGCGGGTAGCACGAAGAAAGTTTATTAGGAGGAAAGTATTAACCGGATAGCATAGAATATATTTTAAAATTAGACAGTTAGGCAATATATTAACCGAAAATAGAAGAAGAAGTAGGACACTTGCCCCTCTGTTTCCATACCACAAGGGTAAAACTGGAAAAAATCATAAGACGAGGACGTTAACGATAGAACAACTCAGGTCAAAGCAATCAAAATATCAAAATTTTGAAATGATGGGGTTACTCGAGTTCAACTACATTGTCTCGGCGTAACACAACACACCACGACCGAAAAACGCTCGGAGAAACGGGTAGGGAGGGGGAAAGTCACCGAGGCCTCCCGTGCCTCAGGATTGAATTTGAAAAGCAGAGCGAATCGAAATCTCACCGAGCTAACATCGTAAGAGAGCATAGAAACGCGAAAATTTCAACCGCACTCGCGAGTTTTACTTTAATTTATTCTTACTCGAAATAATAAGTATGAGTATATATAAAAGTAAAAAGTGAGTGGAAAATTCAAAACCAAAAGGACTATAAAGCCAAAACGCGAATAAAGACGCGATTCACGCGGAGTTCGGGTTAAAAACCCCTCAGGGGCGGATAAACTCCTAAGAGGAAAATAACTTGAAAGAAAATAGCAGATCATCAACTATAGAATCTCGAAAAACCAAACGCGAACATCTGAAAAAGAAAAAGAAAAGATTAAACTCTTAAAATTAAATCGGGTACACTTACGTGAAAATAAGATACTTCCAGCAAAATCCGGGAAACGGGAGTGCCGAAAAACTGCATATACCTGAAAAGAAAGAAATAGAAAAAGACTAGAAGTTTTTAAAAATAGTAGAGATGTCAATTAAATTTTAAAAATAAATAAATAATTAAAACCGGTGAAATAACAGTGTTAGAAAACGAACAATTACACTCGATAGATTAATACCAAGTGGACTATAAAGCAGTTTAGAATTTCCAAGTGTCAAGTGACGAGAGAGATAGAGAGAAAATACATAGAACAAGAGAGGATAGAGAACACCCGAAAGGCCAAGCCGAGAAGTTCACACAACGTGAGGGGTCGGTCGGACGGTGTTACCTAAAGTAAGGTAGGAACTAGAAGAGTTAAAACCGCAGAGGGATAACCAGTAGTAATTATACACCGGATATAAAGTCTTAGGAGGAAGAGATAGAACTCGGGTAAAATACAAAAATAGGCCGATCTCAATAAAATTTTAGGGCCGCCCATTTCGAAGGGTGGCGAGTCGAAGGGGGTCGGAAAGGAGAAGTTATTCTCCCCCCCGAAAACTTTTTTGCTCTGCACCCACCCATTTCGGAGATATAGCGATTAGCAGGCTTATTTTACGGAAATTAGGGAAACGGACCAGACGAAAGTAAAGTGCTCGCCCGTACCGTTACAACGAGCCGCTGAACGCCGGAATCGGTGAAAGTTGAAAATTAGCGTGCATACCGGGTGACCAAATAATTTCGGATCCTAAAAAATCTGAGTACGTGGGTCGACTCGGTAGGGGAATCTAAGGGGTGTCTGTGATCTGGGGAACGGAGTTCCCCAAGGCAAAAAATTTGTCGAAACCCCCCCCCCCCCTTTTCGAGATAACAACACGGACAAGGGGAAGGAGCTGATTCTCGAAAAAACTTTCAACGAGGCAAGTTACGCAATCAACGAGGGCTTTACAAACATATAAGAATAAGTGGGGGTCAACTATCCAAAAACCCCCACTTCCCTCTTGCGAAATCCAGAAATTAGCAGAATTTTAGCATTTCTTAGCGTTTTTTCGTCACTTTCAGACGATTTTAGATAATTCGAAGCGATTTTAGAATTTTTCCCGTCGATCGCACGAGATTTCTTCAAAAATTCTTACAATTTTGCGAATTTCGTCAAATTTTCGTAGCTAGTAGGTAGAGAGAATATCGTAGCCGCTAAGTAGATTTCTGCGGACCTCGGCGATTCTGTGCGAATTTTAGATAAGGTAGGTTAGGTTAATAGAAAAAATTAGAATTACAACTGTTTGTGTTGGTTTTTTGGTTTTTGGTTAATAAGGTTTAGCTAGTAAATTTTTAGAGTTTAGGTTTTAGATTTGTAATCTTAGGGTTAATCTCGAGTTTAGTTACTTTAAGTGTTAGTATATATAAAATAGATTAAGTTTAAGCGAATCGATTAGATTAAATTAAATTAAGTACATGCGCGACCAGCGATAATAGATTTTTAACGATTTTGTAGAAATTGAAAAGTTAAATAGAGGCAAATACCTTTAAAAAAAAAAAAAAAAGGATAGGATAGGATAGAGGATAGGATAGGATAGAGGATAGGATAGGATAGAGGATAGGATAGGATACAGTATAGGGTAGGATAGAGGATAGGATAGGATAGAGGAAAGGATAGGATAGAGGATAGGATAGGATAGAGTATAGGATAGGATAGAGGTTAGGATATTATAGAGGATAGGATAGGATAGAGGATAGGATAGGATAGAGGATAGGATAGGATAGAGGATTGGATAGGTTATTGGATAGGATAGAGGATAGGATAGGATAGAGGATAGTATAGGATAGAGGATAGGATAGGATAGAGGATAGTATAGGATAGAGGATAGGATAGGATAGAGGATAGGATAGGGGATTGGATAGGATAGAGTATAGGATACGATAGAGGATAGGATCGGATAGAGGATAGGATAACGGATTGGATAGGATAGACAATTGGAGACGATAGAGGATAGGATAGGGGATTGTATAGGATAGAGAATAGGAGACGATAGAGGATAGGATTGGGGATTGTATAGGATAGAGGACAGGAGACGATAGAGGATAGGATAGGATAGAGGATAGGATACGATAGGATACAGGATAGGATAGGATAGAGGATAGGATAGGATAGAGGATAGTATAGGATAGAGGATAGGATAGAATAGAGGATAGGATAGGATAGAGGATAGGATAGGATAGAGGAAAGGGTAGGATTGAGGATAGGATAGGATAGAGGAAAGGATAGGATAGAGGATTGGATAGGTGATTGGATAGGATAGAGGATAGGATAAGATAGAGGATAGTATAGGATAGAGGATAGATAGGATAGATGTTAGTATAGGATAGAGGATAGGATAGGATAGAGTATAGAATAGGATAGAGGCTGGGATAGGATAGAGGATAGGATAGGATTGAGGATAGGATAGGATAGAGGAAAGGATAGGATGGAGGATCGGATAGGTGATTGGATAGGATAGAGGATAGGATACGATAGAGGATTGTATAGGATAGAGGATAGGATAGAGGATAGGATAGGGGATTGGATAGGATAAGGTATAGGATACGATAGAGGATAGGATCGGATAGAGGATAGGATAGGATAGAGGATAGGATAGGATAGAGGATAGGATAGGATAGAGGATAGGATAGGATAGAGGATAGGATAGAGGATAGGATAGGAATGAGGATAGGATAGGAATGAGGATAATATAGGATGGAGGATAGGATAAGATAGAGGCTCGGATAGGATCGGATGGTATATAGAATAGGATAGAGGATAGGATAGGTTAGAGGATAGGATAGGATAGAGGATAGGATAGGATAGAGGATAGGATAGGATAGAGGATATGATAGAGGATAGGATAGGGTAGAGGGTAGGATTGGATAGAGGATAGGATAGGATAGAGGATAGGATAGGATAGAGTATAGGATAGGATAGAGGATAGGATAGAGGATAGGATAGGATAGAGGATAGGATCGGATAGAGGATAGGATAGGATAGAGGATAGGATAGGATAGAGGATAGGATAGGATAGAGGATAGGATAGAGGATAGGATAGGGTAGAGGATAGGATCGGATAGAGTATAGGATAGGGGATTGGATAGGATAGAGTATAGGATACGATAGAGGATAGGATCGGATAGGGGAAAGGATAGGGGATTGGATAGGATAGAGGATAGGATAGGATATAGGATAGGATAGGATAGAGGATAGAGGATAGGATAGGGTAGAGGATAGGATAGGATAGATAATAGGATAGGATCGAGTATAGAATAGGATAGAGGATAGGATAGGATAGAGGATAGGATAGGATTGAGGATAGGATAGGATAGAGTAAAGGATAGGATAGAGGATCGGATACGTGATTGGATAGGTTACAGGATAGGATAGGATAGAGGATAGGATAGGATAGAGGATAGGATAGGATAGAGGATAGGATAGGATAGAGGATAGGATAGGATAGAGGATTGGATAGGATAGGGGATATTATAGGATAGAGGATAGGACAGGGGATTGGATAGGATAGAGGATAGTATAGGATAGAGGATAGGTTAGGATAGAGGATACGAAATTATAGAGGATAGGATAGGATAGAGGATAGCATCGGATAGCGGATAGGATAGGGGATTGGATAGGATAGAGGATAGAATAGGATAGAGGATAGGATACGATCGGATAGAGCATAGGATAGGGGATTGGATAGGATAGAGGGTAGGATAGGATAGCGGATAGGATAGCATATAGGATTGGAAAGGATAGGGGATAGGATAGGATAAAGGGTCGGATAGGATAGAGGATAGAATAGGATAGAGGATAGGATAGGATAACGGATCGGATAGGATATAGGATTGGATAGGATAGAGGATAGAATAGGATAGAGGATAGGATAGGATAACGGATCGGATAGGATATAGGATTGGATAGGATAGAGGATAGGATACGATAGAGGATACGATAGGATAGAGGATAGGATAGGGGATTGGATAGGATAGAGGATAGGATAGGATATAGGATAGGATAGGATAGATTATAGGATAGGATAGAGGATAGGATAGGATAGAGGATAGGATAGGATAGAGGATAGGATAGGATAGATAATAGGATAGGATCGAGTATAGAAAAGGATAGAGGATAGGATAGGATAGAGGATAGGATAGGATTGAGGATAGGATAGGATAGAGTAAAGGATAGGATAGAGGATCGGATAGGTGATTGGATAGGATAGAGGATAGGATAGGATAGAGGATAGGATAGGATAGAAGATAGGATAGGATAGAGGATAGGATACGATAGATGATAGGATAGGATAGAGGATAGGATAGGGGATTGGATAGGATAGAGGATAGGATAGGGTAGAGGATAGGATCGGATAGAGTATAGGATAGGGGATTGGATAGGATAGAGTATAGGATACGATAGAGGATAGGATCGGATAGGGGAAAGGATAGGGGATTGGATAGGATAGAGGATAGGATAGGATATAGGATAGGATAGGATAGATTATAGGATAGGATAGAGGATAGGATAGGGTAGAGGATAGGATAGGATAGATAATAGGATAGGATCGAGTATAGAATAGGATAGAGGATAGGATAGGATTGAGGATAGGATAGGATAGAGGAAAGGATAGGATGGAGGATCGGATAGGTGATTGGATAGGATAGAGGATAGGATACGATAGAGGATTGTATAGGATAGAGGATAGGATAGAGGATAGGATAGGGGATTGGATAGGATAAGGTATAGGATACGATAGAGGATAGGATCGGATAGAGGATAGGATAGGATAGAGGATAGGATAGGATAGAGGATAGGATAGGATAGAGGATAGGATAGGATAGAGGATAGGATAGAGGATAGGATAGGATAGGATAGAGGATAGGATAGGAATGAGGATAGGATAGGAATGAGGATAATATAGGATGGAGGATAGGATAAGATAGAGGCTCGGATAGGATCGGATGGTATATAGAATAGGATAGAGGATAGGATAGGTTAGAGGATAGGATAGGATAGAGGATAGGATAGGATAGAGGATAGGATAGGATAGAGGATATGATAGAGGATAGGATAGGGTAGAGGGTAGGATTGGATAGAGGATAGGATAGGATAGAGGATAGGATAGGATAGAGTATAGGATAGGATAGAGGATAGGATAGAGGATAGGATAGGATAGAGGATAGGATCGGATAGAGGATAGGATAGGATAGAGGATAGGATAGGATAGAGGATAGGATAGGATAGAGGATAGGATAGAGGATAGGATAGGGTAGAGGATAGGATCGGATAGAGTATAGGATAGGGGATTGGATAGGATAGAGTATAGGATACGATAGAGGATAGGATCGGATAGGGGAAAGGATAGGGGATTGGATAGGATAGAGGATAGGATAGGATATAGGATAGGATAGGATAGAGGATAGAGGATAGGATAGGGTAGAGGATAGGATAGGGATTGAGGATAGGATAGGATAGAGTAAAGGATAGGATAGAGGATCGGATACGTGATTGGATAGGTTACAGGATAGGATAGGATAGAGGATAGGATAGGATAGAGGATAGGATAGGATAGAGGATAGGATAGGATAGAGGATAGGATAGGATAGAGGATTGGATAGGATAGGGGATATTATAGGATAGAGGATAGGACAGGGGATTGGATAGGATAGAGGATAGTATAGGATAGAGGATAGGTTAGGATAGAGGATACGAAATTATAGAGGATAGGATAGGATAGAGGATAGCATCGGATAGCGGATAGGATAGGGGATTGGATAGGATAGAGGATAGAATAGGATAGAGGATAGGATACGATCGGATAGAGCATAGGATAGGGGATTGGATAGGATAGAGGATAGTACAGGATAGAGGATAGGATAGGATAGAGGATAGGATAGGGGATTGGATAGGATAGAGTATAGTATACGATAGAGGATAGGATCGGATAGAGGATAGGATAGGTGATTGAATAGGATAGACAATTGGAGACGATAGAGGATAGGATAGGGGATTGTATAGGATAGAGAATAGGAGACGATAGAGGATAGGATAGGGGATTGTATAGGATAGAGGACAGGAGACGATAGAGGATAGGATAGGATAGAGGATATGATAATATAGAGCATAGGATATGATAGAGGATAGGATAGGATAGAGGATAGCATTGGATAGAGGATAGGATACGATAGAGGATAGGATAGGATAGAGTATAGAATAGGATAGAGGATAGGATAGGATAGAGGATAGGATAGGATTGAGGATAGGATAGGATAGAGGAAATAATAGGATGGAGGATCGGATAGGTGATTGGATAGGATAGAGGATAGGATAGGATAGAGGATTGTATAGGATAGAGGATAGGATAGAGGATAGGATAGGGGATTGGATAGGATAAGGTATAGGATACGATAGAGGATAGGATCGGATAGAGGATAGGATAGGATAGAGGATAGGATAGGATAGGATAGAGGATAGGATAGAGGATAGGATAGGATGGAGGATGTTATAGGATAGGAGATAGGATAGGATAGCGGATAGGTTAGGATGGAGTATAGGATACGAATGAGGATAGGATAGGGATGAGGATAGGATAGGGGATTGGATAGGATAGAGAATAGGAGACGAAAGAGGATAGGATTGGATAGAGAATAGGATAGAGGATAGGATAGGATAGAGGATAGGATAGGATAGAGGATAGGATAGGATAGAGGATAGGATAGGATAGAGGATAGGATAGGATAGAGGATAGGATAGGATAGAGGATAGGATAGGATAGAGGATAGGATAGGATAGAGGATAGGATAGGATAGAGGATAGGATAGGATAGAGGATCCGCGGGACACGGCGCAACACACTCTGGAGGAGTGTCCGGCATGGGGGGGAGAGCGCCGTGCCCTGCGGCGCGCGGTGGGCCACGACCTCTCGCTCCCGGCTGTCGTCGCTGCGGCAGCCGGTGGCGAGGAGGCGTGGAGGGGGTTCGCTTCCTTCTGCGAGCGGGTTATGCTGCGGAAGTAGGCTGCGGAACGGGATCGGGAGCGTAATCACGATCCCGGCCGAAGGGGGGGGAGGCGGCGCAGGGTACGCCCCAGGGGCGTACCCCCGTTGCGACGCCTCTGACGCGAGCGGGGACGCCCTTGATGATCTCGAGGCGGGGGATCGGATATCCCCTTACACTCGGTCACCAACGGCGTCCCCGGAGGCCGCCGGGCATCTCGGGCGGGGGCTCGGATGCTCATCGGGAGGCCTAACAGGGGGGGAAGGCGCCACGTAGTCCGTTGCGTGGTGCCTTCGGATAGAGTAGGTACGGGAGGGGGCCGCGTCCCCCCCCCCCCCCTGGGTGGTATGCTAAGGCGGGGGCACACCGGATTGACATGCGCGCGCAGAGCACGGGTGCCCCCAGGAGTCTAGGGACGGACGGGGAGGAGTTAGTGGGTATACTCGGCGTTGCACCAACCAGCCGAGGAGTCCCACATAACCCGGACCACCCCCCCCCGGGGGGGTTCGGGTATCCGTAACGAGATTACCTCCTCGAAAAAAAAAAAAAAACAAAAATAGGATAGGATAGAGGATAGGATAGGATAGAGGATAGGATAGGATAAAGGATAGGATAGGATAGAGGATAGGATAGGATAGAGGATAGGATAGGATAGAGGATAGGGTAGGATAGAGGTTAGGATAGGATAGAGGATAGGATAGGATAGAGGATAGGTCGGGATGGAGGATGGGATAGAGGATTGGTTAGGATAGAGGATATAATACGATGGAGGATAGGACACGATAGAGGATAGGATAGGATAGAGGATAGGGTAGGATAGAGGATACGATAGGATAGAGGATAGGATAGAGAATAGGATAGAGGATTGGATAGGATAGGATAAGATAGAGGATAGGATAGAGGATTGGATAGTATAGGATAAGATAGAGGATAAGATAGGGGATTGGATAGGATAAGGGATAGGATCGGATAGAGGATAAGATAGGGGATTGGATAGGATAGAGTATAGGATACGATAGAGGATAGGATAGGATAGAGGAAAGGATAGGATAGGATAGAGGATAGGATAGAGGATTGGATAGGATAGAGGATATTATAGGGTAGAGGATAGGATAGTATAGCGGATATGTTAGGATGGAGTATACGATACGAATGAGGATAGGATAGGGTTGAAGATAGGATAGGATAGGATAGAGGATAGGATTGGATAGAGGATAGGATAGGATAGAGGATAGGATAGGATAGAGCATAGGATAGGATAGAGGATAGGATAGGATAGAGGATAGGATAGGATAGAGGATAGGATAGGATAGGATAGAGTATAGGATAGGATAGAGGATAGGATAGAGGATAAAATAGAGGATAGGATAGGATAGAGGATCGGATAGAGGATAGGATAGGATAGAGGATAGGATAGGATAGAGGAAAGGATAGGATAGAGGATAGGATAGGATAGAGGATAGGATAGGATAGAGGATAGGATAGGATAGAGGATAGGATAGGATAGAGGATAGGATAGGATAGAGGATAGGATAGGATAGAGGATAGGATAGGATAGAGGATAGGATAGGATAGAGGATAGGATAGGATAGAGGATAGGATAGGATAGAGGATAGGATAGAGGATAGGATATGATAGAGGATAAGATAGGATAGAGGATAGGATAGGATAGAGGATAGGATAGGATAGACGATAGAATAGAGGATACGATAGGATAAAGGATAGGATAGGATAGAGGATAGGATAGGATAGACTATAGGATAGGATAAAGGATAGGATAGCATAGAGGATAGGATAGGATAGGATAGGATAGGATAGAGGATAGGATAGGATAGAGGATAGGATAGGATAGAGGATAGGATAGGATAGAGGATAGGATAGGATAGAGGATAGGATAGGATAGAGGATAGGATAGGATAGAGGAAAGGATTGGATAGAGGATAGGATAGGATAGAGGATAGTACAGGATAGAGTATACGATAGAGGATTGGATATGATAGAGGATAGGATAGAGGATACGATAGAGGATTGGATATGATAGAGGATAGGATAGAGGACAGGATAGGATAGAGGATAGGATAGGCTAGAGTATAGGATAGGAATGAGGATAGGATAGTGTTCAGGATAGGTTAGGATAGAGGATAGGATAGGATAGAGGATAGGATAGGCTATAGTATAGGATAGGATAGAGGATACCATAGGATAGAGGATTGGATAGGATAGCGGATAGGATAGGATAGAGGACAGAATAAGATAGAGGATAGGATAGGAAAGGATAGGATAGGATAGAGGATAGGATAGGATAGAGTATAGGATATAGGATTGTATAGGATACGACAGAAGATAGGATAGGATAGGATAGATGATAGGATCGGATAGAGGATAGGATAGGGGATAGGGTAGGAGAGAGGATAGGACAGGATAGAGGATAGGATAGGATAGACGATAGGATAGAGAATAGGATAGGATAGAGGATAGGATAGGGGATTGGATAGGATAGAGGATAGGATAGAGGATTGGATAGGATAGAGGATATGATAGGGGATTGGATAGGATAGAGGATAGGATAGGATAGAGGATATTATAGGATAGAGGATACGATAGGATAGAGGATAGGATAGGATAGAGGATAGGATGGGATAGAGGAGGGGATAGGATAGAGGATACGATATGAAACAGGATAGGATAGGATAGAGGATATTATAGGATAGAGGATAGGTTAGGATAGAGGATATTATACTATAGAGGATAGGAGAGGATAGAGGACAGAATACAATAGAGGATAGGATAGGATAGAGGATAGGATAGGATAGTGGATAGGATAGGATAGAGGATAAGATAGAGGATAGGATAGAGGATAGGATAGAGGATAGGATAGAGGATAGGATAGGATAGGATAGAGGATAGGATAGAGGATTGGATAGGATAGAGGATGTTATAGGATAGGAGATAGGATAGGATAGCGGATAGCTAAGGATGGAGTATACGATACGAATGAGGATAGGATAGGGTTAAAGATAGGATAGGATAGGATAGGATAGAGGATAGGATAGGATAGAGGATAGGATGGGATAGAGGATACGATAAGATAGTGGATACGATATGAAACAGGATAGGATAGGATAGAGGATATTATAGGATAGAGGATAGGTTAGGATAGAGGATATTATACTGTAGAGGATAGGAGAGGATAGAGGACAGGATATAATAGAGGATAGGATAGGATAGAGGATAGGATATGATAGTGGATAATATAGGATAGAGGATAGGATAGGATAGGATAGAGGATAGGATAGAGGGTAGGATAGAGGATACGATAGAGGATAGGATACGATAGGATAGAGGATAGGATAGAGGATAGGGTAGAGGATTTGATAGGATAGAGGATATTATAGGATAGGAGATAGGATAGGATAGCGGATAGGTTAGGATGGAGTATACGATACGAATGAGGATAGGATAGGGTTGAAGATAGGATAGGATAGGATAGAGGATAGGATAGGATAGAGGATAGGATAGGATAGAGGATAGGAGAGGATAGAGGATAGGATAGGATAGAGGATAGGATAGGATAGAGGATAGGATAGGATAGGATAGGATAGAGGATAGGATATAGGATTGGATAGGATACAGGATAGGATACGATAGAGGATAGGATAGGATAGCGGATAGGATAGGATAGAGTATAGGATAGGATAGAGGACAGGATACTATAGAGGATAGGATAGGATTGAGGATAGGATAGGATAGAGGATAGGATGGGATAGAGAAGAGGATAGGATAGAGGATACGATCTAATGGAGGATAGAATAGGATAGAGGAAAGTATAGGGTAGTGGAAAGGATAGGATAGAGGATAGGATAGGGGATTGGATAGGGGATTGGATAGGATAGAGGATAGGAGGCGAAAGAGGATAGGATTGCATAGAGAATAGGATAGAGGGTAGGATAGAGGATAGGATAGGATAGCGGATAGGATAGGATATAGGATGGGATAGGATAGAGGATAGGATACGATAGAGGATAGGGTAGGATTCAGGATAGGATAGGATAGAGGATTGGATAGGATAGAGGATAGGATAGGGGATTGGATAGGATAGAGGATAGGATAGGATTGAGGATAGGATAGGCTAGAGGCTCGGATATTATAGAGGATAGGATATAATACAGGATATGATAGGATAGATGATATTATAGGATAGAGGATAGGATAGGATAGAGGATAGGATAGGATAGAGGATAGGATAGGATAGAGGTTAGGATAGGATAGAGGATAGGATAGGATAGAGGATAGGTCGGGATAGAGGATGGGATAGAAGATTGGATAGGATAGAGGATATAATACGATAGAGGATAGGACACGATAGAGGATAGGATAGGATAGAGGATAGGGTAGGATAGAGGATACGATAGGATAGACGATAGGATAGAGGATAAGATAGAGGATTGGATAGGATAGGATAAGATAGAGGATATGATAGAGGATTGGATAGGATAGGATAAGATAGAGGATAAGATAGGGGATTGGATAGGATAGCGGATAGGATAGGATGGAGGATACGATATTATAGAGGATAGGATAGGATAGAGGATAGGATCGGATAGAGGATAAGATAGGATAGAGGATAGGATAGGACAGAGGATTGGATAGGAAACAGGATAGCATTGAAGATAGGATAGGATAGAGGATAGGATAGAGGATAGGATAGAGTATTGGATAAAGAATAGGTTAGAGGATTGGATAGGATAGAGGATAGGATTGGGGATTGGAGAGGATAGAGGATAGGATAGGATAGAGGATGGGATAGGACAGAGGGTAGGATAAGCTAGAGTATGGGATAGGATTGAAGATAGGATTGGATAAATGATAGGGTAGGATAGAGGATAAGGTAGGATAGAGGGTAGGATATCGGATAGGATAGAGGATTGAATAGGATGGAGGATACAATAGGACAGAGGATAGATTAGGATAGAGGATAGGATAGGACAGAGGGTAGGATAAGATACAGTATGGGATAGGATAGAGGATTGGATAGGATAGAGGATAGGATAGGATAGAGGATATTATAGGATAGAGGATAGGTTAGGATACAGAATTGGATAGGATACAGGATTGCATTTAGGATTGGATAGAATAGAGGATAGGATAGAGGATAGGATAGATCATATTATAGGATCTAGGATAGGATAGGATAGATAATAGAATTTGATAGTGGATGGGATAGGATAGAGGGTATTATAGGATAGAGGATAGGATAGGATAGAGGATAGGATGGGATAGAGGAGGGGATAGGATAGAGGATACGATATGAAACAGGATAGGATAGGATAGAGGATATTATAGGATAGAGGATAGGTTAGGATAGAGGATAGGTTAGGATAGAGGATATTATACTATAGAGGATAGGAGAGGATAGAGGACAGGATACAATAGAGGATACGATAGGATAGAGGATAGGATAGGATAGTGGATAGGATAGGATAGAGGATAGGATAGGATAGGATACAGGATAAGATAGAGCATAGGATAGAGGATAGGATAGGATAGATAGAGGATAGAATAGAGGATAGGATCGGATAGAGGATAGGATAGGATAGAGGATAGGATAGGATAGAGGATGGGATAGGATGGAGGATAGGATAGCATAGAGGATGGGATAGGATGGAGGATAGGATAGGATAGAGGATAGGATATGATAGAGGATAGGATAGGATAGAGGATAGGATAGAATAGAGGATAGGATAGGATACAGGATATGATAGGATGGAGGATAGGATAGGATTGAGGATAGGACGGGATAAAGGAGAGGATAGAGGATTGGATAGGATAGAGCATAGGATAGAGGAAAGGATAGACTATAGAATAGGATGGAGGATAGGATAGGATAGAGGATAGGATAGGATAGAGTATAGGATAGGATAGAGGATAGGATAGGATAGAGGATAGGATAGGAAAGTGGATAGGATATAATAGAGGATAGGATATAATAGAGGATAGGATAGGGGATTGGATAGGACAGAGGATATGATAGGATAGAACATAGGATAGGATAGTGGATTGGAGAGGATTGAGGATAGGATAGGATTAAGGATAGGATAGGATAGAGGATAGGATAAGATAGAGTATCGGATAGGGGATTGGATAGGATAGAGGATAGGAGACGATACAGGATAGGATAGGGGATTGGATAGGATAGAGGATAGGATAGGATAGAGGATAGAATAGAGGATAGGATCGGATAGAGGATAGGATAGGGGATTGGATAGGATAGAGTATATAATAGGATAGAGGATAGGATAGAATAGAGGATAGGATAGGATACAGGATATGATAGGATAGAGGATAGGATAGGATTGAGGATAGGACGGGATAAAGGAGAGGATAGAGGATTGGATAGGATAGAGCATAGGATAGAGGAAAGGATAGACTATAGAATAGGATAGAGGATAGGATAGGATAGAGGATAGGATAGGATTGAGGATAGGATAGGATAGGATAGAGGATCGGATAGGGGATTCGATAGGATAGAGGATAGGAGACGATAGAGGATAGGATAGTGGATTGGATAGGATAGAGGACAGGCGACGATAGAGGATAGCATACGATAGAGGTTACGATAGGATAGAGGATAGGATAGGATAGAGGATATGATAGGATAGAGTATAGGATAGGATAGAGGATAGGATAGGATAGAGAATAGGATAGGAAAGAGGATAGGATAGAATGGAGGATAGGATAGTATAGTGGATAGGATATAATAGAGGATAGGATCGGATAGAGGATAGGATAGGGGATTGGATAGGACAGAGGATATGATAGGATAGAGGATCGGATAGGGGATTGGATAGGATAGAGGATAGGAGACGATAGAGGATAGGATAGGGGATTGGATAGGATAGAGGACAGGAGACGATAGAGGATAGCATACGATACAGCATAGGATAGGATAGAGGATAGGAAAGGATAGAGGATAGGATAGGATAGAGGGTAGGATAGGAAAGAGGATAGGATAGGGTAGAGGATGGGATAGGATGGAGGATAGGATAGGACAGAGGATAGGATATAATAGAGGATAGGAAAGGTGATTGGATAGTACAGAGGATATGATAGGATAGAGGATAGGATAGGATAGAATAGTGGATTGGATAGGATAGAGTATAGAATAGGATAGAGGATAGGATAGGATAGTGGATAGGATAGGATTGAGGATAGGATAGGATAGAGGATAGGATAGGGGATTGGCTAGGTTATAGTATAGGATAGGATAGAGGATAGGATTGGACGGAGGATAGGATAGGATAGAGGGTAGGATATAATAGAGGATAGGATCGGATAGAGGATAGGATAGGGGATTGGACAGGACAGAGGATATGATAGGATAGAGGATAGGATAGGATAGTGGATTGGATAGGATAGAGGATAGGATAGGGTTGAGGATAGGATAGGATAGAGGATAGGATAGGATAGAGGATCGGATAGGGGATTGGATAGGATAGAGGATAGGAGACGATAGAGGATAGGATAGGATAGAGGATAGGATAGGATAGAGGATAGGATAGGATCGAGGACACGATAGGATAGAGGATAGGATAGGATAGAGGATAGGATAGGATAGAGGATAGGATAGGATAGAGGATGGGATAGAATAGAGGATAGGATAGGATAGCGGATAGGATAGGGAAGAGTATAGAATAGGATAGAGGATAGGATAGGATAGAGGATAGGATAAGATAGAGGATCGGATAGGATCGGATAGAATATAGAATAGGATAGAGGATAGGATAGGATAGAGGATAGGATACGACAGAGGATAGGATAGGATAGAGGATAGGATAGGATAGAGGATAGGATAGGATAGAGGATAGGATAGCATAGAGGATAGGATAGGATTGACGATAGGATAGGATAGAGGATAGGATAGAGGATAGGATAGAGGATAGGATAGGGGATAGGATAGAGGATTGGATAGGATAGAGGATAGGACAGGATAGAGGATAGGATAGGATAGAGGATAGGATAATATAGCGGATATGATAGGATATAGGATTGGATAGGATGGAGGATAGGATAGGATAGAGGATAGGATGGAGGATAGGATAGGATAGAGGATAGGATAGGATAGAGGATAGGATAGGATAGAGGATAGGATTTGACAGAGGATAGGATAGGATAGAGGATAGGATAGGATAGAGGATAGGAAAGGATAGAGGATAGGATAGGATAGAGGGTAGGACAGGATAGCGGATAGGATAGGATATAGGATTGGATAGGATAGATGATAGGATATTATAGAGGATAGGATAGGACAGAGGATAGGATAGGATAGAGGATAGGATAGGGGATTGGATACGATAGAAGATAGGAGACGATAGAGGATAGGATAGGATAGAGGATAGGATAGGATAGAGGATAGGATAGCATAGAGGATAGGATAGCATAGAGGATAGGATAGGATTGACGATAGGATAGGATAGAGGATAGGATAGAGGATAGGATAGGGGATAGGATAGAGGATTGGATAGGATAGAGGATAGGACAGGATAGAGGATAGGATAGGATAGAGGATAGGATAATATAGCGGATATGATAGGATATAGGATTGGATAGGATGGAGGATAGGATAGGATAGAGGATAGGATAGAGGATAGGATAGGATAGAGGATAGGATAGGATAGAGGATAGGATAGGATAGAGGATAGGATAGGATAGAGGATAGGATAGGATAGAGGATAGGATTTGACAGAGGATAGGATAGGATAGAGGATAGGATAGGATAGAGGATAGGAAAGGATAGAGGATAGGATAGGATAGAGGGTAGGACAGGATAGCGGATAGGATAGGATATAGGATTGGATAGGATAGAGGATAGGATATTATAGAGGATAGGATAGGACAGAGGATAGGATAGGATAGAGGATAGGATAGGAAAGAGGATAGGATAGGATAGAGGATAGGATAGGATAGAGGATAGGATAGGATAGAGGATAGGATTGGATAGAGGATAGGATAGGATAGAGGATAGGATAGGATAGAGGATAGGATAGGATAGAGGATAGGATAGAGAATGGGAAAGGATAGAGGATAGGATAGGATAGAGGATAGGATAGAGGATAGAATAGAGGATAGGATAGGGGAATGGATAGGATAGTTGATACGATAGGTTAGAGAATATGGTAGGATAGAGGATAGGATAGGGGATTGGATACGATAGAAGATAGGAGACGATAGAGGATAGGATAGGATAGAGGATAGGATAGAGAATCGAACAGGATAGAGGATAGGATAGATGATATTATAGGATAGAGGATAGGATAGGACAGAGGATAGGATAGGATGGAGGATAGGATAGGGGATTGGATAGGATAGAGGATAGGAGACGATAGAGGATAGGATAGGGGATTGGATAGGATAGAGGATAGGAGACGATAGAGGATAAGATAGGGGATTGGATAGGATAGTGGATAGGAGACGATAGAGGATATGATAGGGGATTGTATAGGATAGAGGACAGGAGACGATAGAGGATAGGATAGGATAGAGGATAGGATAGGATAGGATAGAGGATAGGATAGGATAGAGGATAGGATAGGATAGAGGATAGGATAGGATAGAGGATAGGATAGGATAGAGGATAGGATAGGATAGAGGATAGGATAGGATAGAGGATAGGATAGGATAGAGGATAGGATAGGATAGAGGATAGGATAGGATAGAGGATAGGATAGGATAGAGGATAGGATAGGATAGAGGATAGGATAGGATAGAGGATAGGATAGGATAGAGGATAGGATAGGATAGAGGATAGGATAGGATGGAGGATAGGATATTATAGAGGATAGGATAGGATAGAGGATAGGATAGGATAGAGGATAGGATAGAGAATGGGATAGGATAGAGGATAGGATAGGATAGAGGATAGGATAGAGGATAGAATAGAGGATAGGATTGGGGAATGGATAGGATAGTTGATACGATAGGATAGTGAATACGATAGGATAGTGGATAATATAGGATAGAGGATAGGATAGGGGATTGGATAGGATAGAAGATAGGAGGCTGTAGAGGATAGGATAGGATAGAGGATAGGATAGAGAATAGAACAGGATAGAGGATAGGATAGAGAATAGAACAGGATAGAGGATAGGATGGGATAGATGATATTATAGGATAGAGGATAGGATAGGACAGAGGATAGGATAGGATGGAGGATAGGATAGGGGATTGGATAGGATAGAGGATCGGAGACGATAGTGGATAGGATAGGGGATTGGATATGATAGAGGATAAGAGACGATAGAGGATAGGATAGGGGATTGGATACGATAGAGGGTAGGAGACGATAGAGGATAGGATAGGATAGAGGATAGGATAGAGAATCGAACAGGATAGAGGATAGGATAGATGATATTATAGGATAGAGGATAGGATAGGACAGAGGATAGGATAGGATGGAGGATAGGATAGGGGATTGGATAGGATAGAGGATAGGAGACGATAGAGGATAGGATAGGGGATTGGATAGGATAGAGGAGAGGAGACGATAGAGGATAAGATAGGGGATTGGATAGGATAGGGGATAGGAGACGATAGAGGATATGATAGGGGATTGTATAGGATAGAGGACAGGAGACGATAGAGGATAGGATAGGATAGAGGATAGGATAGGATAGGATAGAGGATAGGATAGGATAGAGGATAGGATAGGATAGGATAGAGGATAGGATAGGATAGAGGATAGGATAGGATAGAGGATAGGATAGGATAGAGGATAGGATAGGATAGAGGATAGGATAGGATAGAGGATAGGATAGGATAGAGGATAGGATAGGATAGAGGATAGGATAGGATAGAGGATAGGATAGGATAGAGGATAGGATAGGATAGAGGATAGGATAGGATAGAGGATAGGATAGGATAGAGGATAGGATAGGATAGAGGATAGGATAGGATAGAGGATAGGATAGGATAGAGGATAGGATAGGATAGAGGATAGGATAGGATAGAGGATAGGATAGGATAGAGGATAGGATAGGATAGAGGATAGGATAGGATAGAGGATAGGATAGGATAGAGGATAGGATAGGATGGAGGATAGGATATTATAGAGGATAGGATAGGATAGAGGATAGGATAGGATAGAGGATAGGATAGAGAATGGGATAGGATAGAGGATAGGATAGGATAGAGGATAGGATAGAGGATAGAATAGAGGATAGGATTGGGGAATGGATAGGATAGTTGATACGATAGGATAGTGAATACGATAGGATAGTGGATAATATAGGATAGAGGATAGGATAGGGGATTGGATAGGATAGAAGATAGGAGGCTGTAGAGGATAGGATAGGATAGAGGATAGGATAGAGAATAGAACAGGATAGAGGATAGGATAGAGAATAGAACAGGATAGAGGATAGGATGGGATAGATGATATTATAGGATAGAGGATAGGATAGGACAGAGGATAGGATAGGATGGAGGATAGGATAGGGGATTGGATAGGATAGAGGATCGGAGACGATAGAGGATAGGATAGGGGATTGGATATGATAGAGGATAAGAGACGATAGAGGATAGGATAGGGGATTGGATACGATAGAGGGTAGGAGACGATAGAGGATAGGATAGGATAGAGGATACGATAGGATAGAGAATGGGATAGGATAGAGGATAGGATAGGATAGAGGATAGGATAGAGGATAGAATAGAGGATAGGATTGGGGAATGGATAGGATAGTTGATACGATAGGATAGTGAATACGATAGGATAGTGGATAATATAGGATAGAGGATAGGATAGGGGATTGGATAGGATAGAAGATAGGAGGCTGTAGAGGATAGGATAGGATAGAGGATAGGATAGAGAATAGAACAGGATAGAGGATAGGATAGAGAATAGAACAGGATAGAGGATAGGATGGGATAGATGATATTATAGGATAGAGGATAGGATAGGACAGAGGATAGGATAGGATGGAGGATAGGATAGGGGATTGGATAGGATAGAGGATCGGAGACGATAGAGGATAGGATAGGGGATTGGATATGATAGAGGATAAGAGACGATAGAGGATAGGATAGGGGATTGGATACGATAGAGGGTAGGAGACGATAGAGGATAGGATAGGATAGAGGATACGATAGGATAGAGGATAGGATAGGATCGAGGATACGATAGGATAGAGGATAGGATAGGATAGAGGATAGGATAGGATAGAGGATAGGATAGGATAGAGGATAGGATAGGATAGAGGATAGGATAGGATAGAGGATAGGATAGGATAGAGGATAGGATAGAGAATGGGAAAGGATAGAGGATAGGATAGGATAGAGGATAGGATAGAGGATAGAATAGAGGATAGGATAGGGGAATGGATAGGATAGTTGATACGATAGGTTAGAGAATAGGGTAGGATAGAGGATAGGATAGGGGATTGGATACGATAGAAGATAGGAGACGATAGAGGATAGGATAGGATAGAGGATAGGATAGAGAATCGAACAGGATAGAGGATAGGATAGATGATATTATAGGATAGAGGATAGGATAGGACAGAGGATAGGATAGGATGGAGGATAGGATAGGGGATTGGATAGGATAGAGGATAGGAGACGATAGAGGATAGGATAGGGGATTGGATAGGATAGAGGATAGGAGACGATAGAGGATAAGATAGGGGATTGGATAGGATAGGGGATAGGAGACGATAGAGGATATGATAGGGGATTGTATAGGATAGAGGACAGGAGACGATAGAGGATAGGATAGGATAGAGGATAGGATAGGATAGGATAGAGGATAGGATAGGATAGAGGATAGGATAGGATAGAGGATAGGATAGGATAGAGGATAGGATAGGATAGAGGATAGGATAGGATAGAGGATAGGATAGGATAGAGGATAGGATAGGATAGAGGATAGGATAGGATAGAGGATAGGATAGGATAGAGGATAGGATAGGATAGAGGATAGGATAGGATAGAGGATAGGATAGGATAGAGGATAGGATAGGATAGAGGATAGGATAGGATAGAGGATAGGATAGGATAGAGGATAGGATAGGATAGAGGATAGGATAGGATAGAGGATAGGATAGGATAGAGGATAGGATAGGATAGAGGATAGGATAGGATAGAGGATAGGATAGGATGGAGGATAGGATATTATAGAGGATAGGATAGGATAGAGGATAGGATAGGATAGAGGATAGGATAGAGAATGGGATAGGATAGAGGACAGGATAGGATAGAGGATAGGATAGAGGATAGAATAGAGGATAGGATTGGGGAATGGATAGGATAGTTGATACGATAGGATAGTGAATACGATAGGATAGTGGATAATATAGGATAGAGGATAGGATAGGGGATTGGATAGGATAGAAGATAGGAGGCTGTAGAGGATAGGATAGGATAGAGGATAGGATAAGATAGAGGATCGGATAGGATCGGATAGAATATAGAATAGGATAGAGGATAGGATAGGATAGAGGATAGGATACGATAGAGGATAGGATAGGATAGAGGATAGGATAGGATAGAGGATAGGATAGGATAGAGGATAGGATAGCATAGAGGATAGGATAGGATTGACGATAGGATAGGATAGAGGATAGGATAGAGGATAGGATAGAGGATAGGATAGGGGATAGGATAGAGGATTGGATAGGATAGAGGATAGGACAGGATAGAGGATAGGATAGGATAGAGGATAGGATAGGATAGCGGATATGATAGGATAGAGGATAGGAGACGATAGAGGATAAGATAGGGGATTGGATAGGATAGTGGATAGGAGACGATAGAGGATATGATAGGGGATTGTATAGGATAGAGGACAGGAGACGATAGAGGATAGGATAGGATAGAGGATAGGATAGGATAGGATAGAGGATAGGATAGGATAGAGGATAGGATAGGATAGAGGATAGGATAGGATAGAGGATAGGATAGGATAGAGGATAGGATAGGATAGAGGATAGGATAGGATAGAGGATAGGATAGGATAGAGGATAGGATAGGATAGAGGATAGGATAGGATAGAGGATAGGATAGGATAGAGGATAGGATAGGATAGAGGATAGGATAGGATAGAGGATAGGATAGGATAGAGGATAGGATAGGATAGAGGATAGGATAGGATAGAGGATAGGATAGGATGGAGGATAGGATATTATAGAGGATAGGATAGGATAGAGGATAGGATAGGATAGAGGATAGGATAGAGAATGGGATAGGATAGAGGATAGGATAGGATAGAGGATAGGATAGAGGATAGAATAGAGGATAGGATTGGGGAATGGATAGGATAGTTGATACGATAGGATAGTGAATACGATAGGATAGTGGATAATATAGGATAGAGGATAGGATAGGGGATTGGATAGGATAGAAGATAGGAGGCTGTAGAGGATAGGATAGGATAGAGGATAGGATAGAGAATAGAACAGGATAGAGGATAGGATAGAGAATAGAACAGGATAGAGGATAGGATGGGATAGATGATATTATAGGATAGAGGATAGGATAGGACAGAGGATAGGATAGGATGGAGGATAGGATAGGGGATTGGATAGGATAGAGGATCGGAGACGATAGTGGATAGGATAGGGGATTGGATATGATAGAGGATAAGAGACGATAGAGGATAGGATAGGGGATTGGATACGATAGAGGGTAGGAGACGATAGAGGATAGGATAGGATAGAGGATAGGATAGAGAATCGAACAGGATAGAGGATAGGATAGATGATATTATAGGATAGAGGATAGGATAGGACAGAGGATAGGATAGGATGGAGGATAGGATAGGGGATTGGATAGGATAGAGGATAGGAGACGATAGAGGATAGGATAGGGGATTGGATAGGATAGAGGAGAGGAGACGATAGAGGATAAGATAGGGGATTGGATAGGATAGGGGATAGGAGACGATAGAGGATATGATAGGGGATTGTATAGGATAGAGGACAGGAGACGATAGAGGATAGGATAGGATAGAGGATAGGATAGGATAGGATAGAGGATAGGATAGGATAGAGGATAGGATAGGATAGGATAGAGGATAGGATAGGATAGAGGATAGGATAGGATAGAGGATAGGATAGGATAGAGGATAGGATAGGATAGAGGATAGGATAGGATAGAGGATAGGATAGGATAGAGGATAGGATAGGATAGAGGATAGGATAGGATAGAGGATAGGATAGGATAGAGGATAGGATAGGATAGAGGATAGGATAGGATAGAGGATAGGATAGGATAGAGGATAGGATAGGATAGAGGATAGGATAGGATAGAGGATAGGATAGGATAGAGGATAGGATAGGATAGAGGATAGGATAGGATAGAGGATAGGATAGGATAGAGGATAGGATAGGATAGAGGATAGGATAGGATGGAGGATAGGATATTATAGAGGATAGGATAGGATAGAGGATAGGATAGGATAGAGGATAGGATAGAGAATGGGATAGGATAGAGGATAGGATAGGATAGAGGATAGGATAGAGGATAGAATAGAGGATAGGATTGGGGAATGGATAGGATAGTTGATACGATAGGATAGTGAATACGATAGGATAGTGGATAATATAGGATAGAGGATAGGATAGGGGATTGGATAGGATAGAAGATAGGAGGAAGTAGAGGATAGGATAGGATAGAGGATAGGATAGAGAATAGAACAGGATAGAGGATAGGATGGAGAATAGAACAGGATAGAGGATAGGATGGGATAGATGATATTGTAGGATAGAGGATAGGATAGGACAGAGGATAGGATAGGATGGAGGATAGGATAGGGAATTGGATAGGATAGAGGTGTAACCGTTTTATTCTTCTTCTTTGTGTTCCTGCCGTGTCTTTCCACGCGCACGCTGTCGCCTCCACACAAAGAAGGCACGTGAGAGTAATCGTATCAATGTTGAGCTTCCGATAGATAGATAGGGACGGTTACAACCCTAGTAAGATAAGGTTCGTGCCTCCAGGCACTGGAAGACGGAGAGGTTCAAACTAACTTTGAATCATTCGGAGACGATGTTGGAGGTAGAAGTAAGATATATTCTGTTATTCTTTATATGTACAGTAATCGCAATCTTTATATGTACAGTAATCGCAATACGACGGTTGCGGGATCAATGCTGTTCGCAATTCGCGCCTAGTCGATCGCGACTTCGTAGAATCGTGCCTTCGCATAGGCCGTTGCCCGAGCCCTATCCTGGCTCCACGTCTGGGTCCCTTTCTTATACTTTAATCGTATTACCGTATCGCGAATTTCCCGGACGAACGTGAGTCGTCGTAGCATACGAGCACTCGCTGCTCACGCAGGAAAAGTGCCCGAATGACGACACGTACAAGGCGTCGGTCAGACACCCGACCCTGAGGATCGCCTCCGTCGTCACTAGTCAGTGGGTTCGGAGACTATCCGGTATCGGTGGAAAGACGTTAACCGTACTTACTCTGATTACCGTATCGCGAATTTCCGCACGGAGATATCCCGAAACGAGCATGAGAATTAACTTCCCTTTGTGGAGAATACGACTCGAGACCGATGCAGTTTCCCTCGTCTCGTTGAAGTTATTATTTGATTAATCGCTACGGCCGATGATTGCCGCTCGTAGGACTTTATGGACCCGTGTCGTGCGGTTTATACGACACTTCCTCAGTTTGAGGATATCACGAGACGAAGGAACGCAGTCGGTTTGACTGTATCGCCCCTGAGTCGGTTTGACTCGCTCGCTGCGTACCGAACAGCCCGAAATTCCCGAACCCGAACAAGCTCGCGCCCAGACGTAGAGTGGCCTAATTCTGTCGCGCATCGACCTCATTCGATCCGTATCGCGTGGGGATCGATGCGCGCGCACGCTAATTAGTGGGGGATCCTGCGATCCTTCCTTAAGAGAAGGATGACAGGACGACCAGGGACGTCGTGGTGGGGGTCCGCGTTGCTCATGCGACACGTCGCCCGATCGATACATATCGACATGTAATCGATACGGTTACAGAGGATCGAAGACGATAGAGGATAGGATAGGGGATTGGATAGGATAGAGGATAAGAGACGATAGAGGATAGGATAGAGGATAGGATAGGATAGAGGATAGGATAGGATAGAGGATAGGATAGGATAGAGGATAGGATAGGATAGAGGATGGGATAGGATAGAGGATAGGATAGGATAGCGGATAGGATAGGGTAGAGTATAGAATAGGATAGGGGATAGGATAGGATAGAGGATAGGACAAGATAGACGATCGGATAGGATCGGATAGAATATAGAATAGGATAGAGGATAGGATAGGATAGAGGATAGGATAGGATAGAGGATAGGATACGATAGATGATAGGATAGGATAGAGGATAGGATAGGATAGAGGATAGGATAGGATAGAGGATAGGATATGATAGAGGATAGGATAGCATAGAGGATAGGATAGGATTGACGATAGGATAGGATTGACGATAGGATAGGATAGAGGATAGGACAGAGGATAGGATAGGATAGAGGATAGGATAGGATAGAGGATAGAATAGGATAGAGGATAGGATAGGATAGAGGATAGGATAGGATAGAGGATAGAATAGGATAGAGGATAGGATAGGATAGAGGATTGGATTTTATAGAGGATGGGATATAGGATTGGATAGGATAGAGAATAGGATACGATAGTGGATAGGATAGAGGATGGGATATAATAGAGGATAGGATAGGATAGAGGATAGGACAGAGGATAGGATAGAGGATTGGATAGGATAGGGGGTATTATAGGATATAGGATAGGACAGGATTGCGGATAGGATAGGATATAGGATTGGATAGGATAGAGGATAGGATAGGATAGAGGATACGAAATTATAGAGGATAGGATATGATCGGATAGAGCATAGGATAGGGGATTGGCTAGGATAGAGGATAGGATAGGATAGCGGATAGGATAGGGTAGAGTATAGAATAGGATAGAGGATAGGATAGGATAGAGGATAGGATAGGAATGAGGATAGGATAGGATAGAGGATAGGATAGGATAGGATAGAGGATAGGATAGGATAGAGGATAGGATAGGATAGAGGATAGGATAGGATAGAGGATAGGATAGGATAGAGGATAGGATAGGATAGAGGATAGGATAGGATAGAGGATAGGATAGGATAGAGGATAGGATAGGATAGAGGATAGGATAGGATAGAGGATAGGATAGGATAGAGGATAGGATATTATAGAGGATAGGATAGGATAGAGGATAGGATAGGATAGGATAGGATAGAGGATAGGATAGGATGGAGGATAGGATAGAGAATGGGATAGGATAGAGGATAGGATAGGATAGAGGATAGGATAGAGGATAGAGTAGAGGAGAGGATAGGGGAATGGATAGGATAGTTGATACGATAGGATAGTGAATACGATAGGATAGTGGGTAATATAGGATAGAGGATAGGATAGGGGATTGGATAGGATAGAAGATAGGAGGCGGTAGAGGATAGGATAGGATAGAGGATAGGATAGAGAATAGAACAGGATAGAGGATAGGATAGAGAATAGAACAGGATAGAGGATAGGATGGGATAGATGATATTATAGGATAGAGGATAGGATAGGACAGAGGATAGGATAGGATGGAGGATAGGATAGGGGATTGGATAGGATAGAGGATCGAAGACGATAGAGGATAGGATAGGGGATTGGATAGGATAGAGGATAAGAGACGATAGAGGATAGGATAGAGGATAGGATAGGATAGAGGATAGGATAGGATATAGGATAGGATAGGATAGAGGATAGGATAGGATAGAGGATGGGATAGGATAGAGGATAGGATAGGATAGAGGATAGGATATTATAGAGGATAGGATAGGATAGAGGATAGGATAGGATAGAGGATAGGGTAGGATAGAGGATAGCATAGGATAGGATAGAGGATAGGATAGGATAGAGGATAGGATAGGATAGAGGATAGGATAGGATAGCGGATAGGATAGGGTAGAGTATAGAATAGGATAGAGGATAGGATAGGATAGAGGATAGGATAGGAATGAGGATAGGATAGGATAGAGGATAGGATAAGATAGAGGACCGGATAGGATCGGATAGAATATAGAATAGGATAGAGGGTAGGATAGGATTGAGGATAGGATAGGATATAGGATTGGATAGGATAGAGGATAGGATAGGATAGAGGATACGAAATTATAGAGGATAGGATATGATCGGATAGAGCATAGGATAGGGGATTGGCTAGGATAGAGGATAGGATAGGATAGCGGATAGGATAGGGTAGAGTATAGAATAGGATAGAGGATAGGATAGGATAGAGGATAGGATAGGAATGAGGATAGGATAGGATAGAGGATAGGATAGGATAGGATAGAGGATAGGATAGGATAGAGGATAGGATAGGATAGAGGATAGGATAGGATAGAGGATAGGATAGGATAGAGGATAGGATAGGATAGAGGATAGGATAGGATAGAGGATAGGATAGGATAGAGGATAGGATAGGATAGAGGATAGGATAGGATAGAGGATAGGATAGGATAGAGGATAGGATAGGATAGAGGATAGGATATTATAGAGGATAGGATAGGATAGAGGATAGGATAGGATAGGATAGGATAGAGGATAGGATAGGATGGAGGATAGGATAGAGAATGGGATAGGATAGAGGATAGGATAGGATAGAGGATAGGATAGAGGATAGAGTAGAGGAGAGGATAGGGGAATGGATAGGATAGTTGATACGATAGGATAGTGAATACGATAGGATAGTGGGTAATATAGGATAGAGGATAGGATAGGGGATTGGATAGGATAGAAGATAGGAGGCGGTAGAGGATAGGATAGGATAGAGGATAGGATAGAGAATAGAACAGGATAGAGGATAGGATAGAGAATAGAACAGGATAGAGGATAGGATGGGATAGATGATATTATAGGATAGAGGATAGGATAGGACAGAGGATAGGATAGGATGGAGGATAGGATAGGGGATTGGATAGGATAGAGGATCGAAGACGATAGAGGATAGGATAGGGGATTGGATAGGATAGAGGATAAGAGACGATAGAGGATAGGATAGAGGATAGGATAGGATAGAGGATAGGATAGGATATAGGATAGGATAGGATAGAGGATAGGATAGGATAGAGGATGGGATAGGATAGAGGATAGGATAGGATAGAGGATAGGATATTATAGAGGATAGGATAGCATAGAGGATAGGATAGGATAGAGGATAGGGTAGGATAGAGGATAGCATAGGATAGGATAGAGGATAGGATAGGATAGAGGATAGGATAGGATAGAGGATAGGATAGGATAGCGGATAGGATAGGGTAGAGTATAGAATAGGATAGAGGATAGGATAGGATAGAGGATAGGATAGGAATGAGGATAGGATAGGATAGAGGATAGGATAAGATAGAGGACCGGATAGGATCGGATAGAATATAGAATAGGATAGAGGGTAGGATAGGATTGAGGATAGGATAGGATAGAGGATAGGATAGGAAAGAGGATAGGATAGGATAGCGGATAGGATAGGGTAGAGTATAGAATAGGATAGAGGATAGGATAGGATAGAGGATCGGATAGGAATGAGGATAGGATAGGATAGAGGATAGGATAAGATAGAGGACCGGATAGGATCGGATAGAATATAGAATAGGATAGAGGATAGGATAGGATTGAGGATAGGATAGGATAGAGGATAGGATAGGATAGAGGATAGGATAGGATTGAGGATAGGATAGGATAGTGGATAGGATAGAGGATAGGATAGAGGATAGGATAGAGGATAGGATAGAGGATAGGATAGAGGATAGGATAGCGGATAGGATAGAGGATTGGATAGGATAGAGGATAGGATAGGATAGAGGATAGGATAGGATAGAGGATAGGATAGAATAGCGGATAGGATAGGATATAGTATTGGATAGGATGGAGGATAGGATAGGATAGAGGATAGGATAGGACAGAGGATAGGATAGGATAGAGGATAGGATAGGATAGAGGATAGGATAGGATAGAGGATTGGATTAGATAGAGGATAGGAAATAGGATTGGATAGGATGGAGGAAAGGATACGATAGTGGACAGGATAGAGGATAGGATAGGATAGGGGATAGGATAGAGGATTGTATAGAATAGGTGATATTATAGGATAGAGGGTAGGACAGGATAGCGGATAGGATAGGATATAGGATTCTATAGGATAGAGGATAGGATAGGATATAGGATTCTATAGGATAGAGGATAGGATAGGATGGAGGATAGGATAGGATACCGGATAGGATAGGGTAGAGTATAGAACAGGATAGAGGATAGGATAGGATAGAGGATAGGATAGGAATGAGGATAGGATAGGATAGAGGATAGGATAAGATAGAGGAACGGATAGGATCGGATAGAATATAGAATAGGATAGAGGATAGGATAGGATAGAGGATAGGATAGGATAGAGGATAGGATAGAGGATAGGATACAGGATAGGATAGGATAGAGGATAGGATAGGATAGCGGATGGGATAGGATATAGGATTGGATAGGACAGAGGATAGGATAGGATAGAGGATAGGATAGGAATGAGGATAGGATAGCATAGAGGATAGGATAAGATAGAGGATAGGATAGGATATAGGATAGGATAGGATAGAGGATAGGATAGGATAGCGGATAGGATAGGGTAGAGTATAGAATAGGATAGAGGATAGGATAGGATAGAGGATAGGATAGGAATGAGGATAGGATACGATAGAGGATAGGATAAGATAGAGGATCGGATAGGATCGGATAGAATATAGAATAGGATAGAGGATAGGATAGGATTGAGGATAGGATAGGATAGAGGATAGGATAGGATAGAGGATAGGATAGGATTGAGGATAGGATAGGATAGTGGATAGGATAGAGGATAGAATAGAGGATAGGATAGAGGATAGGATAGGGGATAGGATAGAGGATTGGATAGGATAGAGGATAGGATAGGATAGAGGATAGGATAGGATAGAGGATAGGATAGAATAGCGGATAGGATAGGATATAGTATTGGAAAGGATGGAGGATAGGATAGGATAGAGGATAGGATAGGACAGAGGATAGGATAGGATAGAGGATTGGAGTGTATAGAGGATAGGATATAGGATTGGATAGGATAGAAAATATTATACGATAGTGGATAGGACAGAGGATAGGATAGGATAGAGGATAGGATAGAGGATTGGATAGAATAGGTGATATTATAGGATAGAGGGTAGGACAGGATAGCGGATAGGATAGGATATAGGATTGGATAGGATAGAGGATAGGATAGGATGGAGGATAGGATAGGATAGCGGATAGGATAGGATAGAGGATAGGATAGGATAGAGGATAGGATAGGATAGAGGATAGGATAGGATAGAGGATAGGATAGGATAGAGGATAGGATAGGATAGAGGATAGGATAGGATAGAGGATAGGATAGGATAGGATAGAGGATAGGATAGGATAGATGATAGGATAGGATAGAGGATAGGGTAGGATAGAGGATTGGAGTGTATAGAGGATAGGATATAGGATTGGATAGGATAGAAAATATTATACGATAGTGGATAGGACAGAGGATAGGATAGGATAGAGGATAGGATAGAGGATTGGATAGAATAGGTGATATTATAGGATAGAGGGTAGGACAGGATAGCGGATAGGATAGGATATAGGATTGGATAGGACAGAGGATAGGATAGGATAGAGGATAGGGTAGGAATGAGGATAGGGTAGGATAGAGGATAGGATAAGATAGAGGATAGGATAGGGGATTGGATAGGATAGAGGATAGGAGACGATAGAGGATATGATAGGGGATTGTATAGGATAGAGGACTGGAGACGATAGAGGATAGGATAGGATAGAGGATAGGATAGGATAGTATAGAGGATAGGATAGGATAGGATAGAGGATAGGATAGGATAGAGGATAGGATATTATAGAGGATAGGATAGGACAGTGGATAGGATAGGATAGAGGATAGGATAGGATAGAGGATAGGATAGGATAGAGGATAGGATAGGATTGAGGATAGGATAGGATAGAGGAAAGGATAGGATAGAGGATCGGATAGGATAGCGGATGGGATAGGATATAGGACTGGATAGGACAGAGGATAGGATAGGATAGAGGATAGGGTAGGAATGAGCATAGGACAGGATAGAGGAGAGGATAGGATAGAGGATAGGATAGGACAGAGGATAGGATAGGATAGAGGATAGCATAGGATAGAGGATAGGATAGGATAGAGGATAGGATTGGATAGAGGATAGGATAGGATAGAGGATAGAGGATAGGATAGGATAGAGGATAGGATAGAGGATAGGATAGGATAGAGGATAGGATAGGATAGAGGATAGGATATTATAGAGGATAGGATAGGATAGAGGATAGGATAGAGGATTGGATAGAATAGGTGATATTATAGGATAGAGGGTAGGACAGGATAGCGGATAGGATAGGATATAGGATTGGATAGGACAGAGGGTAGGATAGGATTGAGGATAGGATAGGATAGAGGATAGGATAGGATAGAGGATAGGATAGGATAGAGGATAGGATAGGATAGGATAGAGGATAGGATAGGATAGAGGATAGGATAGGATAGAGGATAGGATGGGAGAGCGGATAGGATAGGGTAGAGTATAGAATAGGATAGAGGATAGGATAGGATAGAGGATAGGATAGGAATGAGGATAGGATAGGATAGAGGATAGGATAAGATAGAGGACCGGATAGGATCGGATAGAATATAGAATAGGATAGAGGATAGGATAGGATTGAGGATAGGATAGGATAGAGGATAGGATAGGATAGAGGATAGGATAGGATAGGATAGAGGATAGGATAGGATAGAGGATACGATAGAGAATGGGAAAGGATAGAGGATAGGATAGGATAGAGGATAGGAGACGATAGAGGATATGATAGGGGATTGTATAGGATAGAGGACTGGAGACGATAGAGGATAGGATAGGATAGAGGATAGGATAGGATAGAGGATAGGATAGGATAGAGGATAGGATAGGATAGAGGATAGGATATTATAGAGGATAGGATAGGACAGAGGATAGGATAGGATAGAGGATAGGATAGGATAGAGGATAGGATAGGATAGAGGATAGGATAGGATTGTGGATAGAGGATAGGAAAGGATAGAGGATAGGATAGGATAGAGGATAGGATATTATAGAGGATAGGATAGGATAGAGGATAGGATAGGATAGAGGATAGGATAGGATAGAGGATAGGATAGGATAGAGGATAGGATATTATAGAGGATAGGATAGGATAGAGGATAGGATAGGATAGAGGATAGGGTAGGATAGAGGATTGGAGTGTATAGAGGATAGGATATAGGATTGGATAGGATAGAAAATATTATACGATAGTGGATAGGACAGAGGATAGGATAGGATAGAGGATAGGATAGAGGATTGGATAGAATAGGTGATATTATAGGATAGAGGGTAGGACAGGATAGCGGATAGGATAGGATATAGAATTGGATAGGATAGAGGATAGGATAGGATGAAGGATAGGATAGGATAGCGGATAGGATAGGGTAGAGTATAGAATAGGATAGAGGATAGGATAGGATAGAGGATAGGATAGGAATGAGGATAGGATAGGAATGAGGATAGGATAGGATAGAGGATAGGATAGGATAGAGGATAGGATAGGATAGAGGATAGGATAGGATAGAGGATAGCATAGGATAGAGGATAGGATAGGATAGAGGATAGGATTGGATAGAGGATAGGATAGGATAGAGGATAGGAGACGATAGAGGATATGATAGGGGATTGTATAGGATAGAGGACTGGAGACGATAGAGGATAGGATAGGATAGAGGATAGGATAGGATAGGATAGAGGATAGGATAGGATAGAGGATAGGATAGGATAGAGGATAGGATAGGATAGAGGATAGGATAGGATAGAGGATAGGATATTATAGAGGATAGGATAGGACAGAGGATAGGATAGGATAGAGGATAGGATAGGATAGAGGATAGGATAGGATAGAGGATAGGATAGGATAGAGGATAGGATAGGATAGAGGATAGGATAGGATAGAGGATAGGATAGGATAGCGGATAGGATAGGGTAGAGTATAGAATAGGATAGAGGATAGGATAGGATAGAGGATAGGATAGGAATGAGGATAGGATAGGATAGAGGATAGGATAAGATAGTGGACCGGATAGGATCGGATAGAATATAGAATAGGATAGAGGATAGGATAGGATTGAGGATAGGATAGGATAGAGGATAGGATAGGATAGAGGATAGGATAGGATTGAGGATAGGATAGGATAGTGGATAGGATAGAGGATAGGATAGAGGATAGGATAGGGGATAGGATAGAGGATTGGATAGGATAGAGGATAGGATAGGATAGAGGATAGGATAGAATAGAGGATAGGATAGAATAGCGGATAGGATAGGATATAGTATTGGATAGGATGGAGGATAGGATAGGATAGAGGATAGGATAGGACAGAGGATAGGATAGGATAGAGGATAGGATAGGATAGAGGATAGGATAGGATAGCGGATGGGATAGGACATAGGATTGGATAGGACAGAGGATAGGATAGGATAGAGGATAGGATAGGAATGAGGATAGGATAGGATAGAGGATAGGATAAGATAGAGGATAGGATAGGGGATTGGATAGGAGAGAGGATAGGAGACGATAGAGGATATGATAGGGGATTGTATAGGAGAGAGGATAGGAGACGATAGATGATAGGACAGGATAGAGGATAGGATAGGATAGGATAGAGGATAGGATAGCGGATGGGATAGGATATAGGATTGGATAGGACAGTGGGTAGGATAGGATAGAGGATAGGATAGGAATGAGGATAGGGTAGGATAGAGGATAGGATAAGATAGAGGATAGGATAGGGGATTGGATAGGATAGAGGATAGGAGACGATAGAGGATATGATAGGGGATTGTATAGGATAGAGGACTGGAGACGATAGAGGATAGGATAGGATAGAGGATAGGATAGGATAGTATAGAGGATAGGATAGGATAGGATAGAGGATAGGATAGGATAGAGGATAGGATATTATAGAGGATAGGATAGGACAGTGGATAGGATAGGATAGAGGATAGGATAGGATAGAGGATAGGATAGGATAGAGGATAGGATAGGATTGAGGATAGGATAGGATAGAGGAAAGGATAGGATAGAGGATCGGATAGGATAGCGGATGGGATAGGATATAGGACTGGATAGGACAGAGGATAGGATAGGATAGAGGATAGGGTAGGAATGAGCATAGGACAGGATAGAGGAGAGGATAGGATAGAGGATAGGATAGGACAGAGGATAGGATAGGATAGAGGATAGCATAGGATAGAGGATAGGATAGGATAGAGGATAGGATTGGATAGAGGATAGGATAGGATAGAGGATAGAGGATAGGATAGGATAGAGGATAGGATAGAGGATAGGATAGGATAGAGGATAGGATAGGATAGAGGATAGGATATTATAGAGGATAGGATAGGATAGAGGATAGGATAGAGGATTGGATAGAATAGGTGATATTATAGGATAGAGGGTAGGACAGGATAGCGGATAGGATAGGATATAGGATTGGATAGGACAGAGGGTAGGATAGGATTGAGGATAGGATAGGATAGAGGATAGGATAGGATAGAGGATAGGATAGGATAGAGGATAGGATAGGATAGGATAGAGGATAGGATAGGATAGAGGATAGGATAGGATAGAGGATAGGATGGGAGAGCGGATAGGATAGGGTAGAGTATAGAATAGGATAGAGGATAGGATAGGATAGAGGATAGGATAGGAATGAGGATAGGATAGGATAGAGGATAGGATAAGATAGAGGACCGGATAGGATCGGATAGAATATAGAATAGGATAGAGGATAGGATAGGATTGAGGATAGGATAGGATAGAGGATAGGATAGGATAGAGGATAGGATAGGATAGGATAGAGGATAGGATAGGATAGAGGATACGATAGAGAATGGGAAAGGATAGAGGATAGGATAGGATAGAGGATAGGAGACGATAGAGGATATGATAGGGGATTGTATAGGATAGAGGACTGGAGACGATAGAGGATAGGATAGGATAGAGGATAGGATAGGATAGAGGATAGGATAGGATAGAGGATAGGATAGGATAGAGGATAGGATATTATAGAGGATAGGATAGGACAGAGGATAGGATAGGATAGAGGATAGGATAGGATAGAGGATAGGATAGGATAGAGGATAGGATAGGATTGTGGATAGAGGATAGGAAAGGATAGAGGATAGGATAGGATAGAGGATAGGATATTATAGAGGATAGGATAGGATAGAGGATAGGATAGGATAGAGGATAGGATAGGATAGAGGATAGGATAGGATAGAGGATAGGATATTATAGAGGATAGGATAGGATAGAGGATAGGATAGGATAGAGGATAGGGTAGGATAGAGGATTGGAGTGTATAGAGGATAGGATATAGGATTGGATAGGATAGAAAATATTATACGATAGTGGATAGGACAGAGGATAGGATAGGATAGAGGATAGGATAGAGGATTGGATAGAATAGGTGATATTATAGGATAGAGGGTAGGACAGGATAGCGGATAGGATAGGATATAGAATTGGATAGGATAGAGGATAGGATAGGATGAAGGATAGGATAGGATAGCGGATAGGATAGGGTAGAGTATAGAATAGGATAGACGATAGGATAGGATAGAGGATAGGATAGGAATGAGGATAGGATAGGAATGAGGATAGGATAGGATAGAGGATAGGATAGGATAGAGGATAGGATAGGATAGAGGATAGGATAGGATAGAGGATAGCATAGGATAGAGGATAGGATAGGATAGAGGATAGGATTGGATAGAGGATAGGATAGGATAGAGGATAGGAGACGATAGAGGATATGATAGGGGATTGTATAGGATAGAGGACTGGAGACGATAGAGGATAGGATAGGATAGAGGATAGGATAGGATAGGATAGAGGATAGGATAGGATAGAGGATAGGATAGGATAGAGGATAGGATAGGATAGAGGATAGGATAGGATAGAGGATAGGATATTATAGAGGATAGGATAGGACAGAGGATAGGATAGGATAGAGGATAGGATAGGATAGAGGATAGGATAGGATAGAGGATAGGATAGGATAGAGGATAGGATAGGATAGAGGATAGGATAGGATAGAGGATAGGATAGGATAGCGGATAGGATAGGGTAGAGTATAGAATAGGATAGAGGATAGGATAGGATAGAGGATAGGATAGGAATGAGGATAGGATAGGATAGAGGATAGGATAAGATAGTGGACCGGATAGGATCGGATAGAATATAGAATAGGATAGAGGATAGGATAGGATTGAGGATAGGATAGGATAGAGGATAGGATAGGATAGAGGATAGGATAGGATTGAGGATAGGATAGGATAGTGGATAGGATAGAGGATAGGATAGAGGATAGGATAGGGGATAGGATAGAGGATTGGATAGGATAGAGGATAGGATAGGATAGAGGATAGGATAGAATAGAGGATAGGATAGAATAGCGGATAGGATAGGATATAGTATTGGATAGGATGGAGGATAGGATAGGATAGAGGATAGGATAGGACAGAGGATAGGATAGGATAGAGGATAGGATAGGATAGAGGATAGGATAGGATAGCGGATGGGATAGGACATAGGATTGGATAGGACAGAGGATAGGATAGGATAGAGGATAGGATAGGAATGAGGATAGGATAGGATAGAGGATAGGATAAGATAGAGGATAGGATAGGGGATTGGATAGGAGAGAGGATAGGAGACGATAGAGGATATGATAGGGGATTGTATAGGAGAGAGGATAGGAGACGATAGATGATAGGACAGGATAGAGGATAGGATAGGATAGGATAGAGGATAGGATAGCGGATGGGATAGGATATAGGATTGGATAGGACAGTGGGTAGGATAGGATAGAGGATAGGATAGGAATGAGGATAGGATAGGATAGAGGATAGGATAGGATAGAGGATAGGATAGGATAGAGGATAGGATAGGATAGCGGATAGGATAGGGTAGAGTATAGAATAGGATAGAGGATAGGATAGGATAGAGGATAGGATAGGAATGAGGATAGGATAGGATAGAGGATAGGATAGGATAGAGGATAGGATAGGATAGAGGATAGGATAGGATAGGATTGAGGATAGGATAGGATAGTGGATAGGATAGAGGATAGGATAGACGATAGGATAGGGGCTAGGATAGAGGATTAGATAGGATAGAGGATAGGATAGGATAGAGGATAGGATAGGATAGAGGATAGGATAGAATAGCGGATAGGATAGGATATAGTATTGGATAGGATGGAGGATAGGATAGGATAGAGGATAGGATAGGACAGAGGATAGGATAGGATAGAGGATAGGATAGGATAGAGGATAGGATAGGATAGAGGATTGGATTAGATAGAGGATAGGAAATAGGATTGGATAGGATGGAGGATAGGATACGATAGTGGACAGGATAGAGGATAGGATAGGATAGGGGATAGGATAGAGGATTGTATAGAATAGGTGATATTATAGGATAGAGGGTAGGACAGGGTAGCGGATAGGATAGGATATAGGATTCTATAGGATAGAGGATAGGATAGGATGGAGGATAGGATAGGATAGCGGATAGGATAGGGTAGAGTATAGAACAGGATAGAGGATAGGATAGGATAGAGGATAGGATAGGATAGAGGATAGGGTAGGATAGAGGATTGGAGTGTATAGAGGATAGGATATAGGATTGGATAGGATAGAGGATACTATACGATAGTGGATAGGACAGAGAATAGGATAGGATAGAGGATAGGATAGGAATGAGGATAGGATAGGATAGAGGATAGGATAAGATAGAGGATCGGATAGGATCGGATAGAATATAGAATAGGATAGAGGATAGGATAGGATAGAGGATAGGATAGGATAGAGGATAGGATAGGATTGAGGATAGGATAGGATAGAGGATAGGATAGGAATGAGGATAGGATAGGATAGAGGATACGATAAGATAGAGGATAGGATAAGATAGAGGATAGGATAGAGGATAGGAGACGATAGAGGATATGATAGGGGATTGTATAGGATAGAGGACTGGACACGATAGATGATAGGACAGGATAGAGGATAGGATAGGATAGGATAGAGGATAGGATAGGATAGAGGATTGGATAGGATGGAGGATAGGATAGGATAGAGGAGAGGATAGGATAGAGGATAGGATAGGATAGAGGATAGGTTAGAGGATAGGATAGAGGATAGGATAGAGGATAGGATAGAGGATAGGATAGAGGATAGGATGGAGGATTGGATAGGATAGAGGATAGGATAGGATAGAGGATAGGATAGGATAGAGGATAGGATAGGATAGCGGATGGGATAGGATATAGGATTGGATAGGACAGAGGATAGGATAGGATAGAGGATAGGATAGGAATGAGGATAGGATAGGATAGAGGATAGGCTAAGATAGAGGATAGGATAGGGGATTGGATAGGAGAGAGGATAGGAGACGATAGAGGATATGATAGGGGATTGTATAGGATAGAGGACTGGAGACGATAGATGATAGGACAGGATAGAGAATAGGATAGGATAGGATAGAGGATAGGATAGCGGATGGGATAGGATATAGGATTGGATAGGACAGAGGGTAGGATAGGATAGAGGATAGGATAGGAATGAGGATAGGATAGGATAGAGGATAGGATAGGATAGTGGATAGAATAGAGGATAGGATAGAGGATAGGATAGGGGATAGGATAGAGGATTGGATAGGATAGAGGATAGGATAGGAAAGAGGATAGGATAGGATAGGATAGAGGGTAGGATAGAATAGCGGAAAGGATAGGATATAGTATTGGATAGGATGGAGGATAGGATAGGATAGAGGATAGGATAGGACAGAGGATAGGATAGGATAGAGGATAGGATAGGATAGAGGATAGGATAGGATAGAGGATAGGACAGGATAGAGGATTGGATTAGATAGAGGATAGGAAATAGGATTGGATAGGATGGAGGATAGGATAGGATAGGGGATAGGATAGAGGATTGTATAGAATAGGTGATATTATAGGATAGAGGGTAGGACAGGATAGCGGATAGGATAGGATATAGGATTCTATAGGATAGAGGATAGGATAGGATGGAGGATAGGATAGGATAGCGGATAGGATAGGATAGGATAGAGGATAGGATAGGATAGAGGATAGGATAGAGGATAGGATAGAGGATAGGATAGGATAGAGGATAGGATAGGATAGAGGATAGGATAGGATTGAGGATAGGATAGGATAGAGGATAGGATAGGATAGAGGATAGGATAGGATAGCGGATGGGATAGGATATAGGATTGGATAGGACAGAGGATAGGATAGGATAGAGGATAGGATAGGAATGAGGGATAGGATAGGATAGAGGATAGGATAGAGGATAGGATAGAGGATAGGATAGAGGATAGGATTGAGGATAGGATAGAGGATTGGATAGGATAGATGATAGGATAGGATAGAGGATAGGATAGGAATGAGGATAGGATAGGATAGAGGATAGGATAGGATAGAGGATATGATAGGATAGATGATAGGATAGGATAGAGGACAGGATAGAGGATAGGTTAGGATAGGATAGAGGATAGGATAGGATAGAGGATAGGATAGGATGGAGGATAGGATAGGATAGAGGAGAGGATAGGATAGAGGATAGGATAGGATAGAGGATAGGGTAGGATAGAGGATTGGAGTGTATAGAGGATAGGATATAGGATTGGATAGGATAGAAAATATTATACGATAGTGGATAGGACAGAGGATAGGATAGGATAGAGGATAGGATAGAGGATTGGATAGGATAGAGGATAGGATAGGATAGGGTATAGGATAGGATAGAGGATAGGATAGGATAGCGGATAGGATAGGATATAGGATTGGATAGGATAGAGGATAGGATAGGATAGAGGATACGATAGGATAGAGGATAGGATAGGATAGGATAGAGGATAGGATAGGATAGAGGATACGATAGAGAATGGGAAAGGATAGAGGATAGGATAGGATAGAGGATAGGATAGAGGATAGAATAGAGGATAGGATAGGATAGGATAGAGGATAGGATAGGATAGAGGATAGGATAGAGAATGGGATAGGACAGAGGATAGGATAGGATAGAGGATAGGATAGGATAGAGGATAGGATAGAGGATAGGATAGGATAGATAATAGGATAGGATAGAGGATAGCATAGGATAGAGGATAGGATAGGATAGAGGATAGGATTGGATAGAGGATAGGATAGGATAGAGGATAGGATAGGATAGAGGATAGGATAGGATAGCGGATAGGATAGGGTAGAGTATAGAATAGGATAGAGGATAGGATAGGATAGAGGATAGGATAGGAATGAGGATAGGATAGGATAGAGGATAGGATAAGATAGTGGACCGGATAGGATCGGATAGAATATAGAATAGGATAGAGGATAGGATAGGATTGAGGATAGGATAGGATAGAGGATAGGATAGGATAGAGGATAGGATAGGATTGAGGATAGGATAGGATAGTGGATAGGATAGAGGATAGGATAGAGGATAGGATAGGGGATAGGATAGTGGATTGGATAGGATAGAGGATAGGATAGGATAGAGGATAGGATAGGATAGAGGATAGGATAGAATAGCGGATAGGATAGGATATAGTATTGGATAGGATGGAGGATAGGATAGGATAGAGGATAGGATAGGACAGAGGATAGGATAGGATAGAGGATAGGATAGGATAGAGGATAGGATAGGATAGAGGATAGGATAGGATAGAGGATAGGATAGGATAGAGAATAGGATAGGATAGAGGATAGGATAGGATAGAGGATAGGATAGGATAGAGGATAGGATAGGATAGCGGATAGGATAGGGTAGATTATAGAATACGTTAGAGGATAGGATAGGATAGAGGATAGGATAGGAATGAGGATAGGATAGGATAGAGGATAGGATAAGATAGAGGATCGGATAGGATCGGATAGAATATAGAATAGGATAGAGGATAGGATAGGATTGAGGATAGGATAGGATAGAGGATAGGATAGGATAGAGGATAGGATAGGATTGAGGATAGGATAGGATAGAGGATAGGATAGAATAGCGGATAGGATATGATATAGTATTGGATAGAGGATACGATAGAGGATACGATAGAGGATAGGATAGAGCATAGGATAGATGATTGGATAGGATAGAGGATAGGATAGGATAGAGGATAGGATAGGATAGAGGATAGGATAGGATAGCGGATGGGATAGGATATAGGATTGGATAGGACAGAGGATAGGATAGGATAGAGGATAGGATAGGAATGAGGATAGGATAGGATAGAGGATAGGATAAGATAGTGGACCGGATAGGATCGGATAGAATATAGAATAGGATAGAGGATAGGATAGGATTGAGGATAGGATAGGATAGAGGATAGGATAAGATAGAGGATAGGATAGGGGATTGGATAGGATAAAGGATAGGAGACGATAGAGGATATGATAGGGGATTGTATAGGATAGAGGACTGGAGACGATAGATGATAGGACAGGATAGAGGATAGGATAGGATAGGATAGAGGATAGGATAGGATAGAGGATAGGATAGGATAGCGGATGGGATAGGATATAAGATTGGATAGGACAGAGGATAGGATAGGATAGAGGATAGGATAGGATGGAGGATAGGATAGGATAGAGGAGAGGATAGGATAGAGGATAGGATAGGATAGAGGATAAGATAGAGGATAGGATAGAGGATTGGATAGGATAGAGGATAGGATAGGATTGAGGATAGGATAGGATAGAGGATAGGATAGGATAGGATAGAGGATAGGATAGGATAGAGGATAGGATAGGATAGAGGATAGGATAGGATAGAGGATAGGATAGGATAGAGGATAGGATAGGATAGAGGATAGGGTAGGATAGAGGATTGGAGTGTATAGAGGATAGGATATAGGATTGGATAGGATAGAAAATATTATACGATAGTGGATAGGACAGAGGATAGGATAGGATAGAGGATAGGATAGAGGATTGGATAGGATAGAGGATAGGATAGGATAGGGTATAGGATAGGATAGAGGATAGGATAGGATAGCGGATGGGATAGGATATAGGATTGGATAGGATAGAGGATAGGATAGGATAGAGGATACGATAGGATAGAGGATAGGATAGGATAGGATAGAGGATAGGATAGGATAGAGGATACGATAGAGAATGGGAAAGGATAGAGGATAGGATAGGATAGAGGATAGGATAGAGGATAGAATAGAGGATAGGATAGGATAGGATAGAGGATAGGATAGGATAGAGGATAGGATTGGATAGAGGATAGGATAGGATAGAGGATAGGATAGGATAGAGGATAGGATAGGATAGCGGATAGGATAGGGTAGAGTATAGAATAGGATAGAGGATAGGATAGGATAGAGGATAGGATAGGAATGAGGATAGGATAGGATAGAGGATAGGATAAGATAGTGGACCGGATAGGATCGGATAGAATATAGAATAGGATAGAGGATAAGATAGGATTGAGGATAGGATAGGATAGAGGATAGGATAGGATAGAGGATAGGATAGGATTGAGGATAGGATAGGATAGTGGATAGGATAGAGGATAGGATAGAGGATAGGATAGGGGATAGGATAGTGGATTGGATAGGATAGAGGATAGGATAGGATAGAGGATAGGATAGGATAGAGGATAGGAGAGAACAGCGGATAGGATAGGATATAGTATTGGATAGGATGGAGGATAGGATAGGATAGAGGATAGGATAGGACAGAGGATAGGATAGGATAGAGGATAGGATAGGATAGAGGATAGGATAGGATAGAGGATAGGATAGGATAGAGAATAGGATAGGATAGAGGATAGGATAGGATAGAGGATAGGATAGGATAGAGGATAGGATAGGATAGCGGATAGGATAGGGTAGATTATAGAATACGTTAGAGGATAGGATAGGATAGAGGAGAGGATAGGAATGAGGATAGGATAGGATTGAGGATAGGATAGGATAGAGGATAGGATAGGATAGAGGATAGGATAGGATTGAGGATAGGATAGGATAGAGGATAGGATAGAATAGCGGATAGGATAGGATATAGTATTGGATAGAGGATACGATAGAGGATACGATAGAGGATAGGATAGAGGATAGGATAGATGATTGGATAGGATAGAGGATAGGATAGGATAGAGGATAGGATAGGATAGGGGATAGGATAGGATAGCGGATGGGATAGGATATAGGATTGGATAGGACAGAGGATAGGATAGGATAGAGGATAGGATAGGATAGGATAGAGGATAGGATAGGATAGAGGATACGATAGAGAATGGGAAAGGATAGAGGATAGGATAGGATAGAGGATAGGATAGAGGATAGAATAGAGGATAGGATAGGATAGGATAGAGGATAGGATAGGATAGAGGATAGGATAGAGAATGGGATAGGACAGAGGATAGGATAGGATAGAGGATAGGATAGGATAGAGGATAGGATAGAGGATAGGATAGGATAGAGGATAGGATAGGATAGAGGATAGCATAGGATAGAGGATAGGATAGGATAGAGGATAGGATTGGATAGAGGATAGGATAGGATAGATGATAGGATAGGATAGAGGATAGGATAGGATAGCGGATAGGATAGGGTAGAGTATAGAATAGGATAGAGGATAGGATAGGATAGAGGATAGGATAGGAATGAGGATAGGATAGGATAGAGGATAGGATAAGATAGTGGACCGGATAGGATCGGATAGAATATAGAATAGGATAGAGGATAGGATAGGATTGAGGATAGGATAGGATAGAGGATAGGATAGGATAGAGGATAGGATAGGATTGAGGATAGGATAGTATAGTGGATAGGATAGAGGATAGGATAGAGGATAGGATAGGGGATAGGATAGTGGATTGGATAGGATAGAGGATAGGATAGGATAGAGGATAGGATAGGATAGAGGATAGGTGAGAATAGCGGATAGGATAGGATATAGTATTGGATAGGATGGAGGATAGGATAGGATAGAGGATAGGATAGGACGGAGGATAGGATAGGATAGAGGATAGGGTAGGATAGAGGATAGGATAGGATAGAGGATAGGATAGGATAGAGGATAGGATAGGATAGAGAATAGGATAGGATAGAGGATAGGATAGGATAGAGGATAGGATAGGATAGAGGATAGGATAGGATAGCGGATAGGATAGGGTAGATTATAGAATACGTTAGAGGATAGGATAGGATAGAGGATAGGATAGGAATGAGGATAGGATAGGATAGAGGATAGGAAAAGATAGAGGATCGGATAGGATCGGATAGAATATAGAATAGGATAGAGGATAGGATAGGATTGAGGATAGGATAGGATACAGGATAGGATAGGATAGAGGATAGGATAGGATTGAGGATAGGATAGGATAGAGGATAGGATAGAATAGCGGATAGGATAATATATAGTATTGGATAGAGGATACGATAGAGGATACGATAGAGGATAGGATAGAGGATAGGATAGATGATTGGATAGGATAGAGGATAGGATAGGATAGAGGATAGGATAGGATAGAGGATAGGATAGGATAGCGGATGGGATAGGATATAGGATTGGATAGGACACAGGATAGGATAGGATAGAGGATAGGATAGGAATGAGGATAGGATAGGATAGAGGATAGGATAAGATAGTGGACCGGATAGGATCGGATTGAATATAGAATAGGATAGAGGATAGGATAGGATTGAGGATAGGATAGGATAGAGGATAGGATAGGATAGAGGATAGGATAGGATTGAGGATAGGATAGGATAGTGGATAGGATAGAGGATAGGATAGAGGATAGGATAGGGGATAGGATAGTGGATTGGATAGGATAGAGGATAGGATAGGATAGAGGATAGGATAGGATAGAGGATAGGAGAGAATAGCGGATAGGATAGGATATAGTATTGGATAGGATGGAGGATAGGATAGGATAGAGGATAGGATAGGACGGAGGATAGGATAGGATAGAGGATAGGGTAGGATAGAGGATAGGATAGGATAGAGGATAGGATAGGATAGAGGATAGGATAGGATAGAGAATAGGATAGGATAGAGGATAGGATAGGATAGAGGATAGGATAGGATAGAGGATAGGATAGGATAGCGGATAGGATAGGGTAGATTATAGAATACGTTAGAGGATAGGATAGGATAGAGGATAGGATAGGAATGAGGATAGGATAGGATAGAGGATAGGAAAAGATAGAGGATCGGATAGGATCGGATAGAATATAGAATAGGATAGAGGATAGGATAGGATATAGTATTGGATAGGATGGAGGATAGGATAGGATAGAGGATAGGATAGGACAGAGGATAGGATAGGATACAGGATAGGATATGATAGAGGATATGATAGGATAGAGGATTGGATTAGATAGAGGATAGGAAATAGGATTGGATAGGATGGAGGATAGGATAGGATAGGGGATAGGATAGGATAGAGGATAGGATAGAGGATAGGATAGAGGATAGGATAGGATAGAGGATAGGATAGGATAGAGGATAGGATAGGATTGAGGATAGGATAGGATAGAGGATAGGATAGGATAGAGGATAGGATAGGATAGCGGATGGGATAGGATATAGGATTGGATAGGACAGAGGATAGGATAGGATAGAGGATAGGATAGGAATGAGGATAGGATAGGATAGAGGATAGGATAAGATAGAGGATAGGATAGGGGATTGGATAGGATAGAGGATAGGAGACGATAGAGGATATGATAGGGGATTGTATAGGATAGCGGACTGGAGACGATAGATGATAGGACAGGATAGAGGATAGGATAGGATAGGATAGAGGATAGGATAGGATAGAGGATAGGATAGGATGGAGGATAGGATAGGATAGAGGAGAGGATAGGATAGAGGATAGGATAGGATAGAGGATAGGATAGAGGATAGGATAGAGGATAGGATAGGATAGAGGATAGGGTAGGATAGAGGATTGGAGTGTATAGAGGATAGGATATAGGATTGGATAGGATAGAAAATATTATACGATAGTGGATAGGACAGAGGATAGGATAGGATAGAGGATAGGATAGAGGATTGGATAGGATAGAGGATAGGATAGGATAGGGTATAGGATAGGATAGAGGATAGGATAGGATAGAGGATAGGATAGGATAGAGGATAGGATAGGATAGAGGATAGGATAAGATAGAGGATAGGATAGGATAGAGGATAGGATAGGATAGAGGATAGGATAGGATAGAGGATAGGATAGAGGATAGGATAGGATAGAGGATAGGATAGGATAGCGGATAGGATAGGGTGGAGTATAGAATAGGATAGAGGATAGGATAGGATAAAGAATAGGATAGGAATGAGGATAGGATAGGATAGAGGATAGGATAAGATAGAGGATCGGATAGGATCGGATAGAATATAGAATAGGATAGAGGATAGGATAGGATTGAGGATAGGATAGGATAGAGGATAGGATAGGATAGAGGATAGGATAGGATAGAGGATACGATAGAGAATGGGAAAGGATAGAGGATAGGATAGGATAGAGGATAGGATAGGATAGAGGATAGGGTAGGATAGAGGATTGGAGTGTATAGAGGATAGGATATAGGATTGGATAGGATAGAAAATATTATACGATAGTGGATAGGACAGAGGATAGGATAGGATAGAGGATAGGATAGAGGATTGGATAGGATAGAGGATAGGATAGGATAGGGTATAGGATAGGAAAGAGGATAGGATAGGATAGCGGATGGGATAGGATATAGGATTGGATAGGATAGAGGATAGGATAGGATAGAGGATACGATAGGATAGAGGATAGGATAGAGGATACGATAGGATAGAGGATAGGATAGGATAGGATAGAGGATAGGATAGGATAGAGGATACGATAGAGAATGGGAAAGGATAGAGGATAGGATAGGATAGAGGATAGGATAGAGGATAGAATAGAGGATAGGATAGGATAGGATAGAGGATAGGATAGGATAGAGGATAGGATAGGATAGAGGATAGCATAGGATAGAAGATAGGATAGGATAGAGGATAGGATTGGATAGAGGATAGGGTAGGATAGAGGATAGGATAGGATAGAGGATAGGATAGGATAGCGGATGGGATAGGATATAGGATTGGATAGGACAGAGGATAGGATAGGATAGAGGATAGGATAGGAATGAGGATAGTATAGGATAGAGGATAGGATAAGATAGAGGATAGGATAGGGGATTGGATAGGATAGAGGATAGGAGACGATAGAGGATATGATAGGGGATTGTATAGGATAGATGACTGGAGACGATAGATGATAGGACAGGATAGAGGATAGGATAGGATAGGATAGAGGATAGGATAGCGGATGGGATAGGATATAGGATTGGATAGGACAGAGGATAGGATAGGATAGAGGATAGGATAGGAATGAGGATAGGATAGGATAGAGGATAGGATAGGATAGAGGATAGGATAGGATAGAGGATAGGATAGGATAGAGGATAGGATAGGATAGAGGATAGGATAGGATAGAGGATAGGATAGGATAGAGGATAGGATAGGATAGAGGATAGGATAGAGGATAGGATAGGATAGAGGATAGGATAGGATAGCGGATAGGATAGGGTAGAGTATAGAATAGGATAGAGGATAGGATAGGATAGAGGATAGGATAGGAATGAGGATAGGATAGGATAGAGGATAGGATAAGATAGAGGATCGGATAGGATCGGATAGAATATAGAATAGGATAGAGGATAGGATAGGATTGAGGATAGGATAGGATAGAGGATAGGATAGGATAGAGGATAGGATAGGATAGCGGATGGGATAGGATATAGGATTGGATAGGACAGAGGATAGGTTAGGATAGAGGATAGGATAGGAATGAGGATAGGATAGGATAGAGGATAGGATAAGATAGAGGATAGGATAGCGGATGGGATAGGATATAGGATTGGATAGGACAGAGGGTAGGATAGGATAGAGGATAGGATAGGAATGAGGATAGGATAGGATAGAGGATAGGATAGGATAGTGGATAGGATAGAGGATAGGATAGAGGATAGGATAGGGGATAGGATAGTGGATTGGATAGGATAGAGGATAGGATAGGAAAGAGGATAGGATAGGATAGAGGATAGGATAGAATAGCGGATAGGATAGGATATAGTATTGGATAGGATGGAGGATAGGATAGGATAGAGGATAGGATAGGACAGAGGATAGGATAGGATACAGGATAGGATATGATAGAGGATATGATAGGATAGAGGAATGGATTAGATAGAGGATAGGAAATAGGATTGGATAGGATGGAGGATAGGATAGGATAGGGGATAGGATAGGATAGAGGATAGGTTAGAGGATAGGATAGAGGATAGGATAGGATAGAGGATAGGATAGGATAGAGGATAGGATAGGATTGAGGATAGGATAGGATAGAGGATAGGATAGGATAGAGGATAGGATAGGATAGCGGATGGGATAGGATATAGGATTGGATAGGACAGAGGATAGGATAGGATAGAGGATAGGATAGGAATGAGGATAGGATAGGATAGAGGATAGGATAAGATAGAGGATAGGATAGGGGATTGGATAGGATAGAGGATAGGAGACGATAGAGGATATGATAGGGGATTGTATAGGATAGCGGACTGGAGACGATAGATGATAGGACAGGATAGAGGATAGGATAGGATAGGATAGAGGATAGGATAGGATAGAGGATAGGATAGGATGGAGGATAGGATAGGATAGAGGAGAGGATAGGATAGAGGATAGGATAGGATAGAGGATAGGATAGAGGATAGGATAGAGGATAGGATAGGATAGAGGATAGGGTAGGATAGAGGATTGGAGTGTATAGAGGATAGGATAGAAAATATTATACGATAGTGGATAGGACAGAGGATAGGTTAGGATAGAGGATAGGATAGAGGATTGGATAGGATAGAGGATAGGATAGGATAGGGTATAGGATAGGATAGAGGATAGGATAGGATAGAGGATAGGATAGGATAGAGGATAGGATAAGATAGAGGATAGGATAGGATAGAGGATAGGATAGGATAGAGGATAGGATAGGATAGAGGATAGGATAGAGGATAGGATAGGATAGAGGATAGGATAGGATAGCGGATAGGATAGGGTAGAGTATAGAATAGGATAGAGGATAGGATAGGATAGAGGATAGGATAGGAATGAGGATAGGATAGGATAGAGGATAGGATAAGATAGAGGATCGGATAGGATCGGATAGAATATAGAATAGGATAGAGGATAGGATAGGATTGAGGATAGGATAGGATAGAGGATAGGATAGGATAGAGGATAGGATAGGATAGAGGATACGATAGAGAATGGGAAAGGATAGAGGATAGGATAGGATAGAGGATAGGATAGAGGATAGAATAGAGGATAGGATAGGATAGGATAGAGGATAGGATAGGATAGCGGATGGGATAGGATATAGGATTGGATAGGACAGAGGATAGGATAGGATAGAGGATAGGATAGGAATGAGGATAGTATAGGATAGAGGATAGGATAAGATAGAGGATAGGATAGGGGATTGGATAGGATAGAGGATAGGAGACGATAGAGGATATGATAGGGGATTGTATAGGATAGATGACTGGAGACGATAGATGATAGGACAGGATAGAGGATAGGATAGGATAGGATAGAGGATAGGATAGCGGATAGGATAGGGTAGAGTATAGAATAGGATAGAGGATAGGATAAGATAGAGGATCGGATAGGATCGGATAGAATATAGAATAGGATAGAGGATAGGATAGGATTGAGGATAGGATAGGATAGAGGATAGGATAGGATAGAGGATAGGATAGGATAGCGGATGGGATAGGATATAGGATTGGATAGGACAGAGGATAGGTTAGGATAGAGGATAGGATAGGAATGAGGATAGGATAGGATAGAGGATAGGATAAGATAGAGGATAGGATAGCGGATGGGATAGGATATAGTATTGGATAGGACAGAGGGTAGGATAGGATAGAGGATAGGATAGGAATGAGGATAGGATAGGATAGAGGATAGGATAGGATAGTGGATAGGATAGAGGATAGGATAGAGGATAGGATAGGGGATAGGATAGAGGATTGGATAGGATAGAGGATAGGATAGGAAAGAGGATAGGATAGGATAGAGGATAGGATAGAATAGCGGATAGGATAGGATATAGTATTGGATAGGATGGAGGATAGGATAGGATAGAGGATAGGATAGGACAGAGGATAGGATAGGATACAGGATAGGATAGGATAGAGGATAGGATAGGATAGAGGATTGGATTAGATAGAGGATAGGAAATAGGATTGGATAGGATGGAGGATAGGATAGGATAGGGGATAGGATAGGATAGAGGATAGGATAGAGGATAGGATAGAGGATAGGATAGGATAGAGGATAGGATAGGATAGAGGATAGGATAGGATTGAGGATAGGATAGGATAGAGGATAGGATAGGATAGAGGATAGGATAGAATAGCGGATGGGATAGGATATAGGATTGGATAGGACAGAGGATAGGATAGGATAGAGGATAGGATAGGAATGAGGATAGGATAGGATAGAGGATAGGATAAGATAGAGGATAGGATAGGGGATTGGATAGGATAGAGGATAGGAGACGATAGAGGATATGATAGGGGATTGTATAGGATAGCGGACTGGAGACGATAGATGATAGGACAGGATAGAGGATAGGATAGGATAGGATAGAGGATAGGATAGGATAGAGGATAGGATAGGATGGAGGATAGGATAGGATAGAGGAGAGGATAGGATAGAGGATAGGATAGGATAGAGGATAGGATAGAGGATAGGATAGAGGATAGGATAGAGGATAGGATAGAGGATAGGATAGAGGATAGGATAGAGGATTGGATAGGATAGAGGATAGGATAGGATAGAGGATAGGATAGGATAGAGGATAGGATAGGATAGCGGATGGGATAGGATATAGGATTGGATAGGACAGAGGATAGGATAGGGTAGAGTATAGAATAGGATAGAGGATAGGATAGGATAGAGGATAGGATAGGAATGAGGATAGGATAGGATAGAGGATATTATAAGATAGAGGATCGGATAGGATCGGATAGAATATAGAATAGGATAGAGGATAGGATAGGATTGAGGATAGGATAGGATAGAGGATAGGATAGGATAGGATAGAGGATAGGATAGGATAGAGGATAGGATAGGATAGAGGATAGGATAGGATAGAGGATAGGATAGGATAGAGGATAGGATAGGGTAGAGGATAGGATAGGATAGCGGATAGGATAGGGTAGAGTATAGAACAGGATAGAGGATAGGATAGGATAGAGGATAGGATAGGAATGAGGATAGGATAGGATAGAGGATAGGATAGAGGATAGGATAGGATAGAGGATAGGATAGGATAGAGGATAGGATAGGATAGAGGATAGGATAGGATAGAGGATAGGATAGGATAGAGGATAGGATAGGATAGAGGATAGGATAGGATAGAGGATAGGATAGGATAGAGGATAGGATAGGATACAGGATAGGATAGGATAGAGGATAGGATAGGATAGAGGATAGGATAGGATAGAGGATAGGATAGGATAGAGGATATGATAGGATAGAGGATAGGATAGGATAGAGGATAGGGTAGGATAGAGGATTGGAGTGTATAGAGGATAGGATATAGGATTGGATAGGATAGAAAATATTATACGATAGTGGATAGGACAGAGGATAGGATAGGATAGAGGATAGGATAGAGGATTGGATAGAATAGGTGATATTATAGGATTGAGGGTAGGACAGGATAGCGGATAGGATAGGATATAGGAGTGGATAGGATAGAGGATAGGATAGGATGGAGGATAGGATAGGATAGCGGATAGGATAGGGTAGAGTATAGAATAGGATAGAGGATAGGATAGGATAGAGGATAGGATAAGAATGATGATAGGATAGGAATGAGGATAGGATAGGATAGAGGATAGGATAGGAATGATGATAGGATAGGAATGAGGATAGGATATGATAGTGGATAGGATAGAGGATAGGATAGAGGATAGGATAGGGGATAGGATAGAGGATTTGATAGGATAGAGGATAGGATAGGATAGAGGATAGGATAGGATAGAGGATAGGATAGAGTAGCGGATAGGATAGGATATAGTATTGGATAGGATAGAGGATAGGATAGGATAGAGGATAGGATAGGACAGAGGATAGGATAGGATAGAGGATAGGATAGGATAGAGGATAGGATAGGATAGAGGATAGGATAGGATAGAGGATTGGATTAGATAGAGGATAGGAAATAGGATTGGATAGGATGGAGGATAGGATACGATAGTGGACAGGATAGAGGATAGGATAGGATAGGGGATAGGATAGAGGATTGTATAGAATAGGTGATATTATAGGATAGAGGGTAGGACAGGATAGCGGATAGGATAGGATATAGGATTCTATAGGATAGAGGATAGGATAGGATGGAGGATAGGATAGGATAGCGGATAGGATAGGGTAGAGTATAGAACAGGATAGAGGATAGGATAGGATAGAGGATAGGATAGGAATGATGATAGGATAGGATAGAGGATAGGATAAGATAGAGGATCGGATAGGATCGGATAGAATATAGAATAGGATAGAGGATAGGATAGGATAGAGGATAGGATAGGATATAGGATAGAGGATAGGATAGGATAGAGGATAGGATAGGATAGAGGATAGGATAGGATAGAGGATAGGATAGGATAGAGGATAGGATAGGATAGAGGATAGGATAGGATAGAGGATTGGATTAGATAGAGGATAGGAAATAGGATTGGATAGGATGGAGGATAGGATACGATAGTGGACAGGATAGAGGATAGGATAGGATAGGGGATAGGATAGATAATTGTATAGAATAGGTGATATTATAGGATAGAGGGTAGGACAGGATAGCGGATAGGATAGGATATAGGATTCTATAGGATAGAGGATAGGATAGGATTGAGGATAGGATAGGATAGAGGATAGGATAGGATAGAGGATAGGATAGGATTGAGGATAGGATAGGATAGTGGATAGGATAGAGGATGGGATAGAGGATAGGATAGGGGATAGGATAGAGGATTGGATAGGATAGAGGATAGGATAGGATAGAGGATAGGATAGGATAGCGGATAGGATAGGATATAGTATTGGATAGGATGGAGGATAGGATAGGATAGAGGATAGGATAGGATAGAGGATAGGATAGGATAGAGGATAGGATAGGATAGAGGATAGGATAGGATAGAGGATAGGATAGGATAGAGGATAGGATAGGATAGAGGATAGGATAGAGGATAGGATAGAGGATAGGATAGAGGATAGGATAGGATAGAGGATAGGATAGGATAGAGGATAGGATAGGATAGAGGATAGGATAGGATAGAGGATAGGATAGGATTGAGGATAGGATAGGATAGTGGATTGGATAGAGGATAGGATAGAGGATAGGATAGGATAGAGGATAGGATAGGATAGAGGATAGGATAGGATTGAGGATAGGATAGGATAGAGGATAGGATAGGATTGAGGATAGGATATCATAGTGGATAGGATAGAGGATAGGATAGAGGATAGGATAGGGGATAGGATAGAGGATGGGATAGGATAGAGGATAGGATAGGATAGAGGATAGGAGAGGATAGAGGATAGGATAGAATAGCGGATAGGATAGGATATAGTATTGGATAGGATGGAGGATAGGATAGGATAGAGGATAGGATAGGACAGAGGATAGGATAGGATAGAGGATAGGATAGGATAGAGGATAGGATAGGATAGAGGATTGGATTAGATAGAGGATAGGAAATATTATTGGATAGGATGGAGGATAGGATACGATAGTGGACAGGATAGAGGATAGGATAGGACAGGGGATAGGATAGAGGATTGTATAGAATAGGTGATATTATAGGATAGAGGGTAGGACAGGATAGCGGATAGGATAGGATATAGGATTCTATAGGATAGAGGATAGGATAGGATGGAGGATAGGATAGGATAGCGGATAGGATAGGATAGAGGATAGGATAGGATAGAGGATAGGATAGGATAGAGGATAGGATAGAGGATAGGATAGAGGATAGGATAGAGGATAGGATAGGATAGAGGATAGGATAGGATAGAGGATAGGGTAGGATAGAGGATTGGAGTGTATAGAGGATAGGATATAGGATTGGAGTGTATAGAGGATAGGATATAGGATTGGATAGGATAGAAAATATCATACGATAGTGGATAGGACAGAGGATAGGATAGGATAGAGGATAGGATAGAGGATTGGATAGAATAGGTGATATTATAGGATAGAGGGTAGGACAGGATAGCGGATAGGATAGGATATAGGAGTGGATAGGATAGAGGATAGGATAGGATGGAGGATAGGATAGGATAGCGGATAGGATAGGGTAGAGTATAGAATAGGATAGAGGATAGGATAGGATTGAGGATAGGATAGGATAGAGGATAGGATAGGATAGAGGATAGGATACGATTGAGGATAGGATAGGATAGTGGATAGGATAGAGGATAGGATAGAGGATAGGATAGGGGATAGGATAGAGGATTGGATAGGATAGAGGATAGGATAGGATAGAGGATAGGATAGGATAGAGGATAGGATAGAATAGCGGATAGGATAGGATATAGTATTGGATAGGATGGAGGATAGGATAGGATAGAGGATAGGATAGGACAGAGGATAGGATAGGATAGAGGATAGGATAGGATAGAGGATAGGATAGGGTAGAGGATTGGATTAGATAGAGGATAGGAAATAGGATTGGATAGGATGGAGGATAGGATACGATAGTGGACAGGATAGAGGATAGGATAGGATAGGGGATAGGATAGAGGATTGTATAGAATAGGTGATATTATAGGATAGAGGGTAGGACAGGATAGCGGATAGGATAGGATATAGGATTCTATAGGATAGAGGATAGGATAGGATTGAGGATAGGATAGGATAGAGGATAGGATAGGATAGAGGATAGGATAGGATTGACTATAGGATAGGATAGTGGATAGGATAGAGGATGGGATAGAGGATAGGATAGGGGATAGGATAGAGGATTGGATAGGATAGAGGATAGGATAGGATTGAGGATAGGATAGGATAGTGGATTGGATAGAGGATAGGATAGAGGATAGGATAGGATAGAGGATAGGATAGGATAGAGGATAGGATAGGATTGAGGATAGGATAGGATAGAGGATAGGATAGGATTGAGGATAGGATATCATAGTGGATAGGATAGAGGATAGGATAGAGGATAGGATAGGGGATAGGATAGAGGATGGGATAGGATAGAGGATAGGATAGGATAGAGGATAGGAGAGGATAGAGGATAGGATAGAATAGCGGATAGGATAGGATATAGTATTGGATAGGATGGAGGATAGGATAGGATAGAGGATAGGATAGGACAGAGGATAGGATAGGATAGAGGATAGGATAGGATAGAGGATAGGATAGGATAGAGGATTGGATTAGATAGAGGATAGGAAATATTATTGGATAGGATGGAGGATAGGATACGATAGTGGACAGGATAGAGGATAGGATAGGACAGGGGATAGGATAGAGGATTGTATAGAATAGGTGATATTATAGGATAGAGGGTAGGACAGGATAGCGGATAGGATAGGATATAGGATTCTATAGGATAGAGGATAGGATAGGATGGAGGATAGGATAGGATAGCGGATAGGATAGGATAGAGGATAGGATAGGATAGAGGATAGGATAGGATAGAGGATAGGATAGAGGATAGGATAGAGGATAGGATAGAGGATAGGATAGGATAGAGGATAGGATAGGATAGAGGATAGGGTAGGATAGAGGATTGGAGTGTATAGAGGATAGGATATAGGATTGGAGTGTATAGAGGATAGGATATAGGATTGGATAGGATAGAAAATATCATACGATAGTGGATAGGACAGAGGATAGGATAGGATAGAGGATAGGATAGAGGATTGGATAGAATAGGTGATATTATAGGATAGAGGGTAGGACAGGATAGCGGATAGGATAGGATATAGGAGTGGATAGGATAGAGGATAGGATAGGATGGAGGATAGGATAGGATAGCGGATAGGATAGGGTAGAGTATAGAATAGGATAGAGGATAGGATAGGATTGAGGATAGGATAGGATAGAGGATAGGATAGGATAGAGGATAGGATACGATTGAGGATAGGATAGGATAGTGGATAGGATAGAGGATAGGATAGAGGATAGGATAGGGGATAGGATAGAGGATTGGATAGGATAGAGGATAGGATAGGATAGAGGATAGGATAGGATAGAGGATAGGATAGAATAGCGGATAGGATAGGATATAGTATTGGATAGGATGGAGGATAGGATAGGATAGAGGATAGGATAGGACAGAGGATAGGATAGGATAGAGGATAGGATAGGATAGAGGATAGGATAGGGTAGAGGATTGGATTAGATAGAGGATAGGAAATAGGATTGGATAGGATGGAGGATAGGATACGATAGTGGACAGGATAGAGGATAGGATAGGATAGGGGATAGGATAGAGGATTGTATAGAATAGGTGATATTATAGGATAGAGGGTAGGACAGGATAGCGGATAGGATAGGATATAGGATTCTATAGGATAGAGGATAGGATAGGATTGAGGATAGGATAGGATAGAGGATAGGATAGGATAGAGGATAGGATAGGATTGACTATAGGATAGGATAGTGGATAGGATAGAGGATGGGATAGAGGATAGGATAGGGGATAGGATAGAGGATTGGATAGGATAGAGGATAGGATAGGATTGAGGATAGGATATGATAGTGGATAGGATAGAGAATAGGATAGAGGATAGGATAGGGGATAGGATAGAGGATTGGATAGGATAGAGGATAGGATAGGATAGAGGATAGGAGAGGATAGAGAATAGGATAGAATAGCGGATAGGATAGGATATAGTATTGGATAGGATGGAGGATAGGATAGGATAGAGGATAGGATAGGACAGAGGATAGGATAGGATAGAGGATGGGATAGGATAGAGGATAGGATAGGATAGAGGATTGGATTAGATAGAGGATAGGAAATAGGATTGGATAGGATGGAGGATAGGATACGATAGTGGAGGATAGAGGATAGGATAGGATAGGGGATAGGATAGAGGATTGTATGGAATAGGTGATATTATAGGATAGAGGGTAGGGCAGGATAGCGGATAGGATAGGATATAGGATTCTATAGGATAGAGGATAGGATAGGATGGAGGATAGGATAGGATAGCGGATAGGATAGGGTAGAGTATAGAACAGGATAGAGGATAGGATAGGATAGAGGATAGGATAGGAATGAGGATAGGATAGGATAGAGGATAGGATAAGATAGAGGATCGGATAGGATCGGATAGAATATAGAATAGGATAGAGGATAGGATAAGATAGAGGATAGGATAGGATATAGGATAGAGGATAGGATAGGATAGAGGATAGGATAGGATAGAGGATAGGATAGGATAGAGGATAGGATAGCATAGAGGATAGGATAGGATAGAGGATAGGATAGGATAGAGGATAGGATAGGATAGAGGATAGGATAGGATAGAGGATAGGATAGGATAGAGGATAGGATAGGATAGAGGATAGGATAGGATAGAGGATAGGATAGGATAGAGGATAGGATAGGATAGAGGATAGGATAGGATAGAGGATAGGATAGAGGATTGGATAGAATAGGTGATATTATAGGATTGAGGGTAGGACAGGATAGCGGATAGGATAGGATATAGGAGTGGATAGGATAGAGGATAGGATAGGATGGAGGATAGGATAGGATAGCGGATAGGATAGGGTAGAGTATAGAATAGGATAGAGGATAGGATAGGATAGAGGATAGGATAGGAATGATGATAGGATAGGAATGAGGATAGGATAGGATAGAGGATAGGATAGGAATGATGATAGGATAGGAATGAGGATAGAATAGGATAGAGGATAGGATAGGATACAGGATAGGATAGGATAGAGGATAGGATAGGATTGAGGATAGGATATGATAGTGGATAGGATAGAGGATAGGATAGAGGATAGGATAGGGGATAGGATAGAGGATTTGATAGGATAGAGGATAGGATAGGATAGAGGATAGGATAGGATAGAGGATAGGATAGAGTAGCGGATAGGATAGGATATAGTATTGGATAGGATAGAGGATAGGATAGGATAGAGGATAGGATAGGACAGAGGATAGGATAGGATAGAGGATAGGATAGGATAGAGGATAGGATAGGATAGAGGATAGGATAGGATAGAGGATTGGATTAGATAGAGGATAGGAAATACGATTGGATAGGATGGAGGATAGGATACGATAGTGGACAGGATAGAGGATAGGATAGGATAGGGGATAGGATAGAGGATTGTATAGAATAGGTGATATTATAGGATAGAGGGTAGGACAGGATAGCGGATAGGATAGGATATAGGATTCTATAGGATAGAGGATAGGATAGGATGGAGGATAGGATAGGATAGCGGATAGGATAGGGTAGAGTATAGAACAGGATAGAGGATAGGATAGGATAGAGGATAGGATAGGAATGATGATAGGATAGGATAGAGGATAGGATAAGATAGAGGATCGGATAGGATCGGATAGAATATAGAATAGGATAGAGGATAGGATAGGATAGAGGATAGGATAGGATATAGGATAGAGGATAGGATAGGATATAGGATAGGATAGGATAGAGGATAGGATAGGATAGAGGATAGGATAGGATAGAGGATAGGATAGGATAGAGGATAGGATAGGATAGAGGATAGGATAGGATACAGGATAGGATAGGATAGAGGATAGGATAGGATAGAGGATAGGATAGGATAGAGGATTGGATTAGATAGAGGATAGGAAATAGGATTGGATAGGATGGAGGATAGGATACGATAGTGGACAGGATAGAGGATAGGATAGGATAGGGGATAGGATAGAGGATTCTATAGAATCTGTGATATTATAGGATAGAGGGTAGGACAGGATAGCGGATAGGATAGGATATAGGATTCTATAGGATAGAGGATAGGATAGGATTGAGGATAGGATAGGATAGAGGATAGGATAGGATAGAGGATAGGATAGGATTGAGGATAGGATAGGATAGTGGATAGGATAGAGGATGGGATAGGGGATAGGATAGGGGATAGGATAGAGGATTGGATAGGATAGAGGATAGGATAGGATAGAGGATAGGATAGGATAGAGGATAGGATAGGATATAGGATTCTATAGGATAGAGGATAGGATAGGATGGAGGATAGGATAGGATAGCGGATAGGATAGGATAGGATAGAGGATAGGATAGGATAGAGGATAGGATAGGATAGAGGATAGGATAGGATAGAGGATAGGATAGGATAGAGGATAGGATAGGATAGAGGATAGGATAGGATAGAGGATAGGATAGGATAGAGGATAGGATAGGATAGAGGATAGGATAGGATAGAGGATAGGATAGGATAGAGGATAGGATAGAGGATAGGATAGAGGATAGGATAGAGGATAGGATAGGATAGAGGATAGGATAGGATAGAGGATAGGATAGGATAGAGGATAGGATAGGATAGAGGATAGGATAGGATTGAGGATAGGATAGGATAGTGGATAGGATAGAGGATGGGATAGAGGATAGGATAGGGGATAGGATAGAGGATTGGATAGGATAGAGGATAGGATAGGATAGAGGATAGGATAGGATAGAGGATAGGATAGGATATAGGATTCTATAGGATGGAGGATAGGATAGGATAGCGGATAGGATAGGATAGGATAGAGGATAGGATAGGATAGAGGATAGGATAGGATAGAGGATAGGATAGGATAGAGGATAGGATAGGATAGAGGATAGGATAGGATAGAGGATAGGATAGGATAGAGGATAGGATAGGATAGAGGATAGGATAGGATAGAGGATAGGATAGGATAGAGGATAGGATAGGATAGAGGATAGGATAGAGGATAGGATAGAGGATAGGATAGAGGATAGGATAGAGGATAGGATAGGATAGAGGATAGGATAGGATTGAGGATAGGATAGGATAGAGGATAGGATAGGATAGAGGATAGGATAGGATAGCGGATGGGATAGGATATAGGATTGGATAGGACAGAGGATAGGATAGGATAGAGGATAGGATAGGAATGAGGATAGGATAGGATAGAGGATAGGATAAGATAGAGGATAGGATAGGGGATTGGTTAGGATAGAGGATAGGAGACGATAGAGGATATGATAGGGGATTGTATAGGATAGAGGACTGGAGACGATAGATGATAGGACAGGATAGAGGATAGGATAGGATAGGATAGAGGATAGGATAGGATGGAGGATAGGATAGGATAGAGGATAGGATAGGAATGAGGATAGGATAGGATAGAGGATAGGATAAGGTAGAGGATCGGATAGGATCGGATAGAGGATAGGATAGGATAGAGGATAGGATAGGATAGAGGATAGGATAGGATAGAGGATAGGATAGGATAGAGGATAGGATAGGATAGAGGATAGGATAGAGGATAGGATAGAGGATAGGATAGGATAGAGGATAGGATAGGATAGAGGATAGGATAGGATTGAGGATAGGATAGGATAGAGGATAGGATAGGATAGAGGATAGGATAGGATAGCGGATGGGATAGGATATAGGATTGGATAGGACAGAGGATAGGATAGGATAGAGGATAGGATAGGATAGGATAGAGGATAGGATAGGATAGAGGATAGGATAGGATAGAGGATAGGATAGGATAGAGGATAGGATAGAGGATAGGATAGAGGATAGGATAGAGGATAGGATAGAGGATAGGATAGGATAGAGGATAGGATAGGATTGAGGATAGGATAGGATAGAGTATAGGATAGAGGATAGGATAGAGGATAGGATAGAGGATAGGATAGAGGATTGGATAGGATAGAGGATAGGATAGGATAGAGGATAGGATAGGATAGAGGATAGGATAGGATAGCGGATGGGATAGGATATAGGATTGGATAGGACAGAGGATAGGATAGGATAGAGGATAGGATAGGAATGAGGATAGGATAGGATAGAGGATAGGATAAGATAGAGGATAGGATAAGATAGAGGATAGGATAGGGGATTGGATAGGATAGAGGATAGGAGACGATAGAGGATATGATAGGGGATTGTATAGGATAGAGGACTGGAGACGATAGATGATAGGACAGGATAGAGGATAGGATAGGATAGAGGATAGGATAGCGGATGGGATAGGATATAGGATTGGATAGGACAGAGGATAGGATAGGATAGAGGATAGGATAGGAATGAGGATAGGATAGGATAGAGGATAGGATAGCGGATGGGATAGGATATAGGATTGGATAGGACAGAGGATAGGATAGGATAGAGGATAGGATAGGAATGAGGATAGGATAGGATAGAGGATAGGATAGGATAGAGGATAGGATAGGATAGAGGATAGGATAGGATAGAGGATAGGATAGGATAGCAGATAGGATAGGAATGAGGATAGCATAGGATAGAGGATAGGATAAGATAGAGGATAGGATAGGGGATTGGATAGGATAGAGGATAGGAGACGATAGAGGATATGATAGGGGATTGTATAGGATAGAGGACTGGAGACGATAGGTGATAGGACAGGATAGAGGATAGGATAGGATAGGATAGAGGATAGGATAGGATAGAGGATAGGATAGGATGGAGGATAGGATAGGATAGAGGAGAGGATAGGATAGAGGATAGGATAGGATAGAGGATAGGATAGGATAGAGGATAGGATAGGATAGAGGATAGGATAGGATAGAGGATAGGATAGGATAGAGGATAGGATAGGATAGCGGATAGGATAGGGTAGAGTATAGGATAGGATAGAGGATAGGATAGGATGGAGGATAGGATAGGATAGAGGAGAGGATAGGATAGAGGATAGGATAGGATAGAGGATAGGATAGAGGATAGGATAGAGGATAGGATAGAGGATAGGATAGAGGATTGTATAGGATAGAGGATAGGATAGGAATGAGGATAGGATAGGATAGAGGATAGGATAAGATAGAGGATCGGATAGGATAGGATAGAGGATAGGATAGGATAGAGGATAGGATAGGATAGAGGATTGGAATAGATAGAGGATAGGATATAGGATTGGATAGGATAGAGGATAGGGTACGATAGTGGATAGGATAGAGGCTAGGATAGGATAGGGGATAGGATAGAGGATAGTATAGGATAGAGGACAGGATAGGATAGAGGATAGGATAGGATAGGATAGAGGATAGGATAGGATAGAGGATAGGATAGGATAGGGGATAGGATAGAGGATAGTATAGGATAGAGGACAGGATAGGATAGAGGATAGGATAGGATAGGATAGAGGATAGGATAGGATAGAGGATAGGATAGGATAGAGGATTGGATTGGATAGAGGATACGATAGGATAGAGGATAGGATAGGATATTATAGAGGATAGGATAGGATAGAGTATAGAATAGGATAGAGGATAGGATAGGATAGAGGATAGGATAGGAATGAGGATAGGATAGGATACAGAATTGGATAAGATAGAGGATCGGATAGGATCGGATAGAATATAGAATAGGATAGAGGATAGGATAGGATTGAGGATAGGATAGGATAGAGGATAGGATAGGATAGAGGATAGGATAGGATTGAGGATAGGATAGGATAGCGGATGGGATAGGATATAGGATTGGATAGGACAGAGGATAGGATAGGATAGAGGATAGGATAGGAATGAGGATAGGATAGGATAGAGGGTAGGATAAGATAGAGGATAGGATAGGGGATTGGATAGGATAGAGGATAGGAGACGATAGAGGATATGATAGGGGATTGTATAGGATAGAGGACTGGAGACGATAGGTGATAGGACAGGATAGAGGATAGGATAGGATAGGATAGAGGATAGGATAGGATAGAGGATAGGATAGGATGGAGGATAGGATAGGATAGAGGAGAGGATAGGATAGAGGATAGGATAGGATAGAGGATAGGATAGAGGATAGGATAGAGGATAGGATAGAGGATAGGATAGAGGATAGGATTGAGGATAGGATAGAGGATTGGATAGGATAGAGGATAGGATAGGATAGAGGATAGGATAGGAATGAGGATAGGATAGCATAGAGGATAGGATAAGATAGAGGATAGGATAGGATAGAGGATAGGATAGGATAGAATATAGAATAGGATAGAGGATAGGATAGGATATAGTATTGGATAGGATGGAGGATAGGATAGGATAGAGGATAGGATAGGACAGAGGATAGGATAGGATACAGGATAGGATAAGATAGAGGATCGGATAGAATATAGAATAGGATAGAGGATAGGATAGGATTGAGGATAGGATAGGATAGAGGATAGGATAGGATAGAGGATAGGATAGGATTGAGGATAGGATAGGATAGTGGATAGGATAGAGGATAGGATAGAGGATAGGATAGGGGATAGGATAGAGGATTGGATAGGATAGAGGATAGGATAGGATAGGGGATTGGATAGGATAGAGGATAGGAGACGATAGAGGATATGATAGGGGATTGTATAGGATAGAGGACTGGAGACGATAGGTGATAGGACAGGATAGAGGATAGGATAGGATAGGATAGAGGATAGGATAGGATAGAGGATAGGATAGGATAGAGGATAGGATAGGATAGAGGATAGGATAGGATAGCGGATAGGATAGGTAGAGTATAGGATAGGATAGAGGATAGGATGGGATGGAGGATAGGATAGGATAGAGGAGAGGATAGGATAGAGGATAGGATAGGATAGAGGATAGGATAGAGGATAGGATAGAGGATAGGATAGAGGATTGGATAGGATAGAGGATAGGATAGGAATGAGGATAGGATAGGATAGAGGATAGGATAAGATAGCGGATCGGATAGGATAGCATAGAGGATAGGATAGGATAGAGGATAGGATAGGATAGAGGATTGGATTAGATAGAGGATAGGATATAGGATTGGATAGGATAGAGGATAGGGTACGATAGTGGATAGGATAGAGGCTAGGATAGGATAGGGGATAGGATAGAGGATAGTATAGGATAGAGGACAGGAGACGATAGAGGACAGGATAGGATAGAGGATAGGATAGGATAGAGGGTAGGATAGGATAGAGGATTGGATTAGATAGAGGATAGGATATAGGATTGGATAGGATAGAGGATAGGGTACGATAGTGGATAGGATAGAGGCTAGGATAGGATATGGGATAGGATAGAGGATAGTATAGGATAGAGGACAGGATAGGATAGAGGATAGGATAGGATAGGATAGAGGATAGGATAGGATAGAGGATAGGATAGGATAGAGGATTGGAGTGTATAGAGGATTAGAGTGTATAGAGGATAGGATATAGGATACGATAGGATAGAGGATAGGATAGGATATTATAGAGGATAGGATAGGATAGAGGATAGGATCGGATAGAGGATAGGATAGGATAGAGGATAGGATAGGATAGAGGATAGGATAGGATAGATGATTGGAGTGTATAGAGGATAGGATATAGGATTGGATAGGATAGAGGATAGGATACGATAGTGGATAGGACAGAGGATAGGATAGGATAGAGGATAGGATAGAGGATTGGATAGAATAGGTGATATTATAGGACAGAGTGTAGGACAGGATAGCGGATAGGATAGGATATAGGATTGGATAGGATAGAGGATAGGATAGGATGGAGAATAGGATAGGATAGCGGATAGGAATACGGTAGAGTATAGAACAGGATAGAGGATAGGATAGGAAAGAGGATAGGATAGGAATGAGGATAGGATAGGATAGAGGATAGGGTAAGATAGATAATCGGATAGGATCGGATAGAATATAGAATAGGATAGAGGATAGGATAGGATAGAGGATAGGATAGGATAGAGGATAGGATAGAGGATAGGATAGAGGATAGGATAGAGGATAGGATAGAGGATTGGATAGGATAGAGGATAGGATAGGATAGAGGATAGGATAGGATAGAGGATAGGATAGCGGATGGGATAGGATATAGGATTGGATAGGACAGAGGATAGGATAGGATAGAGGATAGGATAGGAATGAGGATAGGATAGGATAGAGGATAGGATAGGATAGAGGATAGGATAGGATAGAGGATAGGATAGGATAGAGGATAGGATAGGATAGCGGATAGGATAGGGTAGAGTATAGAATAGGATAGAGGATAGGATAGGATAGAGGATAGGATAGGATAGCGGATGGGATAGGATATAGGATTGGATAGGACAGAGTATAGGATAGGATAGAGGATAGGATAGGATAGAGGATTGTATTGGATAGAGGATAGGATAGGATAGAGGATAGGATAGGATATTATAGAGGATAGGATAGGATAGAGGATAGGATCGGATAGAGGATAGGATAGGATAGAGGATAGGATAGGATAGAGGATAGGATAGGATAGAGGATTGGAGTGTATAGAGGATAGGATATAGGATTGGATAGGATAGAGGATAGGATACGATAGTGGATAGGACAGAGGATAGGATAGGATAGAGGATAGGATAGAGGATTGGATAGAATAGGTGATATTATAGGACAGACTGTAGGACAGGATAGCGGATAGGATAGGATATAGGATTGGATAGGATAGAGGATAGGATAGGATGGAGAATAGGATAGGATAGCGTATAGGAATACGGTATAGTATAGAACAGGTTAGAGGATAGGATAGGATAGAGGATAGGATAGGAATGAGGATAGGATAGGATAGAGGATAGGATAAGATAGAGGATCGGATAGGATCGGATAGAATATAGAATAGGATAGAGGATAGGATAGGATAGAGGATAGGATAGGATAGAGGATAGGATAGGATAGAGGATAGGATAGAGGATAGGATAGAGGATAGGATAGAGGATAGGATAGAGGATAGGATAGAGGATAGGATAGAGGATAGGATAGAGGATAGAATAGGATAGAGGATAGGATAGGATAGAGGATAGGATAGGATAGATGATAGGATAGGATAGAGGATTGGATTAGATAGAGGATAGGAAATAGGATTGGATAGGATGGAGGATAGGATACGATAGTGGACAGGATAGAGGATAGGATAGGATAGGGGATAGGATAGAGGATTGTATAGAATAGGTGATATTATAGGATAGAGGGTAGGACAGGATAGCGGATAGGATAGGATATAGGATTCTATAGGATAGAGGATAGGATAGGATGGAGGATAGGATAGGATAGCGGATAGGATAGGGTAGAGTATAGAACAGGATAGAGGATAGGATAGGATAGAGGATAGGATAGGAATGAGGATAGGATAGGATAGAGGATAGGATAAGGTAGAGGATCGGATAGGATCGGATAGAATGTAGAATAGGATAGAGGATAGGATAGGATAGAGGATAGGATAGGATAGAGGATAGGATAGGATAGAGGATAGGATAGGATAGAGGATAGGATAGGATAGAGGATAGGATAGAGGATAGGATAGAGGATAGGATAGGATAGAGGATAGGATAGGATAGAGGATAGGATAGGATTGAGGATAGGATAGGATAGAGGATAGGATAGGATAGAGGATAGGATAGGATAGCGGATGGGATAGGATATAGGATTGGATAGGACAGAGGATAGGATAGGATAGAGGATAGGATAGGAATGAGGATAGGATAGGATAGAGGATAGGATAAGATAGAGGATAGGATAGGGGATTGGATAGGATAGAGGATAGGAGACGATAGAGGATATGATAGGGGATTGTATAGGATAGAGGACTGGAGACGATAGATGATAGGACAGGATAGAGGATAGGATAGGATAGGATAGAGGATAGGATAGGATGGAGGATAGGATAGGATAGAGGAGAGGATAGGATAGAGGATAGGATAGGATAGAGGATAGGATAGGATAGAGGATAGGATAGGATAGCGGATGGGATAGGATATAGGATTGGATAGGACAGACGATAGGATAGGATAGAGGATAGGATAGGAATGAGGATAGGATAGGATAGAGGATAGGATAAGATAGAGGATAGGATAGGGGATTGGATAGGAGAGAGGATAGGAGACGATAGAGGATATGATAGGGGATTGTATAGGATAGAGGACTGGAGACGATAGATGATAGGACAGGATAGAGGATAGGATAGGATAGGATAGAGGATAGGATAGCGGATGGGATAGGATATAGGATTTAATAGGACAGAGGATAGGATAGGATAGAGGATAGGATAGGAATGAGGATAGGATAGGATAGAGGATTGGATTAGATAGAGGATAGGAAATAGGATTGGATAGGATGGAGGATAGGATACGATAGTGGACAGGATAGAGGATAGGATAGGATAGGGGATAGGATAGAGGATTGTATAGAATAGGTGATATTATAGGATAGAGGGTAGGACAGGATAGCGGATAGGATACGATATAGGATTCTATAGGATAGAGGATAGGATAGGATGGAGGATAGGATTGGATAGCGGATAGGATAGGATATAGTATTGGATAGGATGGAGGATAGGATAGGATAGAGGATAGGATAGGACAGAGGATAGGATAGGATAGAGGATAGGATAGGATAGAGGATAGGATAGGATAGAGGATTGGATTAGATAGAGGATAGGAAATAGGATTGGATAGGATGGAGGATAGGATACGATAGTGGACAGGATAGAGGATAGGATAGGATAGGGGATAGGATAGAGGATTGTATAGAATAGGTGATATTATAGGATAGAGGGTAGGACAGGATAGCGGATAGGATACGATATAGGATTCTATAGGATAGAGGATAGGATAGGATGGAGGATAGGATAGGATAGCGGATAGGATAGGGTAGAGTATAGAACAGGATAGAGGATAGGATAGGATAGAGGATAGGATAGGAATGAGGATAGGATAGGATAGAGGATAGGATAAGGTAGAGGATCGGATAGGATCGGATAGAGGATAGGATAGGATAGAGGATAGGATAGGATAGAGGATAGGATAGGATAGAGGATAGGATAGGATAGAGGATTGGAGTGTATAGAGGATTAGAGTGTATAGAGGATAGGATATAGGATACGATAGGATAGAGGATAGGATAGGATATTATAGAGGATAGGATAGGATAGAGGATAGGATCGGATAGAGGATAGGATAGGATAGAGGATAGGATAGGATAGAGGATAGGATAGGATAGATGATTGGAGTGTATAGAGGATTAGAGTGTATAGAGGATAGGATATAGGATACGATAGGATAGAGGATAGGATAGGATATTATAGAGGATAGGATAGGATAGAGGATAGGATCGGATAGAGGATAGGATAGGATAGAGGATAGGATAGGATAGAGGATAGGATAGGATAGATGATTGGAGTGTATAGAGGATAGGATATAGGATTGGATAGGATAGAGGATAGGATACGATAGTGGATAGGACAGAGGATAGGATAGGATAGAGGATAGGATAGAGGATTGGATAGAATAGGTGATATTATAGGACAGAGTGTAGGACAGGATAGCGGATAGGATAGGATATAGGATTGGATAGGATAGAGGATAGGATAGGATGGAGAATAGGATAGGATAGCGGATAGGAATACGGTAGAGTATAGAACAGGATAGAGGATAGGATAGGAAAGAGGATAGGATAGGAATGAGGATAGGATAGGATAGAGGATAGGGTAAGATAGATAATCGGATAGGATCGGATAGAATATAGAATAGGATAGAGGATAGGATAGGATAGAGGATAGGATAGGATAGAGGATAGGATAGAGGATAGGATAGAGGATAGGATAGAGGATAGGATAGAGGATTGGATAGGATAGAGGATAGGATAGGATAGAGGATAGGATAGGATAGAGGATAGGATAGCGGATGGGATAGGATATAGGATTGGATAGGACAGAGGATAGGATAGGATAGAGGATAGGATAGGAATGAGGATAGGATAGGATAGAGGATAGGATAGGATAGAGGATAGGATAGGATAGAGGATAGGATAGGATAGAGGATAGGATAGGATAGCGGATAGGATAGGGTAGAGTATAGAATAGGATAGAGGATAGGATAGGATAGAGGATAGGATAGGATAGCGGATGGGATAGGATATAGGATTGGATAGGACAGAGTATAGGATAGGATAGAGGATAGGATAGGATAGAGGATTGTATTGGATAGAGGATAGGATAGGATAGAGGATAGGATAGGATATTATAGAGGATAGGATAGGATAGAGGATAGGATCGGATAGAGGATAGGATAGGATAGAGGATAGGATAGGATAGAGGATAGGATAGGATAGAGGATTGGAGTGTATAGAGGATAGGATATAGGATTGGATAGGATAGAGGATAGGATACGATAGTGGATAGGACAGAGGATAGGATAGGATAGAGGATAGGATAGAGGATTGGATAGAATAGGTGATATTATAGGACAGACTGTAGGACAGGATAGCGGATAGGATAGGATATAGGATTGGATAGGATAGAGGATAGGATAGGATGGAGAATAGGATAGGATAGCGTATAGGAATACGGTATAGTATAGAACAGGTTAGAGGATAGGATAGGATAGAGGATAGGATAGGAATGAGGATAGGATAGGATAGAGGATAGGATAAGATAGAGGATCGGATAGGATCGGATAGAATATAGAATAGGATAGAGGATAGGATAGGATAGAGGATAGGATAGGATAGAGGATAGGATAGGATAGAGGATAGGATAGAGGATAGGATAGAGGATAGGATAGAGGATAGGATAGAGGATAGGATAGAGGATAGGATAGAGGATAGGATAGAGGATAGGATAGAGGATAGAATAGGATAGAGGATAGGATAGGATTGAGGATAGGATAGGATAGAGTATAGGATAGAGGATAGGATAGAGGATAGGATAGAGGATAGGATAGAGGATTGGATAGGATAGAGGATAGGATAGGATAGAGGATAGGATAGGATAGAGGATAGGATAGCGGATGGGATAGGATATAGGATTGGATAGGACAGAGAATAGGATAGGATAGAGGATAGGATAGGAATGAGGATAGGATAGGATAGAGGATAGGATAGGATAGATGATAGGATAGGATAGAGGATTGGATTAGATAGAGGATAGGAAATAGGATTGGATAGGATGGAGGATAGGATACGATAGTGGACAGGATAGAGGATAGGATAGGATAGGGGATAGGATAGAGGATTGTATAGAATAGGTGATATTATAGGATAGAGGGTAGGACAGGATAGCGGATAGGATAGGATATAGGATTCTATAGGATAGAGGATAGGATAGGATGGAGGATAGGATAGGATAGCGGATAGGATAGGGTAGAGTATAGAACAGGATAGAGGATAGGATAGGATAGAGGATAGGATAGGAATGAGGATAGGATAGGATAGAGGATAGGATAAGGTAGAGGATCGGATAGGATCGGATAGAATGTAGAATAGGATAGAGGATAGGATAGGATAGAGGATAGGATAGGATAGAGGATAGGATAGGATAGAGGATAGGATAGGATAGAGGATAGGATAGGATAGAGGATAGGATAGAGGATAGGATAGAGGATAGGATAGGATAGAGGATAGGATAGGATAGAGGATAGGATAGGATTGAGGATAGGATAGGATAGAGGATAGGATAGGATAGAGGATAGGATAGGATAGAGGATAGGATAGGATAGAGGATAGGATAGGATAGAGGATAGGATAGGATAGAGGATAGGATAGGATAGAGGATAGGATAGGATAGAGGATAGGATAGGATAGAGGATAGGATAGGATAGAGGATAGGATAGGATAGAGGATAGGATAGGATAGAGGATAGGATAGGATAGAGGATAGGATAGGATAGCGGATAGGATAGGGTAGAGTATAGGATAGGATAGAGGATAGGATAGGATGGAGGATAGGATAGGATAGAGGAGAGGATAGGATAGAGGATAGGATAGGATAGAGGATAGGATAGAGGATAGGATAGAGGATAGGATAGAGGATTGGATAGGATAGAGGATAGGATAGGAATGAGGATAGGATAGGAATGAGGATAGGATAGGATAGAGGATAGGATAAGATAGAGGATCGGATAGGATCGGATAGAATATAGAATAGGATAGAGGATAGGATAGGATAGAGGATAGGATAGGATAGAGGATAGGATAGAGGATAGGATAGAGGATAGGATAGAGGATAGGATAGATGATAGGATAGAGGATAGGATAGGATAGAGGATAGGATAGGATTGAGGATAGGATAGGATAGAGTATAGGATAGAGGATAGGATAGAGGATAGGATAGAGGATAGGATAGAGGATTGGATAGGATAGAGGATAGGATAGGATAGAGGATAGGATAGGATATAGGATTGGATAGGACAGACGATAGGATAGGATAGAGGATAGGATAGGAATGAGGATAGGATAGGATAGAGGATAGGATAGGATAGCGGATAGGATAGGGTAGAGTATAGAATAGGATAGAGGATAGGATAGGATAGAGGATAGGTTAGGAATGAGGATAGGATAGGATACAGGATAGGATAAGATAGAGGATCGGATAGGATCGGATAGAATATAGAATAGGATAGAGGATAGGATAGGATTGAGGATAGGATAGGATAGAGGATAGGATAGGATAGAGGATAGGATAGGATTGAGGATACGATAGGATAGCGGATAGGATAGGGTAGAGTATAGAATAGGATAGAGGATAGGATAGGATAGAGGATAGGATAGGAATGAGGATAGGATAGGATACAGGATAGGATAAGATAGAGGATCGGATAGGATCGGATAGAATATAGAATAGGATAGAGGATAGGATAGGATTGAGGATAGGATAGGATAGAGGATAGGATAGGATAGAGGATAGGATAGGATTGAGGATAGGATAGGATAGCGGATGGGATAGGATATAGGATTGGATAGGACAGAGGATAGGATAGGATAGAGGATAGGATAGGAATGAGGATAGGATAGGATAGAGGATAGGATAAGATAGAGGATAGGATAGGGGATTGGATAGGATAGAGGATAGGAGACGATAGAGGATATGATAGGGGATTGTATAGGATAGAGGACTGGAGACGATAGGTGATAGGACAGCATAGAGGATAGGATAGGATAGGATAGAGGATAGGATAGGATAGAGGATAGGATAGGATGGAGGATAGGATAGGATAGAGGAGAGGATAGGATAGAGGATAGGATAGGATAGAGGATAGGATAGAGGATAGGATAGAGGATAGGATAGAGGACAGGATAGAGGATAGGATTGAGGATAGGATAGAGGATTGGATAGGATAGAGGATAGGATAGGATAGAGGATAGGATAGGAATGAGGATAGGATAGCATAGAGGATAGGATAAGATAGAGGATAGGATAGGATAGAGGATAGGATAGGAATGAGGATAGGATAGGATAGAGGATAGGATAAGATAGAGGATCGGATAGGATCGGATAGAATATAGAATAGGATAGAGGATAGGATAGGATTGAGGATAGGATAGGATAGAGGATAGGATAGGATAGAGGATAGGATAAGATAGAGGATAGGATAGGGGATTGGATAGGATAGAGGATAGGAGACGATAGAGGATATGATAGGGGATTGTATAGGATAGAGGACTGGAGACGATAGATGATAGGACAGGATAGAGGATAGGATAGGATAGAGGATAGGATAGGAATGAGGATAGGATAGGATAGAGGATTGGATTAGATAGAGGATAGGAAATAGGATTGGATAGGATGGAGGATATGATAGGGGATTGTATAGGATAGAGGACTGGAGACGATAGGTGATAGGACAGGATAGAGGATAGGATAGGATAGGATAGAGGATAGGATAGGAATGAGGATAGGATAGGATAGAGGATAGGATAAGATAGAGGATAGGATAGGGGATTGGATAGGATAGAGGATAGGAGACGATAGAGGATATGATAGGGGATTGTATAGGATAGAGGACTGGAGACGATAGGTGATAGGACAGGATAGAGGATAGGATAGGATAGGATAGAGGATAGGATAGGATAGAGGATAGGATAGGATGGAGGATAGGATAGGATAGAGGAGAGGATAGGATAGAGGATAGGATAGGATAGAGGATAGGATAGAGGATAGGATAGAGGATAGGATAGAGGACAGGATAGAGGATAGGATTGAGGATAGGATAGAGGATTGGATAGGATAGAGGATAGGATAGGATAGAGGATAGGATAGGAATGAGGATAGGATAGCATAGAGGATAGGATAAGATAGAGGATAGGATAGGATAGAGGATAGGATAGGAATGAGGATAGGATAGGATAGAGGATAGGATAAGATAGAGGATCGGATAGGATCGGATAGAATATAGAATAGGATAGAGGATAGGATAGGATTGAGGATAGGATAGGATAGAGGATAGGATAGGATAGAGGATAGGATAGGATAGGATAGTGGATAGGATAGAGGATAGGATAGAGGATAGGATAGGGGATAGGATAGAGGATTGGATAGGATAGAGGATAGGATAGGATAGAGGATAGGATAGGATAGAGGATAGGATAGGATAGAGGATAGGATAAGATAGAGGATAGGATAGGGGATTGGATAGGATAGAGGATAGGAGACGATAGAGGATATGATAGGGGATTGTATAGGATAGAGGACTGGAGACGATAGGTGATAGGACAGGATAGAGGATAGGATAGGATAGGATAGAGGATAGGATAGGATAGAGGATAGGATAGGATAGAGGATAGGATAGGATAGAGGATAGGATAGGATAGAGGATAGGATAGGATAGCGGATAGGATAGGGTAGAGTATAGGATAGGATAGAGGATAGGATAGGATGGAGGATAGGATAGGATAGAGGAGAGGATAGGATAGAGGATAGGATAGGATAGAGGATAGGATAGAGGATAGGATAGAGGATAGGATAGAGGATAGGATAGAGGATTGGATAGGATAGAGGATAGGATAGGAATGAGGATAGGATAGGATAGAGGATAGGATAAGATAGAGGATCGGATAGGATAGGATAGAGGATAGGATAGGATAGAGGATAGGATAGGATAGAGGATTGGAATAGATAGAGGATAGGATATAGGATTGGATAGGATAGAGGATAGGGTACGATAGTGGATAGGATAGAGGCTAGGATAGGATAGGGGATAGGATAGAGGATAGTATAGGATAGAGGACAGGAGACGATAGAGGACAGGATAGGATAGAGGATAGGATAGGATAGAGGGTAGGATAGGATAGAGGATTGGATTAGATAGAGGATAGGATATAGGATTGGATAGGATAGAGGATAGGGTACGATAGTGGATAGGATAGAGGCTAGGATAGGATATGGGATAGGATAGAGGATAGTATAGGATAGAGGACAGGATAGGATAGAGGATAGGATAGGATAGGATAGAGGATAGGATAGGATAGAGGATAGGATAGGATAGAGGATTGGAGTGTATAGAGGATTAGAGTGTATAGAGGATAGGATATAGGATACGATAGGATAGAGGATAGGATAGGATATTATAGAGGATAGGATAGGATAGAGGATAGGATCGGATAGAGGATAGGATAGGATAGAGGATAGGATAGGATAGAGGATAGGATAGGATAGATGATTGGAGTGTATAGAGGATAGGATATAGGATTGGATAGGATAGAGGATAGGATACGATAGTGGATAGGACAGAGGATAGGATAGGATAGAGGATAGGATAGAGGATTGGATAGAATAGGTGATATTATAGGACAGAGTGTAGGACAGGATAGCGGATAGGATAGGATATAGGATTGGATAGGATAGAGGATAGGATAGGATGGAGAATAGGATAGGATAGCGGATAGGAATACGGTAGAGTATAGAACAGGATAGAGGATAGGATAGGAAAGAGGATAGGATAGGAATGAGGATAGGATAGGATAGAGAATAGGATAGGATAGAGGATAGGATAGGATAGAGGATTGGAGTGTATAGAGGATAGGATATAGGATTGGATAGGATAGAGGATAGGATACGATAGTGGATAGGACAGAGGATAGGATAGGATAGAGGATAGGATAGGATATAGGATTGGATAGGATAGAGGATAGGATAGGATGGAGAATAGGATAGGATAGCGGATAGGAATACGGTAGAGTATAGAACAGGATAGAGGATAGGATAGGATAGAGGATAGGATAGGAATGAGGATAGGATAGGATAGAGGATAGGATAGGATAGAGGATAGGATAGAGGATAGGATAGAGGATAGGATAGAGGATAGGATTGAGGATAGTTTAGAGGATTGGATAGGATAGAGGATAGGATAGGATAGAGGATAGGTTAGGAATGAGGATAGGATAGCATAGAGGATAGGATAAGATAGAGGATAGGATAGGATAGAGGATAGGATAGGATAGACGATAGGATAGGATAGCGGATAGGATAGGGTAGAGTATAGAATAGGATAGAGGATAGGATAGGATAGAGGATAGGATAGGAATGAGGATAGGATAGGATAGAGGATAGGATAGGATAGAGGATAGGATAGGATAGCGGATGGGATAGGATATAGGATTGGATAGGACAGAGGATAGGATAGGATAGAGGATAGGATAGGAATGAGGATAGGATAGGATAGAGGATAGGATAAGATAGAGGATAGGATAGGGGATTGGATAGGATGGAGGATAGGATAGGATAGCGGATAGGATAGGGTAGAGTATAGAACAGGATAGAGGATAGGATAGGATAGAGGATAGGATAGGATAGAGGATAGGATAGGAATGAGGATAGGATAGGATAGAGGATAGGATAGGATAGAGGATAGGATAGGATAGAGGATAGGATAGAGGATAGGATAGAGGATAGGATAGAGGATAGGATAGGATAGAGGATAGGATAGGATAGAGGATAGGATAGGATAGAGGATAGGATAGGATTGAGGATAGGATAGGATAGAGGATAGGATAGGATAGAGGATAGGATAGGATAGCGGATGGGATAGGATATAGGATTGGATAGGACAGAGGATAGGATAGGATAGAGGATAGGATAGGAATGAGGATAGGATAGGATAGAGGATAGGATAAGATAGAGGATAGGATAGGGGATTGGATAGGATAGAGGATAGGAGACGATAGAGGATATGATAGCGGATTGTGTAGGATAGAGGACTGGAGACGATAGATGATAGGACAGGATAGAGGATAGGATAGGATAGGATAGAGGATAGGATAGGATAGAGGATAGGATAGGATGGAGGATAGGATAGGATAGAGGAGAGGAGAGGATAGAGGATAGGATAGGATAGAGGATAGGATAGAGGATAGGATAGAGGATAGGATAAAGGATAGGATTGAGGATAGGATAGAGGATTGGATAGGATAGAGGATAGGATAGGATAGAGGATAGGATAGGAATGAGGATAGGATAGGATAGAGGATAGGATAGGATTGAGGATAGGATAGGATAGTGGATAGGATAGAGGATAGGATAGAGGATAGGATAGAGGATAGGATAGAGGATAGCATAGGATAGAGGATAGGATAGGATAGAGGATAGGATAGGATTGAGGATAGGATAGGATAGAGGATAGGATAGGATAGAGGATAGGATAGGATTGAGGATAGGATAGGATAGAGGATAGGATAGGATAGAGGATAGGATAGGGTAGCGGATGGGATAGGATATAGGATTGGATAGGACAGAGGATAGGATAGGATAGAGGATAGGATAGGAATGAGGATAGGATAGGATAGAGGATAGGATAAGATAGAGGATAGGATAGGGGATTGGATAGGATAGAGGATAGGAGACGATAGAGGATATGATAGCGGATTGTATAGGATAGAGGACTGGAGACGATAGATGATAGGACAGGATAGAGGATAGGATAGGATAGGATAGAGGATAGGATAGGATAGAGGATAGGATAGGATGGAGGATAGGATAGGATAGAGGAGAGGAGAGGATAGAGGATAGGATAGGATAGAGGATAGGATAGAGGATAGGATAGAGGATAGGATAAAGGATAGGATTGAGGATAGGATAGAGGATTGGATAGGATAGAGGATAGGATAGGATAGAGGATAGGATAGGAATGAGGATAGGATAGGATAGAGGATATGATAGGATTGAGGATAGGATAGGATAGTGGATAGGATAGAGGATAGGATAGAGGATAGGATAGGGGATAGGATAGAGGATTGGATAGGATAGAGGATAGGATAGCATAGAGGATAGGATAGGATAGAGGATAGGATAGAATAGCGGATAGGATAGGATATAGTATTGGATAGGATGGAGGATAGGATAGGATAGAGGATAGGATAGGACAGAGGATAGGATAGGATAGAGGATAGGATAGGATAGAGGATAGGATAGGATAGAGGATAGGATAGGATTGAGGATAGGATAGGATAGTGGATAGGATAGAGGATAGGATAGAGGATAGGATAGGGGATAGGATAGAGGATTGGATAGGATAGAGGATAGGATAGGATAGAGGATAGGATAGGATCGAGGATAGGATAGAATAGCGGATAGGATAGGATATAGTATAGGATAGGATGGAGGATAGGATAGGGTAGAGTATAGAAGAGGATAGAGGATAGGATAGGATAGAGGATAGGATAGGATAGAGGATAGGATAGGAATGAGGATAGGATAGGATAGAGGGTAGGATAAGATAGAGGATCGGATATGATCGGATAGAATATAGAATAGGATAGAGGATAGGATAGGATAGAGGATAGGATAGGATAGAGGATAGGATAGGATAGAGGATAGGATAGAGGATAGGATAGAGGATAGGATAGAGGATAGGATAGGATAGAGGATAGGATAGGATAGAGGATACGATAGGATTGAGGATAGGATAGGATAGAGGATAGGATAGGATAGAGGATAGGATAGGATAGCGGATGGGATAGGATATAGGATTGGATAGGACAGAGGATAGGATAGGATAGAGGATAGGATAGGAATGAGGATAGGATAGGATAGAGGATAGGATAAGATAGAGGATAGGATAGGGGATTGGATAGGATAGAGGATAGGAGACGATAGAGGATATGATAGCGGATTGTATAGGATAGAGGACTGGAGACGATAGATGATAGGACAGGATAGAGGATAGGATAGGATAGGATAGAGGATAGGATAGGATAGAGGATAGGATAGGATGGAGGATAGGATAGGATAGAGGAGAGGAGAGGATAGAGGATAGGATAGGATAGAGGATAGGATAGAGGATAGGATAGAGGATAGGATAGAGGATAGGATAAAGGATAGGATTGAGGATAGGATAGAGGATTGGATAGGATAGAGGATAGGATAGGATAGAGGATAGGATAGGATAGAGGATAGGATAGAATTGCGGATAGGATAGGATATAGTATTGGATAGGATGGAGGATAGGATAGGATAGAGGATAGGATAGGACAGAGGATAGGATAGGATAGAGGATAGGATAGGATAGGATAGAGGATAGGATAGGATAGAGGATAGGATAGGATTGAGGATAGGATAGGATAGAGGATAGGATAGGATAGAGGATAGGATAGGATACAGGATAGGATAGGATAGAGGATAGGATAGAGGATAGGATAGAGGATAGGATAGAGGATAGCATAGGATAGAGGATAGGATAGGATAGAGGATAGGATAGGATTGAGGATAGGATAGGATAGAGGATAGGATAGGATAGAGGATAGGATAGGATAGCGGATGGGATAGGATATAGGATTGGATAGGACAGAGGATAGGATAGGATAGAGGATAGGATAGGAATGAGGATAGGATAGGATAGAGGATAGGAATAGATAGAGGATAGGATAGGGGATTGGATAGGATAGAGGATAGGAGACGATAGAGGATATGATAGGGGATTGTATAGGATAGAGGACTGGAGACGATAGCTGATAGGACAGGATAGAGGATAGGATAGGATAGGATAGAGGATAGGATAGGATAGAGGATAGGATAGGATGGAGGATAGGATAGGATAGAGGAGAGGATAGGATAGAGGATAGGATAGGATAGAGGATAGGATAGAGGATAGGATAGAGGATAGGATAGAGGATAGGATAGAGGATAGGATTGAGGATAGGATAGAGGATTGGATAGGATAGAGGATAGGATAGGATAGAGGATAGGATAGGAATGAGGATAGGATAGCATAGAGGATAGGATAAGATAGAGGATAGGATAGGATAGAGGATAGGATAGGATTGAGGATAGGATAGGATAGAGGATAGGATAGGATAGAGGATAGGATAGGATTGAGGATAGGATAGGATAGTGGATAGGATAGAGAATAGGATAGAGGATAGGATAGGGGATAGGATAGAGGATTGGATAGGATAGAGGATAGGATAGGATAGAGGATAGGATAGAGGATAGGATAGGATAGAGGATAGGATAGAATAGCGGATAGGATAGGATATAGTATTGGATAGGATGGAGGATAGGATAGGATAGAGGATAGGATAGGACAGAGGATAGGATAGGATAGAGGATAGGATAGGATAGAGGATAGGATAGGATAGAGGATTGGATTAGATAGAGGATAGGAAATAGGATTGGATAGGATAGGAATGAGGATAGGATAGGATAGAGGATAGGATAAGATAGAGGATAGGATAGGGGATTGGATAGGATAGAGGATAGGAGACGATAGAGGATATGATAGGGGATTGTATAGGATAGAGGACTGGAGACGATAGATGATAGGACAGGATAGAGGATAGGATAGGATAGGATAGAGGATAGGATAGGATAGAGGATAGGATAGGATAGAGGATAGGATAGGGGATTGGATAGGATAGAGGATAGGAGACGATAGAGGATATGATAGGGGATTGTATAGGATAGAGGACTGGAGACGATAGATGATAGGACAGGATAGAGGATAGGATAGGATATAGGATTCTATAGGATAGAGGATAGGATAGGATGGAGGATAGGATAGGATAGCGGATAGGATAGGGTAGAGTATAGAACAGGATAGAGGATAGGATAGGATAGAGGATAGGATAGGAATGAGGATAGGATAGGATGGAGGATAGGATAAGATAGAGGATCGGAGAGGATCGGATAGAATATAGAATAGGATAGAGGATAGGATAGGATAGAGGATAGGATAGGATAGAGGATAGGATAGGATAGAGGATAGGATAGGACAGAGGATAGGATAGAGGATAGGATACAGGATAGGATAGGATAGGGGATAGGATAGGATAGAGGATAGGATAGGATTGAGGATAGGATAGGATAGAGGATAGGATAGGATAGAGGATACGATAGGATAGCGGATGGGATAGGATATAGGATTGGATAGGACAGAGGATAGGATAGTATAGAGGATAGGATAAGAATGAGGATAGGATAGGATAGAGGATAGGATAAGATAGAGGATAGGATAGGGGATTGGATAGGATAGAGGATAGGAGACGATAGAGGATATGATAGGGGATTGTATAGGATAGAGGACTGGAGACGATAGATGATAGGACAGGATAGAGGATAGGATAGGATGGGATAGAGGATAGGACAGGATAGAGGATAGGGTAGGATAGGATAGAGGATAGTATAGGATAGAGGATAGGATAGGATAGAGGATAGGATAGGATAGAGGATAGGATAGGATAGAGGATAGGATAGGATAGAGGATAGGATAGGATAGAGGATTGGAGTGTATAGAGGATAGGATATAGGATTGGATAGGATAGAGGATAGGATAGGATAGAGGATATGATAGAGGATAGGATAGAGGATAGGATAGGATAGGGGATAGGATAGGATAGAGGATAGGATAGGATTGAGGATAGGATAGGATAGAGGATAGGATAGGATAGAGGATAGGATAGGATAGCGGATGGGATAGAATATAGGATTGGATAGGACAGAGGATAGGATAGTATAGAGGATAGGATAGGAATGAGGATAGGATAGGATAGAGGATAGGATAAGATAGAGGATGGGATAGGGGATTGGATAGGATAGAGGATAGGAGACGATAGAGGATATGATAGGGGATTGTATAGGATAGAGGACTGGAGACGATAGATGATAGGACAGGATAGAGGATAGGATAGGATAGGATAGAGGATAGGATAGGATAGAGGATAGGATAGGATAGAGGATAGGATAGAGGATAGGATAGGATAGAGGATAGCATAGGATAGAGGATAGGATAGGATAGAGGATAGGATAGGATAGAGGATAGGAAAGGATAGAGGATTGGAGTGTATAGAGGATTTGATATAGGATTGGATAGGATAGATGATAGGATACGATAGTGGATAGGATAGAGGATAGGATAGGATAGAGGATAGGATAGGATTGAGGATAGGATAGGATAGAGTATAGGATAGAGGATAGGATAGAGGATAGGATAGAGGATAGGATAGAGGATTGGATAGGATAGAGGATAGGATAGGATAGAGGATAGGATAGGATAGAGGATAGGATAGGATAGCGGATGGGATAGGATATAGGATTGGATAGGACAGAGGATAGGATAGGATAGAGGATAGGATAGGAATCAGGATAGGATAGGATAGAGGATAGGATAAGATAGAGGATAGGATAGGGGATTGGATAGGATAGAGGATAGGAGACGATAGAGGATATGATAGGGGATTGTATAGGATAGAGGACTGGAGACGATAGATGATAGGACAGGATAGAGGATAGGATAGGATAGGATAGAGGATAGGATAGCGGATGGGATAGGATATAGGATTGGATAGGACAGACGATAGGATAGGATAGAGGATAGGATAGGAATGAGGATAGGATAGGATAGAGGATAGGATAAGATAGAGGATATGATAGGGGATTGGATAGGAGAGAGGATAGGAGACGATAGAGGATATGATAGGGGATTGTATATGATAGAGGACTGGAGACGATAGATGATAGGACAGGATAGAGGATAGGATAGGATAGGATAGAGGATAGGATATCGGATGGGATAGGATATAGGATTGGATATGACAGAGGATAGGATAGGATAGAGGATAGGATAGGAATGAGGATAGGATAGGATAGAGGATAGGATAGGATAGAGGATAGGATAGGATAGAGGATAGGATAGGATAGAGGATAGGATAGGATAGAGGATAGGATAGGATAGCGGATAGGATAGGGTAGAGTATAGAATAGGATAGAGGATAGGATAGGATAGAGGATAGGATAGGAATGAGGATAGGATAGGATAGAGGATAGGATAAGATAGAGGATCGGATAGGATCGGATAGAATATAGAATAGGATAGAGGATAGGATAGGATTGCGGATAGGATAGGATATAGTATTGGATAGGATGGAGGATAGGATAGGATAGAGGATAGGATAGGACAGAGGATAGGATAGGATAGAGGATAGGATAGGATAGAGGATAGGATAAGATAGAGGATCGGATAGGATCGGATAGAATATAGAATAGGATAGAGGATAGGATAGGATAGAGGATAGGATAGGATAGAGGATAGGATAGGATAGAGGATAGGATAGAGGATAGGATAGAGGATAGGATAGAGGATAGGATTGAGGATAGGATAGAGGATTGGATAGGATAGCGGATAGGATAGGATAGAGGATAGGATAGGAATGAGGATAGGATAGCATAGAGGATAGGATAAGATAGAGGATAGGATAGGATAGAGGATAGGATAGGATAGACGATAGGATAGGATAGCGGATAGGATAGGGTAGAGTATAGGACAGGATAGAGGATAGGATAGGATAGAGGATAGGATAGGATTGAGGATAGGATAGGATAGAGGATAGGATAGGATAGGGGATAGGATAGAGGATTGTATAGAATAGGTGATATTATAGGATAGAGGGTAGGACAGGTTAGCGGATAGGATAGGATATAGGATTCTATAGGATAGAGGATAGGATAGGATAGAGGATAGGATAGGAATGAGGATAGGATAGGATAGAGAATAGGATAAGATAGAGGATCGGATAGGATCGGATAGAATATAGAATAGGATAGAGGATAGGATAGGATTGAGGATAGGATTGAGGATAGGATAGGATAGAGGATAGGATAGGATAGAGGATAGGATAGGATTGAGGATAGGATAGGATAGTGGATAGGATAGAGGATAGGATAGAGGATAGGATAGGGGATAGGATAGAGGATTGGATAGGATAGAGGATAGGATAGGATAGAGGATAGGATAGGATAGAGGATAGGATAGGATATAGTATTGGATAGGATGGAGGATAGGATAGGATAGAGGATAGGATAGGACAGAGGATAGGATAGGATAGAGGATAGGATAGGATAGAGGATAGGATAGGATAGAGGATTGGATTAGATAGAGGATAGGAAATAGGATGGGATAGGATATAGGATTGGATAGGACAGAGGATAGGATAGTATAGAGGATAGGATAGGAATGAGGATAGGATAGGATAGAGGATAGGATAAGATAGAGGATAGGATAGGGGATTGGATAGGATAGAGGATAGGAGACGATAGAGGATATGATAGGGGATTGTATAGGATAGAGGACTGGAGACGATAGATGATAGGACAGGATAGAGGATAGGATAGGATAGGATAGAGGATAGGATAGAGGATAGGATAGGATAGAGGATAGGATAGGATGGAGGATAGGATAGGATAGAGGAGAGGATAGGATAGAGGATAGGATAGGATAGAGGATAGGATAGAGGATAGGATAGAGGATAGGATAGAGGATAGGATAGAGGATAGGATAGAGGATTGGATAGGATAGAGGATAGGATAGGATAGAGGATAGGATAGGATAGAGGATAGGTTAGGATAGCGGATGGGATAGGATATAGGATTAGATAGGACACAGGATAGGATAGGATAGAGGATAGGATAGGAATGAGGATAGGATAGCATAGAGGATAGGATAAGATAGAGGATCGGATAGGATAGGATAGAGGATAGGATAGGATAGAGGATAGGATAGGATAGAGGATAGGATAGGAATGAGGATAGGATAGGATAGAGGATAGGATAAGATAGAGGATCGGATAGGATCGGATAGAATATGGAATAGGATAGAGGATAGGATAGGATAGAGGATAGGATAGGAATGAGGATAGGATAGGATAGAGGATAGGATAAGATAGAGGATCGGATAGGATCGGATAGAATATAGAATAGGATAGAGGATAGGATAGGATTGAGGATAGGATAGGATAGAGGATAGGATAGGATA